>NC_065404.1:12314603-12939603 GCF_024362695.1 Pectinophora gossypiella
AACGAGGTGGTGGCGGTGGCAGGCGTAAGTAGTTTTCTTTTTTGAAAGAGTCAAGAAACCACTTTACAAACATTCGTTATAAAACTGATTAAACTGTTCATTGTTGTTGTTTTATGTTTATGTATGTTTATGTAAATTGTTCAGGTCATCGTGGTCGCGGTGGAAGGTATCGTCGTGGTCGGCGGTCCAGGTCGCGGTCCCGCTCGCGTCGCCGCCGCAGCCGCACGCGCTCTCGCTCGCGCTCCAGAGATCGCCGCCGGCGCCGCCGCAGCTCCACGCGCTCGTCGAGGAGCAAGTCATCCAGATCGTCGAGAAGTCGTTCCCATTCGCGTAGCCGATCTCGTTCAGGCAAGTGCAGCCCGCAGAGGACCGCTACGGATTCCGGGCAATCTGCCCCCCAGGGCTTGTTGCCCACGCCGAAGCCGCTTCTACCCACCCCCATCGGCCCGCAACTACCCTCTGGAAATTCAGACAAATTGAACGGCAAAGGTCCCTCCACTCCACCTCATAGAAACGACTTACATTCCAACAAAAATGAAATTACAAATAATGCAATGAATTTCACTCAGCAAAAGCCTCCCGATCCGATCCCGCCTTTGATGGCTCTAAATCCACAAATGAATATGTGCGTCCCTCCCCCTATGAATGGGCAACCCTTCGTGATGTCACCGTTTTTTCCCGCCGATCAGTACGGCATGATGGTGCCGGCGTTCCCCCCCGGGGCGATGATGTCCGGCGGCGGCTGGGCGCGCGGCCCCGTGGCGCCGCCCCCGCCGCCGCCGCCGCCGCCCCCCGCCGACGTGGCGCACAATAACGGGCCTCACAGCTTTGCTCGGGGCTCGGGAGAGGGTGGCCTCGAGTCAGATTCCAGGAAGAGAGCGCCGCGCTCCGGCGGGCTCGGCGGTACGGCCTCCGCTGGCCTCGGCTCCGGGGGCCTCGGCAGCGGTCTCGGCTATGACGGAGGTCTCGGGTCTGGCAGGGGCCTCGGCTCCGAAGGTGGCCTCGGCTCCGGCGGCGGCCTCGGCTCCGACGGAGGCCTCGGCTCCGACGGAGGCCTCGGCTCTGGCGGAAGCCGTGGCTTCGATGGCGGATCGCGCTCGAAAGGTCGAGACCGACGTCGTCGCGGAAGAGGACGGAATTATGACGACGACCCCGACGAGGGCACGGGTGGCCTCGGGTCCGCTGGACTCGGTGGCTCCGGCCCCGACGGTGGCTTGGCTGCCGCCCCTGGCTACGGTTTCCCCTCTGGCGGTCTCGGAGTGCCCCATGGGGGCCCCGTGCCGCGCATGCTCCCCCAGAATACAGGAGAAGTCGTGCAAGGGCCTAATATTACGGCTTTTGGTTCGTATGGGCCCAAAAACAAAAGAGGCAATGAGCAAGGAAATGAAACTTTTGGAGGTCCTGGATACCCAAATGGGCTACAGTGTAACGGCATGCCGAACATGGGTTTTGGCAGGCCTTTTGGACCCGGTATGGTACAGGATCAAAGCAATGCGCTGGCAAATGGCTCCATGGGGTACCAAGCTGACCGCCAGAGGAATCGCCAACGACGGTGAACTTGAGGTTTGTGGTATTCAAACCAATGAAAATTCACCCTTCTTATTAACATCCTAAGGTGCCACTCATACGCATTTTATTTACACGTGGTATTTTAAGAAAAATATCGCCTATATATAATACACAAAGCTGGAATTTTCATTTTGTGATTTAGAATGCATTTACATTAGTGTGAACATATTTGTTTCCTTACAGAAAACGGGTACAATGGGGACTCGCGGCGACGCAGGAGGCGATAAGAAGTTGGCGGTATGACCGCAACCCTCGGAACCAGAGTCGAGTGTGCCGCCCGTTGACGACTAGCTAGGTACACTATAGGTACATAAGAATATTAGCGTGTCTATAGATTTCCATTCCATACAAGTATTTACTAGAAAGTTATAATTAAAATTAACGTTCTTTTTCTGACCTACAATTATTAAAATATTTGTACTACTCTTGAGTCACCTATCTAGCTGTATTCAGTATTGTAAATATCATTAAATTAGTAACCCAGCGGTAATTTATCTTGACTTTGTCATTTCGAATATACACTGGTGAAAACATTAATTAATTATTGATAGATAAGTTAAGAATATGTAATGTAATAAGTACATAAGGGATCATGGGGGTGTAATCAGGATTTAAATGTAACAGAAAACAGTGTAAATGAATGTCTCAATTCAGAATAGTGTAAAAGTTGATTCTTTCAAGGTCAATTATTGGTTCGTTTAACTGGCAGGCTTTTCTTTGGCATTCGTGAATACATAAATGTAATTCGCCCAGTAACGACAAGTCCCAAGGTCTTCATATTAAATTAAAATAATGCAGAAAACCTGCCAGAGAAATCGATGAATAATTGACTTTGAGAGAATCACTCATAACATTGATTATTTTAAGTGAAAGCCTGGTTGCGCCTCTAACCACCTAATGGAGAATGTTTTGTATACATGAAGAAATTGATGTCATTCATCTATTATTATGCTTAAAATATAGATTTTAGTGAATGATGGCATTTTGTGATTGAAAGAAGTTTCATTTGCAAGTCTTAAGTACATGTGTGTAATGTATAAATTTTTATATTGGAGCTCTAATTCACCTATATAGTAAACAAGTGTTTCTTACTTTTATAATCAACCCTGTAATGTAGGTAACTTCTGTTTCAATTTCTAGAGCCTGTTTGAACCAAACTGATTATAATTTTGTCATGAACTTTTATATAAAATAAGCTAATAAAAATTACACAAAATTTTGGTTTTTATTTATACTAACTAGCTACTTCCACCTGGTTTTCCACTAGGGTTTCCTAGTTTTCATGGAAATAGTGATCATCGAAATTAGTCCGAGGCCAACATACAGAAGACGGCCTTATAAAACAGCAACTTATGTTAGTACATAAGTGGAGAGGATTGAGGAGCAGGCCTTTGAACACTAGTACACTCTCCAGTGTAGCCACGTTTATACTAATAAGTTTGTTGTTGACAGTATTGTTGCTAAAAACAAAGAATCAGCAGCTAAAGGATAAGGAAAGGAAGGAGGAATTATAAAACTGCATGCTTTAACTTATTTAGTGACAAAGGGGGATTGTTAAAAAACTTTTTTAAAACAGTAACATTATATTAAAACTAGTAAATTGTATCCATGACAACTGTTACATCAATGTTATGCTTGACGTAAAAGTCCAAATAATATTACAATTCTGTAAAATTCCTTTTTGAGATCTCCTAAATTTGAAGTACTATGAGTTTTTGTGTTGATTTAGTTTCAGAAGATTCTTTTTATGAAAATATTACTTTGGGTGTGACCAAACTCTTGGGTTAGTTCTATTTAAAAGTACAATTTCATTTTTGTACAATAATATTACATATTGTTTCTGTTAAATAATGTTATCAATAAGAATTAGCTTTATGCTTTGGAAGAAACTTAAATCCATCGGGTACTGGCCCAAGCAGCATTTCGCTAATTTTTACCCAATCTGCACAGTTTCCTGAAGCCATCAAAGTTTCCAAATCGTCTCTCCCAAAGTATGATGGTGGCCTTTCATTTATTTTCTGTGGTGGTCTTTCCAATAATCCAACTGGAACATATCGGTACAAGAATGATAGCCATTCTAGCAAAAATCTGCGTGTGTTCTCCACTCCTTGGGTGTCAGATCCCCAATGCTCTAGACCATAATTGGTATATTTTTTTAAAATGTCAAATCTCTCATTACTTCTAATATCCCATAATCTCTGTTCTTTTATTTCAGTGAAGATCCATGGTTTAATAAGAGCCCCACGACCAATCATGACGCCTTGTACTGTGGGGGCAGTTTCTCTTCTTTGTACATAGTCTTCGTAACTCATAATATCTCCATTTCCGAATACAGGGCAAGGTGCAGCAGCTTTTGCACATGTTTCAATGTATTCCCAGTCAGCTGATTTTGTGTATCTACCTTCCTTGGACCTGCCATGCAATGTAATCAATGAGGCACCCCACTCTGCTACTTTAGGCATGATTGTATGTGCTATCTTCTTATTCTGATACACTCCTGTTCTCATTTTTACTGTGAATGGTACACTGAGCAATGTTGAAGCACATCTAACTGAGGCTTCTAGTGAGGACAATCTGTGCATCATCCCACTGCCACCTCCTTGTTTGTATATCAAGTCAATAGGACAACCTAAATTTAAATCTATGAAATCTAGCTCAGTATTCTCTTGTAATAATTGTGAAACTTTAGTAATAGTATACACATTATTACCACATATTTGAGCACCAAATATGTCTTCACATTCATGTCTTTTTACTAAAGCCCATTCCTGTTTTAGGCCTTTCAGTAATGATTCACATAATGCCATTTCCCCACAAGTGATGTCTACACCAAATCCTTTGCAAATTCTTCTGAATGGTAAATTGCCCACTGTAGTCAGGGGGCTAAGGTATAGTTTATCTCTCCAGTCAATTGTTTTTCTTTCTCTTGGTAGTAATTTAATTATATCTTCATCTGTTATTGCTCCTATAGGTGAAACCTTTTTAGCAGCTGTACTTTCATTAGATCCATTTGTATCTGTGTCAACAGATTCAGAAACAGCATCATTTTTTGAAACCTCATCATCAGGCTCAGACACTTTACTGTCACTTTTTCCTTTTTTGTTTCTAGTGTCCATGGCTTTTACTAGTTTTTCAGCAAAACTTAAATTATATTTCTTCTTTTGCAGCTGAATTTGAAGTGATGCTTGGAGTGTGTTTTTGGTATCTTCTTTCCATTCTTTGACTTTTTCTTCATTGATAACATTGTAGCCTTCTTCTGTAATATGACTAGAGCCAAATCTGCAAGCAATGCCTCTGGCGCATTTACCACGAAGGCTAAATACATGACAGGTTTCCCCAATATCCTTTGGTTTGGATTTTAAGTAGTCTAATGGATTATGGATATATTTGCAATTATTGTATGTACATGACTGCAATTGGTCCACTGACGTCACGTCTATAATGCTAGGGCAAGGTTTGTTTTGTTTCTCATCCTGATATGTTTTGGGTCTAGCCTTGTTCTGCCCTCTGTTTTTGTTTTTAGGTTTGAACACTTGCGAATTGCCATCTTCATTTTTGACTTTTTTAGTTTCACCACTATCATTTTCAGCTTCAGTGCTATCATTAAGCTTACGTTTTCCAAGTAAATTATTGCTATCATCACAAACATTCTTATCTGGTCTCTTTATAACGAATTCTTCCTTAATAGGACACACACCGGCACTAGCATTGGCCATGTTTATTAGTTAACTTGTTTTGTTAACGTAATTATATCGATAAAATCACAGGACTTCACGATATAATTAAAATTTATTAAAGTAAAATTAATTTACGAGGTTATAATCACTCACGCGGTGTTTTCGCGTTTGACGTTGACGTTTAGATTTGACATGGTTGCATTGCTGCCAACATACATAATATAAAGGTCGCGTTCACGAAATTGTAAACAGCGGTTCATTCGACTTTCATGCATGCCAAATGAAATATATTTGATTTCAGAATCTGATCCGCGAATTTGCAACGTAAATGTTGAAAGAAGATATCCATGTGATAGAGTTGCTATTACGACTTGGGAACAAAGACATTCTGCGGTCTTACCTGAAGATCTCAGGAATTTTTATGCGTCAAGCGATGGATTCCAGCTCTCTTGGTCCTATAAATATTCTGGGGAGTATTACTTTTAGTATGATATTTTTGTTTATTTCATTAAAATATGTATCTAAAGTTCTATTTACATTTACAGCCGATGAAATATTGTCAGTGGGGTCCATTCATGTGAATTCGCTGAATGAGTTGTATCTGTCGCCGGCTTTGAAGGATCTTCTAGATTTCTCTCTAACAAGGCAAAATGGAGGCCCTCGCCCCGTACTAAACACGAAGAGTAAAGTTTTCGAGTTGGATAGTTGTAGAACAATAGGAAAGGTATATTCATAAAATTAACCATACATAGTTATTTTTTTATTTGAGAGTTATTTGATGTCATTTATTCTCCTCAGGTGTGCCTAGTTTACACGGGCGGTGCGTGGTCAGTTTGGCTGGTGACGCGTGAGGGTACATGGGGGTGGCTAGCAGACTCCTTCACGCAGTATTTCCGTATGTCGTTGGTGCACCTCGGTCTGCCCGGGTGGCAAGCCTCCTTCGCCAACCTGCCGCTCATACCTTGGGCAGAGGTCAGTTTTAAGACCAGTTTACCTGTTTTATAGAACCAGGTTTAAACTGTAACTTAAATAGTTCAAATTCAATATAAATTTTAAACTCAAAAATATCTTTATTCAGTAGGGAACATTTTGAATCGGCAATTTTCATATAACGAACGCCTAAAACTACTGCAGCTTCTCATAACCTGTATATAGGGGAAATGAAGCTGCAAGAAAAACCTTGATACAGGGACCTAGACGTTCATTTAAAAAAAAAAACACCGGTGGCCATATCAATACCATGCAAAAACATCCTAAAATCTGGTGGTAGTTACCATGTTTATAAATTTGAATCTGTATGTTACAGCAATTGTTTCTGTTACTGGCGCCACATTTATTGGAGAAAGTGGAACCGGAAGTGAACGTATTATCTATGGGCTCCGACGCAGGCTTCAACCATATTGATCCCAACATCTTCAAGACTTCAGTGCGACACCACAAGAATTCCAATCGTCAGAGTAATCAGTGAACAGTACCTTCCACATTTCGATTGAATAAAAAATTGTAACAAAAGTTCAATCAGTTTATTTTTATTTCCTTATAATTGAATTTAATTATAAATGAATACTTGAACATTTGCAACATTATGTTGAAATAAAATAAAATAAGGTAATGCAGTTACACAATGTATATTGAACATTATCGATACAATAAAATTTATAGCTAACTAACAAAACAAAATGGACGGAATGTGGGATACTTATGAAGTACAAAATATTAAGACGCAAGCTTATACAGTGGCAGAGAGCATTCAAGCAAGTTTCAAGAAAATAATTGCTATTAGAAAAACACTTTTTTCTAATGACCTCGAAAACCATGTTTTTGCAGGTATTTAATTTATTTTACATTTTCCTCCCTTTCGAGATTTTATAATAAACTTAATTTATGTGATTGTTATAAAAATGTGATGTAGAATTTTATAGTATGCATAATATTTTACATAAGAGTGCAAAACGACTTAAGTTGTCATGATGTCTTCACGATATCTCAACTCTTCTGTAACATACTGTATTCATTAATACTGAAAACGTGATGGCTAAAGACTTAAGTATCCATAAAAGATCTTACTTAAAATCTAGGTAATTAGACAATTTTATAAAATGCGTCATACCTAAAGGGAGATCTACAAAATATTAAAAATATCTTACACTGTCATATTAAAAAAGGAGTTGCCAAGTATAATAAAGACTTAAAACTAATATTTTTCACTTAAATCTATGTTTTATCTCTCTTAATATAAGATCATTGTAGGTCAGCGCAGTTGTATGCTAAGCGGTAAGAACCACAATTGGGGTTTTAGGTGGGTAGTTCTCTTTTGAACACTATATTTAACCCTAATTTCTTTCAGTAGAAATACTAAATTTGCGAAAAGGTAAAAGAAGCTGTGACATTTGACATAGTACACAACATAAGTTGGTAACAAAAGTGTGGTTATTTGATGAGGTCCATGTTGCTCTATATGATGTGACATTAATGCGTCACTGGAATTAACTTCTTTTTTCATAAGTATATATCTTTTCTGCAACATGCGGCACATTATTTACTACATAACCCGCACTACCTCTTTTTGTAATAAATTCGAATTTAGCGGGCAAGGAGATTAATTGAAATGTAATACATGTGATGTATATTAATACGATATAAAGTATAAAATTTTAATGTAAACTAAATACAAAACAGTTGTAAAAAAGTAAATATAAATTGTCTTTAAACATATAAAAAAAATGCGTTCGATTATTAGGCCGATTAAATAATTTCAAAATACTTTCCCGCCTCCTAAATGTTGGTCTCTCACACCGATTTAGAAACTAGTATTAATTTTTATATCAAGCAAATTTAGCTAAAGGATCGCACGAGTAGGTACTTTGTCCTTCTGACGTCTTATGTTATAATATATGAGCGATTATATAATTATTTTAATAAAAGTTTTTGAGCCAGACACTAGTGACAAACAAATAGATTTGTATAGAATTATTTTGTACTGGCTCTAACGCTGTTTGGTTTGATGTGTAAATTAAGTGTAAATTGTTATAAGTATATTTTTATACTGATGCTAAGGTAGTAAAGTGAACATAAAAATACCCGTGGATAGAATACATCATCATTTCATAACTCATATTCGGCCATTGCAAAATAACTCTTTACACTATCAACTAGCTTCCTAATTCGAGTGCGGGAAGACCGTGTATTACTTGCTAGAGCACATGGTATCAGAAAACAAGGTACATTACTTATTTTGAGGTCTAATTACGGTGTCAATTCGCACTTGTCTGGTTTCTAAGGTAATTTAACCGTTACGGATTTACACCAGAATTTTGGGAAAGTATGACTTTTGCGGCGAATGCCTTTTCTTTACGTCGTCGTGGCCTTACAAATGATGTGCCATTCCGGGGAATGTCCCCATTGTAAAAAAACTTTAATAGTAAGAACAATGGCTGCTTTCTTTTTTCAAATTTTTCTTATGCTCTGGTCCTGTCTGCTACCGGCTAGGTAATAAAGCTCTTTGATATAACTTTTGCGCCTTCTTAACGAACGGCACATCACCGCTCACAAGCGTATGGAGAGAGGATATTAACAGATTTATCCCTTTCAAAGAACCTTACGTACAGTCATGAGTAATATCATGTACCCACTTTAGAACCCTGTCGCACTGGTGGATTACCCACCTCATCAACCCTGGTGTCAGGGTTATTATTGAGCCACCAAAGGCCCCTGACATGGCTCATGTAATGACTACTAAACATCAGTAAGTAGTAACCGGGACCAACGGCTTAAATTGCCTTCGGAAGCACGGATCATCTTACTTACATCAGCCTGAAATGTCCTAACTAAACTAGGGATCACAAAGTGATTTTTGTGATATGTCCCCACCGGGATTCTAACCCGGGAACCCCGGATCGTGAGCCCAACGCTCAACCACTGGACCACAAAGGCCGTTTTTGACATATAATGAGACTTACGGTTTAATTTTTCAAAAAGGTAATGTGACATAGAATCAAAGTGTGTACATATTAGTATTCGTGACTGTTCGCGTTCCATTGGCATAACCTCAAAATAGTATAAAAGATACCTGGTTTCCTTCCACCATGTTGTATTTAGGTTGGCTAGTAGATCCAACTGACGGGCACCCATTGATGGTCGGTGGACAGCTTGTGTAGGGCGTCCATGATCTTGGAGTAGGTGGTGTCTGAGTTGACGTTGGTGATCGCCAGGTCGATGTACTTCTCGTACTGGCGCTGGATGCGCGCGCTCTCCTCTAGTGTCTGCTTCATGTCTTCTTCCTGTTGGAAGCAAGGAAGTTATTGGTTGTGAAGTGGGTATCATCATCCCCCAGCATCCCGTTTTTCACAGGGTCCGCTTACTTAACCCGAAGATTTGAATTTTTTTACAGAAGGGACTGCCTGTCTGACCTTCCAACACGCGAAGGGAAAGCCAGCCCAATACAGGTTAGGTCACATACCTCCGAAAATACATTTCTCGGGAATGTGGGTTTCCTCACGATGTTTACCTTCACCGGTCAGCACGTGATAATCATTTATGATCCAAACATGAATTCAAAAATAGGTTCGACAATCATTGGTCTGGGCCTGTGCTGGATTCGAACCTGCGACCTCAAAGTGAGAGGCAAGCGTTCTACCAACTGGGCTACCATGGTTGGGAAGTGGGTATGGGCTATGCAAATTCCAAAGCGAAAACCGTTACGTGCATTTTTAATGTGTTGTATTGTACTGATTAGTGATTACACACCCTTATAGATATTGGATAACAATTATTAAGGAAGATTTTGTAATGAGATCTTTTTTTCAATTTTTATACGCTATAATGCAACGCATACGCACGCATGGAATTCCAAAGTCTCTGCTTACCCCAGTCATAAGTAGGCGTGAGTTTATGTATGTATGTTTCTTACGCTAAAGGCCGGTAAAGTCATTTAATTTTTAAGATTTTAATTAAAAATATCGTTTAAATTAATTATTCACAGGTTTTAAAGATAGCATGCTCTAAGACATAATTAAGGTACTTTCATTCTATTACTTATGGTTGGTAACAAAGTAGAAACTGGATGCAGTAAGCAGATTCACCCTGAAGCGGAGCGGAAGAGAGAAGTATAGGACAATAGAAGCAATCGATAAGAAGAAGAAAGAGCGAGCGGGAAAACACTCTCTCTCTTTCCTTCTGTTGTTTGTCTTTGAGTTTCTTTGTGGTCAATTCCGCAAGTCTCCACTTCACTCTGTTTCATCGGGGACGCACACTAAAGCATTGTACCCAGTAAAAGTAAATAATTCATCAATCTAGTGTATCTTACCTCATACAAGGATGCGAGCGACTCGAGCGTGCGCGCGCGCCGAGAACTGAAGCGGATCGAACTCTGTCTGTCGAACTACACAACGCATGCCATAACACAATCAGTACATGAAAATAAAAAAATAAAAATATACGGTCGAATTGAGAACCTCCTCTTTTTTTGAAGTCGGTAAAAATAAAATAAAACATGAATAAAACCACGAAAATAGGAGGGGGTGTATATATTATACACCTCTGTCTACCCTTTCGAGGTAATAGGCGTGATGTTATGTTAAAATCATGAAAATAACAGTAATGGGAATATAACGGGGCCGATTCCGACGGGCATAACTTAATTTTGTTTTGACAGCTAAGAATAGTGCCGTCCTTGTCTTAATATGAGAGCAAGAATGAGACAGAGCTAGTTTAAGAACTTAAATAAACTTAAAATTATGTTTGTATCGGCCAAAGTCATTCGCGAATTCATAATCAGGGGGGGTTAAATGCTACTTCGAAGCAATTCATCTAAATTTATATGCGCAAATGTCAAATAGCAATATTGCTTTCTTAGATGAATTGTTTCGATGTTGATTTTTTACCCCTCAGGTATAATTCAAACAATATAAATCATGCCGAATCATGATGCAGACTAATTACTAACTCATATAATCTATCTAGACTAAGATCATGACAGTATCTATGTCAGGCAACTGGTTCTCAAAATATTGGTGCTGATTTCAGCATGCACCGTCTAATTTCACTTTCTTAGTTATACCTGTAATTTTCTTATCCGCCAAAAAGGAAAGGGATGGTTAATCGACAGGCATAAAGTTTCTGGAACTCACGTAAATTTTAGGCAGAAATTGAAACAGCCCTCTCAAATTTACATTGGCCAATAACCCGACAGAATTATATTGACAGCATGTTTAACGTTTGTTGTTGTATTTGTTACTGTGGTGTCCCTTTATAATAAACGATTCTTTCTTTCTTTCTAACGGGTTGCATATATCACCGATAGGCGTCTGCCTATCTTATTAGGCCGGGTTATTCATTCATTTGCTTATTCATTTTAAAATGAATAGTTGTCAATGAGCCATCATTTTCCTTTTCGGCGGATAAGAAAATGACAGGTATAACTTAAAATAAAATTAGGAGGTGTGCAGGAATCGGGGCCAACCTCATATAAGACAATGCATGACGCAAAAAAAATATTTTGGTCAGTAACTAACATCAAAACGAGATATCGTTTTTAGCATGGTATAAGAAAACTAGGTATGTTCAATAGTGACAGCTAATATTTCAAGGTTAGCCCCGCTGTTGTCATCCCGCCCTGCGTTGCCGTTTTTGCGTTGTAAAAAATAAATTACCCACGAATAATGTCTTTAATTTACTTTGCAAGGAAATTTTGAACTTTTAGTAAAAAAGAATACTTACAGTTTTAATGATTTTTATATATGTGACAAGTAACAGTAATAAAATACATTAGTCAGTAATTCCCTTAATTTTCAATTGTAAAATTTACGTCCTCGGAATGTTGAAGACACCAATTTAATGGTAACACTTACGTCATCAATGGGCTAGCAATGGCATGTCATAGAATTGAGCATAAATATCTGGTTTTCTTGTACCATGATTTTTAGCAACGCATGATGATATGAGCACAATCTAACATTCAGAAATTCTATAGCTGATATAAGCGATATGGTATACGAACCGTCAAGTTCCTATTGGATGCATAGGTGAGGTTCCGAAGGTGTTCGATGCCTGGCGCCGCCACCATTACCACGTAAGGCAGAAACTCACTGCTATTGTGTAACAGCTTCAGGGACTGCGGTGCACAGTCTAAGATGCACATTTTACCTGTAAGATAAATTTCAGTTTTAATGGAGAGCACATTTCTATTGGATGTAATGAGGGATTTGCCAGGCTACGTTCGTGAAAAATAATATAGATTTTTAGGTTATTTTAAAATTATAATGGCCCCGATTCCTGCAGACACCGCCTAATTTTATTTTAAGTTATATCCGTCATTTTCATATCCGTCGAAAAGGAAAAGGACGGATGATTCACAGCTCTTAATTTTAGGAAGAATGAGTAAATGAATGAATAACCCGGGCGAATCAAAAGGTACGTCGCTGGTATGCAATCCGTTTGACGTGCTGTCTACTTAACTGTGTCGGGTTATTGACGGATGTAAAATTTTTAGACGGTTGGTTTAGATTTGTGCTTAAAATTGACGTGTGTTCCATAAATTTTATGCTTGTCGATTACCCGTCCCTTTCCTTTTCGGCGGATAAGAAAATGACAGATATAACTTAAAATAAAATTAGATGGTATTTACAGGAATTAGCACCATTATGTAACGTACCCTCCTTAATGACAGCCCGTATGGAGTCAAGGTGTGTGCCGTAGAGGTGTCCGTTGTGCTCCCCGTGCTCGAGGAACCGGCCGGCGTGGGCGTCCCGCTCCATTTCCTCGCGCGACACGAACCAGTACGACACGCCATTCTCTTCTAGAGGCCGCGGCGGTCGCGACGTGTCTGTTGGACGACATTGAGTTATATTTTGTCTTTCTTTTAATTTTAGCCATCGCTATACTACAATTTCACAAGCTAAACAAAGAATAGAATAGAAATTGTTTATTATAAAACGTAGCCCCACAAACTTGTTTTAACAAGACAATAATATGATTTAAAATTTTCAATTACAAAAACGGATGTTTGTTGAGATGAAAGGGCCTCACTCAGCACAAGTGGCGGCGTGAACCACGACGCTGGTATTATGTGGACCCTGCTGGGTGAGGCACGAACGTCGTAATAAATATGTGTTAATAGTGTACATAGATTATATAATAAAAAAATACTTAAATAGAATTAAGGTTTACATAAACAAATATAGATAGGTGTATAGTTTTTTTTTTTTAATCCTAGTACCCCTGCCGCGCAGGATAGGCAGGGACTTTTTATACCTACATCCATATCTAATTGTAGGTGTATAGTTTACCAACTCCTCGTGAGCTATGTTTAAGCCTCCTGTAATAATAGAGCATATTGCTTTATCACAATGCCGGGCACAAATTCTGGAAACCACGTGAATGCTCACGTGAGAATTCAGTCGAATTCAGTGGTGGTGGTGGAAATGAATATAAACAAAAATATAATGTATAAAAGTACTTGAAAAAACAACAATAGATTGACTAACACCGTCATGCTCTGAATGCTCCACACCGTGCGCATCAATGAGCTTTGTGAAATGACGGTGACTCGGACTGTTTTTAATTAACATCCTATCAAAATACAGAATTAGAAAGTAATAAAAAAAAAGAGAATTAGTGCGTACAATGTCTGGTATTTTGTGGGAAAGTCTTTATTTACGTGCCTAATATTTTTTAGTTGTCTGTTTTATAGTGTTTTATTTAGATAGGTATATACATATAGAGTAAAAAAATAAAAAGACAAAAAAAACATTTAAAAGAAAAAAAAAACAAAAATCATTTATAAAGTATTTTATCCATCTATCTATAGTCACACCCTGGAGAAACCATATGCCGCTTACTTAATGAGACATAGTTCGCGCGCTATACCCCTTACTCCTTACCGGTTTATGGCCATTTAAGACTAAAGCATAGACTAACGAAATACTACATATAGAACGGCAACTCTCCGCTCCCCACCAGCGGCTGAGCTAGGTTTACCTCAAGTCCCTCGGTCTTTAGTCTTCAATCGTATGGGCGTCAGACGTCACATACACAGATGCGTGTGAACGATTACGTCAATGTGTAGTGTCTGTGTAAAACGAGGTTTTTTGTATGAAGTGTCCGGGGTATGATAAAGACCTAGAAGAGGTGAGGTCGGCCCTCCATACGGTATGGTGCGGGGCGGAGACTTACCGTAGCATGCTTGTCTATTGTATGATATGGTGTAAGTACTCACGTGGTACAACAGCTCCGAATCTGTCAGGGTGTTCCTGTATCATGCGGTTCTTGAGCGTCCGGCGGCCCACGCCGCGCGTGCCCACCAGCGCCAGAATGCGGCGCAGGAAGGGCGGCGTGCGCGCCACCTCTTCATACAGCGCCAGCTCCGCGCCTTCCAGCTGCACGCTGGAACGCGACTCGTATACGAACTTTTTCTTCTTTTTTGATATCTGTGGGTGAAAATCGAAAAATGAGGGTAACATCGACATCATTGACACAGACAGATGATTGATACGTAAATAGCTGTTATGTTGGTGGACTCTGATTTCCGTATTTAGACTCTAAGATGGTCCATTATGCGTGCTATTGTTGACTATGTAAGCCAACCTAACTCCTCCAAGAAGCTCAAAAACCTCCTGGGTTTTTCACAGGCTTCGCAGAGCGACCCCATTCCTTTGAGGATTTGTACCTGGATTACATGGGAGGCAGTTTCTTCTGCATCCACTGCAGAGTGGGCTGTCTGTTAGCCCTAAATTGAATAGATGGTTATTAAGTGGACAGTGACCCGTAATGTTGCCCGCTACTATTCGGAGGTTGTTACGGTTTAAGCAAAGCAGTCGAGGAGGTTAAACATTTGGATGTCATTGGAATGATATCCAACTGTCTGCAGGTGGGCAACTGTGCCCATCTGTCGTTGTGTTGTTGCTGGGTTTGGGCCCGTACCTACGTACGTAACTGACTGAAAGGTATCGGCAGGATTGGTTCGGGTCCGCATACCCTGGCATCATTGTTTAGCACCGTCTCTTTGCCACGTAGATAGGAATTCGCTGCGTCTATTTTTTTTGAAGAACGTCTAGGGCCCTGTGCCGAGGTTTTTCTTGCAGCTTCTTTTCCCCGGCTATATAGGTTGTGAGAAGCTGCAGTAGTTTTAGGCGGATGAGACATTCGTTATGTAAAAATTGACGATTCAAAGTGTAACTGTGTTCATCATCATCAATTTAAGAGCCACGCTCTTGTCGGTGTAGCATTTTCCATTCCAGTCTATCAAAGGCCAATTCCTTGACTTCCCTATAAGACACGACGTTAACCTTTTCTTTAATCTGTTCCATGTAAGCTCTTCTTGGTCTTCCCCTTCCTCTCTTTCCTTCTAGCTTTCCTTCTATGATGTTTTTAATGAATTCGTCGTGTCTTATTAGGTGTCCAATCATCTTGCCTCTTCTGTCCTCAATAATTCTCAGTATTTGTCTCTTTTCCCTTACTCTTACTAGCACTTCCTCATTTGTAACCCTTTCTGTCCAACTTATTCTTTCCATCCTCCTCCAACACCACATTTCAAAGGCCTCGAGTCTCTCTCTGTCCTTCTGTGTCAGTGTCCAAGTTTCACATCCATAGAGGGCTATACTCCATACGAAGGTTTTGACACATCTTTTTTTGATTTGGCAATCCTAGCCTTGAATATGCACTCTTTGTTATGGAAAGCTTGTTTTGCCATTGCTATTCTGGTTTTAACGTCTAAAGTACATCTTGAGTCATTCGTTATTATGCTGCCTAGATACTTAAAGTTCTTTACATTTTCAATCGGGATATTATTTAACTTAATTATTTGGCTGTCTATTTTTGGAGTTTTGGAAATTGTTAGAATTTTGGTTTTACTTATATTAATTTTAAGGTCGTATTTTTCAAAAACTGTGTTCATTGTGTTAAGTAGGGTTTCTAGGTCTTCTTTATTACTGGCCAGTGCCGCAATATCGTCTGCAAATCTGATACTAATTATATTCTGTCCATTTATTGTTATTCCGTTACTGATTTTAGCTATTTCCTTCATGGCACCCTCTATGAAAATGTTAAATATTAGTGGAGATAAGGAACAGCCCTGTCTTACACCTTGCCGTACTCTAGCTTTTCTCTTCACTTCTCCTATTTCTACGACAGTTTCCTGGTGTTTATATAGTTCGTATATTATCCTTCGGTCTCTATAATCCATTCCTACTTCCTTCAACCCCCTCATCATTTTCCTCCAGTTCACCTTGTCAAAAGCCTTTTCAAGGTCTATAAAAGCCACGCTGGTATCCATGCTTAAATCCAATCTCCTGTCAATTATCAGTCTTAAAGCTAATATTGCTTCTCTTGTACCTTTCTTTTCCCTGAACCCATACTGGTCATCTCCCAGACATCCCTCAGCTTTAGGTCTCAGTCGGTTTTGAATGATTTTAAGTAAAATTTTTGAAGCCTGTGATATTATGCTCAGTGTCCGGTGTTCTTCGCATTTCAAAGTATTTGGTTTTTTTGGTAATGCCAAAGTTTTACTAACTTGAAAGTCTGTTGGTATTTTGCCAGTTGTATACATTAGATTGATTAATTCGTAAATTTCGTTCAAAACTAAGGGGTTTGCAGATTTTAGCAATTCTATAAACAACTTGTCGTCTCCGGCCGCTTTTTTATTTTTAAACTGTTTAAAGCTTTATCAAATTCCTCTCTCAAGATGTCCGGGCCACGATCATTCTCTTCCACCTCTTGTTCATCCTCTATATCGTCCTCGGTTAGTCCATCTCCCTGATATAATCCTTCTATGTATCTCTTCCATCTGTTAGCTATATCCTCATTATCAATCAAAATCTTTCCATCTTCATCTAGTATTGCTGTACTTCTTGTCTTTTTCTTCCTATTTAAACTTTTTATTATGTTATATGCTAGATCCATTTTACCTGCTTTCATATAATGCTCAACGAGATCACAATCCTTTTCTAAGTCTTTTTCTTTACGGTTCCTACATTGTGTTGTTATTCTGTTAGTAAGTTTTCTATATTCAACAATACTGGCGTCATCCGACTTATTTCTTAACGTTCTCCTTTTTATCATAATATCAATAATATCTTGGCTTAGCCATTTCTTCCTTGGGACTAACTTTTCGCTTTCTAAGCATTCTTCTGCGGTACTTTTAATTATATCTCTAACCTTATTATACTTCTCTTCTACACTATTTACCTCTAAATCACAATTTTTCTTATATTCTAAATATTTATCTTTCAATTTATTACTATATTGCACTTGATATTTGGTATACTTTAATTTATTGAGATCAATATTCTTATATTTGTGTGTCCTTTTGTTACCTACTGAATAAAGATATTTTTGAATTTGAATTGGCCCAAACCCTCGATATAATTGGGAATAGAGTACCTATGTGTTGTAAGTATTTCACTGTTATAATATTGACATGTTGGGCACAGATGCCTGAAGGTGCATTGTTTCTTATTGTCCATTGTTTGCAATAGAACAATATGTTATCTTGGGAATACAACAGTTGAACAATAAATAGAATTTAGAATATGTCTAATTTAATTTTGGACAAAATGTAAGAGAGATCTTTGAATTTCAAGCTCATTCTCACACGTATTTCCTTGAAAATGTCATGACGTAGGCCGTCGTCTTGCCTGTTTACTCATTGGTGTGTTTTGCCATATGTGTTAACTGCGCCTGTAGTTCCAAGATAGGCACTGCTTAGTTTTGACGTGACTAATTTTATTGGGCAAATAATGCTGAACCTTGTTTTTTTCCTTTCGGTGAACTGCGACATTACATTTGTATTTGTAATTGTGTATGTATGTCTAAGTTTGCCCTTTATTAATTTGAATAGTTGGTATTTTATTGTTTCACGGATTTATCATAAATCTCTTTGTAAATATATCCAATCCTTGTTTTGTTGCTTTTTACAGAATTCTGTTACAAAAAACACTTAAACGAGACCTATAACCATTGTACATTTGCTATCTATATGTATACCTAATTACCTATAGAAGAAATGAATTGCTGTTTGTTAGTATTACTAGAACTCGAGAACGGTAGAACCGATTTGGCTAAAGGCTAGTCTTGAAATATACGTGGAAGTCCAAGAAATGTATAAACAGTGATCAAATATAGAAAAGGGTGAAAGGGTGGGTGGGTGATTTTGGTTTGTTTTTCTTTTTGTTTTGATTTTTTTTTCTGTGTACTTATTGATTTCCGTGTGGTTTCTGTCCTGTGTTGAATGTAATGTACCTGTCTGTCTGTGTCTGTGGTGTCCGGAAGTAATAAGTGTTTCTTTCTTTCTTTGATACGAAGTTCGTCGGGTCATCTAGTAATAAATATATTTGGTGATCCTTACCCTCGCCCCACAGATGCTGATTTTATGAACGAAGTCTGCCTCCGGTGGGACGTAAGCCTTGCGTCGCTCCTCAAGTTCTGGCGACGGTATCAAGCCGACCACGTCCGGGGTTTCTACGTGGCTCGCTTGCCACCAGTTAGGGTCTTTTCTATCTGACACCTGCAATAAAATTTTATATAAATTGTATTAAATATTACACAGTGTTATATTATGTAAGTTGTTTTAAGATTGGGCTTTTGAGGTTTAAAAATATTTTTATACAAACCTGTAATATATCTCCCCTCTTGAATTCTAATCCGATTTCTTTGCATGGCAGTAATGTGTCGTCTGTAGGATCGTAATCAAATAATGCTCTCATATAACACTGGAAAGGAAAAATATTTTTAGTACGGATCTAAGGTTCTTTCCTAATTATCTTGTATACAGAGTCGGCAGTAACATCTAGCAAATATTTTTCTCTTCTAAAACATTACAAAAAAAGCAGTTAATATTTCCTACCATTCAGTATAACATAATTATTAATTAAATAATGTATTTATCATAGTTACTCACACTAAGTTTGTTAGCGAGTTGCAAGCTTTTCTCCTTAAGGTTGGGCCCCACTTTGAGCGTGACTCGGTCGTTGGGCTTGCTGACGGCTTCTTTGAGCTGATCTTCAGAGTCTATCTGCACCCCATCTACTTCTAATAACACATCTCCTACAGACAGCAACGCTTGTTTCGCGGCCGCACTGCCCGCTAGGATTCGAGCTACTATCAGTTGGCCATGTTCATCGGTTGTTACCTAAAATGAGCGTAGATTATGTGCTGTTTAAGATTATACTTACTAATATTATAAATGCGAAAGTGTATGTGTGTGTTTGTCCGTCTTTCATGGCAAAACGCAGCCCGCAGTGGCGAATTGACGTGATTTTTTCGAGCATAATTGAAGTCGTAATCTTAAACTATGTTTTAAATAAGGGACTTTCCAGACAATGTTATCCCAAAAAAAGACATAGGTGGCACTGGAATAATAAAAGTAATAGAGTTACCTTCCTTTAACCATCTAATTTCAAGGATAACAGACCAATGCATCTTTTATCTTTGTTTTTGGGCATAATTGATGACCCTTTTTTACCCACGACGGAACGGAGCAGGTATATGCGTTTAGGGAGAGAGATGTTTGTGTGTGCGTTTGTGCAAAGTAATGTTACTACTTATCTTCTAAACTAATGATCCGATTTTGATGCGGTTTTTTATTACACCAAGGCACAATTACATTTAACCTCGTATTCATTATTGGACTAGGCAGAGCCACTAGTACTTAGAAGACAACTTGCTGCCATTTTTGATCAAGGCCTAAGGTGGATATGAGTTTCTATTCATGTTTATATTAAATGAAGTTTGTGTTTGTACACAATACATACAAAAATGTAAATGTACGTAGTCATAAAGCAATATCATGTACCCACTTTAAAACCCTGTCGCACTATCATAATTATTTGTCATTTAATGAGACTTACGGTTTAATTTGTCAAGAAAGTTAATGTGACATGGTTTCAAAGTGTACACAAGTTAGTACTCGTGACCATATTCAATCAAGCCACCTACCCACTTGGCTCTCCAGCATTTGGTAATGGACCTTAATAAGAATGTCAAGAATGTTTTGCTAACTTTCTATAAGCTGTTTACTTAGGTCAAGAAATCCTTGTGTAATTTGTTAGCTACTCAACACTATTATATAAATTGATGTGTTAACATAAAACTATAGCAATTCATCATCTTTTTCTGATGACCGTAAACATACAATTCCTGAAGGACAAATTCCATACAAGGTGAATAAACAATAACAATCTGAAGTCTAAAAATACATTGAATCACATTTATTTCTAAACAATGGCATTACAATTTTTGCTTGACTGCTCTTTAGAACATGATTCATTGGCTATGTTGCATGTCAGACCACACATTACCTAATTGAGGTGTCAATTACTGGGATTACGAAACTATAGACATCGCCTTAAGGATTTAAGGCGCAAATACTTCTTAACAGATATATTATGATCTTGAGGCCTGAAATTGTTTAACTGTGTCTGGAAATCAGGGCCACATTTCTGTTTTGTAATGCTCTATTAATGGCACCTGCGTGTGCCTCTATTTAACTTTCACGGCGCATTAGCGCTTCGGCACTGTAATGTCGTGTACGTAAAAGGTATAATAAATAATAAATAAATATAAAATAATGACCATAATCCCTAAAGGGGTGAACAGAGGAACATGTAAGCAGAAGACAACATAGCCAGTTACTAGAATACTGAAGTTCTATGATGGATATGATGAACCGTATGGTCTTCTTCTTCTATCGTGTGGGTTGTGAGGTGGATGACCAACCTCAACCCTGGTGTCAGGGCTATTATTGAGGCGCCAAAGGCCCCTGACGTGACTCGAGTAACGGCTACGTACTTACATCAGTAAGTAGTAACCAGGACAAACAGCTTAACGGCCTTCCGAAGCACGGATCATCTTACTTCTGGATAATTAGGTGATCAGCCTGCAACGTCCTAACCAAACTAGGGATCACAAAGTGATTTTTGTGATTTGTCCCCACTGGGATTCACACCCAGGACCTCCAGATCGCAAGCAGAACGCTCAACCACTGGACCACAGAGTCCGTATGGTGTCATCCTATAAGGTTCATAATGGTCCAATGTATTTATTAGAGGGGACACAATCCCTCTGTCTGCAATCATCATACTTTATTTACAACATATACATAGTCGGTCCCAAAGTTCTGTCATATATGAAAATAGTGATAAAATAAAAAGTACCAATAAGTTTATAAAAATTTATATATCAATTTAAAGTATATTTATTAAGAAATGAAAATAACTTAAAATTATTCGAAATGACCTCCCTTGTTTTTAATAACTTCCCTCAAACGCCGCGGCCAGTCATCTATCGCAGCACGCACCATATTCATGTCTATTTCAGCGACGGCTTTAATTATGGCTGACTTCAGGCTCGCCAAATTTTTGTGGGGTTTAGCACAGACCTTGTTCTCTAAGACCTGCCAAATTTTATAATCCAGAGGATTAAGGTCCGGACTGGAGGAAGGCCAATCTTCGTGTCTAATAAAGTCAATTTTTTGATGGTCGAACCAGGCTTGAGTAGTTTTGGCTTTGTGTGCAGGCGCAGAATCCTGCTGGAACACGAAATGATGTCCTGAAAATAGCGTGTTGGGCAGATCTTTGACAAGCCGATTCAAAACCGTCTCTTGGTACACTTTTGCACTGGTTTTGACACCTTTTTCGCAGAAATGAACCTCCGTTGGCCCATAGTAAGAGACACCTAACCAGACCATCACTGAAGATGGATGATGCCCATGTTGAACCCGCGGAACCTTTTTTCCTGCTTCTTCAGAGTTCTCTGCGTACACTCTATCGTTTTGCTTATTGTACTTTTCTTCTATATCAAAAATTTTTTCGTCTGTAAAAAGTATGTCACGGTGTCGGTTTCTCGCGTACCGTTTTAATAACAACCGGGATCTTTTGAGTCTAATTGCTTTCAGGCGGGCATTAAGTAAGTGTCCACTCTTTTTCTTGTATGCTCGCAACTTAAGGTCTTCGTTTAATACCTTTTTGACTGTTTTTCTACTGACCCCCATCTGCAAAGCCATCAGTTTCTGTTTTCGGACAGGATTTCTTCGTATGCGCGCCTTTATCGCTTTGATCACTGCTGGTGTTCTTGCGGAGCGAGGCCGGCCAGTTCTTTTCTTGTCCTCAACACTTGAGACTTCATTATACCTATTTATGGTACGATACACAAACCTAAGTGTTATTTTCAAATTTTTGAGCAACTTGAAAATGGTACTCGGCGAGTGTCCACAGCGATGCAACGCAAGGTCCACTCCATCGTAATAAATCACGGCAAATGATCATTTTTTGTTTTAAAATAATTGTCAAACATTCAAAAATGGAACGCCATAAAATTTTTCTAAAAGCATGTTCGAAATTTAAAAATAATGTGCCTGTGACAGAACTTTGGGACCGACTACGTACAGTTATGAGCAATATAATGTACCCACTTTAGGACTCTGTCGCACTAACATTTTTGACATTTAGTGAGACTTACAATTCAATTTGTCAAAAAAGTTAATGTCACATGGTACCAAAGTGTATACATATTAATGCTCGTGACCATACAAGACAGTTCATCTTACGTGTTTGAGCTTATGTGTTTACATTATAGAAAAAGATTAATCATACTGCCAACATCATCATCATACTAGTTTATAATTGTTACAAATAAGGGAAGCATGCTGAAATAAATTATACAGATTGGAGATAAAACATATTGCAAACAAAAACTACAGTAAGGTCACCTTGTGGGTCTCTCTGTACTAATTAGGTAAAGTCAGTTCACTGACTAAGAGCTGCGGAATGCAATAAGAACATTTAGAGTGTTGAAAACCTTTTAGCATAAATGTCAATGACACTTACTAAAACATTAACAGTTATTAGAGTGGGTAGAGCTTCAAGAACATCAATTTCGTTCATTCAGTGATAATAATAATAATATAATAATAATAATGTTTATTGAATAACTCAGTTACAGTTCTCGTTGAAACCCTGTCTCCCAAACTAGGCGAACCTGTATTTTGGAAGGCAGTGCCTTCCCAAATACGTACTTATTAGCTACAATAACAGTGGTGACAATGCGGTATTAAAATAAAACAATAAGTAATAAAATAAATAAAAATAAAAGTGTTCTTGTGTGTGTATGTGTGTGTGTGTGCGTGTGTGTGTGTCGGTGTGTGTGTGTTTGTACTTGCGCTAACCCTAGGACATAGCTAGATATTTAAGTAATTTAAACAGATACATGGTCATACCCTTTTATTGCATTATATATATGAATAGCATAATATAACATGGCATCATCCCCAAAGGGGTAGGCAGAGATGTATAGTATACACCCACTCCTCGCCAGATGTTTAAGACCCATGTAAATATGAGTTTATAGCCATTTAAATTTTAAAATGAAATTGAAAATATCAATCATGTGAGTTTGAATTCATTCATAGATAATCAATTGTTTATAATCCAAACATGGAAATTCATATTTAGAATATAGATAATCAAAAGAATAATAATTGATTATCTATGACCCAAACGTGAAAAGTTGAATTCAGTGGTTGTGGTTGTGGTGGTAATAGTTCAGTAGATACAAGAATAATAAATTAATATGCTGAAATTTTCACTGCTGCAATATAATTAATCACTTCCTCTTATTATTACTTTTATAAAAATACTCATAACTCACAGTCAGTCCTAGTGGTTGCCCAGGCACTTTCCTGAGGCCAACAACTTTCACAGTCTCTACAGGCATGTCTCCGTTCTCTTCCGGGCTCTCAACTTCAGCTATGTCTTTGTTTGTTTCCTTCAATGCCTTCTCATCAATACCGGAACCTCGTTCCACCCAGATGGCACCTATTTGGTCATGTGCATCTATTAAAGCCTGGAAAATTATGTTGCTTTAAAAATGTTTTTGTTCAATCCATTAATGTGTACATAAATAAATACAAGATAGACATGATATAGGCAAAGCTTGTTCCTAGAAGTGTTTTTCAGCAGACAGACAGAGAGAGTGGATTTAATGAATAGAGATTAAAAAAAAATGCATAAAAATTATGTACAATAAAACAAAATAATTTAAGGTTATGAAATTCTTCACAGGTTATTGCACTATATCAATATGAGAAAGCATAACCAAGGTATAAACATGGCGTGATAAGAAACTACTTTAATTGCATTCCATTGAATGATATGTCAACTGAAACTAATCAGATTCTTGCTGGAATAACCTTGTTTTGCAAGTTAGCATTATTAATTCCTCGACAGACATGAATTATGTAAACAATGTAGCATGGTAAACAAAGAACTTACGAATAAAAGAAAAACGACTTACCCTTAAGTGTACTCTAGATAGTAATATAGCAAGTTCAGCTTGTTCGATAGTCCTTATGTTATTGCCTCGATACTCGCTCAGCAACCGGATTGTGTTGACGTTGTCCAAGGATACGGGCTTCACGATCAAATCCTCCTCACTATCAAGCGACTGCAACAAGCCACCGATTATTAACAACTGCCGCGTAAAATTCGGGAAGCGTAAGGCGTGGCACTCCTTGCAATTTTTGAATGAAAATATATTAAAATATACTCGATTGTTACACAACATGAATGCTGTAATAGTTATTTACCTAATTACGTACTATTATGGAATTATAAAAACCTATATCACTTAATTTTTCGAAAAACTTGTTCCGTTTTACGGAAGAACACACCCAATATAATATTCTTCACCGTTTTCCAATTTTGACAGGCATCAGGCACGATGTTTATCATTCATGGGCGTTCTATTTTATAACATAAAAACAGATGTACTATAATGAATTCAAAAATCTATGCCAATAAACATAAAGATAAATATAGCGTATCGTATTTGGCGGTTACTATCTTTATTTACGTAGGCAATGAGGTCAACCATCGACATCCGAATTTTTTAACTGTCAACGTCAACAGCTATAGAAAGAGATGCGAATATAAGAAACTTTGGTGGATGAGCGAGACAGCAAGACCATACCATCGACAATAATATCTACCAATCACAGTGACTGTGTTCAAAGAGTTGTCATAGTTACATGACGCGCGGAGTTTGAATATTTTTTACGCGGTCTCCTTTACATGGCCGTATATTGTTAAAAAAAAAATAGCAGCCATTTGTGAAAAGAAAAAGTTTTTTTTCTTCGTTACTTATTTTTTGTCTACTATGGCCTAATACAAATCAGTAAAACAATAACTATATTAATAGGATTATTATACCTCGTATTTCCTTCCAAAATCTGGGCTTTCTACTATGCTTCTCAAAAATATCACTTCATGGTTAGATAAATCGTCTTCGGGTTTCTTTTCTTCTTTTTCTGAAAAGGAATAATAAGCCACATACAGTGTAAACTCGTTACTGATAAAAAAATAATATATCAAGAATATATTTGTGTATGTAAATAAGGGCTGTTGAAAATTCTAAATACGAGTAGGTATTTGATTTTGATGTAGGTATCACATTGTGATTTATTATTATTACACAGGAATAACACAACTGAAGTTTGGTTACATTTCCCCCGGGGCCCGTAATATGATTTTGTCTATGAATATGGATAAGGTTGTATGTCAAAATTGCGGTCGCCAATCTGGTAATAATGGAGGGGCCTCCATTACGCACGCACGATCATTTCCCAAATACCGTGACATTATTAACTTTGTCTGAGTATGTTTCGCCGTTGTGTTTGAACTTATGGTGGGTTACTGTGTCACTTGTGTGTGAGTGAGGGATCGTGTAGTAGGGTTCTAGTACATTTCCCATGAAATATGGCTTTAGGGTTGCCGCTGCTGCCGTACCGGTAGATGGAGATGTGGGGTTAATTCAAAAGAAAAAAATAACGTAGGTAGGTACAGTATATTTTCATACGACACGAACAGAATAACTAAACGTGTTTTCTGTCAGGATTTTCCAATATAAACTATAATAGTGGTTATATGGCTCCGTAGTTAGGTAATTGCTGTTTAGCGATAAGGCCGCCGATTGTGTTTCTTTTGCCCATCTGTAGCAACATGTTGTATTACGTGCATCATCATCATCATCATCAACAGCCTATATACGTCCCACTGCTGGGCACAGGCCTCCCCTCAGTCAACCGGAGGGGGTATGGAGCATACAACACCTCCACCACGCTGCTCCAATGCGGATTGGTGGAGGTGTTTTTACGGCTATTAGCCGGGACCAACGGCTTAACGTGCCCTCCGAAGCACGGAATCATCTTACTTTTTCGGACAATCCGGTGATTCAAGCCTGAAAAGTCCTTACCAAACAAGACCACGGAGGCTGTTGTAAATAAATAATTATTAATTGATTGATTACTTTATGCTCGTTTATGAACCGGAAAAGTTATTTAACTTTCACTGTGGACGTCCACAGGGCTCCAAAGAGAATATTTTAATCACTATCGTTCCTCGATTATTTGGCTTTAATTAAGTAGGTAGGTACCTACACAAAAATAACACAGCCCTAGACAATGTGCAAAGTGAAGCCCGTAGCATAGAATACGGAATAATACTACGTACCCGTAGCTCCAATCACGGTTGGGATGGGGTTTTATTCTGAAGAAGGTTCTGTATGAGCCAGAGTTGACTCACCATTGCGCATAATTTTAGGTATAATATTTTTGGTTCAAGTTCATCACAGAATAAGAATAAGAATAAAATAAATTTATTGCCAGTAACAATTTACATTTGCTATATAAACTAAGTACTTAATTATGAATATTGCGAATACGGGCAAAAAGGAAATGGCTCAGCTTGTGCTGCCATGGAGCCATGTTATGGCGCCATCCAGCGCTGGTTTTCAGTCATTTCCTCTTCCTGAGATATTGTGCGGAAGTAATTGTCAACGAGGGCTAGAGGATATTAAATAGAATATTAAATAGCTCAACTCTAGTGCGTTACGCACGTTACGGATTACTACAGGCATTATCATGTTTCGTATTCAAACTTTTATGCACTTTAGGAAACACGTCACGCTTGTTAGCTGGACTTAGCCTAAGTGTAAATAATTTTTATTGAAAATGTCGTTAGGCAAATGGAACAACTTATCCCATAATGATGAGTTGTTAATTCATCCATCTTTCCGCTTTATAAGATTTTTCGGATTATGGTAAAGTTGGGAGAGAACCCGTAACCGCCTCAAACACGCGCATTATGATGTGTCGTGTGTGTTATAAAAAACCTCATATCTGTCATGTAGATATTCCCCTTTTTGTGTTTTCCATATTTCTTGGAAAAGTCGTCAGTACCCGTTGGGAGAACCGAACAACTTTTCCCATAACAGTGAGTTGTATAATTTTATATCCATGTGTCATGTCGTGTCGTGGCAAGTGACCCAGATTAGATATGGAACAGTTCTTACAGTGTGTAAGTTTGAGATCCACCAAACGCTGGAGAGTCGTAAATGTCAATGGAAGTATTCCCCTGCGGTGTAATGTCACATAATAAGTGATTTATAGTTCGCTAGTGGAGCGATATTACAATCTGTTAAAAACTTATAGTATACTTTAATCTAGGTAGGTTAACATAACGTAAATAGCCTTATATCATCCACTACGAGGCACAATCAACCGGAGGAGGTATGGAGCATGCCACCACGCTGCTTCACTGTGGGTTGGTGGACGTGCTTTACGGGCTACTAGCTGGGACCAACGACTTAATCCTAGGCATAAGATTTCCGTAACTTATTAAAATAAAGATATTGCTGTTGGTTGGTAAGCCATGATGACTGGATTGACTTAGCATTATTGTTATTGCTCTCCGTCATCCAATGAAAGGTTTTTTGGTAAGAAAAGATGCCCGGTAAATCTGTTAGTGCTTTTCTCGATGTTGATGAAAAGACAATAGCACAAATCGTCTGACTGGACGGAGATTAATCAGCCAATACAATAAGGCGAGACTGAAAGGCATACAAAAGGAGACTTTAAAAGCTTTTTCGTGCGTGACTTGTGTCCACAAGCCCACAAGGTTAATCGGTGTCCACCCGCTCACAAATCAAACTTCATTAGCGACGTCGACGGAGGAGGCGTGAACCTTTTATGTCATGTCATAGTTTAGAACAGCAGAGATTTAATAAAAGATGAGTAACAGCTTTTATTATAAAAGTACTTAATAATATTACTTATAAGATTTATGTCATTACGAGAAGATTTACCGACAAACACCATTTGTGTACGAAACTAATTTCTTTACTTTTAGGTAAAGGTATCCCTTGTCCGGGGATACTGGTGAAGACCTCAACGGTTGCAGAGGCGGAGATGGGAGCCATTGGTACGGCAATGCAAGACGGAAGAGGCGAGTCACAGGGACTGTAACCTGGAAACTGACAGAGGGTAGCAGTAACTGTCAGTACTATTCAGAGGCGGAGGACAGGAGTCCTAGTAGGTACCTACGGCTTTGAAATAGACTACTCTGGGCGCCACCCCACTCGCGTCAGACAAAGTACTGCGGGACAGAAGGCAAGAGGGAAACCACTGCTCTATTTTTCCCTAAAAAGTAGCTTGGAGGATGCTACACCGACAAAAGCGTGGCTCTTAAATTAGTGATGTGAGAGGTAATAACTTTCTAAAACTCTTTGATGTGCTTTAAGAACAGAAAAATATTCATAATATTAATATGTAGGTATCTGAGAATATTAAATTCAGTTTCTCCACTGCTGGGCTGCGCTCTGCGTGCTGGATATAAAACTATAGAGGAAAGCTCTTGCTTAGGAGTCATAGGTTGGAATTCTTGGAATCCCATCGATTTTAATACAATATTCCTGTTTTGCATTGTGGCAAATTTAATGTGCACAATCACTGTTGTAATCGAACGAATACGAGTATCTAGTCTTAACTCTTAACGCTTTCTTTGTTACAATGAACTAAAAAATATGGGAGCTGGAACGGTGTCTTACAAACGGAGGACGTGGTCTCCGTAAGTTACCTCATGCAAATTAACTAGCAGGTATTCGTTATTCATGCTAATTATTATTCAATACAATGTAATGTACAGTCTATGTACGGCAGGCATATATTATGCGGTAACGTTCGTGACAGTCGTCGCTCCGTTCGTTCGTGAGTCACGTCAAAAGCTCGTATATTTTTTCTCAAGTCCGCTATCATACTCTGAAAGCACTCGCTGAAATAATATTTCAGTGGTTTCAGTGAGCTTTTGAGGTTATGTCGGGAATTCCATTGCAATATTATTGCGTACAGTTGGATTGGATCTTACCTTCGTCCGGCGGTTTGTTTCCGAACGCGAAGTCTTTGAACCCGCGCCAGTTGACGGTGTATCGTCCGCTGCGTCGCACCATCATTGGGAGGCAGAGGTAAACACTGGAAGATTGGTTTGTCTAGTCGATGCGCGGCGCGATGCGAGCGGGCCCGGGCATGCCGCGGCGAGTATTGCGGGCGTGCGCGCGCCGTCACGCCGCCGCCGCCGCGCCGTCAGCTGTGCGTAGACGTGTCTACGTCACGCTTCAGCCGCGCACGCGCACTCGCTCCCACGTCTCACGCCCGCCCAGCCTATTTCGCAACCGGTGCACGAATGCCTCTATCGTCTTCAGAATGTTACACTCTTCTGAAGTTTCAGATCGCGTAAACAATCACGTATCCACTTTGTTCAGCTACTAATGCACGCTACGCGAGATAATAAAACGCATGCTACACTAAATTTATTTATTTTAGGTAAGTACATTTTATGTAGCATGCGTTTGAGATTACTACTTAAAATAAGACCGTCTATTGTACTCTTTCTATTTCTCTTTTGTTTTGTATTTTGTATGTCCTGTTTGTGCAATAAAGTATTTGTTATGTTGTGTTATAACTAGAGGTACAATATATATCAGGCGGCCAATAAAAGTTTTGTTATGTACAAGATCGCTACTTAAATCATCTGAAATCTGAATGAGATGATGAACATTATTGCTCTAACTAATAGAACTATAAAACCCATTAATGATTATGTATTTATGTAGGTATAAGTACGAAAGGTCATTTTTCTCGTTGCATGAGTTCTTTAGAAATGTCCTATCTTTATACTTACCTACTTATCTATCATACAAATGTTAATATCTTATGAGGAAACCCATTAATTATTGTGTATAAGTAAAGTACTTACATATTATGCTGTTACATAATATTCGTATCTTAATTCTCGCATCTTCACGGAACTTATGAATATACGTAGAATACCCAGATATTACTTATAATGACTGAATTTTCCAGACGGTTTCTAAAAATGTATCTAGAATGGAATACTTACATACAGCTTTGGAGTATGACTTGTCCGATACCGATCCCGCCGGCGTGGTCGACGATTTCCCTCAATCAGCGCTTAACGCTATCGACCCACTAGGGTCGAGTAATTCTTTAAAATATTTTTCCTCTCAGATGCCGCCCTGAGCCGAGGTTCGTGCCCAACTGGGCACCCTCAGGCCTGTTGTCTTAACGTTGTACCACGTGAGAGCCTTCAACGCTCCCGATTTGTCCGGCCAAGTAGTTAATGCCATCTGCGGCAAATCTACAATAAGTCCGTAAAAAAAAGGTACGACTTGTAAAAGTGACACGAATCTTCAATAAATCACGTCAAAAAATAATAATGTACCTAAAAGTACCAAACACATAATATTTTGTTATAATTTTTCATTACACGATTAGATTTGGGCTTTTGAATTGATAAATTGCAGTTAAATTATTTGGTTGCGGACAACGTCACGTGTTGTTTTACTATTTGTATTGATTTTCTTATTATTTCATTTTTTCGTTATTAAGGTATCTTTAAAAGTTCGTAGGTACCTTTTTGTTATACAATAATCCCATCAAATCAACTTTGTTCTTTTATTTTTTGACATGACTTATTGTATCGCAAATGGCGTTAACTACTTGGCCGGATCAACTTTGTGAATAGTTAATGAGGGACTTTTCAGGCAGGTTTTTGGGTATAAATGATGACCCTTGTTATTACACCAAGGCACAATTACATCTTCCACCCATTATTATTCTGATCAAAATAAAGAGAAGCAATATAATGGTGCTAATTCCTGTAAATACCATCTAATTTTATTTTAAGTTATATCTGTCATTTTCTTATCCGCTGAAAAGGAAAGGGACGGGTAATCGACAAGCATAAAATTTATGGAACACACGTCAATTTTAAGCACAAATCTAAACCAACCGTCTAAAAATTTTACATCCGTCAATAACCCGACACAGTTAAGTAGACAGCACGTCAAACGGATTGCATACCAGCGACGTACCTTTTGATTCGCCCGGGTTATTCATTCATTCACTCATTCTTCCTAAAATTAAGAGCTGTGAATCATCCGTCCCTTTCCTTTTCGACGGATATGAAAATGACGGATATAACTTTAAATAAAATTAGGCGGTGTCTGCAGGAATCGGGGCCATTGATGATATATAACGTGTCGATAGCTATATTGCGTTTGAAATTTGGTTTTCCACGATAGGACAATAATATGTTTCTAAAAATCCATAGTGCGCCAGTTTATAGTCCATTTTCCCGATTAGTTAAGTACTTATCATAATTTAAATATTTGTTTGATATGTTTTCCAAAAATACAGGTTTCATTTTTGTTTTAATTTGATAAGTTGTACTCTGAAGAATAAAGTGTGCGCGTGTAAAGTTTATCGTTAGTTTTACTTACAACAATAACAACAAAATCTAAATACCCACTTAGTTTCGTTTGCCATCCACGCAATTGTGATGGTCACCTTTGATCATCATCATCTCCGCATTATCCCGTTTTTCACAGGGTCCGCTTACCTAACCTGAAGATTTGACAGGTTCGGTTTTTTACAGAAGCGACTACCTATCTGATCTTCCAAGCCGCGAATGGAAACCAGCCCAATACAGGTTAGGTCACATGCCTCCGAAAATGCATTCCTTGGGAATGTGGGTCGTGGTGTAGGCACCCTCGATGATAAGAAAAATTTGGGTCCCCATATTGTGACTAATGCGTATTATCTACGATATTTCCCATTGGTAAGTAGAGGCTGAGACCACCGAATCCCACTTTCTAAGATCCTGTTCTACTATTTCCGCTCGTCCGCTGTCACTTCTTTAAAACATCCGAATGATTTCATTTATTAGAACGTATACCTATTGACCGAATTGGAGATGTCTTTAGACAAGGTTCAGTGCGATCTACTCTGAACCGGCGGCGGTGCGTGAATGAAACTATTGATGGAAGCAAGAGAAGTATGCCAGGTTGGAAGCAAATATAATTCCATAGTCTCTGCTTACAAAAGGAAATGGGCGCGAGTTTATGAATGTGTATGATTTCTTTAAAGCGGCATGTCGATCCAGTAGGTAGTAAAAAACACAGGAAATTTAAGTTACACGAAATGACAAGGGTAGGTATCAAATATTTCTTATAATGTATATAAGGTTATATATTCTTATCATTTTTCCTGTTGTAAGGTTTTAAAGTCTTGCATGTACTTAGCGATAAACTTATCAAAACTAATTTAACTACAGAACTTTTCAAGATAACGTACTTATAAAAAAGCTGGCAAGTCTAAGTTGGCATTGCGTAATTCTAATTAAGTACTGAGGGGTTAAAATGGCCACATCGAAGCAATTCATCCAAGAAAGCAATATTGCAAATTGACATTTGCGCATATAAAACTAAGTGCGCAATGCAAACAACTGTCAAATGGTTTTCTATTTTTACGCATATTTTTTTATGTAATAATGTACCATGGCATAAATGTTACTTGTCCTATTATTAGTTACGCATAGTATTAATTTGTCATAACTTTTTAAGCATAATTTTGAAACTCATAACTACCATTAGCATAATAATTAATGACAATAATGACATATAAGCATAAGTATTATAAGCATAAAAACTATACTCCGAATAAGAAAAGTTTTGGCACAACTTTGAACATTTCCGAAACTTACTTTTTCCTTGGCTGCATTTGGTTCATGATTGTGACTTTTTATATTTTTTGACTCTATTTCATGCTGTTGGTGATCATTCAGTATACTTTTCGAGTTTAAGATAAACATGCTGGCGGCGCAGGGGTGGCCCAAGGGCCACCCCCGCCGCACCCTAACCTACTGTTATGCCCTGAAAAAATTATGACAAAACACTATTATTCTAAAAAAGAATTATGGATACCTATTTATATGCGAATAAAATTTATACCAACAAATATTAGTTCAAAAATAAGTTATACCTAATAAACCAGTATTCTTAGATGTTATTATGGGAAAGTACTATTATGCTTAAAAACGTTATGCGAAAAGGATTATGATAATTAAAATTATGACAAAACCATTTATGCATTTTAAGAGAATCCCCTGTCAAATAGCAATATTGCTTTCTTAGATGAATTGCTTCGATGTGGCCATTTTAACCACCCTGTTCCGTATGCTCCCCGCCAACCAACGTGATATTGAGTTGAATGCTCTAACCCTATAGGTACATAACATACCAACCAAACTATAGGTATATTCAAACCTAGAATTATTTTCCCTACAACGAAGCCAAAAACAGTTTCTTTGTAAATCATTTGAAGAAAATGTTTATTTGTTTGTACATGAGACTTAAACATAACTGGCGAGGAATGGCAGTATTATATTATACTCTCACACCTCTGTCTACCCTTTCGGGAATATAGCGTTATGTCATGTTAAGTTTGTGCTTTTACAAGCCACTTCACGCTTAAACGTTTATAAAACTGGTATTCATTTAAAGTGACAAAGTAACTTTCAGTTTTGTAAAATTACTAGATACTTACTTAATGCTTTTTTCGATCTATGAATAGCTTTCAATGTGTTACACGTGTAACGACCTAAAATAAACATATCGAGATAGTCATTGCTAAAAAAAACTAACATATCACCATGTTTAAAATATTTGCAAATTTCAGTAAATTGACAACGATAACCCCTGGCCCTGTTTGTCTGTTGGTATTTGCGTCATCATATTTTTATTTTCTGCACACATAATGAAAAACACTAAACAATTGCCTAAAATAACTCAATACTGCCACAAATCACGTGATGACGATTCTATTGTCTGTTGGCAAGACAAGTATGTAAGTGCGAGATGCGATAAAATTTGGTACTCGTATACGCTGCGGGTTTCCTTGTTATTATTTCTGATTGATTTGAGAGGATTTTTTTAACTTAAGTCACTCTTCTTCTTATCGTGTGGGTTGTGAGGTAGAATACCAACCTCATCAACCCTGGTGTCAGGGTTATAATTGAGCTGCCAAAGGCCCATGACATGGCTCATGTAACGATTACTCACTTACATCTGTAAATAGTAACTGGGACCAACGGCTTAACGTGCCTTCCGAAGCACGGATCATCTTTCCTTCTTTTTTTTCTTTTAATCACTTATCCTTAGATATTGTCGTGGTGGATTGATCCGAATTTCCAGTGCTGTCATTTGTAACGAATATTAGTGCTTTACTTCAACCCCTTTTAAAATGTATTATCTACTTAATTGCCTACTTATTACTTATAATCAACTTTCATTATTCAATTACCATACGAGATATTGCAATGCTTACTGAACTTTCATGTTTATAAATAAAACGATATTAAGTAATAATATATAGGCTTCATATTAAAGAGAAGTAGGAGAAAAGCGATATTTTACTGACTAAGGGGTTGTATTAATAAACGAATCTCAGCTCCGAGACTGCCCTCAAGATCATGTCAATGTGACAGTTCTTATATAAAAACAGGGACTTGAGCATCATCTTGAGGGCAGTCTCAGTTGAGATTAGTTTATTAATACCACCCTAAGTACATAAAAGCTCTGTTCATATGAAAATTTTCTGAATCAACGAACAGGAAGATAAATTAAGTTTTACCATGATACTTTGTTTATCATCATAAATACCTACTTAACTATTTCATGTACTTAATTAATGTTATGATAATATTCAGTTACAAGTGGGCGCGTGCTCGGCGGCGATAACAAGGGTCACGGGGGACTCTTATAAGTAGCTACTGACTCTGTCCCAATCAGTACTGTGTGAGCGGAGTGCCTGATGCGTTGGCGCAGTTTCTTACACACATTAAAGATCAAGTGAATTATTACATCTCAAAATGCCGTGGACAAGCACAAACAGGTAACTTAACTTTCTCGTCTGAGAACTGGGTCTTGTGATGTTTTTGTGATTGATAGGTTAGTAATGTGGGGTATTGGTTGCAGAATTTACGCGAAGCCTTCGAATACGGAATCGGTGGAGGGGCCGGCAGGGGGAGGGCCCTCAGGGGCGCGCGCCGTGCCTACGGCGGCTGCGGACAGCGGCGGCCGCTTCGAGCTGGCCGACCACGGCTATGGCAAGAGCTCCGTCAAGCTGCTCCACGTGCACCGCGACGGGGACTATCACACCATCCGCGAGTTTGAGGTCTCCACCGAGCTCAAACTAGCCTCTGAATCCGCTTACGTTCTCGGGGACAACAAGGAAGTAGTGGCGACCGACTCGCAGAAAAACACCGTGTATCTACTAGCGAAGAAACACGGTGTAAAAACACCCGAGGAGTTCGGCGCGGTGGTGGTGAATCACTTCCTGTACATGTACAAGCAAGTGGTGGAAGCCAAGTGTCGCGTGGAGGAGTACCCGTGGGAGCGGCTGCAGGCCGGAGTACCTCACAACCACGCGTTTGTCTTCTCTCCCACGGCCACTAGGTGGTGTGAAGTGTCACAGACCAGACACGGTATGTTCTTATTACAGTGTATCACTCGCATTTTCCAATTTCGAACCCCTTGTACCATAGACAGAAAAAGAAGTGTTTTCAAAAATAAGTTTTTAATAATAACGTTCTGAGTGCCTGTACTAACAGTCAAAATTAACGTTCTTTGTATATATCACGCATTCATATTATTCATATTCCGATAAGAATTTATAACTGCGACTATACTAATCAGCTGTTTTTGTTTATACAGAGGCAGTAGTAGTCAAATCTGGTTTGTCAAACCTTCGAGTGTTGAAGACCACACAATCAGCGTTCGTGGACTTCGTGCAAGACGAGTACACAACACTAGCAGACGCTGCGGAAAGAATATTCAGGTAAATATCATAACTAATGCGTTGAATTATTAGACATAGAACATAGAACTACTTGGAATAACTGATAAGCGAGTTAATCATTTGCGAATTCTAGAAAAACTATATCGAGACTAAAGCGACAAAGGCATCACTTAGCCATGAAGAGTTATTTCTTTAACATCATTGTTAACAGAAAGATCTTAGTAAAGTTTATTTACTTATCAGGTCGAAATCTTGCGTCTACACCCTCCTCTTACATGTGTTCGTTCATAACTTTTATAAACTGACCTTCTCATTATTTACAGTACGGTAGTGGAAGCAGAGTGGACGTATGACAGCATGCGAACGGCGAACTTCGACAACGCATGGTTGACAGTGAAAGACGCCATTCTGGATAAGTTCGCGGGCCCACCAGACACCGGCGTCTACTCGCCTTCAGTGCAACACACGCTATACCAGGCCGAGAAGGTGGTTTTGGAGAAAGTATCCGAGGTTAGTATTGAAAATTCTAATGCAGTGTTATATAAACTTAGCTGTCCACTCGTATGTGACTTAAGCTCAATGTTACATTAAACTAAAGTATTGCATCGACAAAGTGCTGTGCTTATGACTGTCTTTTAAAAAAAAGCTATATACTTACGTATATATTAGGATAAACTTTAGGAAAACACATTTGTCATGGTAAATTCGTATCAGTTTAGTAACGAGAAAATTCACATGACAAATAGGCGTCGTAAATTGAAGTACATCACTGTTATAAATAACAGTTTATTTTCCCTTTCGGCCAAAGTACTTACTCGTATTACAACGCGATAAGCAGAATTTCTCTGTAAACAAACAAGAAAGTGATCTGTACATGTAAATATATTTATACAGTTTATATATCTGGTCAATGTGCTTGTTTATCTACGCACTTGTCAGCACCAAATTAGTATAAATCAAATAAATAAGTCATGTTTATACATCAGTTTACGTATCGGCGCACGCGCCGATAAGGGTGTCTGACGATCGTCCATCATCCGTGTTTACTCGTCTCGATTATCAATAGACATTCTAAATCAAAAGCCAAGAAGTTCTGCTGCAGTAATTGATATTTATAGAGCTATAAATTATGTTATTATGTTATGGGCGATAGGCTGATCCCTTATCACCATAAGGTTCATCATATCCATCTTAGGACTTCGTATCAACAGTGGCTGCAAGTTGTCTTTGATTACTTGTGGCTCTGCCCACCCCATTTGGGATTACGGGCGTGAGTTTATGTATGTATGTATGTATAAATTACAGGAATTTCTTTCATCACTTAAGGATTTATAATGTTGAAATAAAAATCTGATAGGTAGAATATTGACCTCAATAGAAAATAAATTATATAATTAATTGCGGTTATTAATCTTGGTTTTTCTTATGTGTCCACATTAAATTAAATGTGAAATCGTATTTCGGTAAGTTATAAAATTTATTTTTACCTGAGTACTTACTGTTTTTACAGCGACAGACGATCATTAATTTGCTACCAAAAGCTTTAAAAAAATCGTTTGCCTTTTCAAGCCTTTAGTTGAAAGATAGTTGGCAGAGAATAATAATCAATGAAGGGCACATAGTAACGTAAATATAATTGTATTATCTAATAGATAGGACACAAAGCACAATATATTTGTCATGCCGACGCGGAACCATGTCAGGGATGTCAGAACTATCGCATCACGTGACGGTGACTTGAAGCTCTCGTCATGTTAGGTCAGAGATTATCAAGGCGGACGCCAGCATATCAGCTTCACTTGTTTTTTTTTAACTTGATATTGGCTAATAAGATAATTAGAGAGAATTCAGTTAGAGAATGAAATAGGAAATGTTTGGAATCACTGACTGCTTCTTAAATTTTTGTAACATGCCAGATATTTACTCAAAAGATAATTTATTGAATTAAAGTAAATTACGAAAGGCCACCATTATCAATCATCATCATCATCACCAGCCCATTAACGTCCCCACTGCTGGGGCACGGGCCTTCCCTATGGATGGATAGGGAGATCGGGCCTTAAACCACCACGCGGGCCCAGTGCGGATTGGTGGTTATTAACGACTACTAATGCAGCCGGGACCAACGGCTTAACGTGCCTTCCGAAACACGGAGGAGTTCGAGATGTTTTTTTTTTTTTTTGTGGTCACCCATCCTATGACCGGCCTTTGCGAAAGTTGCTTAACTTGAACAATCGCAGACCGAGCGCGTTTACCGCTGCGCCACCGAGCTCCTCAAAAAAAAAACCAACAACAGACTCTAACCAACAAATTTTAATACTTATTTTCTTTTGCCAACAGATTAACTGGATCAAGATGACGATGCCGAACAAGCATTACCTGAACATCGACATGTCCAAATTCCCCGCCAACGTGACTAAAGGAGACCCACGTCACCATATTTACCAACCCATAGACAAACCCGCAGGCCTCATCTACGCACAGCTACGCCGTAGACCCAAAAGCCGCTTGTGACGACATCGTAACGGCTACGAAGCGTAGCAGGCTCTACGACTTAACGCGGTACAGATCCCCGTATCGGTATTTTGAGTCATTTCAGTACTTTTAATGGAACAATGTTACAGGTCGCCTTCTATAAGTTGGCAGTGCCAAAGAATATATTTAAATGTGGAAATACAGTTAGGACACGGAATGAAATAACCTAATCCGGTACTAAGAATTATGATTTTTTTGCCAAATTATAGAAGGCGAACACTAGTGCTCATGAAATTGCAATAGGTACTTTTTATTGATTGTTTTCTAAAACGTAAGTGTTTTTGTATAGTGTCAATACAGTTATCAATAGTGTATGTGTACACTAATGTTATAATGCTGTTAGTTCCATGTAACAGACGAAGGGTTTGTGGGGGAATTGAATGGCTGTAAGAATCGATACAACACTGTGCGATTATTAATTTTAAGAACAATAGAGATGTATTATATTAGTTTATACAAGAGAAATCACTTGTTACATTTATGACTTTTTCGTAGATTTATATCAGTTATATCTAGTCAAGGTAATCAATGGAAAAGTTATAAAAGTGACAGTTTATTTAGGTTTGTTAGGACTACTCTGTACCTACCTATTATAAATAAAATTACTTTTAGGAAAATATGTCTTTGGTTACTCTTTTCTTCTTCCATTATCATGATATACTTTAGAACCATGTCACAGTAAATGTGGAATATGTAAATGGGTCATCTAAACTCCGACCCATATTTTAAACTATTAAACTCTGACCCATGTCAGAATTTAGATGACTTGCACTGAGTTCAACAGCCTCTGTGGTCTAGTGGTTCGAGCGTTAGGCTCACGATCTGGAGGTCCGGGTTCGATTCCCGATGGGGACATTGTCGAAATCACTTTGTGAGACTGTCCTTTGTTTGCTAAGGATTTTTCAGGCTTGAATCACCTGATTGTCCGAAAAAGTAAGATGATTCCGTGCTTCGGAGGGCACGTTAAGCCGTTGGTCCCGGCTATTAGCCGTAAAAACACCTCCACCAACCCGCAGTGGAGCAGCGTGGTGGAGTATGCTCCTTACCCCCTCCGGTTGATTGAGGGGAGGCCTGTGCCCAGCAGTGGGACGTATATAGACAGTTTATGTACGTTATGTATACTTATGCACTGAGTTAGTACTCAGTGCTCATGTCCGTACATACTTACTTGTGTGCAAATAAGATTAAGCAAGTACACGGAGCTTTGAACAAAAATAGCACATATTCTATATTACTATCACAGAACAAGGCAATGAAAACACACATCTATTTTTGGGACATTTAATACAAAAACATGTTGCTTACCTACATTTACAGTTATCAACTTTACAATTATGTTACAAGTTTAATAATGCTACGTTTTTAAACGAAAACGGACCTGTCACTGGACGGCAACCAAAAACTTTCAACTTACTGGACAAATTAGTTGGAACGATAATTATGTAAAACTTAGTAACTAAAGGAAATAAACGGTTAGAGACGTTTCGTCCCGATGATCTTGTCGGCCATCGCGTACAGTTCCTCCACTGTCTGTAAAGAATAACGATACAATCAGTATTTCTGTGGAAATAACATTTTTCTTGACGACTTGCGTGTTGATAGAAATGAAATATATTTATTCGTTCTAGAGTGGTAAATACAGATCTAAGTAATTAAATAATGTATTGCATTGCACAATAAAGGTCCGTGACTCAACCATGTAGTGTACGAATATTAAATACTGTTATGTGTGTTTATCTATTTTCTACGTGTCGACGTTTTTGACGTGACTTATTGTAGATTTGCCGCAGATGACATTCAATACTTGGCCGGATTTCTACACCAAAAGATATGTCTTACACCTAATATAAACATTCATCTGTGGGTTGCTAATTTATTATGATTAGAAACGAGTTTCGAATCATTCCTCGGGGTTGGTAAAGTTATCGACGAATATGGCTAACCTAACCGAACCCTATATTTCGTTTTTTTTTGTATCTTATTGCAGGTTTACCTCAGAAGGCATTAACTACTTGGTCGGACAAAGCCGAATCTAATGTGTTTTGAAATAGTTCAAAAGCAAGCACTCCACAGCCTCTGAGCACTTACCATCTCTAACCGATTTAGAGCGCTTTAAAGCGAAGCGAGCTTTCCTTATATATGTTACTTAACTGACCGGGCCGTAACTGGCTGAAGTAACAACAAAAATACTACGAAGTCGGTGCTCCTTTGCTCGTCCAATAAGAAAAAACCAAGAAAGTAGGTCATGAAATAGGTTTAGACATGCTACGAGCAGATACTCTAGTGTATGAATGGATTGAACCTTATATTTAGTAGCTATTAAACTCGGTTTCGCTCGGGCCTTTTTACCCTGTAATCAACTCGGAGAAATGCAAATTAGAGTATAAATATTTGGTGTCTGTTCAAGACTCGCTATTGTACTACGTACTTAATTGGTACTTCGCTTTGCTTAATCAAAATGTTGGTGTGATGTGAACGTGTCTCTGAAATGAACACAAACATTTGAACGGATAGAACAATCCTTTTTATGAGACTTAAGTATTTTTCATTGTCAATATTGTGTATACTTATTTACATTTACGACTAGGCCATTGTCATAGTCATAACATAAAAGATAATGAAGTTATTACCACAAATATTTTTAAACAAAAGTTTAAACAAATTGGTCTGTGTCCTTAAGTGCATCATTAGTATAATACTTATTACAAGGTAATTATTACTATCTTACGTAAACGGCAAAACTTAAAACAATACATAATTAAATTAGGTACCTATATAATATTGTTAGGTTTGAGTGTTTAACGAATCTCGTCAACCTGAATTTTATTTAAATATTACATAAGCAACTCCAACCCGCATTGGTATGCTCCATACCCCCTCCGGTTGATTGAGGGGAGGCCTGTGCCCAGCAGTGGGACGTATATAGGCCGTTTATGTATTACATGAGCGTCACTTTGCAGACTGCATAGATGCAAATAAAATCCCGCGCCTCAGCCCACTTGTTCCGGTTATCCGGTTCTGTGTATATAAGCTTAAGTGGTCTACGTGACTATAAAGAATAACCTTCCCGGTAATGTGACGTGTTTCTACCTAAACCTCGAGATCATCATAGTGTCGCAGGGTAGTCGCGAGGTCTATACTTATCTTAAAGTTAATTAACTCGATTAATGTCCACGATCTAACCAGTGTAATCCGGTTACTGGTAAACTATGATAAGGGACCGGCTTGCACTGGTAAATATCGTCGAACCTAATGTGGATCGAAGTGTGTATGCAGACCATTAGGGTGATTACAGTCACTTTAAAGATTTGCGCCTGTTAATCATTATTTATCGGGTGTTCGCTTGGTATCTAAGTAATAAGGTCTCGTTACAACGACTATCGTCCGTTATTCCGTGCCTCCGGTCATTGCACCTGTAAAGCGACTAAACGGAATTAATGAAATGAATAATCATATTAGATAATAATATAGGTAGTAACCTGATAATGCACATGTAAATGACCAAATCTCCGTGAAAACAAGCTGAGCCATTTCCTTTTGCCCGTATTCGCAATATTCATAATTAAGTACTTAGTTTATATAGCTAATGTAAATTGTTACTGGCAATAAATTTATTTTATTCTTATTCTTATTCTTAAAAACGACCTCTGCGGTCGTTGTGCTCATATGAAATGACTCTTCGACAGTTCATTTTCTACTGACACGATAATTTAAATTGGTAATAAACATAAGATTCGAGCTGTCAACAAGTCGCCGTACCCAGTCGTACCTATGATGTGAACATTGTTTTTTGTGTAAACAAAGTCAATATTTTAGTAATACTTCTTCATCTTCTTATCGTGTGGATTGTGAGGTGGAATACCAACCTCATTAACCCCGGTGTCAAGGTTATTACTGAGCCGCACTGACATGGCATTTATTAATAAGTACTGAAGAAGGAGTAGTGTAGTTATTAGCTACTAACTATGTTACTACTTTTAATGTGATTTAGATTCCACAGACGTTTGTCTGCTTTGAAACAAAGCTTTAGGGTGTCGGTATACGTGTAAGGACGTGTTATAAGTCGATTCCTGCCAAATATGTTTCTCGCAATGTTAGCAAAAACAGTATTCTATACTATACAATAGTATACTGTACAAAGTTACATACATAGTTTCTCTCATTTCAAAGAACTTCGGATCCTAGCTATGTGTTAGTATTTATCATCGGCGTGACTGTGCAGTATTCCAATGACATGATTTGCGCGTGCGCCTCACGTACATACTGCACGCGTAAACCCAACAGATGTTAATGATTGGACGAACTGTGCCAAAGGTTAGACGAAGCTGGTCGGCAGGCGGTTACAACCGGCTTGCCACGAGCTCCACGTCTATGTAAACAAAACCAGGACTCGGTATTATCTTTTAGTGATGGACACATACTAAGTAGCAGGGATGATTTTGTGTAATAGGTAGCCGTTATTTTGTTTGAACAAAATATGAACTACTTCAGCTACGATCAAGTGGTACAATTCGGCTAGGTACAATACAGATAGTGACTCATTCATTCTGTTAATTAGGAAGCAATGAAGCAGGTAAGTAGAATGGACGCCTATGCCTATTGGTGGTATAGTAGACGACAGGTCGACATGGCAATTCTCTAGTGACGTGACGTTTTCAATATCGATATATTTTTATTATGTATGTAACAAAATGTGAATAAATTAATAATACCACGTTTTCATTTAAGTTAATATTTATTCAGCTGAATCATCTAACGTTAATTTTATTTCTAAAATATTATTCTTAGTTTTCAATTATATGTAAAATATACTTGCTATATTTATAATTTTGATTGACCATACATATTTAGATTAGATTTCTTTTAAATCTATTGTTTTTCTTTTGTGTTAATGTTAATTTCTAATTCAATAAATTATGTGAGCGAGATTATAATCGATAAACGCGGTCGATACGGACTCGTGCGACACTAAGACTAAGACGCCGCCGCGGGGACTGTGCGGGTGTGCGAGGCGACCCCGCCTCCGCGGCTCACGTCATGCCCCGATTGCCATGTCGACCTGTCGTCAACAGTATATAGTTTATGTATTTTATGTTATTACAAAAAAAATATTCTTTTTGGGATACTCGTATTAAAGGAATATAAAATAACAGTATCCAATGCACATCTCTATTATCAATAAACCTACTCGATGTTTCTAAACTAATAACGAGTTCATAAGGCGACTCTATTGATAGTAATATGTGCTGATATAATAATTCGACGCATCCAGATTTCGAGTGGATATGTACTGAACACGTGTCTTGAAGGTTGATTTTAGCCTTATCTATTCACCTAGAAGTATAGCTTAGCAGTGACGTGTTGGATTAGGTACTTAGATAACTTATATTATGGCGATGAAATTGTGCAAGTATGCAAAAGTCGCGATATGCTCGCGGTAATATTAGCAATATTACATATTATATACTACAGTTTAATGAGAAAAAAGTTGCGCGTCCTCTAGACCGGAATTGAGTACACTGTATTGTTTACTATCACCTATCCGAAGTCAGCCGCCATCCCAGACCTACGGGGTGTAACGTAGAACCCTTGCCCAGGGATACGTGTGGAGACCTCAACGGTTCAGAGGCGGAGATGGGAGCCATCGGTACGGCAATGCAATGCAAGAGGCAAGTCACAGGAACTGTAACCTGGAACCTGATAGAGGGCAGCAGTAACTGTTAGTACAGAGGCGGAGGACAGGAGTCCTAGTAGGTACCTACGGCTTTGAAATAGACTACTCTGGGCGCCAACCCACTCGCATCAGACAGAGTACTACAGGACGGAAAGCAAGAGGGAAACCGCTACCCTATATTTATAGAGCTGCTATACTGACAAGAGTCATCATCATCAGGTGATGATGCTAGGGAGGTCCCTAGCATTATCCCGTTTTTCACAGGGTCCGCTTACCTAACCTGAAGATTTGAGAGGTCCGGTGTAGCTCTTAAATTAGTGATGATGATTGTTTCCTATAGAACAGCGTGTAACAGAACTGTGAAACCCCCCTGTGCTTTGAACCTTTAGACGAACCTAATCCTATGTATGGCATAAGAAGACTTACAGTAAGATTCTTGAGCTGCTTGATATCGGCGGTCTCGTATTTGAGTTGCGCGTACTGCTCATCAGTGAAGCGCACTCCGCGCTCGATGTCCATTAGCTTCTGCTCCTCGATCTCTGCCCTACACCTCGCGAGCTGCTGTTCGGACGTCAGCTTCTCCCCGGCGTCCTCCTCCGGCTCCTCTTCCACGTCTTCCTCCATAAACTGCAGAGGAGTTTCATGTGAGTGGAGCAAGGAAAATTATATGTCAGTGTTGCCACATCGTTTTCCGTAATTTGGCGAGGAATTAAGGATTTTTGAGAACTTTGATCTGACTAGAAGCAAATGTGGTGTGAGGATCGTATCGTAGCAGGTGGACTCTGCGGTCTCTGCCTAGCTCAATGGAAACTACCGTAACCTTGTGTTGGATATGGTGATCAAAATTAAAAAATAATAATTGCTATATATATTCTTCATTCAGTGGAGATTCTTGGGGGAGGCCTATGCCCAGCAGTGGGCGTCGTACGGCTGATGATGCTGATTCTTCATTCAAATAATATACCAACAATATCTAGAAATGACGTAGTAAAAAAAATATAATCATTTGAGTTTGAATTCGAGCTGTAATGATTTGATGACGGTGATGTTAAGGAGCTGGTAATAATCAATACTGAAACATTCTTATATCTAGTCGTTTGTAGGTTGGTATGACGTTCGTTGGTAGTCGTTTGTAACTTTGTAAAAGGAAGTAAACAAGAGAACATGATCAAGTTTTGTTTCAAGGATTTTCTTCGCGGAAGTATTTGGTAAATGTCATGTTATCTACATTTAATGGAAATAGTTTTGGGCTATGCTAGTTTCATGTAACTTTATAGTTTTAGTTCTCTTTTGTGAAAAACTCTGTAATACAGGTGAAATTCTAAATGACAGTTGAAGTTCAAAATTCTGCAAATTTGTAATAAAAATTTGCAAAAAAAAACAGTGTAGAAAGGAAAACCTAGCTGGATTTCTTGTTAGTAGTAGTTTTAATTGGAAACCTCGGCTCAGGGTATCGTCTGAGAGGATAATATTTGAAAGAATTAATCGACACTAGTGGATCGATAGCGATAAGCGCTGAATGAGGTAAATTGTCGCCACGCTGGCCGGGTCGGTATCTGGGTGCTAGGTCCTGTCACCTCTCGGTTCATAATTTACTTCTTAAGATGAAATATTCGAAGTTGCTGCTCTTGATGTTTGTGGTTCTTCCACCCCTCCCCATAGTTATACGAACGTGACTTATGTTTGTGACTAAATAAATTTATTGATGAGGTCAGTCATTAATTTCCCAACCCACAGGAGAGAAGAATAAATTACCTGGTCAATCTTCTGTGAGGCCTTGAGTTTCCTGTAATAAGCGTCTGCTCGCTTTTTAGACGCTCTCGCAACTTCCTTGTTGACCATCCTCCAGAAGACGAAGACCGGGTGGTGGTACAGTTCCGGGGGACACTCCTTCAGTGGCGTCTTGCCCACGAGGATCAGCCGCTTTAGACGCTCCATCTCGTCCATCTGGAGGAATAATATATTTCTTTCATAAACATGTACTTTTAAACTGTTCAAAAATCGCTAACATTCGGTTATTAAGACCCTAGGAGCTTATAGAGGTATGTATATATGCAATTGTTACTTTGTAAGAGGTGGGTATTTAGTTCATCTTGCGATGAATGTAGGACTACTTTAATTGGGATATAGTCGTAAGTTTATGTTGTTACTTTGTTGTGTTCGTGCAATAAATAAGTTTGTATTGTAACGTGAATTATGCGTCAAATCAAGATTTTTTTTCTAAATGAACGTTACTTAAATGTAGTGGATCTACTACATTTAGTACTACTACTACTACATTAAACGTAAGTAACGTATCCAGAGAAAATCATGTCTAAAAAAAGAAATGTAGGTTGAGGAAATATTATGTAAGTAGGTAATTATAACTGATCATAACTGATAGAAAGGAGGGTAAACCCCGTTATACTTATATGCATTTTCTCACCGGTCAATAGATAAGAAGACTTGGATGATATCGTAAGGTTATCTATTCAGTATAAATAGTGGGAAATATTAAATGTATGGTATTAGGTAAATGTTATAACACTGCGACCATACGGGCAGTACTTATTTCAGACATGGCGGTACAGAAAATAGGTACTTATTACAGTACATAAAGACTTTCGTGCCTCACCCAGCAGAGTCCACGTAATACCAGCGTGGTGGGTCACGCCGCAACTTGTGCTGAGGCCCTTTTATCTCAGGACGTCCACCACCACCTTATGATCATTCTAATGAACATTTTCTACGCTTTTTGTAATAGTTTTGTGAACATTTTTAAGTGATGTTATTGATTAGTTTTTGTGTGTGGCATCCTTTCATAATAAACAATTTCTATTCTACTCTATTATTTATTGCATTCTCAATTAGGTAGACTAAGGCTAGTTGGCCGATCGATATCCTTTACTGAAATGATCTGAATGATTTAACTTTGACAAGGGGTGATTTATGAATACAGATATTTGAGCAATAATAGCAAAAGGCAAATGAGGAAATAAAATCCTTATGAAATAATGTTTCTGCATGTTGATCTAGATAAATAAAAAATAAATACTTTCTTTCTTTTTCTTTATAACGCACGATCGGCACCAATAATGATGAAAGACTAATAAATTTCATGACACAATTGCACAGAGAAACATACGTAAGTAAATCCTCAGACAGTTCATTTTGAAGGACTTATATTTTGGAGTTATAAGTATTTGTGGTCTACCGGTTAACAAGGCATAAAATCAATGAAAACTCGGCACACTCTACCTACTAGTACAAATTGCCACAATCACATTTGTCGTCTTAAATTTTGTATGAAACATGCTAAGTAAGTATTGCCTGTTTCTTAGTGCATATAAATCAGTTGGTACTAAACCTACAACCCTTGACCTAACCTTTCAAGAATCATATTTGCCCTTGTCACGAACTCGTGATCTTCAGAATTGGAAGTTACGAGACGGCTCATTGAATCGGTAGATTACATCACTCAGACGAAATGAAATTCCAGTTCAAGTTACTTACAGTATTAAAAGTGCCATTCAGACAGTCATTTCTTCCCTCGTAAAATGGAAGGAAAATAATAAAATGCAAATGACTGAAATTTCGAGGCGATAAAAATGACGAGTTGTCGAAACGAAAGGTGAAATGGTACAACTATTTTAAGACGCATCAAATGCTTGGATGACATAGAGACTTCCTAATGTCGTAATATACATAATACCCTTTCTTTGGGTTTGAGTTTGAAGCAGTAAACACTGAAAACTTGATTTGAAAAGCGTATAAAGTCCGATAACAGACGTGAAAATGAAACAATAGGGTTATCATCGTATAATTACGAGAAACTCGATCGGGGATGCTATTAATGCGTCAGGGAAATGAAGCGTAAAATTGACGAAGAATGATTGTCAGTTCAATCCGAATGATACGTTTTCCAGCAAAGAAAATTTACTACTTATTCCTTTTGAATCAGTTAGTATTTTGCAAAGTGTAAACTCTAGATGGATTAGTTTGTTATTCTAGGGAAAAAACATGTTTTTTGTTGTTTAAAAAATGTTTTTTTTTTTTACATTTATCATATTATTTGTTGCTTATTTTAAATTCATAAATAAAATGGATTACTTACTTAGATGTTATAGAGGTTTAAGAAAGTTTAGTTAGGAGTAGTATTTTAAAGATTTCAAGGGTTCGTGACAACGTTAAGAATGTTATTTTAATCTGGGTTGAATGAAAAAACTGTATTTTCTTTTGTAAGTATCTGTATATTTTCGCTTGTTCGTCTGAAAGGTTTGTTTTATTGCATGTGTTCGGGTGTATTTGTGCTTCCTATTGTCCTATCTTGTATTGTATTTATCCTACTAATAAATAAAGGAGAATACACGGCAGATACAGTTGATCTAACTGTAGATTAAATAGTAAATAATTGTTTTCACTATCTATCGTTGGCACTGCCCATCCCTAGCCACGCATAATCATCATCATCACTGGCCACAACATCTTGACAGATGATAGTAACAGTGGCTGTGTAGCTGTCACGTTTTTGAACAGAGTTATATTAAGCAGCATATACACTCACCACTCTAGTGGTGATCCTCTTGTTGAGGTGCTCCTCGTTGACCTCCCGGATGCGGTCCTCGAGGTCGCTCATGTAGCTCTTGTCCGTCAGCCGCACCAGGTTCGTGCCCATGTGCTTCTCCAGCCGCGCCCGCACATGGGGATGCGCGAAGCTGAGGAAAATATCATGTTGTTAAAAACCTTAAGAAAAAGTTATTTAAGTAGAAATAAATTATACAGGGTGTTAGTGACATCGTAACGAAAACTTTGAGGGATGATTCAGGCCATAATTCTGAGTTGATATGAAGTGGAATTTTCCGTCGCAAAAGTATGGAACGGAAAATACTTTAAATAAGCTCTAAAATTTTCATGACTTCTCCGACAGGAAATTTCACTTGATATCGACTCAGAATCATGGTCTGAATCATCCCCTTCAGTATTCGTTACAGTGTCACTAACACCCATACCTACTTGTATGGCTACTGTATGTACTTGTATGGGGTGTAAGTGACATCGTAACGAATACTGAGAGGGATGATTCAGCTGATTATTCTGAGTTAATATCAAGTGGAATTTTCCATCGCAAAAGTATAGAATTGAAAATAATTAAGAAAAACTAAAAAATTTACATGAATTTTGCGACGGAAAATTCCACTTGATAATAACTCAGAATCATGGTCTGAATCATCCCTCTGAGTATTCGTTACCATGTCACTAACACCCTGTATATTATAAAACGACGCCAAACACAACAACAATACACAAACATTAGACTTAAAACTTATGTAGGTAGGTGCTTACTACGCTATTTCTATGCTGGAATGGGAGTAAATAAAAAAAACATAGAAACCTTAGGGTTATTAATATTTCCAGGGATGTCGTAAAAACCGGCAGAGGGATTGTGTCCTTTCTAACCCTTTCATGGGCAGAGACCATGGGTCATTGATGGTTCATAACAGATAGTATGACACTTTGGAATTGGAACGTCATTAAACGTTCTGTCCTCGAAAGTGCTAACATAGTAGACCATTACACACTCACATTCACACACATACATAGTATAATCAAACATTGCTAGAGCGTACTCGCCAACAAACTGGTGTCAGTTTGGCGAGAGAATGTTATGTGCAAAAATGTATAATTTTATGGTTCAAATAAATTAAAAAAATATATAATGGACAATGAGCTGATCTTAGGACTTCTATCAAAAGGGGCTGCAACCTGCCTTTTGAATACTTGAAGCTCTGCCCAACCCACAAAACCCTAAGGGCCTGATCGGTTTAATCCCCAAATTACGTTCATATTATGAGCCAGACTGAAATTGGAAAAATGGACGTAACTTAACATGGGGGTATATTTTTCATCATCATCATCTCCCTAGCATTACCCCGTTTTTCACAGCGCCCGCTTACGTAACCTGAAGATTTGACAGGTCCGGATTTTTACAGAAGCGACTGCCTGTACCCGCGTAAACTCGCGAAGGGAAAACCAGCCCAATACAGGTTAGGTAATGTGGGTATGTTGTACATGCGGGTATGTTTTTAAATGAAATAAATGTTAGCTGCCTACGAGTGTCAAGGTGAAATGTAGGTCAAGATTACAGAAACTACACACTTACAAATCAAATACAATCCCACAAGTGGTTGTCTGTTCGTCTAGGACATTAAACATGCATTCTCGCACCACCTAGCTCACCGCTTGCCGTTTTCTGCGATCGAACTTAAGTACCTACCTACAACTCTAAGGTGTCAGTTACATAACAGTGCTGTAAAACTGTACTTAAAGTACGAAATGTTCACTTCACTTACCGCTGCGTAGGCGCGTGTTGTTCCCGGTTCGTCGTGGCGGGCAATGTCTGGATGTCTACCGCCGTAAAGTTTACTAGTTTTGACGCTACGAGCCCCGTGTCATAGTTGAGACCTTTATCGCGGTATACGATGGTCCTGGCACGGTATGGCACCACCCCCACCAAACACCACATGTACCGAATTTCGTATAAGGTGCCATACTCATGTGGTCGCGGGTGTTATTTGGGTTTTTTATGAGTCTGCAAAGGTCTAGATTTGAAATTCTTTTGTTTTGTAGTTGGCGTAGTCGTTTCGAATAGAAATACTCGTATGCAGTGTTTACGTAAGAACCTTTATTTTTAACAACTGTAATGTACACGGATGATTTGATATATTTTCCATGCCGGGTATGTGCCAACTGTGAGGCGGAGCACAGGAGTCCTAGTACGACTTTGAAATGGACTACTCTGGGCGCCATCCCACTCGCGTCATACAGAGTACGGGGCGGATGGCAAGAGGGAAACCACTGCCCTATTTTCCCTAAAAGAGTAGCATGGAGAATAATAAACCGACAAAAGCGTGGCTCTTAAATTAGTGATGTGATGTATCAATTGTATATCGCGGTATATCTGAGTACAAGAGTGTCTAACCTAAACCTTTTTTTTTAAAGAGACCTAAAGTCAGTACTCAATATGCACCATACATAAGTAAGATCTTTATTTAAAGTAGGTATCTGTCTCAAGAATTTGTTCAGTCAGAGTTTTGTGTGTCAAGGGTGACTCGCATGAGGATTCCAATCTGACAAATATTTATTAACGCAAGTGTTATTTTAAAACACTTAAATAAATTTTATTTACAATATCACGACCTTAACCTAGGTCACTTCCCGAGTTTGATTTTATTTTAATTTGTTGGTGGCCGAATATGAAGCTTATGTCGTGGACCATAGAATAAAGAAACACGTTACCTACGTTATGTAACTGTAACCCGCTAAGGAGTAAGGACAATCCAATGATTGACGACACTCCAATTTACTTTAACTCTATTCATTATGGTTCATTAATAAACACACTTTACTACTACCCGCTAATATACAGTCTACATAGTATACGTGCCGAATAATTACGAGATTAAACAAACTTACCTGTAAGTGAAGTTCTATCTCAACTCAATTATACGAAGCTCCTTGTTTGAGATTTTTGCGATGCTGAAGCATAAGACGTAGACTACACTGTTAACCGTCTCGAACAAGGAGCGAGTATATTAAGTGTCTAATATCAGTATAGTATCATATCAGCCAGATGATGAGTGGCTTCGATTCCTGGTGGAGACACGTCTGAAAAATCACTTTGTGTCCCCAGTGTGGTCACCATAAATGAGAATATGATTCCATGCTTCGGAAGGCACGTTAAGCAGTCGGTCCCGATTACTATTTTTTCACTTTAGTAAGTATGTAGTCGTTCTTGAGCCATGTCAGGGGTCTTTGGCGGCTCAATAATAACCCTGACAGTCCGTCGGGACTGGTGTCGACTAGTGGTTTGTGCTCACATATAATTAACAGGAGAGAAGAAGATGAGGAAGAAAAGTTGTAGATAAGCTGACATACTCTGTCAGTAAACCGTGCAATGAGCCCTAAAATAATAGGCGACTGCAATTGGAATACCATTGTATTTAAGTATATAAATTATGTAATACAAACGGATTTAAAAAAAAAAAGAAAGAAAAACATGAAACAGTAGGACTAGGGCCCTGTGCTGGGAGGTTTTCTAGCCACCTCTTTCCCTCAGCGTTACAGATTCCGATGTGGTAGTAGGTTTACAGCTAGTTACATAATATGTAATTTATTTTTTGACGTTCAAAGAGCGCTAACTTTGTAAGCCAATTTTGAAAAACAAATATTTTTGAATTTTGAATATCTGTTAAAATATTATAAGTTATTTGAGCAGTCTCCTTTAATTTTCGTGACTGGAGGATGTTACCGCGAATGCCATACGTGATTTAGGAATTATTCCATAACTCCGCTCGATTTTCGCTATTATTTTACAAATACGAGCATAAATTAATTTAAAAAAATGTATTATATAATACTTGGCGCGTTTTGAATAATTAACTCATTTCTGAGGATGTCAAGAGTGAGTGTTAGTAGTTATGAATTTTACAGTAAGTACAAGTACTTTTTCAGTGAGATTTTTTAAGATTCGTGGAGCCACCTGTCACATTCGCCTAACCTATTAATTGATTGATGGTAAAAAGGGCATTTTCCCCTTGAATTGTTTAATCGTTTACTGGGGTTCCCATGGCAGCTACTAGGATGTATGGGAGCATTTTTTTTATTAAGTATAGTTTTTATAATTATATCCGAGTATTTGCATATAGTAAATTTTAAGTGGGAAATGGACGTGAGAGTTTATGTATAAAAATACTAGGCTTATGTTAGTAGGTCCACCTACTTATAACGGCTGGAACAACCTGCCGCTGTCTATGGTTCGGGTTAGTACCACAGCATCGGAAGTCCCCGGCCCGCGGAGGTCCGTTTTCCTCTATGGAAGTCCATAACTATGCAGCAAATAATGAGTAGGTACTTAGTCTCTTGTCTTTTTTGCAAATATTTAAAGATATAACTTACGTAACTTCTAAATGAGGCTCTGACATTCACTAGTTCCTAAACATATTATTAATGTTATCATGTAGATAAGAATGCGGTCAAATGCGCGCCAAATTAGTTTAAGTGCCTAAACTAGAAAGTTCGGATGTTTGCTATGGGTGACAAAACATTTGATAAGGAAATAACTGTAGGCATCCATTTCAAGCAAACACGATGACACGGCAGATGGGGTTGTCTCTAGCCAGTTGTCTCCGAGCCAACGACACGTGATCATTCGTAAGTGAATTCGAGGGTCTAGCTGACTATCTTGGGGTTGCGACTTTTGTAAACAGCAATCATGAGGTCACACATGTACGGTTACAATAATAAGTATTTAGGTATATTATTTTGACATATTTGTCATTAGAGGTGCTTCCTCAACGAGAGTCTCCGCTTGTAATACTATCTATCTACTCAGCCTGTATCCACCCACTGCTGGATATAGGCCTCCCCTCTTTTACGCCACCCTTTCCGGTCTGTGCAAGTCTCATTGCTTTCCGGCGTATCCCACAATATCATCCGACCACCGGGCTGGTGGTCTGCCTCGATATCGCATACCATCCCTTGGCCACCATTCAGTAACAACTTTAGTCCACCTGTTGTCTTCCCCGTCTTGCCAAGTGCCCAGCCCATCTCCACTTAAGCCTACTTAAGCCTAGTGATTCGTATACCTACATCTTTGACTTTAGTGCGTTGCCGAATTTCGACATTTGGTATACGATCTACGAGGAGAATGCCTATGTAATACAGAAAGAAGAAAAAGAATGTATTAATTATTACATGACGCCACATTAACAACACAAAAACATCAGAAAAAAATATACATAAACAACATGACATAATATAAACGTAAAATGATTAAAAAAGTAAAATGTTGGTCGCATTATAGTCATGTGGCGGTGGTGGATGGCCTCAATAAATGGACCTTAGTCAGCATAAGCTGAGTCACGATGCTGCTGATATTCTGCGGTATTCATATAGCGTCCGAGAATTGCATCATTGAGGGTTGAAAACCGCTACTATAAGCAGTCTTGTAAAGTAATGCTCAAAATCGAATCATACATGTTACATTACAGGCGAACACTCCCAGTGAGGGAGCACCTTTAGTGAGACAGTGATTCTTTATCAAATGAGATAATGCGACATGCTTCTAAACTTTTATATTTAATTTACATATTTATAGACATGACATACCTACTTTTGGGTACAAAATAAGTTAAAAACAAATCATGTTCTGTTTTGTAGATGATAAATTGTTTTTCACACATATCAATAAGCAACAAACGTTAGTCTTTCAGTGTGAGAAGGCTCGCAGCAAACTTACAAAAGTTTACTTGTAACCTAGTCAAATAAGATACTTTTTACGAAACCGAAACCGAAAGTTTTCTTTGGAGTTAGTATGGAAATACTGTCCTGTGACGTCATCAATAAAAGTGGTCAAACATCGTACTCATTTTACTTACTTATTAATAAATAAAATTCGAAAATAAGTCGAAAAGTAAAACGAGATTGATTTTTGGTCATCTTAGACTGGCTTCTATTTTTATATTAGCATGTTATAATATATCTTTGACCCTGTCAAATACCCTATGACGATGGGCAGTTAAGATAACCAGGGGTGTTAAAGAGGCCACATGAAATCTATTCACCTAATAATGCAATATTGCTATTTGACATTTGTTTGCACAGCGCACTTTTATATGCGCAAGTGTCAAATTACAATATTGCATTTTTAAATGACTTGCTTTAATGTGGTATAACCCCTCAGTTCATAATATGATGAATATATACTTATATTATTATCAAGTTGAGGAGGACGTAATTCCTTATAAGTGCGTAGAAGTTTTACGAACCTACTTATAACACTAAGTATAGCCAACATTACATTATTTTACACGTATATATAAACTAACATTTTCATATTCACGATCCTATAGAATCAATATTTTATTGCAGCAATGGGTAAAACGGTTTATAGAGCAATTTGTAAATAATATAGAGCAGATATTGACCAGATCTTAACATCAAACAATACTCAATATTAAACATGCAACGCGCATGTAATATTTGTTTGCAATATAATATGCATTTCATCACAAATGATATTTAATTATTTAAAAGGGGGTTTACATTTTATTTCTTTGGGTAAAGTAACTACTTCAGTTTAACGATTACTCATATATAGAGAGGTAAAAGTGAAATAATTATCTATCGGTTTGTTATTGACGTTGTTATTTACCTTATCAATGCATTTAGGTACTTACCAAATGTATATAACCTGGACACATAAAGTTAAAATGTGTAAGTATGTCTTTTGTACTAATAGTATACGGGCATAAGGTCTAAAATAAAGAATATTATAATATTATAAAAAAAAAAAAATTGCAACTTGTAACACAACAACATGCAGCCGGTTGTGGTACTTACCTACTAAATGCCTTATTATTTTATAATTAATGAAGTTTAATAAAATAAAAATAAAATAAAATAAATAAAACAAAATAAACTAATAATATTATATTTGACAACCTAGTCAAGAGAGATACTTTTTACGAAACGTCAAAACGAAAGTTTCCCTTGGAGTTTGTATGGAAATACTGTCCTGTGACGTCATCAATAAAAACGCTCAAACAAATGTCGTTTTCATTGTTAATTAATCCATAAATAAAATTCGAAAATAAGTCGAAAAATAAAAATGAGATTGAGTTTTGATCATGTTAGACTGGCTTCTATTTCTAGATTAGCATTTTATAATTTATCTATACCCTACAATGAAAGTCATAAAAATATTACTCAGTTACCGTTCACGACCGAGATTGTAAGTTGTGTGGAACTTATGATTTTGTTTTTTCCCTCACTTAAAAAAAACTTATGAGTCAAGCAATTTACGTAATTTCCTTTTAGAGTGTTTCTTTTCCAAGCCGTTAAATTTCAAGAAGCATCCGAGAGAGTAAAGTCAAATTGTATCAATTTCACTAAAAGCTTTCACGAAGTAAACAAATTGAAATCGGATGGAAGTGGCAAGTGCTATCTCTGTAGAAAGGAAGTACAGAAGTAAGGTACATTTTAAACATAATGCTTGGTTTTCGTTACGCTTGGTTCGGTGTGAGATAGTACCTAAAGTTTCTTATCAAATTACATCACGATATGGTGTGGTGGTGGGATATAAAAAGGTAGAGAAAAAGTAAAAAAAGGTAAGTAGGTTTTGTAGGTTTGAGGAAAAAAGTCGATGAAAATGACGAGTCAATGGTGGAATTTGAATTTGAGAGATTTGTCACACTTGATTTTTGTTATTACTAAGTACTATTATTATAATTACTCAATTAAACTTTAATAATAATCCTTTTAATATACCTACGCACATTTTCTAATTACATAAAGTTCGGTGGTACTCAGTTCATCTTCTGATAGATTATCCTATGTATTTTCTATTTATAAATAACGTAATAATGTTTACTGTTACTCGTACGTTCGTTAAGGAGGAAATAACACTGATTAATTACTTAATTAAGGCGCACATAATGATCAAGCACGCGGATACTAATCACGCAAGACGACATGAGACACGCCCACAGCATTTACGTCATGGTTGTCGACTGTAGTAAACAATACGCCTTTCTCATTTCTTATTAAAGACGTATATTTTGGTCTTATGATATACAGTATTAATCAAATCAAATCAAATCAAATATACTTTATTGCACAGAACTAAAATTTCAACAATCAGACATAACACATGAATACAGTACAATTTGGGCGGCCTTATTGCTCTAGAGCAATTTCTTCCAGGCAACCAACAAAAGGAGACAAACATTTACAACTTGGATGCGGGATGGTGCAACAAAAAATAAATAAATAAATACCTAAAAGTAAAACTAAAGTTAATATAATAAATATTCTATACTATACGTACATATATTAATAAATACTCAATTTAATATAATCCATATATACTAAAAATATACCTAACCATAATCTAAAGAACTATAATAATAAATAATAGACTATACATAAGTACACATACAAGACAGGTATTGAAATAAATAAAATACATCATACATAATAGTAATATCCTAAGAATATCCACATAAGGATTCAAAACATGCACATACAGAGGTCACGGTGGCGCGAGGAGCTCGGTGGCGCAGTGGTAAACGCGCTCGGTCTGCGATTGTTGAAGTTACGCAACTTTCGCAATGGCCGGTCATAGGATGGGTGACCACAAAAAAAGTTTTCATCTCGAGCTCCTCCGTGCTTCGGAAGGCACGTTAAGCCGTTGGTCCCGGTTGCATTAGCAGTCGTTAATAACCATCAATCCGAACTGGGCCCGCGTGATGGTTTAAGGCCCGATCTCCCTATCCATCCATAGGGAAGGCAAGTGCCCCAGCAGTGGGGACGTTAATGGGCTGATGATGATGATGACAGAGGATCACGTCTATTTCCCGTTGGAGTAGGCAGAGACCACGGAATTTCACTTACTACGATCCTGATACACCATTTTCGCTTCACCCACTCTCATCAAGTCTTTCTAGCTAGCCTTTTTTTTTGACGAGAGTTATTGTAGATTTGCCGCAAATGGCATTAACTACTTGGCCGGACAAATGGCGCTGAGGGCTCTCACTCGGTACGACATTTAAGAAAACAGGCCAGAGGGTGAGCCGTTGGGCGAACCTCGGCTCAGGGCGTCGTCGTCTGAGAGGATAATATTTGAAAGAATTAATGGACTTTAGGAAAAAAAATGGACGCTCAGAGGGGAGACCTTTGCCCAGCAGTGGGACAATCCAGGCTACCTAAAAAAAATCGACTCCAGGGGATTAATAGCGATAAGCGCTGAATGAGGGAAATCGTCGACCACGCCGGCGGAGTCGGTATCGAGTTTCTTGTCTCCGGTTTACTGTATTAAATAGGGTGATGTAGATAAAAAAAATAAAAATTTCAGCTGCTTATCTAAGCCCTCAATTGGATGTCGACCATAAAGTGTTCCTTGTTCATGATCCATCATGTTGGTGAGGACAAAAGACATGTAAGGGATTTCGCAGCTGACCGCATTCATCATCATCATCTCCCTAGCATTATCCCGCTTTTCACAGGGACCGCTTACCTAACCTGAAGATTTGACAGGTCCGGTTTTTTACAGCAGCGACTGTTTGTCTGACCTTCCAACCCGCGAAGGGAAAACCAGCCCAATGCAGGTTAGGTCAAATACCTCCGAAAATACATTTCGGGTAAGTATGTGGGTTTCCTCACGATGTTTCCCTTCACCGCTGACCGCATTCATTAATCATTATTGGTAAAATTACACTGAAAGTCATCGTTATTTATATGAAATCAATTGAAGATAATCTTCTTTACATCACAGAGCATTCAGTTAACTGGAGCGTCTGAAATATTTCAGTATCGGTGACGTCATGACTTTGGTTTTAAAAATATCGGCTTTTTGTTTTATTACCGACAGTTATACGGGCTGCTGAGTTACTTATAAATATTTATAGCGCTGCGTATGTAGTTCGAGTGATCTCTATGCGCCTATAAAATGTATATTGTACGCGTGATATTGAAAATGCACATTGAAAATATACCTATTTATATTATACTTGAGGTTTTGATAATATTTTTTTTGGTCACTGCGAGTTACCATGTTGGTGATTCTGCCCATCCCATAGATATTGATAGTGTGTCGTGTTATTGTGTGTGAGTGTGCCAAAGTGAACCAGGCGCCTTAGCTAAATTGTAAACGATTACAAAAAACGACGCAGACAGTGATAAAAATACGTGGGATTGATTAGGTGACATATAACATCAAACAGCCTATTTACGTCCTACTGCTGGGCTCAGACCTCCCCTCAATCAACCGGAGGGGGTATAGAGCATACTCCACCACGCTGCTCCACTGCGGGTTGGCCGTTGTTAAACCGTTGCTTACGGCTAATAGCCGGGACCAACGGATTTAACATACCCTCCGAAGTACGGAATCATCTTACTTTTTCGGACAATCAGGCGATTCAAGTCTGCAAAATCCTTAACAAACAAAGGACAGTCTTATAAAGTGATTTCGACAATGAAGGTGACGTGTTAACCTAATATCACTGTTGCTTTTAGAAATCACTTTCAACTTGGCGAAACTCCCAAGACGATTTCAATTAAAATGTTTAAGATGATAACAGTATAACATAACATAAGCTGACGGCTATATCCCAATTCGGATACTCTGAGGTACATCCATCACAAGATGAACAATGTTCCCACGCCTCACCGAGCTCTCTGTTAGACCAATGCGATAGGAACAGATAACATTCAAAATTTATTCTTTTCGTCTCCGGCTACGCATAAAAACTTATAAAATCTAGGTTACGTACTTTCAACTTTTAGCTGCTATTATAAATACGTTCATTGTCTAACACACGAGATAATTTATGGAACTACGCTTATGCTAATACGTAACTCGCAATCCCGATAATAATAGAAAATGTGCAATAAAGTTAGGCCTCTATTTATAGAGAACGTTCGTCATTCTAACAGTAGTATCGGCGTCATCCGAGATTATACAATTTGTGCATCATAGTATGAAGGGCCGTAGTCAGGGTATAGATAGAATAAATTGTCTCATTTTTGATATGCCGCATTGTAAATTTGCCTCGGAAAGTGTTATATACGTGGCCGCCTTTTGTATCACTTATCTGACTTACTTAATAGATCTCACGTCAAAAAAACATACATAAAACATAAACAGCGTATGTACGTCCTACTGCTAGGCACAGGCCTCCCCTCAATCAAACGGAGGAGGTATGGAGCATATTCAACCACGCTGCTCCACTGCGGGTTGGCCGTTGTTAAGCCGTTGGTTACGGCTAATAGCCGGGACCAACGCCTTAATATGCCTTCCGAAGCACGGAATCATCGAACTTTTACAGACAATTTGGTGATTCAAGCCTGAAAAGTCCGTACCAAACAAAGAATAGAGTCACAAAGTTATTTAGACTAATAGCCGGGACCAACGCCTTAACATGCCTTACGAAGCACGGTATCATCTTACTTTTTCAGACAATCTAGTGATTCAGGCCTTACCAAACAGAGGACAATCTCACAAAGTAATTTAGACAATGTCCCCATCGGGAATCGAACCCGGACCTCCAGATCGTGAGCGTAACGCTCTAACCACTAGACCACGCTTGCTGGGTAACAGATTACCTATAGGTATCGTATCAAATTCTAGATTCGTCTCTGAAATCCGCCGTACTAAACTGTCGGCCTTGGCTCGCACAACGAATCTATTCAGTCGGCGATGTCTGCTCTTATAGACTGGTAAACAATTCAACATGTAATCATTTCAATGTTACTCACCAATTTTCCAGATAAATACCGAATGATAGGCAAAACAGATAATAGTTCTAAGAAAATTAATGCCAATAACATGTTATTTATGATAAAAATTACGTTCTTGTCTCATTTTCCTTAACTTTTGGGATAATTGTTTAGACGTAATATAGGTAAGATAGTATAAACGTTAGTAGGTATAATAAATCAACAATATCAAAAGCAAATCTACAATAAGTCACGCCAAGAAGCTACGTCATGTTTATGTAAACGTATATAAGTAAATAAATTATTGTCGCTTCCCTTACTGCTCGTATCAAGCAATAAATATCCTTCCATGACTACATATCCGTGTATCATCGGATAATAGAATTCGCATTTCACATAATAGTTACAAGGACACAGTCGTGCACGAAACCAATTTATTCAGAGAGGTCGACGACCTTTACCGAAGGGTAGTTTGTTAGTTATTACCCGGTGTGAACTACGTTACATCGTTAAAATAAAACTTCGGGTTGCTAGGCAATAAACTTTGCAAGCCAGAGTAATAAAATTAAGCGGCCCTCTAAAGTGTGTTTCAAAAACGAATATAAGCGTGCTAGACAGGCTTGCTGTGGTTCCATATTTCACGTGATAGGTACGAGTATGTAGACGATTAAAGGCTTCAATATTTAAATATTCATATTTTAGTCGCCTAGAAGAAATTCTGGTTTGGTTTTGGTGTCATACAAGACCATTAACCCGGCCCCAGGGAAGACAGACCCAACTTCTCTGCCCTCCACTGGGGTAATTCCTGTTCGGGGCGTCCTTGCCGCGGGGGTGGGCGCCTCTTACTTAAGTACGCTGGAGTAAGATGGTGGCTGAGTTCGGATAGGGACCCAGACCTACGAGGTATTACGTAGAGCCCTTGCCCGGGGATACGGGTGAAGACCTCAACGGTTGCAGAGGCGGAGATGGGAGCCATCGGTGCGGCAATGCAGGACGGAAGAGGCGAGTCACAGGGACTGTAACCTGGGAACTGACAGAGGGCAGCAGTAACTGTCAGTATTATTCATAGGCGGAGGATAGAAGTCCTTAGTACGGCTTTGAAATAAACTACTCTGGGCGCCATCCCACTCGCGTCAGACAGAATATTGCGGGGCAGAAGGCTAGAGGGAAATCACTGCTCTATTTTTCCCTAAAATGTAGCATGGACGATGCTACACCGACAAAGGCGTGGCTCTTAAATTAGTGATGAGAAAATTTATAAATAAGTATGTAGTTGTGTCGATGACCGACCGACCGACTACTGGGTTAAAATATCGTAAACTATAAAGACGAAAGAAAAGATATGACGAGTTTAGAAACATACGGTTTTAGCATTTTCAATTACGGAACCTCCAAAAGCTGCATAAACTGACGTCTGTTACTTTGGCAGTAAAAATGTATGTTTTCTTAGAACATGTTTATTTGAGAGCAAACAGATTGACCCATTTCAAATAGGTACCCAAAAAGTTTATCTATTATAAAATTATTTAGCAAAATATTACAGATTTTTTTAAAAATAAGCAGGAAAACTTTATCATTTCCATGTAAATTTGACATAAATTTAATGCTTATATAATTATTTCCTCAAACTCGACAACTGATAAGCTTATGACGCAAAGTTTTCATATTTCGTGAAAATCATAAAGTGACAAGTACCTATGCAAGTGGTTTAAAAATGACGAAGAACAAAATGTAAACATTATACAATCAATTTATTATCTCCAGAACTCGCAGTTACAGTCGGCACAGTCATTATGTTTATCTTTAAACCAATATACAGGAGTGCGAATGACGCCAAATGGCCGAAGTCACATGAGCTATTTCTGTTAGCACTTTGAACTGAATTAAAGTACTTACACAAAGATTGTAAACGAGTCGATGTTGTTTCATCAAAAGATTTACGATATACTCTCTGTATAGACAGATAAGAGGAAAAAACAAAAGTCTAAAGTAAACAAGTAAACAGTTTGATCTATTTGTTCATAAAATTGAAGCTTTTTATGGGTTTTGGTTGTTAAAATGCAGAACTAGGTTGATACAGCGTAGGTGCGATGTTTTCTTTTTTCGAAGCTTTTCTTTTAATTATTTTAAGTATTATAATTTACTGTTTAAAGTGGGATTGGGTAGATAAGTCTTGGTGTCAAGAAAATATAAAGTGCACTAACGGTATAAAATGTAACCATGCGTTTATGCGTATAGCATAAAATAAGTTTGTCTTTATCAAATAAGGACACTAATTATGCCTATAAGCACCTGAGCGTTGACGCTCTCCTGATGGGAAGGTCGATGCCGATGAAGTCATCGGCGTCGGCGGCGGAGTGTCGGCGCCGGCCGCGGTCCGCAAGCAGCTCTATGGTCGTCCAGAAGGACCCTTCCGACGCACTGGACGGTGTCCGCTCCATGTTGTACTCGTGACTAGGTTGCCCACTGCACTAATGACTAGTTTCTTGGTGCACGTTGCTTCCCCCGCGGTCGAAGTTGCAATGACTGCCGCCGCCATTGTCGGGTCTCGCCACTCTCGCCACCCCGTACACCCCACGTGCTCACACGCGAACATTAATCTCCTACCCCGACACTTTTCTACTGTAATTTCGCGTTCTTTCATTCAACATCGTATCGGTGAACACTTAATTCTTTGAATATGAATTTGATGGGAGTTAATTGTAGTTTTGATGAGCAATCGTGAACTTGAAGGTTGGTGATTCATGATAATTGTATTTTCGCTTTTCATTTAACTACTTGGGAAACGATTGCTTGTCTGGCTGTTGTCAAGATCCTGACCTATCCTGTTGGATACCCTGACCCGCACATGGCGTGTGCCACCCCGTCCCCCGTCGTCCTCCCTCCCCCCCGGGTGACCCGGATGGCGCCAACGTCGCGGTCGCGGCCGGGTCAGCCGGATGCTTTCTCGGCGGCCTTCGTAATGTTGCCAAATTAATTCATGTGTCATTTCGAGCTATTACTCTAATGTACCTACTGTGATTTGAACGAAACTAGGACAAGGATTTTGTCTATGCTGGAAACAAAAGGTTGGTTAATACCCTCTGATATGAAAGAAGTAAAGCAGAGTAGAAACTTTACCAGGAGTGAGCAGGTACTCACCGCTTTTCGAACTATTATTTACAGTAAAATTAAATGTCTTAGGTGTAATTATACATAATATAATATAGCATCACGCCTATATCCCCAAAGGGGTAGGCAGAGGTGCATAGTGTATATAGTATACTCCCACATCTCGCCAGCTATGTGTAAGTCTCATCTAATAGGGGAAGAGCTTATTGTCATCAACCGGGCACAAACCATGGAAACCACGTGATATCTATCTATGATCCTGCCATGAATTCAAACTCAAAGTCGAATTCAGTGGTTTAAGAGTTTGAGCTGGGATTCGAATTTGTGATACTACTATGTAAGTCACGCGTTCTCCTATCATCATCATCATCATCATCAATTTAAGAGCCACGCTCTTGTCGGTGCAGCATTTTCCATGCTACTTTTCTCCTTCTTTCTTTTTCTTTCTTTTATTTGTTTTTTTTCTTCTTTTTTGGTTTTGTTTCTTTTTTTTTCGTTCTCCTATAGGTTCCTAAAATTAGAAAACAATATTCTAACCGTAAGTATAATCAGTCCCCATATAGAAAGGCAATTTGAATAAAATATCCAATTCAATAAGGAATAAAAACGATCAAATAAATTTTATTAACTATATTATTTCTGAAGAAAGTGATAAACCCGGTGTGAGAAGTATTTCAAATTGAATGGTTGAAAATGGAGGTGTGGTTCATAAATCGCGGGCAGGAGCACGAAAAGTTCACTTTCCACGCTGCATGTCATGTCCGGAATGAAGACATTCGCAACAAACGACCTTCAAGCACGTCAGCCCTCATGAGCTTAAATATTTATTTTATCTTGCATAGTATTCTAACTGAAGAAATGTTTGTAAAAGATAACCAATGTTTATGTTTCGATAAGTTTTTTATTAATCACCATAAAATGTCAGAGATCAACTAAACATAAGAAATTATTACCCAATTTAGTCAATTCACTGTTTTAATTTTTATTATTTCCTTGAAAAATAATAAAAAAAAATCTGGAGTTTTTACACCACTACGGCGAAGTAAAAAGGAAGGTTATGTGTTTGACAGGTATGTATGTACGCGCATCTGTTTTGAGGTCACAAATTTTGTTATAAAACCAAAATTAAACAAAATGCAAAGTGGCTAACTAATTAGGGAAACTTATTAGCCCTTATTAGCTCTGAACCGGCGTGCGTGTATGAAGCGATTGATGAATGTGGAGGAAGCAAGAGAAGTGTGTCAGGATCGAAGCAAATCTAATTCTATAGTCTCTGCTTACCCCGGTGGGAAATAGGCGTGAGTTTATGTATCTATGTATGTATGTATTAGCCCTTGATAACACAGTATAATGCTAACATGTGATCCTGATTACATTGTTGCTAGGTTCTGAAGATAAAACGGAAGGGTACTCGGCACAACGACCTCGACAGTATGAACCGAATGAAATGAAAAGTTATTCTTCTTCTTATTGTGTGGGTTGTGAGGTGGAATACCAGCCTCATCAACCCTAAAAATTAAAAGTTATTCTTCTTCTTCTATCGTGTGGGTTGTGAGGTGAATTACCAAACTAGTCATCCCTGGTGTCAGGGTTATTATTGAGCCGCCAAAGGCCCCTGACATGGCTCATGTAACGATTACTTACTTACATCAGTAACTAGTAACCGGGACCAACGGCTTAACGTGCCTTCCGAAGCACGGATCATCTTACTTTTGGATAATCAGGTGATCAGCCTGTAATGTCCTAACCAAACTAGGGATCACAAAGTGTTTTTTGTGATATGTCCCCACCGGGATTCGAACCGACCTCCGGATCGTGAACCCAGTGGTTGACCACTGGACAACGGAGGCCGTTATTAATAAGCAAACTTAATAATTTACCTACTTACAACGGTAAGTAGCAAAATGTCTGTGATACTCCAGAGTTCGTCACACTATCTTGACACGCATCAAATTATTTTCCTATCTTTTAAGAATTGGTGGGCGCATAGGTATCGACAGGTATTCCATCATATTTGAAAGAAACAAAGTAAATGTACTTAAAACTTAAATCAGAAGGAAATTTTTAATAGAATATGATAAATTAAACGATAGAAAATTATGATGTAATACCTGTCGGTACCTATTGTTAGGTTTTCTGTAATTTTGTGCGAATTTGTGTTGCCTTCATATGGCAACACTAGGAGAAAGGGTATAAAAAGGCGTGTTTGTCTTTCATTGGGGCTTTTTTTGATTCGAGCACGCATCGAAGGCAGACGTACCATTTTGAACACGTGTACACTTGTGTTTGAGCACGCGTGCGTTTTGGAAATTTAGAGTAAGTAACCAATATACTTATTATTTATTATTTCAATGGTTGTTTTATTTATAGAGCATGTACCTGAGGCAGCTTTACGTATATCCAGGTATCCGTATGTTAGTTAATGATCATGTTACCGTGGTCTTATTACATTTCAGAAGTGGGATCGTATCCATATGTGTTAATCAGGATACACCGTTTTTGAGATATTTTACTTTGGAAATATATCTGTATAAATATATACATATAGGGTTGTCTGAAGAATATTTACATGTTCCAATGTTTTCGAGTTCCAGATTATGCCTCTTGAAGACGAGATCGTTCCACGAAGACGACTGACGAGACGAGCCGAGCCGAGCCGAGCCGAGCCGAGCCGAGCCGAGCCGAGCCGAGACGAGCCGAGACGAGCCGAGACGAGCCGAGACGAGCCGAGCCGAGCCGAGACGAGCCGAGACGAGCCGAGATGAGCCGAGACGAGCCGAGACGAGCCGAGCCGAGCCGAGACGAGCCGAGACGAGCCGAAACGAGCCGAGACGAGCCGAGCCGAGCCGAGCCGAGCCGAGCCGAGCCGAGCCGAGCCGAGCCGAGCCGAGCCGATACAAGCCGGGAGCGCAGCCGAGCCGAGCCGATACAAGCCGGGAGCGCAGCCGGAGAGAGAGCCGGGAGTGCAGCCGGAGAGAGACGTCGCTTCACGCGTCGGCACAACGAGCGACACAGCCAACGACGTCGCGGCGAAGGGCAGGAGGTGCGACGTTCGTCGGCAGCTAAGGGAATAGAAAGGTCAGATAGCCCTACATTTTCATCTATAGATGTTCTTAATATTGTTGAATCATTAGTTAACTTAAGATCTTAACCTAATCCGAAAGCAGTCGCCACATCACATCCTTCCAGTAGTATTATGAACCATGTTACCCGAATTTGGACCCTCATCGAAAAGTCAAAAGATTGATACTTGGTTAAAGAAAGTTAATGAGTGTGCCACTGTTTACGGATGGGATGAGAACAACCGTTATCCACTTCGCAATGCAGAAACTGCAGGAGTTGGCCAGAGTTTGGTATGAAAGCTTCAATTCTATTTTGTACAGCTAGGCAGAATGGCAGCAAAAGTGGTTAGACGCATTTCCTTTTGAACATGATTATGGCCAATCCCTGGAGGATACGCTTAGGCGAAAGAGTAGGTTTGGTGAACCGCTAGAGGTTTATTATTATGAAGAATTAGCCATCGTGAACCGGTGTGACATCGAAGGGAAACGAGCCGTGGACTGCATTATCCACGGATTAAGTGACAAGACAATTAGATCCAGCGATAAGCGTTACGATGTACGCAGCCTGATCAACTCCATTTTCTGATGAGTAATAAGGAGAACCAACCGCCGCCCGATCGCTTTCATTTTAATAAAACAAAGTAGTCGACTGAATCCACAGCGGGAAGTAATAATGACAATAGGGATAAATCAGTTAAGACTTCAAAAAAAAAATTCAAGTTACAAATTATTTTGTTTTAACTGTAGGGAAAAAGGTTACCCGTATCTTAAATGCCCCAAACCTCTGGTCCAATGTACAGGATGTCGTAGGTTCGGTCATAAAATGGAAACTTGCAGTCCCTTTTTTTTTGAAAACCGTGATAATCTAGGTAACATTCCTAAAATCATGCGCATACTTACCTCTAAGTCGGGCTCAAAATATTTCAATACAGTTAGGGTAAATGACACCTCTATGATATCGTTTATAGATTTCGGTAGCGAAGTTTCGCTCATAAAACAAACAACGACACTGATTTTGGGGTAGACTTGTGATCAACCCCCGACTCCACTAAAAGTTTTGGTAGTGATTTTATTTTGTCCATGGGCAGGACACAGGTTAATTTATGCATCGACGGTGTTAGTGCGGATGTTTTGTGTCACGTGGTTGACAGTAATCTGCTCAATTGTCCGATATTAGTAGGACAGTCCTTCACCGAACAGAAGCAGGTGCTGGTATTCAAGAATGCCAACGAATTGAGGTTTTATTATGATGATGAATTCCCTTTTGCTAACGGTGGTAGTGGTGATACTGCGAGTGTAAAGGTCGTCTCCGCTTCATGCGCAAGATTGAGTGGAGAGGCGATTATCAGAGCTCGTACTGATGTTGTGATTAATTGATATGTTAGGCTTAGCGGAAGAGTCGTGGGGAAGCCAAACCGAGAATTCACGATAGCCGGCGGGTTATACAAAGTAGAGGAAGGTCAGCTCTTTGTTCATATTACCCCATTGTCAGCTTTTGTTATATTGATGAAGGTGATATTATAGGTAGATGAAATAGAGTTCAGATTGTCAATCATATTTGTACATCACCCACAGACCTCGTTGGCGAGCATTTAGGTATAGAACCTAAAGATGTTAACTTTAGCAAAAACGCTTGAAGAGCCACATAAACGACGTCTATTTTAACATTTTGAACGAATACAAGCATTGCTTCGCGCAATCATTAGAGGAGTTGGGATGTACAAATATGACTGAAATGAAAATTGAATTGAATATTGAGCGTCCTGTGGTTTACCGGCCTTACATATTGTCGCACAAGGAACGACAACAAGTAAGAGAAATGGTTGGTGAGATGATGAATGCGGGGATTGTACGAGAAATTGTATCGGAATATGCGAGTCCAATTATGTTGGTTCGTAAGAAGGACGGTAAACAAAGGCTCTGTGTTGGTTATAGGTTTCTGAATTCAATGACAGTTAAGATAAGGTACCTGATGGCAGTGATTGAAGACGAGATTGCTCGATTAGTGGGGCAGGCCTACTTTATAACTTTGGATCTGGCATCTGGATACTACCAGGTGCCTATTGCAGAAGAATCGAAACCCTTAACTTCCTTTATCACCCCAGACGACCAATATGAATTTAATCGTATGCCGTTTGGGTTGGCTAACGAACCAGCTGTATTTCAAAGGCTGATGAATAAGGTATTGGTTTCCGCTAGGTTCTCAGAAGCTACTGCTTACATCGATGACGTATTAACTTACGAAAAGGATGTAGAAGAGTGTTTGGATAGGTAAGAAAGGGTTTTACAGTTGATAGAAAAGGCAAGCCTAACTCTGAATTTGGCAAAATGTAATTTCTTACAGCAGAATTATTAACTATTTGGGTTATGATATTAGCGCTACTAGGGTGCGGCCGGCTGACAAAAAGACACAGTCAGTGTTTGATGTTCCTCGTCCCACCAGTCCACATTCCGTCCGCCAATTTCTGGGACTAGTAGGATATTTTCGGAAAATTTATAAGGAATTACGCGTCTTTATCACATCCGTTGAATAAGTTGCTCAAGAAGGATGTGGAATGGTGTTGGACTGAGGAACAAGAAGCCGCATTTGTTGATCTCAAGAGTAGTCTGATAGATAGGCCAATCTTAGCCATTTACGACCCGACCGCCGAAACACAGTTGCACACTGACGCCAGTGAAGTGGGCGTCAGTGGAATATTGATGCAGCGACGTAATGGAAACGACACCTACCATCCCGTAGCGTACTATAGTCGCCAGACATCTCCAGAAGAGAAAAGGTTTATAAACTTGAGACTCTTGCTATAGTAAGTTCGCTCAAAAGTTTCGGGTTTATCTTCTGGGTCAGAATTTCAAAATCATGACCGATTGTAGTGCGTTGCGCTCCATGCTTTCCAAACGTGATTTGGTTAGACGTATTGCCCGCTGGTGGCTGTTTTTGCTTTTTGAATATCGTGCTGGCACGAAAATGTCGCACGTGGACCTTCTATTTCGGAACCCAATTGAGGATCTTAGTTCAATGGAAATTGACGCTGGTCTTTACCCGACGGTTATGTCAATCAATGAGGGGGACAGGTTGTAGACTCTTCAATTAGGTGATAGTGAACTGGGTCGCATTCGGGAATTTCTTACCACTGATATTGATGCAGATGGGTCAAAGTACATAACAGAAAACTAATTCAAATGAGGGCCTATTCCACGTAAACGAAAAGTCGAGGTGCCTTTTCACACCCTGTACATCAATCACCTTGGACCTTTTTGTGCGATCAAAGAGAGGAAAACTCTTACCTATTGGTAGTCGTAGATGCCTTTACGAAATCTAAATTTATCAGGCCAGTCAGAAATACCAAAAACAGTTACAACAACGCGAGAATTAGAAGATATTTTCTATACATTCAGAAACCCAGATCGAATGATTAGCGACCGCAGTACTTGCTTCACATCGTACGTGTTCAAACGTTTTGCTCGGATAAAGGTATTAGACACGTGTTGAACGCAGTTGCAAGTCCTAGGTCCAATGGACAAGTAGAGCAGTGTAATCGCACGATGTTAGGGTCGTTAACTGCGCAAAATCTTAATTTTGACAAGAACGTCTGGGATGACAAGATAGGTAGAGTCCAATGGGGCATGAACAACACCCGTCGGAAGACAACGGGACGGACTGAGGTAATGTTTGGACTTCAGATGGATGCGGAAATTAATCCTATGTTGAACGAAATAGTATGCGAAACGCAAAATTATACTTTATTGTCAGTTCGGGAATCCCTTAAAGATGTAAAAATTGACGATTCAAAGTGTAACAATGTTACCTACTGAATAAACATATTTTTGAGTTTGAATTTGTTGGGATTGATGACTACTTCATTTAACAAATCGAATGTCACCCTGGATTCACGTTAATGATGATAAAGAAAGTAGTGATGAAGATGACTGATTGTGTCATTATTATATACAATCAAAAGAAAGTAAGTAGAGGTACTGTTTGTTGGATGAAACTGTAAGATGTGTATTTAGTAATAGCTTGAGAAGGAGGGCTCATAGCTATTTAGTTAAGGTGACTTTCAATTTTGTGAGGAGGGTTTGTATACGATGGTTACAAGTGTGAGAAAGAAGGTTCACACTCAATTGCTTTGCAATAGTTCGTGAGAAAGAAGGGTTTGCGAACTATTGCCAACTTGAATAGCTTTATAATGTTATGATTATTTTAATTATCGTATATAAGAAGGAAGGGTTTGTATACGATAGTTACAAGTGTGAGAAAGAAGGTTCACACTCAATTGCTTTGCAATAGTTCGTGAGAAAGAAGGGTTTGCGAACTATTACCAACTTGAATAGCTTTATAATATTATGATTATTTTAATTATCGTATATAAGAAGGAAGGGTTTGTATACGATAGTTACAAGTGTGAGAAAGAAGGTTCACACTCAATTGCTTTGCAATAGTTCGTGAGAAAGAATGGTTTGCGAACTATTGCCAACTTGAATAGCTTTTTAATATTATGATTATTTTAATTATCGTATATAAGAAGGAAAGGTTTGTATACGATAGTTACAAGTGTGAGAAAGAAGGTTCACACTCAATTGCTTTGCAATGGTTCGTGAGAAGGAAGGGTTTGCGAACTATTGACAACTTGAGTAGCTTTATATTATGATTATTTTAATTATCGTATATAAGAAGGAAGGTTTGTATACGATAATTACAAGTGTGAGAAAGAAGGTTCACACTCAATTGCTTTGCAATGGTTCGTGAGAAGGAAGGGTTTGCGAACTATTGACAACTTGAATAGCTTTAATGATTAGAAAGAAGAGCTGATGTTTCACCCCGTAAATGTGATTATATGTCGTTGTACTTTTAGATTTTAAGTGAAGCTTTGTAACTGTTCTCGATGAGTGTGGAATCACTTGGCCCGCCGAATGTTAGGTTTGAACATTAGACGTTTTGTCTACGTGCATGAGGACATGCACGACGTCAGGATGGACGAATGTTAGGTTTTCTGTAATTTTGTGCGAATTTGTGTTGCCTTCATATGGCAACACTAGGAGAAAGGGTATAAAAAGGCGTGTTTGTCTTTCATTGGGGCTTTTTTTGATTCGAGCACGCATCGAAGGCAGACGTACCATTTTGAACACGTGTACACTTGTGTTTGAGCACGCGTGCGTTTTGGAAATTTAGAGTAAGTAACCAATATACTTATTATTTATTATTTCAATGGTTGTTTTATTTATAGAGCATGTACCTGAGGCAGCTTTACGTATATCCAGGTATCCGTATGTTAGTTAATGATCATGTTACCGTGGTCTTATTACACTATACCACCACGAATTCTTAAAAGATAGGAAAATAATTTAATGCGTGGAAAGATAGTATGACGAACTCTATAGTATTACAGGCATTTTAACCAATCCGTTAAGCCGCACTTTGTCCGACCAAGTAGTTAGTGCCATATGAGTCAAATCTGCAATAAGTTACGTCAAAAAAAAAAAAAAGAAAGTTAAACCGCACGTATCGTAGTCGAATTCAACAACATGCTCGGGGTAAATCCGCACCTATTATTTTCTGATCAAGCGGTCAATGTTTTAATCATTTATAAATGTAGGTACTTCTTATTTTAAAAATCAGGTCACTCGATAGAATCTGTAACATAGATCCGACAAACAAATACACGACAATAGTTATGCCGACAGCACATTGTATCGACCATCAGGATTTCGACATGACATCAGCTCGACAAACGACAGCATGACAGAACGTTAGCACGATGGAATTTTTGCCCGACGAACAATAGTGCGACACAACATTTTATCGACAAAATACATAGGATACTTTCTATGCTACAATTCCCTCGGGCAAAACCGCGGAAAACAACTAAGTAGTAAAATTTATTACTAACAAAGAAAACACAACTTGTAATGCCATCTATCGACAGTGACTTTGTAGTTTACCTAGTGTTTAATTGGCACAAAATTTTCACTCAAAAAGATAATTTGCGTTAAGCTTATGTAATACCATTCGCAAATTAACTAATAAAATGCCCCTGCATTCAAGCGAATTTAGTTTTGGCGAGCGATTAAATTGAAAATGTTTTTGTTTAGAAAACATAAATTCTTTGAAAAATGTGGGTAGGCCTAAAATAGTTTTTGTTGTGAGTTAACATCGAGCTAACAAATATGACTTTGTATACTTCTTTATGCTAATGCGAACTCACCAGCCACCATGGATTCTCGCTGTATTTTTCAAACATCTCAAAACGGAAAGAAGCAGTTATATCATAATGGATATCTGTATTGCTTTAACAGAAATAGAGGTGATTTGTTTTATTGGTGTTGTGTGGAGAAGAAACATTGTAGTTGTGGCGCGTGCGCAGTTACGACTAAGGTAGGCGAAGATCATGTTTTAAAAAAACTTAATGAAATTGAGCATCTTCACGAACCTCACCAAGAACGCGAAAAAGTTTTGAATGTAAGGGCGTCTCTAAAACGCAAAGCTGTTGATTCCTTGGAGAGCCCAGCTCAAATAATTCAGAAGCATATTCGGACTACTCCTACCAAAGTAGCACCGTATATGCCGTCAAAAGATGCTATGCGAATGATTATTCACAGAGAGAGAAATAGTATGATGCCTAAAATTCCACATGACCTGGAGGAGTTGGTATTACCCGATAATTACCAAACAATAGATGGAGAGCAATTTCTGATCGGACGTTACCACTGTGATAGCGAGACGGCTTTAGTATTTTCCACGAAAGAGAATGTATCTCTTTTACATTCGTCAAAAATATGGATAATGGATGGTACATTTAAGTGCTGTCCACAAAATTTATTACAGATTTATTCGATTCATGGTATTGTGGGTCCAAGCGAAACCAACCGGATTTTACCGCTGGCTTATGGACTTTTGTCTCACAAAACAGAGAATATATACTGCAAATTTCTCGAAATTATCAACAGATATGCTTACAACAAAATAAGAATAACCTTGAACCCACAGATTATCATGACAGATTTTGAGAAATCTGCTATTAATGCGGTCAAAAATGTGTACCCAAATAGTGAACAAAAATGTTGCTATTTTCATCTCACACAGAGCATATGGAAACACGTCCAATCTGCTGGATTAGCAACACAATATAAAGATAATTGTGATTATGCACATCGAATACGTCATTTGTCTGCACTACCTTTTCTACCACCTGAAGAAATCACGGCTGCGTTTGATTTCATAAAAAGAAAAATTCTCCCAAAGGATGCTGAGGAAGTGACGAAGTGGTTTTCTAAATATTATATAGGATCATTTAAAAATATGCCACAAAAGAATGAGAATGGTTTATTAAAACTAACAATGAAAAAAGTGCGCCCTGTGTTTCCACCGAGCATTTGGTCAATCTCAGATTGTTTGGATAAGGGTTTGCCTATTACTCAAAATCCTGTCGAGAGTTGGCACAATAGGTGGAATGGTCTACTGGGTCGAAAAAAAATGAATATTTACAGAACAATTCAAGAATTGCAAAAAGAACAGAAAAACACAGAATTTTATGTAGAAAGGATCAACGCTCAAGAAATACGACGAGAAACTAGATTTTGTTGAACACACCGTTTTCTTAGGAATTACTGTAGATTCAAAACTTCAATGGGGCCCACATATTGTATCACTAGCGGGCAAGCTAAGTTCAGCAGCATATGCCGTCAGAAGAATCCGACAACTCACAGATGTACCCACTGCTAGACTTGTCTACTTCAGCTACTTCCACAGCATAATGTCTTACGGTATTTTATTGTGGGGTCGAGCCGCTGATGTAGAAACTATTTTCATTATTCAAAAAAGGGCAGTTCGCGCTATTTATAATCTGCGTTGTCGGGACTCTTTAAGGGAGCTGTTTAAAGAAATAAATATACTGACGGTCGCAAGTCAATATATTTATGAAAACATTATGTATGTGCGTAAAAATGTATCTCTCCTTCCGAGAAACTGTGAAAGGCATACTTACAATACAAGGAATAAAAATAAAATTGTTGTTCAAAATTCTAGATTAAGTAAATTAAATTCATCTTTTTTGGGGTTATGTATACGTTTTTACAATAAAATACCAGATAATATTTTAAATTTGTCAGAGAACAAATTTAAAGCTCACGTGAAGCTTACTTTATGTAAAAAAGCCTATTATAAGCTTAATGATTACCTAAATGATAAAAATGTCTGGTATTGAATGTGTTCCTCTAGTTATTAAATAACTTGTAATGTACCCTCATTGATTTAAAAGATGTGTTGCTGTTGCAGTTTCTTGTCATTTCTTCTCCTCAGCCATAACACCTTGCGAAATGACGTAAATTCAAAAATGTTACATTGACCTTCAACAAGTTTATCCATGATAATTACGTTGAATAAATGATTCTGATTCTGATTCTGATAACGAAGAAAAATAAAAGCAGATTTTATAAAAAGTTACAACAACATTTGAATCAAAAACATGAAATGAATTTAAAAGATTTTTTGTCAGGATTGGCTTATATTTGTTATATAAAAAAATAGTACCTATTACGGAAAAAAATGCCTATCATTAATATCATTATTGTTATTATTTTGCTTTTTCTTTGTAAAAGTAGGCCATTATTATTATTTTGTTTTTTTTTATAAAAGTATTAAAAATATACAATTGTAACAAAATTATGTTAAAAATAAATCATTGATTGTTGATTATGTTGTGTTTACTTTGTTGGTAATAAATTTTACTACTTAGTTGTTTTCCGCGGTTTTGCCCGAGGGAATTGTAGCATAGAAAGTATCCTATGTATTTTGTCGATAAAATGTTGTGTCGCACTATTGTTCGTCGGGCAAAAATTCCATCGTGCTAACGTTCTGTCATGCTGTCGTTTGTCGAGCTGATGTCATGTCGAAATCCTGATGGTCGATACAATGTGCTGTCGGCATAACTATTGTCGTGTATTTGTTTGTCGGATCTATGTTACAGATTCCACTCGATAACTATGTTTAATTTAAGAACAGTTTTTGCTTTCGACAAGTTATTTTTAGATATTTGGAGACGACATAATCTGCAATCAATTTGCGTTGTCTGTGGGTTATCAGGAGCTTTATCAACTAAAAACACTTGTGGTGTGGTTCTTGTTGCGTCAACCAGTTCATAGGTTAAGAGGGTGAGAGAGATAGTGGTACAGATGACATAATAGTCAAGTAGGTATGTAGCAGGATTACTGGACCATTCTGTGGTGGAAGGTGGAAAATGTCTTTCGTCAAAGATCAAAAAAATTATTTATTAAAAATATTTAAAATGTTCGCCAATTTCCCATGACTTAAATAAAAAAACTTAAAGCCTGTAGGGAACATGCAATTTGACGAGCGACATGTGTCCCTGGAGACATCGGGCACACCGCACTTTATCTCGCATGTTAGCCATATAAGTAGTTGGAGAGAGACGCAGTCATCAGGCGAAATCTGGTGACGTCATCCGGTATCATCCGATGTCTCCGAGGACACAATGTCGCGCGACAATTGTCTCCTAGTGAGAACGAGGCTTAGGAAAGCGGATAATCAGGAATGACTTACGCATATTGTATGACCTTCGCCTGCCACCAGCGCGGCAGATTCGGTAGCTGGAACCTCTTCATCCTCTTGTGTCCCATCTCTCCCTCCACGCCCTCATCTTCTCCCTCCACCTGATCAATAAGAGGATAACAATTTGAACACATGCAATTTTGTTTATAACACGTCAGTACATGCAATACAAATGTCTATAGAAAATCACAATCAATCATATCAATTAATCATTGATCCGTGCTTCGAAAGGCACGTTAAGCCATTGGTCCTGGCTAATACAGTTTACTGATGTAAGTTAGTAGTCGTTACATGAGCCATGTCAGGGGCCTATGGCGGCTAATCCACCTCACAACCCACACGATAGAAGAAGATCACATCTAAGGAAATAATGAATTCATAATTTAAATAATTTGCTGCTTTAGCAATAAGGCTGCTTGTTGTGCCTGTCCTGATTTATTATAAAACATAATAGATAGGTTAGCTCAAGCCCTTGCTTGAGTAACGCAAGCACACACACGACTTGTGTGTATAATTTGTAGCCACATTTGGTAATTATTCCTAAAGATAAATAGACCTGTTGCCAAATTGCCAACGACCTCGACATGCCTCTCTTACTTATGAAATTGTTGCTAACAGGTAAATGACAGAGTAACAGGTTACGAGCCCATCACTTGATTATATTATTTTCGGGATACAAATAAAATACAAGTACTTACGTTTATTTTTACACTTCGTTTGCCTTTCCCATTGTCACCGTTTCCGGAATTATCAGCCATTTTTCACTTTTTATAGAAATTGTCGTTGATTTATTTAAAGATCTGATGATCACACAGACAATTTTGAAATTTAGCAGTTATCGAAAAATAGACTTTAGAATAAGCGTACTTTTAAATTTTGATCTAAATTAATGTTACAAAAAATTTGGAATTTTCGGATGGTTCTGACTGTCAAGATATATGACAGCCAAATGACAATAGGTATGTCAGTTTGGTATCATTTTTGCATAAAATACTTTGATACGAATTTTCTCGGGGTTGAGTCATACTTGTCGATGGTCACAGCAGAGGGATGGAGCCGCAGACATTCGACATTTAACCACAGACGTTTAATAAATGTCCTGTCTGTGGATGGATTCGCCGGAGGCATCGGAGGCATGCTCTATGGCACCCACCACGGATCATAGAACGGTGATGATTCGGTGACGGTGACGGTCAAGCGATATATACCCTTAGCACTAAATTACACGAGTCCGCATGTCGCCTGTTAACTCATATCGGCCGCAACAAGCCTTTTCTGGCTGGATCGCTACCACGGAATGGAAGAAATTGCTTTACTCGCGAAACATTTGTGTGGTTGAGCGATGTGGAAAGTTTTAAATTACGATCATTGCCTCATTAATATTATCGTTTTGTACATATCGGTCTTACCGGCTGTGCCCCCGCAGCATCTCTGTATAACTTGTGAAACCACATACTTACTTATACTTAATCGATGAGAAGTGTAATTTTGTGGTACGATCTTGTACCCTGTGAAATGGCGAGACAACACAATCAGCAACACGAACAATCACAGACTTCCGAAGATTTAAGAATTACACTTTCTAGGCATGAGAGAGCCAGTAATCGGAGCTGATGATCCAGTACACAGTCATTATCGTCTCGTTTTTCACAGGGTCCGCTTACCTAACCTGAACATTTGACAGGTCCGGATTTTTACAGAAGCGACTACCTGTCTGACCTTAAAACCAGCGCAATACAGAATATCCTAATACAGAGACATTTATGAAATTATACCTTTTTGTTGATGTCATCCTAATTAAAAAACGAAACGAAAGATTATACTTACGCCTGCGCTGATACCTACAGCCTCAAATGGCGATATTTATTAACTACACAAACTGGTCATCATCGCTAATTTAAGAGCCACGCTCTTGTCGGTGTAGCATTCTCTATAAAATATAGGGCAGTGGTTTCCCTCTTGCCTCCGCCCCGCAGTACTCTGTCTGACACGAGTGGGATGGCGCCCAGAGTAGTCTATTACACAAGTAGGTACTACTTAAATAAAAAAGTCAATTCGATTTGCAACATACGTGTTTATTACAGTAAAAAATATAAAAAAAATACATTACTTTAATATTATTTTCTATATTTATTTATAAACATGTAGTATTGTCATGACCTGGTGTAGTGCAGTGGCACGTCTTTGGTGTGCGTGGTCGCCAGCCACTGTTGGCGGATCTCCGGTTCTGATGGACACCACTCGCTATTTGCTTGACTGCACTCCTTGATGCGCTGAAAGTGAGATGTGATGAAAGTTTTTATTACTTAATTTTACTCAGAAAATTATATGATGACATCCGTAAGGTGGCTGGCAACGGTTGGAGGACAGAATCCGAGGACCAAACTCAGTGGCGTGCCATAGACGCCTATGTCCAGCAGTGGACGACGGTAGGCTGTTGATGATTTGAAAATGCTATTTTATTTATATTCTTGGAAACCTGCGAGAACATCGAATAACTACAGACTGGCAAATTCTTTGATAATGATGGATCGGATTGACTACAACTCAAATTGACAGCCGGGATTTAGTGAGTGACGTAAGAACCACACATATTTCACCTTGTGTAGGTATGTTTCGTTTGTTTTATTGCTTTGTCGTACAGCTTGAATTGAAAAGCAAGTAGTTTGTGTCAACTGAGGCAAACCTACAATAAGACACGTCAAAAAAAGGTAACCTATAATCTTTTGAATGGTAAGTAAGTACTCTATAATCCACAAATGGAGGTCGGCCTTCCGTTATTAATCGAATAGTGTTTGGAGCCTTTTGCTCAACTCAAGTCTGTTACCACAGAATTGATTCGTTCTGTTACACCCTGTATACCAGTAGTATACGCTGAGCTGTTATTTAACTTTGCCGTTCATCTACGGGTTGTTACATTATACTATTATAACGTTTTGTATTTCCTTACATCAAGTAGTGGTCCTCTGGCTTGGTAGATCATCTTCCCAGCGTGTATTGGTATACAAACTACAGATATGAGGGCAATGCACCACCCAGCTACACCCGAGGCTTGGCTTAATGTGCATAGTGCTATGACCTGTAACGAATACAAACATACTTACGTAAATAAGACTTTCTTTTTCTCGAAAAAATAATATAACAAATGCGTTCACATGCTTATTATCCCGGTAATATGCGTAAGTTGATTAAGGGATTAAGACTTCTTTACCATGATGAAAGGCTGGCATATCTATGTATGACAGTATTTGGATCGTAATCGTCGTATGACTCTGTCAGGGGCCTTTGGTAGCTCAATAATAACCTTGACACCAGGATTGCTGAGAAGATCAAAAGACACGTCTACTACTTATGAACGCCACATTAAATAAGATACGCACTTTGAGACTGTTAGGTACTTATGTAATGTTTGTACACAATCTTACCGACAGTATGACGGGCAGAACATATCTCCAGAGGCACAGCCAGGCCCTGTTCAGCGGCTGCCCCGTCATGAAGAGTACGTCGGCACTCAGTTTGCGCGGCCCGTACGTGTATACTGCTGCGATGATCTCCAACAGACAGACGCACGGCACCGCTGCTATAGCCACGTGGGAGTCCAGTAGCCCTATCACGTGGAGCCCACCCTGAGGAGATAGGTATTACACATTGCGCCAGCTCTAATTGGCTACTTGACGGATGTAACAATAAAATATGAAATATGTTGGATCAGTTCATCATTTAACAATAATTATCCAATAGTTCTTTTTTATTAAGATCATTTTTAAATATTTTATTTTTATAAAATAAGAATGCGTTTTTTTATCTGTGTACTTACTACAAAACCCGAAACACGGGCGGCCATGATTGAGCTTCGTGTGACGTCACATTTTTCAAAATAAACAAGAACTGACAGGTTTTAAGTAATACTCTTTGACAGTTTCTTTGTTTGTTGAAATGTGACGTCACTGGGCAAAATGTTACTGTTAATCATAAGTTACTAGATCTCTCGTGAGAAGGCTGTTCCCTCAATACGTCATTTGTTTTTTCCAAGTCGGAAAGTTCGTTCCTTACAGAGAGTGATTGAGGTAATTAACCATTATCAAATCTCAACTGTTGGTATGTAAGTAGATAGGAATTCGACAACACAACGGGAAAAAAGTACCAGTAGGTACTTTTTTGGTTTTTCTTTTTTCCGAGGACAAAAACATATTAGGTACAGCTTAGTCATCGCAATAATGTAAAGTAAAATCCCATTTGCGACCTACTGATGAGGTTCAAAGTGCAATATTTAGTGCCTCTGTTTTCAATTGCCTATTTTATCTAGGGTGAATCAGTGTTATCAAAAGCTAGAAACATGTTTGAAAGGAAACTTTAACTGAAAACGAGTCACGCGATCCCAGCTCCAAAGAAAGTTGGTTGTTTTCTACAAATAACATTTTTTTGGTTATTTTACAAGCCGAAATATGAATGTTATGCTTGCAAAATATATTCAAATGTGGAAATATAAGTATGTAGGTTCTTAAAAAAGTGATTGTAGCCTTTATAAAAAAATACATCGCGGTTAAAACAACGTTTTTCAATCATGTTGTTTATTATTTCAGCCTTGAATAACACGAGGAAGTTCTATAAAGAAGATAGGAAGAAACAACATAAATATAAATAAGTAGTTAGGGGGACAGAAGAGGCAAGATGTTTGAACACTTAATAAGACACGACAAATTTATTACAAACATCATAGAAGGAAAGCTACAAGGAAAGAGAGGAAGGGAAAACTAAGAAGAGCTTACGTGGAACAGATCAAAGAGAAGGTGAACGTCGTGTCTTATAAGGAAGTGAAGGAATTGTGGCCTTTGATAGACAAGAATAGAGAATGCTACACCGACAAGAAAGTGGCTCTTAAATTAGTGATGAGGAGTTAGGATAATGGAATTAATTATATACCTCAGTGTTGCAAATTATAGAGAGCCCAAAAAGAGCTAGGCATGTAGCTAGGGTAACAAGACGTTTGCGTACACGCAGCACTGGAAATTCATCTAGCACGCCCGCTATCACTGCTTCTATTGTAACAAACTGAAATATTGAAATTAATAATAAGTAGTGCATTTCAAAATGAGAGCGATTTGTTTCATAAAGAATCGAATTAATTAACTTTTCTTCTTTCTGGATCTTGAAGTATGGCAAAAACATAGAGTGCATTGAATCGTTTGTCATCCCGGACATATCCTATTGATTTGATATAGGTATACTTAGATAAACAATGGGCCATTATAAATATATCACATCATATAAGCACAACTCACCATAGTATCGATGCCAAGGAAGAACAGCATGACGAAGAAGGTGACAGCCCATAGATTGGGTGCAGGCATCATGGTGACGGCGGCAGGGTACGTGACGAAGGCCAAGCCAGGGCCGGCAGTGGCCACCTGGAAAAATAAGTATATATCCTTTCCAGCCGTATTCGACCATGGCGACAAGTTTTCAATCTAGGAGCGCCTGAGATGCGCTCTTATATGGAAAAATAAGTAATTAGCGACTGAAAAACAGCGTCTGTTTCTTCAGAAAAGGACATAATGCTTAGTTCATTTCATGATCCTTCTCTGTGAATTATGTACTTACAGAATGAATATAAATATTTTGTTTAAGTATATGCATATTTTTTATTAGTTGATCCGTATCCGTATGTAAATAAAGAGTCAAAAGTTGACAAAGAATATTCCCTCTCTCACCTCTCCCACCGGCACGCCGGCACGGTCGGCTGCGAACCCCAGTACTGAGAATACCACAAACCCTGCCCAGATGCTCGTCCCGCAGTTGACGAATGGGATTATTATTGACGATCTGAAAAATGAACAATATGAATATAGATAAAATCTAGGAAGTAGGTACTTAGTTGTAGAAGTTTGTATTCCTTCATGATACGTTGAAGTCATGCTGGGGGTTCAGAGATGGTCCCGTTAGCAGCGGTACTCTACCTCACAAATGCAATGCATAAATCTCCAGTAGGCTTCGGTAGGCTACAGTAGGTTCCTCTGAAGCTTACAGCGATTTATTACAAAATTTTTGGATTTTTATTTAATAAATCTGAATAAATTTTTGGTTATTGACATGACCTATAGAATATTTTTATTTTGCATGGAATTTACTACATGGCCGGATAAATCGGGAGCGCTGAAGGCTTTCAACCGGTAAAATAAATAAGATAACATGCCTGAGGGTGCTCAAACCTTAAGTTGTTGTAGTGAAATTTGTTGAAACTGGCCATGCTGACCAAACCTCCCCAACCAGGGCCAAGAGAGAAGAAAATCTGTGTTGCAGCATCTAACCAAACCTGTAGACAAATTATAAAATTGTATAGTATAAAGTCAAATTTATCAGTGTCGCTAACCAAAACGACTCGCACGCACAAAAAAGTACGAAGATTCTTATTCAAGAACATAGGTAATTAAAATTTGGTTTGTCAATATAGCTTTAGGAATTTTCTTTTGGAATTGTAAGCATTACGAAATTTAAATGTACTTACGCCTATTTATCTGTTCAAAAGGACCTGAAAGTAACATAACTTAAGCAGGAACTTCTCATAATATTCTAATTTGGCGGTAGGTCCGACCACAATGGAATATTAAATAAAGTCTCAAAGATAAATAAAGAGCTGCATTATTGTCACCTTCGGTTTCATCAGTTGCCCCCAATCTGGTAGAATATAGTACTTGATTCCTTGCCAAGCGCCAGGGAGAGTCACGCCTCGAACCAAAAGTACGCAGAGCACCACATACGGAAATAAAACGGTGAAATATACGATCTGCAAACAAAATTGTATATTCAGACTTCCGAGAATTCTAAATTCGAAGAAAAATATATTCTCGGTGCGGTGGTTGACAGTGCGGCAGAGTGCCAAAGGAATGTGGTATGATGCTTACTACTTTAACTACTCACCTTTCCGACACTCTTGACACCATTACAAATACATAGGTAAACTATAATCCAGCATATCACATTGCACCAAAATACAGGCCAGACTATTCCACCAATTTCATGTATGCCAGCTGATACGCGCAGTAATCGAATACTGAAAACAAAATGAAATAGGTATGAAAGTACGCAAGATAAAAGGTAAATAAACTACTTAAAAATATTTTCAGGTTACGTTTGAAAATAGAAATAAAAATACGAACCAATTTACATCTACACACGATTAATAAGGCAATAGAAAACAAAATAAGGAAATTAGAGATCAGATATAATTAAACTTACTGAAAGAATTCGTCTTCAGGAGTAGTGATTGAACCATTTGATTGGAAAAAGCTTGAGTTTCCTGTTATCTACAAAAGAACAATACAGGAATAGTGATCGGTGATATAAACATTTATTAAGTTGATTTTATGTTGTATACTTACCTCCGTACACTTTTCGGTATTCCAAGGATTGTCGCATGTTTTCCAGGGTAAAGGCGAGCTGAATGAGTGGTATATGTAAAGTACAGGGTAGGCCATTATTGCAGCAAAGTATATTACACAGACAACATTCAAAACGATTACGGCGTAACCAGCTCCTGTAAATAAGTTAGACAGGGGCATAGGGGAAAATTATATTTTAAATATTTGAAATATTGCTTGCTTAGAAAATAATATGATACCTTTAAATAAAGGATTGATATTGAAGACAGAAATGCATCCTGCGCTAGCGAACTGTCCCAATGTTGTCTCCAGGTAAACGAGAGGAATTCCGCATATAAACATTGTGAGGAAATAGGGGATGAGGAAGGCTCCTGTAATATACAAAAATACGAACATGTTTAAGTAAAATAAATGAAATATTACAGAAACATACTTATATGTTATTAACTCACCCCCTCCATTCCTGTAGCACAAATAGGGAAATCTCCACAGGTTTCCGATACCAACAGCGTAACCAAGGCATGACAGTAGATATTCAACTGGGTTGGCCCAACGTTCGTGCGGTGCTCCCGCCATTTACAACTTATTTAACCGTTTAGGATCCTAACAAGCATCGGACTGACCCTATCAATGATCAGAATTGAGGATGTGACTGTTTATTGCATCTAAACTCTACAAAGGGCTTAAGAGAAAATTTGCTGTGATTCACTGCAAGCCGACCAAATCAGAATTACCAAATATCTAGTATGGCGACGCTCTCTTACGAGTACGTACGAGGAAGTGTTACGCTAAGTGTTTGAATTGGGTTCTAGGGGTTTGCCGAGGCCTTGTGATCGTATCTGATACGAGACAAGTGGACAACTAGTTCCTATGACAATAGAATAATTTGAGGGGATATATTTATTTGCATGTGTTCAAAGACTGGATTCAATGAATACAAATATCTATTCGTCTAATATTACACTTGTAAATTATGTAATTATTTAAACATACACAAACCTTTCAACAAGTTAGCGCAGAGTTTCGATACCAAAACCAAAATGACAGGTGAGGTTTTCGGGAATGGATTGCTTGGCAACTTCTTTAGCATCTTCTTTACCTTTAGTGGGTTTAAGAGGTGTCAGTTGGTATTGTATCACCTGAAAATTTAAGATATTAATTTTATTTCAAGAACTTTTTTTAATTACGAAAGAAATTGAATGCTCCTTCAGAAGTCGTTGCAATAGGGTAGTTTCTAACTAGTCAAGTCAGTTACTTTTTACTAAATGTCAAAACACGATATCACTATGGATTTGTATGTAAAAGCAACCTGTGACATCATAGAAAAATGTGACTAAATGTCGCACTTATTATTACGTTTTACTTTATTAAAATTCATGAATAAGTTAAATAGAAAAAAGAAAAAGTTTCTGTTACCTTTAGATTTGCCTTTATTTAGTAATCAAAATTTCATAATTTATCTTTGACCTAGCAAACTAACCAATTAACCAAGCTTTACTAAGGCTGCTAAAAATCCATAAAAATGAAAAAAGAAAAAAAAAACATCAGATCTAACCTACTATTCGTAGGATCTAACAGCATGATTCTGGTAAATTAAGGTTGCTATATCAAAAGCTGCAAAAAAAAAATTAAAATATATTAAACTAACGGAAAGATCTCCGTCACCCCAATGCATAGCTTCTTTTGTGTTGAGTGAGTCATCCCAGTAGAAGTGCTGCGCCACTTGACTCCAGTCCAGGGTCTGGAGGCTACACTTGATGGTAGCTATTGTAACTTGCTGGTCAGCAGGAGGCTGCTTTATCGCCATAGCACTCTTCTTATCTGGTTTCTTCGTCGGCGTGTTCTATGTATACAACAAGTGGTAAACTGTTAGTACCAGTAGGGCTAACATGCACAACGTGATAAAATGTTGTCATGGACATTTTATCGATTCTAACGATATAATTATGTCGTTTTGTTGCTTAGTGCTAATACGTGACCCCAAATAAGTAATGTCGTATTGTCAAAATACGAACAAAATCATGTGTCACGCATGTGATGGAAAACACAAACTTCTCGCATGTTATCCCTGCTGGACGTAAACTAATATTACGAAAATACATAGCACTACGCACAATATGAACGATGTATTAAGCAAGGCTATATAGTTCCTAAGAAACTAAAACTAAAAGTAGTTAATGCCATATCCGGCAAATCTACAATACGTCACGTTAAAAAGAATAACATAGACTGCTAAAATTTTATATATAATTTCTTTGCTATATAGACATAATAACATTTAATCGTTTTACCAAGGAATAGATGAGTTTGATTGTGATGTTTGATCGGAATGTGTCCCTGAGAGCGGTCAGATCCGGGCAGAATATTCTGATAGTCGGTTCCTGGAAGTTCATTATCTTATTCCACGGCACCTTATTGCTCTCGAATAATGTAAAATGCTCTATTATTCGAGAACTTTTCGCTTCCAATCGAGCAAATATGTCAGTCTCTTCGCTCATTGCTTCACCTTCTATAAAGGATAAACAAAATAAAATACTTCGTCACTCACTTAATTGTTGTTTCCGCTATAATACAAGGCAGTCATTCGGACAAAACAGAGTATTTTAGGGCATTGTTTAAGAGAACTTCATCATCGTAGCATTGATAGGATTGCAATTATAGGTTCTAGATCATGTAAATGTACGTTTGTTTACATGTTCTTCGACGAAATGAAAGAAGTTTGATCCATAGTTTTATTTCATAGGTTCCAATGGAAATCCCTGACACCAGGTTTGATGAGGCCGGTTATTGACCTCACAATCCACACGAGCACAAAATAACAAATATTAATCATAAGGTATTTATTAGTTTAAAAATACGACTCACCAAAAATGCCAGATTTCTCTTTGCTGCTGATCACTGAGCTGGGTATGGATTCATAGAAGTCGTCTTCTGGAGATGGCAGTAACTCCGTGAGGGACTCGTATCGTCGGAACATCAGAAAATTCCTTCGCACCGAGTCGAATAAAGGCAGCTCTAGGCTGACGTGGAAAGTTCCGGTCGCTCCCTACAGGTTTATTTGTAATTAAAGCATCTTACGTAACAATATGTATATTATATTCCCTGAGGTCTTCTACAAGGTCATCGTCTGACTAGAGATTTCTAGAGACAGTGTGATAAATTTTCGTATCATTGACAAAGGTCCACTTTAGGTTGCTAGGTCAGTAGATAAAGTATCTAATGTTTTAAAAAAAATAAGAATATTCAATGATCTTGACCCTGGATGTTCACGCTAATAACATTAACGAAAGCGAATCTTAGATTGCATTTGCACATTACTACAAAATTTCAGGTAAAATGAGTTAAAAGACTGGACCTTATAGAAATACCTTTTTGTCTATTTTGTTTTGTTTTTTTGAAATCTGAAGGGATTCAGTTACATACTTAGATTACCTATGTCGTAGTCAAAAATGTTACTGCAGAGGTCGTTCTTACAAACCTTATCAGGCTTAGGTGGTATAGGAGCAGACATAATTCGTATGACGGTGAAGACGAAGTAGGCAGACCGTAAGTCGTCTGGGTGGGGTTCAAAGTTCTCATCAGCTCGGTCCGTTGGCAAGACTTGGCGGTTGTCAAGCCACCTTAGACGGGGGAGTTTTGTGAGTGTTGTTCGCGCATACGCACAACACACCTGATGGAAAACAAGCAAATAAATAGATCCCATAGAGAGTTAGTAAAGTATTTAAAAATATATTGTCCAGTCCAGAACCTCGAGACTTGTTGTATTTTATTGTATCCATATGACGTAGTGTACTGATAAAGCACATTGTTTCCAAACCTGAAAATCCAAACTCCCTTATTTTTACTCATTAAGTTATACGCCAACTTCATAAACCTTTAAGCAATAGTCTTTTTAGCTTTTATAGAACTGTTTACCATTGTTCAGGCCGTCATGTTATTATGCACAGACGGTCTTTCTGAAAGTTTACTTTACCCCTTTCAGCCTCCATGAGAGCGCTAAGTTTAGCGATATTAATGCCATCTATGAAAAGCACTGTGGACTACTTACTAAACTGATAAAGTAACGTACCGAGCAGGGGTTCCCTGCAAGTTGTAGACCGGTGAGGTTTGGTAAGAGTGCCAGCTGTTCTAATAGCGGCTCCAGATCATAGATGTCGTTGTCAGACAAATCTAGGACAGTTAGGCTCTTAGGTAATATTGAAATATGCAATATTCCTTCTGTAAACAACAGTATCAACATTTTTTAATAAATTATTATTTTTTAAAAATTATCTCACTATGTTGGTGTCAAGTTTTTACTATTGATTGCATATAGCAATAACATCCATCATTGCGACCGTTTCTTTTGCTATGTATTTTTGGATGACTTCCGCATCAACTAGTAGGTAGGTTACAAAAGTGTAGTAAGTATTTGTTTTTAGTGAATCATATTCTGGTAATATTACCTACCAGTGGTCAACATGTTCTTGGCTAGTCCTAAATAAAGTAAATCTTGAGGTAGTTCGCGGACATTTTCCAATGTCGCAATACGATTCGCTTGCATCTCTAGAAGTCTGATTCCCTTGGCTAGCATTTCTCCGTCGACATTTGAAATATAGTTGCCGCACAGATTTAGAGTCACCAGTTTTGGGTACTTCTTTACACCTCTGTCCAAATCTGTCATCTGAAATTAATTATGAGAGTCAGACCTCGCTTTTCTTATGCATTACCTTTCAGTTTATACTTTCTACATACTTCATAACTTATACTTATATAATAACATTTAAAATCATCATCAAGTCATAATAATTGTCATTTTAAATGTTATATAACTACGACTGGTACATTATTATTTTTATATTGACTTTATATTTTAACACGTTTTCCTGAATTTATGTTTGGTTTATCGATTTATAATTTAGTAGGTGCATTTAAACTCCCATCAATATTATAAACTGTTCTTGAAAGTTGCCTACATTAATGAAACCTCCAAAATTAATTGCACGGTTCTTGAAGATACAGTTCTTGAGTAAATAGTAGAGATTACCTGAATATCATTAACCCTTAATACATGTACTGTTTTCAAATGTTTTTTCAACACTTGTCTATTATTGGCTTTGACTGCATCCTTGATCAAGTGCAATAAGTTGTCAGTAATGTTATTGACACTTCGGAAGCACGTCTTCGCTTCTTCCACTCCGCAGTTTTCGTTATCCCATATAGCCATAGGCAGTAAGGTCTCCCAATGTTCTTGTAGAGTGAGCGTCGAGTGTTCGTCAAGAAAACCATGGAGTATGCTGTTCTTTATTTTATTATTTAGAGCGTCGGTGAATTTGAGTGTAGGTATGTCCTCTCTACGGCACAACTCTAGGTGATGACGAATAGCTGTACCCCGGATGTTCCAGTCGACACATTGGTCTAACCGATCCTGGAAACCTGCCATCAAACATTTTAAACTGTTATGCATTATTGTTATGGAAAATGGGAGGATACACAAAAACCTCCATTACCGGGAACTCCGCACTCACACAGCTATCAGTACACGACTGCCTGTTGTTTTAATCCAAATCAAAGAAAGAGGCTTGATAACTCTGAAAGCTTTGTTGGCTATACATATAGGTTGTTTTTAATGGAGTAGCGTGGTTGAGTATACCTACGCCATATTTCTAATTATTTTAAGGCTAGGGCTCTCTTAAAATATGATTTCAGGTTCTGGAAATTAACAGGATAATGTTCAGAATTACCTTCCACCGCATCTTCAGCAAGATAAACCAGGCTTGAGTCACTTATTTGGAGTCGCGCTGCAGGGGCGGCAACTTTGGCAGCAGCTTTTGGTGGCATTCTTATATTTCCTTGGAGAGATTGATTAAATTAGACGTAAGTACTTAAAAAAACTAAAAAAACCTGTATACATTTAAACCACTTGGAGATTGTCTAACAAGAAACATAATATTGTATAACTTCAAAATTTTGCATGAATATGACAGATGAAAGTAAAAACCAAAATAAAAAGTCAATGTTTCAGAAAAAGGAGGTTCCTATGTGTCTACGACAATCTGCTTATAATGTACGGAAATACTATGTATTAAATGTCTGTGCTATAATATTGATTAAAATAAGGTTATGAGATTCGACTTATTACTTATTAGGAGGAGTGGTCATAATTTTCATCAAGATTTTCTTTTTCCATTTTCCGCGCGGCGTCGGTAAAACAGTAAATTCTGTTTAGCTGTGTTCCGCTAGATGCCGCTGTGCGACACATGTTTAGGTCACAGTTTGCTGTGTTCGCGTCACTTATGTCAGACAGATTCGCGTGTGTTCGCGATTGACATGGTCCAAAGTCCGGTATTAGCCCGCTGAGAGAGTATTGTAATTCTTTAGTCAATAAATCGGCACGTTTCGAAGCCTCCCACTACATTTCCGTATGATCATAAGACATTTGATTTATTTCAAGCTCGGCTTCAGGGCACGAGCATCCGTTTCATGTTTTATTATTGAATATTTTCGTGTATAAAATTTTCGTGCTGTCTAGTTGACAGATGAAGTTCGCGTTACTCCTGTTCGTGGTGGTTGACATTGACATGCAGTGCGCGGGAATTTCGAGTAAAGTTTTGCGGATGAAGTAAATCTGCGGTGTGTCGGAGAGTCAAGAGTCGCGCGAATGTGTGCTAAGTGAAAGTAAGGTGTGCAATGCGGTTGTGCAGCGGCGAGGTTGCCAAGACTTGCGAGCCCTCGCGCCTCCGCGCTTGGCAAAAGACCATATGTGCAAGGAATTCAACACTGTTTACTTCCGCTTGAAGTTTGCTACAGTTTATTGTCTTAAGAGGTATGAAACTATCATTCTTTTACAGTTTTGTCACTTAAAACTTGGGTAGAGCCGGTTGCTTTTCCACATAAACGCTGTGTGTTTAGGACTACTTGTGATATAGATGATTCTAGACTATGTTGCTTAACTATTACCTTTAATTTAATCCGTCGGAGGCAATAATTTTGCACTTTATATTTTTTAGCATTTATAGAACAAAATAGTAGATAGATTCGGGAGCTGTCGCTGTAGGAAGCAACAGGTCAGGAAAACATTAAGAACTTTGAGAGTGTCGGTCATGAAAAGTGGTTAACTTTTAAATCGAAGTAGCAAATACTGATTTGGTTTTATTGGTGTTAGACATAGAAACATGTATAACATTATAGAGCAATATTTTTTATCCAACTCATAAAATACCGTGCAATGTTAGTAAACTGTATAGGACCATGGTTTTTTTGTTAGGTATTGGTTTTTTCCACTTCATGTAGGTATTATAGGTTATATAATACCAAGGAATATTCAATGTAGGTACCTAATGTACGTATTCGGTTTGTATGTATGTTATTATTTTCCACCGGAACTGCAACACGTAGATATAGGTCATATTTTTTTTGGCTTTTTTTTCGTTTAGCATGCCTATATGTATACTATACATACTATACATACAATATACATTGTATGGGTAGTAAAGTTGTAGGTACGTAAGTACACTATATTATAACCTATCCACGCGAACTTTAAATATTCGCACAAAACCAGAATCAATATGGAATTTTAATGTCGGTGGTCAAATTTTTTTTATTTTTGTTCGTTTAGCTAGCGAAATAAATAATCTTACAGATATGCAAATAAAAATGATCGAAGGAGTATCAAATGATATATTATTGATAAGTACTTGATGCCAATGACTTAGAAAGTGGACAGATCTTCTCATCGTACATCATTTATATACCATATATACCAAACTAAATATATCCGTAAATCAATCGAATGAATTATAATATTATTCAATACAGTTTTAATGATCTATAGCGTTTTGCCAAGGTAATGTTATTTCAGATGAAGAAATCAAAACTAGAAACATTGACCTGGTTTGTCGTTACTAAAAGTGTTATTTGACGTCAGCGTCAGCTCTATTACGTAAAAATTAACAGTAAACACAAATATTGATGGTGTCATCAATCAAACGTAATACACGATCAATGTTGATGTGTCATATTATAATTATGTTCGTAATTGTAGACCTGTGGACGTACGAAACGCCTCTGGAGACGGTCCAATATCGTGACACAATGTTAAAGGCGTAAAAAAGACGATTCTTGCATCTTGAAACATCAACTAGATTGTAGTTTATCTATATATAATTGTCGGGTAATAATACATCGCATTTACGACTCACGATATCGTCGCTTCATAGTGAAAACCACATAAGCGCCTTTTGAAAATTCATATTCTGACGTGGTTTTCTTCAACAACCTTTTAATTAATTGCAGATTTCATCATCTCCCTAGCATTATCCCGTTTTTCTCAAAATCTGCCGTTTTTTTTTACGTTGGGAAATGCATTTACGCATGCTCGCCGCCATGGGGGACTCCAGGATCTCTACAATCCCACCTACCCACTAAAACCCAACGGTGTTCGTCTTGCCGCCTGGATTGGAGCCACGCTTACCTAACCTGAAGATTTGACAGGTTCGGTTTTTTACGGGTTATTTAATTAATTTTATTCCATGTAAAAATTTAAACCGCAAGTTTTTACCTAGTTTGAAAATAGCTTGTCTTGTGATTGGAAGTTTTGAGAACAATAATCACATCCGAATGCGATTTTTCAAATAGGCGCTTACGTGTTTTTCATTATAAGGCTACGGCAGTTATATTAACCGTAGGCTAGGAGTTCCAACTATTAAGATAACGGTACACCCACCAAACTACCGGTTACTACTTACTGATGTAAGTACAGTACATAGTTGTTAAATGAGCAATTCAGGTGCCTATGGCAGTTGAATAATAACCCTTACACGAGGGTTGCTGATTTACCTTACAATCCACACGATAGAAGGACCTATCAAATCAAAGATATTATACCTAATTAAATAAGAATAAATATGCATATTATTAATATTTTAAAACTGAAACACTCTTTTTTCACTTTATTGCATTTTACTTTCTTTAGATTTGTTTTTGTCTGTGATTTTTTTTATATTAATTTTATTCTTTACTTTAACTTGCAATGTGAAGAATGAAACTGTTTTATCGAAAAAATAGTAATTTCGCCGAGCCCTGTGATTTTACGGAACACTTATGTTGCGCGCAGCCCAGTTTAGGAATCGCTGCCGTAGACTAAAATTAATATAAAAACAGTAAGTAATTGCAGTAAAAACAGTAAGTTGTCACAATGTAAAATTACTTAAAGTACTATTCCTCATGTCCGATCAGAGTTTCCATCGAATTTATTATTTATAATTATTGTTTGGGGGAGACTGATAACTTGTAGACTTCCACGAGACGCCCAATTAAGCAGATGACTGGGTCAAAGATTATAAATTGCTAATGTTTTTATTATCGTTTGTTTGTTTATGTTCCTATGGTCAAAAATAAAATGATAAAAAATTATAAATATCAACAATACATCGTGTAGTGTAGCCGACATTGCATAACATTTTACCGTCTTTACCGTCTACGGGGCTGAAAATAAACGACTTTAAGATTTCGACATAGCAAACTTCATAACAACACGATTATTTTGAACACAAGTGATTTTATTACTAAATTATACATTTCAGTACCCACGCATTTCACATTTACCAAGGTGACATTCCTTTGGAGACAATTTTACACTGTATTAAAGTACCTAACTTGTTTTATTTACTGTTTGTTTATACATTAAGATACCTCTACGGCTAATTACAGTGGGTTTGATTCCGAGTCCGATTCATTTACTATTTATACTACCTACTGGTATAATGCTCATAATATCTAATTATATTTCGTATACCTTATTTAAAATTTTTAATATTATGTAGCTCCTAATAATGCCGTACCTTTGATTACTGGTCATCATATTTTTTCAATAAAATTACTCATTAATTATACATCAATGTTTTTTTGTAAAGAAATACGCACCATAAAATTATGTTATCGAATAAAGTCTTAGTTCTAATTAAACTTAGCAAGAGCTGAGCGAAGTGGATGCAGCTAGTTTAGAATTAAGTATTCCATGACGTTATTCAACTTTAGTGTCACTAAAAATACATTTTTCGTTGTTTTAATATGTATGTCTTTAAAGGTTACGGACTGGATATTTTGTTTAGTATTAAATATTGTCATTGACATTCAACTGTCTGCTACTTGGTAGGAGCAGTAATATGCTACATGACAACCTAGTCAAATGAGATACTTTTTACGAAACGTCAAAACCAAAGTTTTCTTTGGAGTTTGTATGGAAATACTATCCTGTGACGTCATCAATATAAGCGGTCAAACGTCGTACTCATTGTTACTTAATTCTTAAATAAAATTCGAATATAAGTCGAAAAGTAAAATGAGATTGATTTTTGATCATCTTAGATTTGCTTCTATTTCCAGATTAGCGTTTTATAGTTTTTTTTTTTTTTTAAATTAAGATGGGTTTGCTCTTGACCTCACTCTTCCACGAGGTAAAGAAGGGGTCGACGGTGGAGCGAGCTTATCCAGATGCCTATTCAGCCGAGACTTAAAGGACCCCAGGTTACAAGATGCAAGAAACACCAACGCCGGCAGCTTATTCCATTCCTTCATCCCATTTATCCAGTCAAATAGGTACCCTGTTGTTAGTAGGTATATTGATTTAAAAACTCCGGGTGATACGAGTAGCTGGGCGACTCCGACCGGTATAATGTGATCACGTGGCAACTTTACACAGTTCGATCTTGCAACAAAATCGCAGACCCGGCTACTATTTACTTAAGCAAGTATGTAATCGTTTCATATGTCATGTCAAAGGCCTTTAATGGCTCAGTAGTAGCCTTTACACCCATGTTGATAAAGTCGGTCATCGATCTCACAACCGCGAGAGAAGATGAGTTGTTCTGAGTATAATGGTACAGATTATTTGTATATATTTTGATCAGTTAGATACCTTCTGCAATTCATATATCCGGAATGATATATAAGTAAAAATAAATATATATAAATTTAATATACTTATGAGAGAGAGAGGGATATAATAATTATGAGAAACCCCCTTAAACTTCAAAAATGTTTAAAGTATTTACTTAAAAATAACTTAGTTTTAAATTATTGTTAAGATAAGTATTGTTTGTATACCTAGATAGCGCTCTCTCATATTTGATTTGTGCGTATTTATTTATAAGAACTACCATACTTACCATATGACATGCAAAATATAAGTAAATAAATGATATGCAACAGCGAGCATTTTAAGTGTAGAACGGATGACATTTGAAAATCAAAAACATGTTAATTCTAATTTTAACCGAAATTCGTTTTGCTAAAATTGTATTCTGTATACAATTTCGCATTAGTCTAATGGAAGGTTCTTTAGCAGACAGGAAAATTTAGGACTATAATACAAATATATTTTGCTAAGTACACATTTTTAGGTATGTAGTCTGTATACCATCGACCATTACAATAAAACATTTTTTTTGACGTGACTTATTGTAGATTTGCTGCAGATGGCATTAATTACTTGGGCTGACAAATACAATAAAACAAAAAAAAATCAAAAAGCAACAAAAAAAATACACGCTCCAATTTATACCTGTGTGGGACCCAATCATTGATGTGCCGTTCCCAAACTTATGTAAAAAGCTTTATTACCTAAGTACTTAACCTTTAGGCAGATAAAACCAGACAAGCAAGAACAATTTGAAAAAGAAAAGTAGCTAGTGCCCTTACAATTAAACAGTTTTTACAACGGGAACATTCCTACTATGGGAATATTGGAATATTCCCGAGATCGGCACACCACTGGACATATTCATGTAGGGCTGCTTAATATTATTTATACTTTGATAAGATATTTTATGTTCATATCCCTGGTTCATATATGTTATTATCCCTTTTCCACAAGGTCCGCTTAACTAATCTGAAGATTTGACAGGTTTTTTACAGAAGCGATTAACACGCTTTACGCGCGCGCGCTCGCGTTATTTTACTTTTGATTTTTATTTTTGACTAGCTTTTGCCCGCGACTTCGTTCGTGTGGCGTGTATCTATATTACGCGGATTTGATTTTATCATACAAATGTTTTTTCCCGCTAACTCCCGTTCCCGTGGGAATATTGCAATATCCTGTTGCAACTAAGCTTTAAGTTTACTAAGGTACCTGCATGCCAAATTTCAAGCGTCTAACTTAAGCGGTTTAGATTTTTCATACAAAAGGATTTTCCCGTTAATTCCCGTTCCCGTAAGAATTTCGGGAATTCCTTTCTTAGTGCACCTCCACGATACCTAAGCTACGTCCCTTCCAAATTTCAAGTGCCTACGTTTAGCCGTTTAGGCTGTGCGTTGATATGTCAGTCAGTCAGTTTCTCCTTTTATATATTTAGATTAGATTTGCAGCTTTTTTTGGTCTGAGGTAAGATATTTTATGCTATAGTTACTTCATTCTTTCAACATTCTTTCCCAGGTGTGTGCAAGATAACGGTGCAAGATGCCGTTCACGGTGAAGGAGGGTGGTTTCGCGACGTCAGACTACGTGGCGTTCGGCGTGCTGTGCGTGGCGTCATGCGCCGGCGGCCTGTGGTACAGCGCCATCGGCTCGCGGAAGAAGACCATAGTCGATATCCGCGACTACCTGCTCGGAGGGAAGACCATGTCCACGTTCCCCGTCGCCATGTCGCTAATAGCCAGGTATAATATTTTTTTGCTATTATATACATTTTTATGGAAAACTCGCAAAGATAATATACTTAGATGCTTTTCTTACTCGGACGGGATTCAAGCTCGCAGCTCATGCTAAGCCGAGGCGAGCGGATAGCATTTTAACTATTACACCACCGAGCCATCATGCTGTTATATGATTTTTTCAATATGTAACTTGCATCATGCAAGAGCGCGAATACCGTCTAAATCAGAATTGTTTGTGTTTAGATATTTTTTTCTTTGTGAGGTATTTGAGCTTGGTCTGACCGCTAGCGCTGCTGTACCGCGTCTTGGGTGGCCAGGAGGAGGGAAATCGAAAGCACTAGTTCGAATAATGCGGGTGACAGTCAGAGTGGATGAAACCCAGATGCGGTATAGTAGGTCAGAATAAAAATAATTATAATATGCAAAAATATTATTAGCTAAAACGTGTATTGTAGAGCTTTTGATGATAATATGCGATTTGTGGTTTTGTGTAATATTTGGATGCTGACTAGCAAAAAAAATCAGTTATAATTTATAATACGTCATTTATAGCTAGGAATAATAACTGCCATAGTTAATTCAACGTACTTTGGTGACTCTACACTCGATTAATTTCTTCTTCATCTTCTTTACTATAGTCTTGAGGCTCATAGAAAATAGTTATTTGTCAACAAGAGAGGAAAATTACGTATCGTGTGCGAGTTTCGTGTTTAAATTACAAACTAGCGAAGTAGTCTACAATTTACTCGCTGCGGTCAAGATTCTAATGTACTGGGCGTAATGACTGATTAAAAAGCACGAGTCATAAGACTTTAAAAGAAGATGTAGCAAAAATATACTTGTAATACCAAAATTATCAAGAATATGATGTGTACGGTAGATAAAAAAAAAATCTATTATGTAATAACAAAACGGGATATTATACTTACAATGATAAGATACTATTGCACCCAAGAGAGTTATACTGCGATGATAAATTCAATGATATTGATAAGCACTCTAGACTGAACGTGTAAATCTTTTAGATATCAATCTAATTCCATCAAATAGCAATGCGATTAAACGTTTATCTAACCCCCCTGTCCACAAAAATGTCCTTGAATGCGTTATGTCAGTAACATTTTGAACAAGTTTGCTAAATATATTTCTAAATATTCGAGCCTAATGTACCTACATGCGTCCATAATTGTATTTAATGGGTTGTTTTTTATGGGTTGATGGGGTTGGTAATCCGTCTCATAACCCACACTATAGAAGAACAGAACGGTATTTAATAAGATGCAGATAGGTACATAGAAACTTGTTATCTAAATATAATAGTGAGTTCTGCCAGTCGCGTAAAAAAAAAAGCTATTAATATTTACTGATCTATACACATTAATATTCGTCGCCTCATAGTGAAAACCACGTAAGCGCGTTTATGAAAAATAACATTCTGATGTGCTTCCTTCCACAAAACCTCGTTTTCTTCCAATTAATTTCATTCCGGGTAAAAATGAGCGATATTGCAATCGACGGTCCCCAAACACACGATAGATGGCGTAGTTCACTTTTAACACACCAAGGTTGGTCCTATTTTCCCTTTGCTGGGGTCATAATTATTCAAAAACGTAATGTAATGGCAGAAGCATATATAAAACTAATAGGTGCTTGATATTTGGATGACATTATGTATTGAATGATGTTGCTACCTATATTGCTTATAAATCTTTATTTTGATCAGAATAATAATGGGTGGAAGTTGTAATTGTACCTTAGTGTAATAAAAAGGGTCATCATTTATACCTAAAAACAAAGATAAAAGATGCACCAGAAATCAGAAATCAGAATCATTTATTCAACGTAATTATCATGGATAAATCAAATCAAATATACTTTATTGCACACAACATACAAAACAAATTAACACAGATGACGATAAATACAGTACAATCTGGCGGCCTTATTGCTAAGCAGCAATTTCTTCCAGGCAACCAGTGTATAGAAAACATTATTACAATTTGGTGCGGGACAGTGCAACATCTTGTATAAAATAATAAATACTAAACTAAACAAACTTGATAAACTTGTTGAAGGTCAATGTAACATTTTCGAATTTACGTCATTTCGCAAGGTGTTATGGCTGAGGAGAAGAAATGACAAGAAACTGCAACAGCAACACCTCTTTTAAAAACCAATGAGGGTATACATTACAAGTTATTTAATAACTAGAGGAACACATTCAATACCAGACATTTTTATCATTTAGGTAGTCATTAATCTTATAATAAGCTTTTTTACATAATATGGCATATGTCTGTTATACATGATATTAGAAGTTTATACGAAGAATAAACTTAACAACGCCATCTATCGTGTTTTTGGGGAAGGCCGATTGGAAAGTCCCTCTTTGAGACCGCAATTTTTTATCTGGATTGAAACTAGCTTATCTATTGCGAGGTTTTGTTAGCAAAAATCACGTCAGTATATGTTTTTTCCAAAAAGGCAATATGTGTATTGGTTATTAAACGTGATAAACTTTGTATGGGACATACACTAATAGTCTACCATTTATGGTCAGTCACATCTCTAGCGCGAGCAAACCAACGCGTCTCAATGTTTGGATCTTGTAATCTTCTATACTTATAATAAATCTGTAGAGAGGTCAATTCTGTACATTAAATATTTTTTCAAAATAACTATCAGGGGGTGATAAGTGATCGATACTGATGCCAAAAATGCAATCAGTAAAATTTTTGTCTGTCTGTCTGTCTGTCTGTCTGTCTGTCTGTCTGTCTGTCTGTATGTTCCTTATAGAAACAAAAACTACTGGACGGATTTTAATGAAACTTGGTACAATTATTCTTCACACTCCTGGACAGGTCATAGTATACTTTTCATCACGCTACAATCAATAGGAGCAGAGTAGTGAAGGGAAATCCTTTTGTATGAAAAATCTAAACCACTCAAGTTAGACGTTTGAAATTTGGCATGCAGGTACCTTAGATACCGTAGAGGTGCACTAAGAAAGGAATTCCCGAAATTCCTACGGGAACGGGAATTAGCGGGAAAATCCTTTTGTATGAAAAATCTAAACCACTCAAGTTAGACTTTTGAAATTTGGCATGCAGGTACCTTAGATAACGTAGAGAGGTGCACTAAGAAAGGAATTCCCGAAATTCTCACGGGAACGGGAATTAGCGGAAAAATATTTTTGTATGAAAAATCTAAACCATTCAAGTTAGATGTTTGAAATTTGTCATGCAGGTACCTTAGATACCATAGAGGTGTACTAAGAAAGGAATTCCCGAAATTCCCACGGGAACGGGAATTAGCGGGAAAATCCTTTTGTATGAAAAATCTAAACCACTCAAGTTAGACGTTTGAAATTTGGCATGCAGGTACCATAGGTACCGTAGAGGTGCACTAAGAAAGGAATTCCCAAAATTCTCACGGGAACGGGAATTAGCGGGAAATACCTTTTGTATGAAAAATCTAAACCACTCAAGTTAGACATTTGAAATTTAGCATGCAGATACCTTAGGTACCGTGGAGGTGCACTAAGAAAGGAATTCCCGAAATTCTCACGAGAACGGGAATTAGCGGGAAAATCCTTTTGTATGAAAAATCTAAACCACTCAAGTTAGACGTTTGAAATTTGTCATGCAGGTACCTTAGGTACCGTAGAGGTGCACTAAGAAAGGAATTCCCGAAATTCCCACGGGAACGGGAATTAACGGGAAAATCCTTTTGTATGAAAAATCTAAACCATTCAAGTAAGATGTTTAAAATTTGGCACGCAGGTACCTTAGACACCGTAGAGGTGTACTAAGAAAGGAATTCCCGAAATTCCCACGGGAACGGGAATTAGCGGGAAAATCCTTTTGTATGAAAAATCTAAACCACTCAAGTTAGACGTTTGAAATTTGGCATGCAGGTACTTTAGTAAACTTAAAGCTTAGTTGCAACAGGATATTACAAAATTCCCACGGGAACGGTAGTTAGCGGGAAAAAACATTTGTATGAAAAAATCAAATCTAAATAAAAGGAGAAACTGACTGACTCAGTGACTGACATATCAACGCATAGCCTGAACGGCTAAATGTAGGCATTTGAAATTTGGAAGGGACATAGCTTAGGTACCGTAGAGGTGCACTAAGAAAGGAATTCCCGGAATTCCCACGGGAACGGAAATTAGCGGGAAAATCCTTTTGTATGAAAAATCTAAATCGCTTAAGTTAGACGCTTGAAATTTGGCATGCAGGTACCTTAGTTAACTTAAACCTTAGTTGCAACAGGATATTGCAAAATTCCCACGGAAACGGGAGTTAGCGGGAAAAAAACATTTGTATGAAAAAATCGAAACCGCGTAAGATAGATGTTTTCAATTCAATTCAATTAAATTATTTATTGCATTCCATGTAGTACAATGGGGTGTTACATAGGCATAGGAACTAAAACATGGACCCTGTAGGGCACAGCAACGTTGAAGGGAAGAGAGGAAGTGTGTATTAAAATTAAAACTCAATGAACAATCAATTAAAAAAAAATCAATTCAATCAATTGATTCAATCTAGCATGCATGCATACCTTAGTAAATATAATGTTTATTTTTGGCTGTATTTTGAAAAATGGGAGTTATTGGGAAAAAAATTGTATGAAAAAATCTAAACTGCATAAGTTAGATGCTTGAAATTTGATATGCACTCCCACACACACAAAGATCTCTCTCTTATATAACACGCCACGCGGACGAAGTCGCGGGCAAAAGCTAGTTTAATATATAATCCTAAGTAATACAGTTCATTCAATTATTTGTGTGGGGTTTTATTATAATTACTAGCGCTCCTTACAAACGTGTCTACCACATCAATCATGAGTAGATAAATATGATGATATTGATGCTTAACGGATAAAAATAGTAGGTGTGCCTGCATTATTATCTTCAACTTTATATCTTCCTAGCATATCTATAATCAATTACTTATCTAGGATAACTAATATTAGGATCCAGTCTATACCTCTATATCTTATTTATCCGTTAAGAGTTTCAATTTTCCATATGAGAATTACTCTCTCGAGGCTACTATTATTTATTATTTTTTTCTTTTGAGTGTTATCATATTATTATACAGAGTGTTAGTGACATCGTAACGAAAACTTTGAGAGATAATTTAGACCATGATTTTGAGTTGATATCAAGTGGAATTTTCCGATATCATAACGAAATACTAAGGGGGTGATTCGGATCATGATGCTGACTTAATATAAAGTGGAATTCCATCACAAAAGTATAGAATTGAAAATAATTAAAAGAACACAAATATCATGAATTTTGCGACGGATATTAACTCGGAATCATGGTCTGAATCACCCTCCTCAGTATTCGGTACGACTTTGCGTAGGCGACAATTACGAGTATAATGATATCATGAAACCTCACAGAGCACATGAGAACAATAAAGAGTAAAGCAATCAGAACATTTTAAGCATTGGGAGAAAAACACAAAACACTGTTATAACACTAATACCAGTTCCCCTTCCCTTGATTTGACGCTTATAATCCCAAACAGCTACGTCTCAGGGGTGACGATACTGGGGACCCCGGCGGAAATCTACAACTACGGCACGCAGTACTGGCTGGTTGTGGTGGGGGTGACCTTGAGCTGCCTCGTGGTCTCCGTGGTCTACCTGCCCGTCTTCTGCACGCTCAGGCTGTCTTCGTCATATGAGGTGAGCATAATCAGGCCACTGCGTTCGATCAATTCTTTCAAATATAATGCTCACAGAAGACGCGCTGAGCCGCGATTCGCACCCACGTGGACACCCTCAGGCCTGTTGTCTTAAATTTTGTACCGGGTGAGATAATAAACACTACAATAAGGCACATACAAAATACTTAATTTTGTTTAAGTCCTTTCATTTCCTACAAATGGTTTCTGAGTTACGCAAGCTATGAGCTCGTGATATTTTGCGGTGAATATTGTAGTGGCATAACTCAAAGAACTAAAAATGCACAGGCGTGTGATTTAAATTTTTACTTAATAAGTAATAAGGATGAAAACTAAGTACCTATTTCTCCCATCAGGTGACGCTAATGTTGAGTGTTCTCAAATTTTCATAGTTCCCCAAACTATTTGAGTAAAGAAACATTATTGCTTCGGTTATTAACTTTTACACTATAACCTGTTGCGCAGCGTTTAACTGCAATATTATGGTATATTTATTCTCTAAAGATCGGAAAGAAGAAAAAAGTAGTAGAACTAGAAACGTAGACTTTGTACAAATATACGTAAAGTTTAGTGTAAATAGTTAATACAAAATGAATACTTGAAGCGTAAACGTTTATGAATCTTAGTAAACACTAAAACGATGTTTGAGCATGTCTGAACCTAAATCCGTTGATAGATGTAGGTACTTTATCACGGTAAGTAATTAAATTGTTCTCTGACTACTCATTGTTGAACATTTTCAAGGAAAATATTGTACGTAGTTGAGGACAAACCGAGTACCGGCAATGATATAATGTTCTTCATCGATTATGATACTTACCATTCCTTGTTTTACGCCTTGTACTTATTAATTACACTGCAGAAATGCAAGAAGGTCGTTTAATATTTTACATCGCGATATTATTTGTCTTCAGTTTTAATGATAAGGAACGTAATAAACGGTATATTAATCAATTAAATACAAATATAGTTTATTGCACACAACGTACAAAATAGTTTTACACACATGGACGAAAGATACAGTACAATCTGGCGGCTTCCAGGCAACCAGTGGCAAGAAAATATTTATCACAATTTGGTGCGGGACGGTGCGACATCTTGTATAAAGTAAATACTCAATCAAAGTTATGAAAAAGATGATAATTGAGGTTACTTTATTATTATACCTACTTGATAATTAATACTGTCATTTATGCTGCACTGCGTACGAACAAAGCGCATATTATCTTCTCGGGCTTGACATAAAAACTGACAAAGGAATTGTGTAATCTAACATAATGCTCAGATACCTATTAAAATTTAAAACCCATTATTTAACTGTTGCGTTTGGAAATCCGGGCCTTACGACGATAATGGAGTATCATAATTATTTTATGGGCGATAGACTGAATCTGTTACGATAAAATTTATCATACGGATATCCATCTTAGGACTTTAGTAGCTCTGCCTGCCCCATTTGGGATTACAAGCGTGAGTGTATGACAATAAGCCTTCTAGCTGACAATTGTGTAGTTTCCTAGGTCAAAGATAAATTATGAAAATCTGATTACTAAATAAAGACAGATCTAAAGTAGACAAAAAAGTTTTATTTTTTCTATTCAACGTATTTATGAATTTTAATAAAGAAAAATGTAATAAGTACGACATTTTATCAAGTTTTTCTATGACGTCACAGGTTCCTTTTTCATACAAATTCCACAGTAATTTCGTGTTTTGACGTTTAGTAAAAAGTAACTGATTTGATTAGTTGGAAACTGTCTATTATTAGTTCTTTTGTGAGCAAGAAACAGTTTAAAGTTTTGCTTTATCGAAGTACCTAATTCATATGCTTCACCAGTTTTGCAGATTTTACCTTACTTATATCTGATTTATCATGGGTGTCAAAAATAACAGAGCATCACGCGTGCATCCTGCATAAATACCCACACAACTATATACAATACACTCTCATGCCATACTCTGACAAACATCGATTGGACATTGCCCTAAGTAAATAATTAATATACTACTGTAATTAACTAACTACATGCAGACTGTACATGAAAGGAAGACTGTTTTGGAGACTGGTTTTATTATACCTACAAATAAGAAAAGTAAATTGTGCTCTTGAAGTCTTTATTTGCTCAGTATGTTTTGATAAGATTTTAAAGACTTTTAAATTATTTGCTTCATAAAAAAGTAGGTACTTACTTACGTCAAATTGTATTTGTCTCATCATTACCCTAACGTTATCCCACTTTACGGGGTCCGCTTACCTAACCCGAAGATTTGACAGGTCCGGTTTTTTCGGAAGCAACCCGTAGGGGAAATCCAGCTCAATTACAAGCTTAGTTAGGTCACGTACCTCCGAAAACACATTTCTTAGGTGCGTGGGTGTCAGCGTTGCCAGACGTCCCGATTTTGGCGGGACGTCCCGATTTTTAAATCATTTAATGTCCCGCGCGGAACAGGCTCAGTCCCGCTTTTCGGGAATAACTCGACCGTGCGTGTAACGTACTGAGAAAGCGCGGGCGGATGGCACAGACAAGTGTGGACTGGAAATTCTGATTTTGATTTCCGTTTTTTTTATTCAGAAGATGAATAAGACTCAACTATTTAACGATAGGATAAATCTGATTTAAAATATCATATTTTTATTAAAATACATTTTCTATGGATATTTTTGCTATCTATTGTCACGTAAACGTAATTTGAACTCAAATTAAAATATAAATATTCAATTTTTTTTATTATATACGTTTTTTTACTATGTCTCGCTTTCGACGAAAGAATCCCGCTTTTTCACTCAAAAAGTTCCAAATCCCGACTTGGCAAAAAAAAAATCTGGCAACGCTGGTGGGTGTCCTCACGATGTTTTCCGTCATTATGCAATTATTTCGTGCTCGTGTCAATCGTTCTTTCGACTAGGTTACCACAGCTCCATGTCTTGTTTGTTTGCAAGTACCTATATTATTTTAATTAACACGTTGACAGTCCAGTGATCCATATACGGGTCATGACGGACTAGTTTCATACGTCCGTGACCCATACATGGGTCACTAAGAAACGACCAAGTACGCACTAAGGGCGGGTGTTCCACTTGGATCCACGGTAACGTAGCAAAGGTTGAAGTAATATGCGGGACTTACAAGGAAGTCAAAACATTTTGTATGTGGAATGTCAACGTGTTAAACCAAATGCATAAGTAAACTTACTTACATAATAAATAACATTAAAGTCACATTCTTATACAATGTATACAATGTTACCACTAGGCCAAATGGTTTTCCTGTGGGTTGTAAGGTCGATGACCGAGCTCATCAATCCTGGCCTAAACAGTAGTGATGTCATCAACATTTTTTTTGGCAGTATTTGGAGTTACGATTCAATCGACACGTGCGAGCAGTAGCGTCACTACTTTTTTTATTGGATGAGGTGAGTTTTTTTTTGTATTATTTGTATTAGTACTGTCTAGTTATAAATACATGCTTGTGTTTGACTTCTGATCTTTATTTGCATTACACAGCAGTAGTCTGCGTTTACTGAGTCACTCGATTTTTAGAGGCCTTGATTTGGGTAACTACCATCATCATTAACGTCCCCACTGCTGGGGCACGGGCCTTCCCTATGGATGGATAGGGAGATCGGGCCTTAAACCATCACGCGGACCCAGTGCGGATTGATGGTTATTAACGACTGCTAATGCAGCCGGGGCCAACAGCTTAACGTGCCTTCCGAAGCACGGAGGAGCTCGAGATGCAAACTTTTTTTTTTGTAGTCACCCATCCTATGACCGGCCTTTGCGAAAGTTGCTTAACTTCAACAATCGCAGACCGAGCGCGTTTACCGCTGCGCCACCGAGCTCCGTAATTTTTTTCTAAGCTATTGTGTCCCACAGCACGACAATCTCTTTCTACTTTTTCTCATCATCATTCTTAGACCACGATTTATGTTTATAGTATTTTGAAATGATAGTGATAATATTTTTTTAATATTTTTTTTTTATGGAAATGGTATATAATATATTATGTACATTTAAAACAATTTAAACTCGGCATGATTGTTAAACGTGGCTACAAGTTGACTCTATCTACCCGAATGTGGAGTATATAAAGGACAAAGAGCTATAGATAAACGCAAAGACTAAACATTGTTAAATAAAATAAACTATTGACACTGGCACTATCATTACCATATCAAGATTAGATAGTCAACAGAATACCTATTAACATTGACAATTGTTAACATAGTGGTAATACCTACATACAATTGGCTACTTGACAGTTTTCTGATAAGTATTTTAAAAATTACAAGCATCTTAAAATATTTGATTTTCCCGAAAAAGCTTTATATAAAAACAATATTTCTATTTATTATTATAAATTATTATTATTATAATTTTTATTATTATTTTTTTTATTTTATTTATTGATTTTTTTTAATATTTTTATTTATTTTTATATATTTTTTTGTTTAAAAAATATTTCTTACATATTATTATGCATTAATTTTAAATTTTGCGTGAAAACGGTTTGTCGCATGACATTTTGCTCAGTGACGTTATATTTTAATAAACAAAGAAACTGTCAAACAGTATAACTATACAGGGTGTTAGTGACATCGTAACGAATACTGAGGGGGATGATTCAGACCATGATTCTGAGTTAATATCAAGTGAAATTTTCCGTCGCAAAATTCATGTTCTTTTTTAGCTTTTTTAATTATTTTTAATTCTATACTTTTGCGATCGAAAATTCCACTTGATATTAACTCAGAATACTGAGCTAAATCAGCTCCCTCAGTATTCGTTACGATGTCACTTACACCCCTTACCAGTAATACAGGTAGCCATACAAGTAGGTATGGGTGTTAGTGACACCGTAACGAACACTGAGGGGGATGATTTAGACCATGATTCTGAGTTGATATTAAGTGGAATTTCCTGTCGGAAAATTTATGTTTTTTTTTGTTTTTTTTTTTTTTTAATTATTTTCCGTTCCATACTTTTGCGACGGAAAAATCCACTTGGTATCAACTCAGAATCATGGCCTGAAACATCCCTCAAAGTTTTCGTTACGATGTCACTAACACCCTGTATACCTGACAGATAATTTATGTTTATTTTGTGATATGAAGATATAAAGATGACAATAATAACTTAAATACAGGGTGTTAGTAACATCGTAACGAATACTCAGGAGGATGATTCAGACCATGATTCTGAGTTAATATCAAGTGGAATTTTTCGTCGCAAAATTCATGTTTTTTTTTTTATTTTATTTTTTTTAATTATTTTCAATTCTATACTTTTGCGACGGAAAATTCCACTTGATATCATCTCAGAATCATGGCCTCAATCACCCCTCAAAGTTTTTGTTACGATGTCACTAACACCCTGTATATTCAAAGAGGAAATTCCGACGATGTTTTGTGTTGTTATTTTACAGTAGTTTTAAAAAAATGTAGAACTTCCTACTTTTCATGTCATCGAGGTCACCCGATTTAAATATGCCTACGTAACGGAGTTCATATTCACATTGACTATACCTACTTTACCGAGAACGATCGAACAAACGAACGATTTAATGTTGATGTTAATTAGTTACTACAGAAATAAAAATAATGTTAAAATTACCTAAATATACCAATAAATTTTCTCTTATACCCCGATGCGTATCTGATAAAATTATATCCATTCATTTTATTTCGGTCGAAGAGTGTGTAAGCACGTTTCGTTATTTGCGGACTTCGCTCGGTGGCGTCAATTCATTATCAACATCAATTGTCTGCGATAGATTTATGCACGTCAACGTTACCTACATTTTGCAAGTACTGAAAGATCCCGGGTTCGAAATTTTAGTCCTTGTAACAGCGTTTGTGATAATATTTCTGAGTGTTGGTATTGACGTTCACGTGATTTCGGCTAATAAGATGAACAAATACAATGAATAATCCTGATTTATTTTATGAAATGAAAATCAAAGTTATAGCAAATTGTATTTCAGTTGTATTATTGTATGTTTTTCAATCACGTGTGTTGAAACTACGATAAGTACTTAGTTTATGTTTTGAATAAAGGTAATCGCTTACATTTTTAGAATTTCTTCTTTTATTACCGTTATTATACGTTTGCAAATGTGGATAAATTACTTACCTACTGAATCATAATTTGAAATCGTCAAACGAAGTCCTGATAGAATTCTTTTTTAGGGTTCAATAAACAAACAAATTAATCATTTCTGCTTATTGTTACATGCGTTTAATGTGCGTTACACCAAATCGCATCACTGATTTTCGATTGATTGATTGTTTCTAATCCGACCAAGTCACGCCAAAAAAGTTGTGTCCCAACAAGTTCAAAAGTCAGTTGTCAAATTTGACCCATATTAATAATGAAAGATAAATAAGCTGCTGAAAATATAGAGCTATTCGCAGGTTTTGTTATATCTACTAATTTAATATTGTGTTTGAGCACATGAAAATCGTAGTGGATGCGGTTAGCGTGAAATCGTGTAGATCACATCATTATTATCATATTCTATGTAACTATTAGTTCACATCCTGTTAGGGTAAGCAGTACTACAAGTCAGTTAGATGAAAACTTGGCCGCGGTGCAGAGATTCTGATGTGTTATATCATCGATCATCGTATTTCCGAATACAAACGAATGCTAATTTCCCAATTCATCAATAAAATTATTAGATTTATTAATTTATTATCTTCTTCTTCTAAAACTGCCATGCCCTAATGGGTGTCGGTGATCACCACCGCAAAGTCTTCCATATTCTGAGCCAGTCTGGAGAGCGCGGCTGCGTCCCTGATTTCAGTCCATTTCTTAATATTATCGAGCCAATTTATCCTCCTGTATTTATTTATCGAATATCAGAATTAGAACCTATTGTTTTTGAAGTACTTAGTTCTGCATTCAAATTTTAATGATAATCCCTGATCCCTTCATTTCATTCTAGAACATTTTCATTTTAAATCAAAATCTAAAAGAATTAAGTATCATTCGTTTGTATTTCGGAATACGATGGTTACTGATGGACACTAAGAAAATAGAAGCAATAAATGATTGATTTTTTTTATGATGAATTTCCGCGAACATATTCAGATAACTGAAATAAGCCTGCGATCGATTATCGAATAGTATTACGTGATTCATGCACTAGCTTGGGTAGTCGCATTGTTCCTTGATTTATAATAATAGCGATAAAGAAGTTTATCATTGTGCATATTTAATAAACTTGCGTCAAGTTCATAGTTCCATAGAACAATGTCGACTGTCATGTAGGTTACCGTTGTCAGTTGTCTGGACATAGTTTTCTTGACAAACTCCAAAAAGACAATCGTTAATATTATTTATACAATAGTAAAATAGGTCTTCATCATCATCATCAATCAGCCCGCATTATCCACTGTCGGGTATAGGTCTCCTCTAAAAAAAAGGTAATAGGTAGGTAGGTTTAGTAAAATAGGTAGCACATAAAAAATAGAAGTAAGTAATCCCCCCGTTCTGCCGTTGGTACCGGCTATTAGCCGTTAAAACACCTCCACCAACCTGCAGTGGAGCAGCGTGGTGGAGTATGCTCTATACCCTCTCTGGTTGATTGAGGGGAGGCCTGTGCCCAGCAGTGGGACGTATATAGGCTGCTAATGTTTTTTTATGTTTATGAGTTATTTCAACTTCCAAGGGATACTGAAGATTATTCAATAAAGAACTGGTTTCGTCGTTCATTCGTTGTTGGCGATGTAGCGCCCAATAAAAAAAGAAAAATTTTGACATGTAACGTTTCTTGGGCAGTGTGGTTCAGAATTATTAGCACATTGTTCTTTGAATCCTTTCAATATTTACCTTTAGGAATATAAAATTTAAAAAATATATATCGGGCACAGTTATGTATTGTTATGATGTTACGTATCTTTATTATCTCCCTGGAGTTATCGCGTTTTCGGTACGCTTACTTAACCTGAAGATTTGACAGATCCGGTTTCTTACAGATGCGACTTCCATTCTGGCATATGTAGTGTAGGTATGTTACGTATGTTCTCTAGGGAACTGATCAGCAATTAAAGTCAACGTGTCAGGTCGCTCGCTAATAATAACAAGACATTTTATCGATCGCTTCATAAAAAGCAGACAAAGTCCGCTCTTGATTAGTTTGGGTTGAATATTGCGAACTGCCATGTGAATGGAACATTTTAAACGACGGCCAAGGTTGTGTCGGTTGTGGACTTTGTACGAGTCGACGACTTGCATGTGCTCAACGACAACAATACGCTATGCTAGGCCAATTGACCTGGCTCTTCCTCTACATTACATAAGATTATTGAGATACCTACGAAGGAATATCACTTATATTTTTACTCGAGGAGAGTTTTAATAGTAGGAATCTAGGCAGATTAACATTGTTCTGAAAACACATGAGTTTTCACATTCAATAATGTGAGAGAATACGGTGAGAGTCAAAAGTCGTAAGAAAAAAGGAAACTCCTGGCATTTTTGTTTTAATTTAATCCAACCCATTTTGGTAGCATAGCTTTTTTACTAGTTTAAAATAGAACGAGCACTGTTATTGAAATGTTTCATTTTTATTTTCAGGTTTTGTTCCTTCCTATGATAGTGTATGTTCCTGCATTAGCATTTAATCAATGTAAGTACTGTGCTCGATTGATTTTGATTACATGAGATTTTCACACGAATCTGCTTTTAAGTATGTATCTTATTAACCGCTTTGTAGCTTTTTGGTTTCATGCTTTCGATATAATTTACTCTCTCTTTTCAAATGTAGAGTGTGGGATAGATATTGTTATAGGTACGAATATGTTTTATTGTTACAGTGACGGGATTCAATGTGTATGCTGTGGGTGGTGTTATGGTGTTGATATGTGGATTTTACACAGCATTGGTGAGTACATAGAAGACACCGCGGACGTTATGGGCCGAATATTTTGTAATATTTGAGTTTGTGTGCAAGCGTGCACTTTAAATATTTGCCGTGATGCGGGGGAATACTAGCTGCTTTCCGGCCCGCAACAAACGTGGTTTCGCCTCTGAAACTGATAGCTTTAAGAATATTATCACCATCAAACAAACGTTTGGGTTGTTTCTCACGATATGAAATCATTGTCGCGAAGTGATACACTTTTTTTCAAGCCTGTGCAAGCCAGTTCTCGAGCAGCAAATTCCATTACACGCTGCAGGAGAAACTTCCATCAGATGGAATGTTCTTAGCTTGATGTCATTTCATTAATATCCTACTCATCAGAGCCTGGAACGAAGTGTTGTTGAGCATGGAGTAAATAATACCCTCGTCATACTAGAAAAGTAGGCGTTAAAATGCGCTAACTTCCAAAGTGTTCATCACAATGATACGACTGTCACTGGATGACACTTTTTCCATATCTAAGCTTATGCGGTTAGCGACATCCAGGCACTCCAAGGAGATATAGAATAACGATAATATTATTACAGCCCCTACCCATGCAAAAATAGTAAGTACCGGTAGCGAGAAAATAGAGGCTGGTACTAAATCTAAAATGTATGCAAAGTTCCCCTTAGAGTAAAATTAGGCCTTATTCTTGGGTTCTTAATAAAATCCAATTTGTCCATGAAGGGTGGTCTCCGGGCAGTGGTGTGGACAGACTCGATGCAGACGGGCGTGATGTTTATCGGCGTGATACTAGTGGCAGCGGCGGGGACCGTCGCCGTCGGTGGAGTCAGGACCATATTCGAAGTCAGCGCCGAGAACGGCAGGCTCGACTTGTCTAAGTGAGTTGATATACCTATACTGATTCTTAGTTGGTTCATCTAAATATATAAGGATTAACTTACTGACTGACATATGCTGATATGTCACACACCTACAACCCAAATTGCTGGGGCTGCGAAGTTGCGAATTCCATTATTTCAGTTCTGTAGTAACATATTATACAATGCTTCTGTTATATTATTTTACTTTTCTTCTATCATTTGGGTTGTGATGTAGATTATCAACCTCATCAGCCTGGGCGTCCGGGTGTCAGGGTTATATTCTTTTATTAAGAGTTCCATTGTTTAGTGTAGGCAAGTTTGTGCTTGTGCAAATTATTTTTTTACGAAATCCAGAGGGCTTGTACTCGAAGGAAGTGAAAACGATTCCTTGCGGACGAACACGAAGCCACCGTAACAGCCAGTTGTGGAATACACCTAATATGAATTATTCAACTTAAAAATGTGGTAATTTGAACAGGTCTCTGGCAAACCTTGAGATTTCTGTTTTTCAGTGAGTGACCAAATATGAGCACCTTAGCTTAGAAACTTAGACCAAACATGATAGAAAGGTCGGTTAGGCGTGGGTACTTATCTGGCTACCCCAATTTGGATAAAATCGTGAGCTTATATTATATTCTGTTATGAGTTTTCGTTTTAAAGAAGAATCTCCCTTAGCAAAATGTTAAAGACCCAGCAGTGAGACAGTACAGACTAGTAATGGCGATGTATTTTGAATACAGTTGGAACTTCTCCCCGTACGAGCGTCAGACGGGTTGGGGCGCGGTGTTTGGCGGCATGATGTACTGGATTTGCTTCAACTCCGTCAACCAGACAATGGTGCAGCGGTACCTCTCACTTCCCACCAAGAGGAAAGCCATTTCGTAAGTATAACCCTTGCGAATTGACTACAAACGTCGCGCCAAGGCAATTACATCCTAGCGAGTCTGTTGAATATGTATGTATGTAGTATATATTTATTGTGTAAGTAATATAGCTTAATTAATGCAACAGCACGCCAGAAAAATATATAATCTACTTACTTATATTTTTTTAGTGCGAAAGAGACGTCAAGGAAATATAAATTAAAGAACGAATGCCAAAAAGTCGTTACGGGTTGTCTAACTGATGGCTTGTGGTTTTCGTGTTAGAAAGAACCTTTGTTGAAATGTTCAGAAGATAAGCAGCTAAACGTGTATTATGTTTTTCATAAGGCCCTTTAAAACAGCGCGTGATCCATCCACCGATGCCATCAGGATCAGGATATATTCTTGCAGAATGGATTGTCGGTGTAAATACCCTCGCGATCCGATCCTCCGACCTGTTCTGGAGACGCGTCCTAGGATCCTATCGGTAGAACGTACCGCGAGCAGTTAGAAAAGGTCTTAGCTCCTAGTCCAGCATAGAAGTGGTATTCAGATGTTTTGTAGAAAAGACAATATTTACATTTTTCAGAGCTTTGGCGATATTCTGTTGTGGAGCCATCATGGCGATATCGCTATGCGTGTGGTGTGGGTTGGCCGCATGGACCGCATGGGTTACTACTGGTTGCACGCCCTCGGGGGCTCCTATCGTTGCCGACCGGCTGCTACCAGCGTTCGTCACTTACGTCTCCAGGGTACAGAAGTTACCTGGGCTACCTGGTGTTTTCTTGGCTGGAGTATTCGGGGCTGGATTGAGGTGAGCTCTAATTTTATATGTGTTGTGGGTTTTTAAATTATATTTATGTCTTCTTGGTTGAAATGGTGACCGATCTATTGAGGATTGATCAAGAACAATATGTAGCATAGCAATTTTGCAATATTTCATTTTTAACTTTTACGTGTTTGTTCGCGCATTACACAGTACCGACTCGATTTTTTCAGATTTCACGCAGATAAATCGCGAGGAGTAGATTAGCGTTACTAAATCTTCTTTGCGATTTCTTGTTGCAGTTCCCTATCAGCAGTGCTAAACGCATGCGCGCTTGTTTGCGTGGAGGATATAATGCGCGGCTGGCTGCGGCTGCGCCTGAAGCCGCTTGTGGAGGGAATCCTCGCGCGGTTGTTCACCGTCGTCCTCGCCGTCGTGTCTGTCATAATGCTCGTCGTCGTCTCCAAGCTCGGTGGAGTGCTCGGTGAGTGATACACGTAGTAGAGTAGTACTGTCAATGTCCTGACATATACAGGTATATTGGGGTAGGAGTGTACTACATAGAGTTTTGCATCGTAAGTCATAAATGAGTACAAAGGTAGCCGAATAAGTACTTACTTCACTTATCGGGACCAGCTTGTTGTAGTAGTAGGACTACGCATGCTACACCTCAGAATACGCATAACGCATAAGTACATTATCAAAACATAACATTGTTCAAGCGGATATTTTACATGTAATATTTAGAACAAAATACTCGAACATTTGTCTCAGACGTGACGTCATTTCACCGTCTATTGTAAATAATGCAGGTACTTAAGTACAATCCAAACATAGTTGACCAAACTGGGCGATCGATAACGCTCTTGAAAATGAGGGCCTAATTGAATTACTGTGTTTAGGCGACATGACGTTGCTTCCTCACCAACTTACTACAGTGTATAGAATAGTCAAAACAGTATGGTTTCATTCATGACAATGGTTTGTATTTTTTTTCTGTAAATTGTCACCTACGCGCTATACTGACGATCTGGTAGGCTTACTTATAGTTATTGGATGAATGAAGAAGGAACGCTCTATATAAGGATAAGGATATTACACATATGTATAAGAAACCGAAAATAATTAAAAATACCTACTTACTTACCTAATTTTAAATGGATTACTATATTGAATCTACATATCGTTGTGTATGAATGTACCTATAACTTAGTCAGTGACAAGTTTTGTACGACGGCCTATATTTACGATAGTGGTAGATCAATGGGCATAAAATATTAGGCCGTAACGGTCACGAGTACTAATATGTATACACTTTGAAACCATGTTACATTAACTTTTTTGACAAATTAAACCGTAAGCCTCATTAAATATCAAATATGATAGTGCGACAGGGTTCTAAAATGGATACATGACTGTACTTACTTAATTACTTACTTAATTCGGACATTGACACAGGTGTAGCAACAGCGTTGTCAGCAATCGCAGCGAGTACCACCTGCGGCATCTTCACTCTGGGGATGGTGTGCTGGTGGGTGGGCCCTCGAGGGGCCATCGCGGGAGCCCTAGCGGGGGCCCTAGTGGCCGGCACCGTCTCATTAGGGACCCAAGCCGCCGCCGCCAAAGGCCTCAGAGCACCAGCCATGCCGTTCAACACCACTTGCGCTGCCAACGCTACGTTCAAATACTCTACAAATATAGTGAGTACAGATAAATTATTTGTAGACTTATAAACATTTTTACCGTTCCGCTTTTCATCTTGATAAAGATACCTAGATAAAAACAAAAATATTTAAAATGCAAAGCGACTGTCCAGTTCGTAGGTCCAGAGTTAGGTTCAGTGGTTTGGTTTCAGGGCTTCAAGATAATTTCTTTGAAAACCTTGTATTTAAAACACTTGGGAAAAGTCGCAAAGTATCTAATGTAAATGCTCCTATTTCTGGTAAACTTTGGGCTTATACCCAAGAATTGTGTCCTTCACGATTAACCCCAACCAAATATCTCTCCACAGGACCCAGAGACAATATTCCCGCTGTTTCGCGTGTCATACCACTGGATAGCGCCGCTTGGTCTTATTGCGACGCTGACAGTGGGTGCTCTAGTGGGCTGGCTATTTGACAAAATGGAGGGGGGAAGGAAAATGGACGCTGAGCTGTTCACCCCAGTCATCTGGCGGTTGCTGCCTGCGGATGCCCATGCGCATGCTGGCATGGTCAGACAAGCACTCGCCGCCAAGGAGGCGCGCCGTGCCCCGACTTCACCACTTATAATCACAGCCAATGATAAGGTTAGTTTTGTCTTGGTCGGTTGTGTAAAGATTTATTATTTTAGTTATTTGTAGTTTAGCTCTCTGCTGATCTGAATATAAACACACAGTATGGACAGGACTTGTCGTAAATACTTTATTTAATTAAAAACGGATTAAGGGATTATGTTCTCTTCAACAAGGTAAACTAGCTATACATCCATTATAGGCTACGTATGAGAATCATTATAACCACTAAGGATTTCCATATATCAAGCGTGGCTTTCTAGAACATAATATATTATAGGACTAAGTAAGTTAGTTATAGACTAGCCTGCAAAACTAAGTGTCACACTTTTAAAATAATTAAGATAAACTTTCGAAATAAAAAGGACTCGAAAAATAATTACATTTTATTGTATTACTAGAAGCTCTTTCCTGCAGACAAACTGTTTAAACAGTTTTGATAAACTGTATATCTAGTATTAAGAATTAAAAAAAAAAAAAATATTTTAAATCTATGTTTAGGAAAAAATAAAATTTTAAAAGTGTAGTACTTAGTTTTTCAAGCAAGTGTAGTTATGATTATGAATTCAAGTACTTAATAACAATTTATTATCTGTTTCAGATCGAAATGAACGGCGAAGTCAGTAGGTGAGGCGATCACGTCTGTTGTTGTGATTTGATAGTTATTTTTGAGACTAAGAAAATGGTGATGATTTAGATAAATATAAAGTTATAAGTTAATAAAGTATATTTTTGTCATTATATATTTTAGGCGATTTTGTGATTGAGATCTTTGTCTACAATTATTTACTGCGATAACTGAATTATAAGGCAGAACTTATGAAAGTAATAAAAAAACATGAAATATAGTATTTATAGACTTTACACGTCCCGCACTCCCTCACTACTGCACAAATGCCAATTTCTGTAATATGATAAATATCCGGAAAATAGCCATATACTTATGTAACAAGCATACATTTGTAAGTATATTTCGAATATTTTGGAAAAAGAACATGCCACGAATAAAAATATATATCAAACAAGTGCAAGGTTGTTTGTTCCGCGTGTTCCGTGACAACATATTTGGATTTGATTTTTAAATTCACCGTTGGGATCCGTTTATCCTTCTATAAGCTGAACCAATGTCGTGTTAAAGCATTTAGAGGTCAATTTATATAGAAAACTGTGACATAAGCGGCGAACTTACTGGCATTCGTTTGTAAGTAAATTAACTGATTAAATATTCTGTGTTGTTAATATGACGTAGAAAATACATGTTGCGTAAAAATTTTACGATATAATAGAATATAGTAGAGAGTATATAGTAGAGATTTAAGTATTATGTTTTGTTCATAGTGAATTTGTACATAGGTAGAATGTAGGTGGTATGTGATTAGTATTATTTTACAAAGCCTTTATTCTATGGTGCTGTAGTTTACTAGTTATAAGTACTTACTGCTAATTACTGCAGACACCATCGAATTTTAACTTATATCTGTCATTTTCTTATCCGCCGAAAAGGAAAGGGACGAGTAATCGGCAGGCATAAAATTTATGGACCACACGTCAATTTTTGTTAGAAATCTAAGGCAACACTCTAAAAATGTTATATCGGTCAATAACCCGACAGAATTAAGTTGACATCACACGTCAAACGGGTTGCAAACCAGTGAAATATCTATTTCATTCGCCCGGGTTCTTCATTAATTCACTCATTTATTTTAAAATTAACAGCTGTTAATCAAAAAAAAACCCGTCACTTTCCTTTTCGACGGATAAGAAAATGACAGGTATAATTTAAAATAAATTAGATGGTGTCTACAGGAATTAGCACCATTGTCTATTAGAATAGTAAAACCGATTTTGAGAACGGGACCAATTACTTACCTATTTACATGTCGTACCGCGAATTAAGATGTGCCAATTTTATAGGTATTTACTGTGGTAATATGGTGAGACGTGGTGGAAAGCGAAAATGGGTATGGAATTTCTAGTTTACTTGCACTAAAAATAATAATTTAATTATATTATAATAATTACCCATGGAACTAATCAGGAACATTGCAATGTTATATTTGAAATCCGTATTTTCGATGTTTTATCTCGAAAATTTCATGCATAAATCTGGTACGTTTTATTACTTAAGTACTTAAAAAAAATCAGTATTTTTCGATATTTGGTGTACTTACTTAAAATTTTAAAAAGAATAAAAAGTATAATTAAACATATTTATTTACAAATTGTAAATTAAATCACATATTTACTTCTAATTTATAAACATTTTATATTCTTAAAAACGAACTTGTGCTATATTGATTGTTGTATCATGATCTGTGAATAAACATAATTGAATTTATTTAAATAAATACACACAAAACTGAAAACTTCTAATTTATGTAACATAATATTTTTATTTTATTTTACTCGTTCAAGTCAAATTAGGTATAATGGTTTTTACATTAATAATATTAACACAAAGTAATAAAAACGTTTGGAATAAATTTACGTACTTAATTACCAGTGTTAAAATGTATTTAAGTTCAAGAACTTTATAAAAATAGCTCGAATCAACTCCCAAAATAAATATGTGAAACTTGTATAGAAGTTTTGACTCCGTATCGTGTAGTTAGAAGTAGATTATTAAATGTTATATTTAATTATACGGATGTTAGTGATATAGTACAGTATACAATTGGCTGTACAGCCACACATGTAGTTATTATTATAACTGTTTAGTACATACGTAACGTGTACGTATAGAAATATTTATATAGTATTTTTGACTAGTAGCAAATTACAAACAGACAGATGTTTTATTATTTTGTATTTATATTTATTATTGTACCTGAACTTGCAATAATTGAAGTAGCACAGTAATTCTTGTTAATGTATTTTCAATAGAAATATATTTCTCATTAAAATATTTCTTCTGGTTTTTCTTAGCAAATGTTGGCCTTTCTATTAGTATGAACTATCTGTATTATAGCTATAATTCGTTTATCAATGTGGTCTTATGCACGTTAAGCCGTTCCGGTTACTACTTCCTAATGTAAGTAAGTAGTCGCTACATGAGTCATGTCAGGGACCTTCGGCGGCTCAATAATAACCTTGATACCAGGTTTGATGAGATTGGTAATCCACTTCATAATTGACATGATAAAAGAGGAAGACTGTGGTGCTGTGTGTCACCGGCGCGGCGTGTTTCTCAAACGTAGTGCCCGAACTGATAAAAGTGCTTTAATTTCCATCATTATAATTGTCAAAGACGCCATGTTTATTTACTATAAGAGTCAACCTTAAAAATAATATAGACCACACGACAACCAAATAATATTCGACCTGCGCGCATTCCACAAAGGATGAGACGTAAAAGAAGAAATGTAAGAAAACGTAGAATTAGAACATTTTCTGAAGAAGTTACCTTACTTAGGTACGTACTTGTATATTTACCAATGTATATTTCCCACCTTATCTAGCGTGCATCAATTAAGGTGTGACCATTTCGTAATACAATCACCTAACAGACAATATACGTAAATAAATTCACGCCTATTTCCCATCGGGTTAAGCAGAGACTATAGAATTCCATTTGGTTCGATCCTGACACACTTCTCTTGCTTCCTCCACACTCATCAACCCAGCCGACTGTAGAAGAGTGTAGTAACCCGTGTAAGTGCGAAAAAAACCAAGTCTATGGTAGGAACTCTATGGTATTGTGTTTTCAGCCTATGTTTGACGATGGTCGGCATAAATGATTATGTTTTGTTAAAAGTAATAAACGTAAAGTTTGTCATAGTAATTTGTGTTTGGCCTTAATCCCCTGTGATATAACATAAATAGCCTATATACGTCCCACTGCTGGGCACAGGCCTCCTCTCAATCAACCGGAGAGGGTGATATACTGTGGTTATAATGATTACGACAAATAATAATAAATGTATTCTAAACACTTCACAATGCTTATTGAGTGCAATAGGAAGTAAACCATATCTCTTATTAAAAAAAAAAAGAACTTTCAAGGGCTGCACTCAGAGCTCTGAACACTTGTTCACTTGGCCACTTGGCCAAGGTAATATAAGTTTATCGATATAATTTATCATACTCAGCCTTAAAACAGGTGGACAGTAGCATTCATCAGACATACTGTAATATAAACTTTTGCTTAGTTACCCGGGATCTAAGTGAAGGACTCGCCTTTAGTGCGTACCTGGAGGTTTCTTAGTGACCCATGTATGGGTCACGGACGTATGGAGCTAGTCCGTCATGACCCATATATGGGTCACTGGACTATCAACGTGTTAATGTACTTAATATACTTATGTAAATATTCAGATATAAGCAAAGTAACGTTTTATACATCAATGGTTATAAGAATGACGTAATATCTAATTTTATTTGTCTTCGGGTGTTTTCGGCGAAAAGGAATTATTTGTGCAACGTGCCGCCATCCGACGGCGAAGTTGTACAAGTTATAAAATTACGATGGTAGAGAAGAAAAACGTACAGTCGGCAACACACTGTGAAGTATATTTGCCATATACTTACTTATTATTTAATTACTAGTTTACTACATACATAAACTCACGTCTATCACGGATATTGTTGAAATCACTTTGTGAGACTGTCTTTTGTTTGGTAAAGACATTGCAGGCTTGAATCACCTCATCACACCATGATCATCACCACGATACCGTGCTTCGGAGAAAAAAAACACCTCCACCAACCCGTAGTGGAGTAGCGTGATGGATAATGCCATACCCCTTCCGGTTGATTGATGGGAGATGTGTGCCCAGCAATGGGACGTATATAGGCTGTTAATGTTTTATGTATATTTAGCTACACAATTAAGCAGTAGTGGCGGCTAATCAGCTCAAGATAGCTAATACTACGGGACGTCATCGACCTAGCAAGCGTGATGAACATTTACCCTCTTTCAGGGCTTATCGATATCGATCGGCCCACCTCCTGCCGGTTCTCTCTTATATAATCCTGTCAGACGACGCCTTGAGCTAATGTCCGAGAAACTGAGCACTCGCAGACCTTTGTCTTAATTTTTGTACCGGGTTTGAGCTGTCAGTGCTCCCCATTTGCTAGGTTATTACTGAATGTTATCCGAAATAAGCCACGTCAAAAAGTTAAGTTGGCATTAACTATATGTTGGCAACATCAAAGTCATATATTTTTAATGTAACATTGTCGATGATGAGATCCAGCCGATTTCGGCTACGGCGACTGCTATTTGCTCTGGCAATATGTGTTTATTTAGCCGACGAGGCATGTTTTTCTTGTTTCTTTAACTTATGTAAATAATTTCCTAGTTTATTTATTATTCCACTTATACCATCTCCAAGGAGTTTTATTTACCGGGGCCAACGTCGCCTACAACTCAAACACTATACAAGCACCAAAACAATAAGTAGCGACATTGTGATTGTCGCAATTGGGATATAGTCGCTTAAGTATATTATATTATTATTTATTGTGATTTGTCTTTTTCTGCCGACGGTGTCTAAATGCTCGTCGTCAGGTGTAGTCGCTGATTTACATTCAGTGCACATTGTGGGATTAAAAGTCCCACAGAACGCGAATTGCGGGCCAGAACTCCTGTCTTGAACGATGTTCACGGAATGCGTTTTAACAGAATTATGGAATTATTTTCAAGTAAGTGGATTCTATGTCTCGCTTGTAGATTATTACAGGCGTTTAAACGGTTTTGAGAAAGAACAAGTACTTTTTCCAAATGCTGTACTGTTTCAGAGCTCACCACTCCCCATTTCTGTTTTCAGTAATTTACATAAAATAAACAATTTCGTGGTATTATTCCGAAATTCGAAACCTTTTACGTTTTGCGCAGGAGCACAATAAAATCAGCCTACCGATAAAATGGCGAATTCGATAAAAGCATCGTAAAAGTGATTGCGGCGCCGAAAAGCCTCTAACGAAGGCATCGTCATGGAGTCAATTAAACTTAATCTGCTTAATTTCTTACAAGAGTTGTAACTTTTATATTTTTGTAAGAGAAAACGAGAAGTTTTTATATTACATGCGTTGTCTGAATCATGATTTAGTCTCACTTAAGGTTTTCGTCCTTTCGGTCTGACCTCAAGTTACTTTTTTTCGCGTGCGATACAACTACATGTGGGATATAGAAATAACACAGGATATATTTTACTCCTTTTATTTTACACACTCCTTATTTTTAAACAAAATCCTCTTACTTTTTAAAACTGCCTTACGTCCCATTCATTAACCATCCTCTTTTCATACCATAAACAATAAAATTCCCATTCATTATCCTTACATAGCATTCTCACTTTCCTACATACATACATACATAAACCCATGCCACGATCCCTAATGACGCGGGCAGCAGAGCTACACATTGTCATAATTAATTTCCACTTTTGTTACAAAGTCCTGAGATGGATATCATAACTTGTGTTTTCACATGCAGTCTTCATAGTTTACTCTTCTAAGGCTACTTTGGTTTCATATAATTAATCAAGTTTCTTATTTACGATTAGTATAATAAACTTTTATTTTCAGACAATTAAGTTTCGCTTAATTTATGCTTTTCTTTTTGATACTTATTTATGTACTTTATATAACTACCTACGAGAACCTTCTATGTTTAGTCTCAAAATAAGATAGTGACCAGTTCGAATGACATGAATCGACTATTAATATCGCACAGTTTATTGTCCCTGTGAATGATTATTTTATTTTTGTCGTCTCGTTGGCCACCACCCGCGGTGTTACCCTATCTTTACGTTCGTCGTAAAAAGCCTGCGGTAGAAGCCAATTAATTAATGAGCCAACTCTTAAACGAATTACCCTATAGGGACTGAAGGTGTACTGCGTTCTGACAAGACACTTGAACGTAAAACTTTATTGTTCTTCGTTAATTTAACAAAGGAGCCTTGAAAGAAAGTAAATTATAACGACATTTCTTGATAGGTCTTACTGTAATGGACATTTTCTTTGTTATTTATTATCATTTCTCCCAATGGCGCTTTAGCTCCTTTCTTTATGTGAATTATTGTAGATTCGCCGCAGATGATTATAGATTAACTACTTGGCCGGGCGAATGGGGAAAAACTGGATTATGAATCGTGTTATAAACATGTTTTAAAAACATGAATTTTCATTCAACAGAAATCTGGGTACCTACCACTTTACATCTATCAATCCCCGAAAATATCAGCATTCAAAATCTTTAATATTTATTTTTAATTTGTGATCAATAGAACAGACAAAAGAAGAGTACAAAGAAAACAGACAGCTTTGATAATTTTACAAAAAAAAACCTTGCCGTTTGGTACTCAATTCCAAACGATATTCCGAAAATATGACATTCTTACCGCGTCTTAAGTCGGTACATTATCACTTCCCCTTATCAGGAGGTGTTGGTCGACGGCCATTGGTCAGTTTCACGCACTTTCACGCCCCCTCAGAAAGAATTGTCACCACTTTTACAATGCCATTTGCCCGACTTAAGACTTTCACAAGAGGGATTTTTACGCTCCCTACAGTTTACCTTCGTATAAAACTTTATCTAACGCTTTTGGAGAAGGTTAAGAAAATATTGTAATGAGAATCGTTTTTGGAATTTTTATATTACGATTTTATATTTTAATATAATATTTTATATTATATTTTAATATAATTGAGCGAATTTTTGTAAAGTGAATTTTAGAGCACTATGCATTCGACGAACCTATTGATAAAATCAGTATATTTGTTATGTTTACCTGCGCATTGCACGCTGAGAGATTATATTTAAAGAATTAATGGACCTTAGTGGGCCGATAGCGATAAGCGCTAAATGAGGGAAATCGACCACGTCCACGAGGTCGCTATAATGCATGCAATGTAATGCATGCATCCAAGTCAGGAAAAGCTCTAGTAATTAAAAAAAGCTCTCTGTCAAAATAAGTTCTTGTACGATCACTGAAGTCATAAAGCTTATCCACATTTAAGCAGGGTTGTCAAACCTTAGAGATATAAAATTATTAGTTACAAGTTAGTAAAACCTTACAAAAAGTTTCATGTCTAAAGCACTAGGTTTTAAGCTATATTGTAAATTTATCTTAGGATTTATCTAACAAAGCAAGCGTTACATTTTTTATAACATTATAAAACTTTCAAGTTTTCCCATAATAATGTTTGATTACAGGTACCTATCCTTCAACTAATAAAAAATGATTCAAGCTCAATAGTATATTTTTAAGAGGTAAGTGTTTTTGATTATAATATGCTCATTCTAGAATACAGTTACTGAAACTATTTGGCATATACCTTTAATCTTTATATATACTTACTTAGACCAATTTCATTCTAAAAATAAATGATTTCTTGATCGGTTATGTGTCTTTCCTTGAAGTGTTATGTGTCTTGGGAAAGCGCTGGGTTTCTTACAAATACAACCCTGGGCTCATAAATAACTATGCACTCTGTATTATCGTTGCACAGCAAGAAGCGATGTTTACTGAAAAATGTTACCTGCTATCTTAATATTATAATTACAACACATAATAGCTCTTATTCCTACAGATACCTCCAAATTTTATTTTATGTTTTACCCGTCATTTTTTTATCCGGCGAAAAGGAAACGGACGGAAGATCGACAACTGTTTATTGTAAAATTAATTAATTTATAACCCAGGTGAATAAAATGGGTATCTCGCTCATATGCAATCCGTTTAACGTGTGCTGTCAATTTAATTCTGTTGGGGTACTGGCTAATATAAAATTTTAAAGTATTTTTTAATTTCTGCTTAAAATTAACGTGTGTATTACCCGTCCCTTTTCTTTTCGGCGGATAAGAAATTGACAGGTATAACTTAAAATAAACTTAGATGGTAGGTTCTAAACCTAAAACAATCTTAATATTATTGCAAGGAATATACTAGTATATTCCGGTTGGCGTTGCTTTATTACAGGGGACTTGGCGGCTCAATAATAACCTTGACACCAGGGTTGATGAGGTTAGTAATCTACCTCACAACGCACATGATAGAAGAAGAAGGGAGATGGGACTTAAACATAGCTGAGAAGTGGCTGTATTAAAATAGAATGATATGATGCTATGTTATGTTAGGTGGTGTTGCCAACGTTCTTGCATTTTGAAACTTTGGCATCCCTATTTCAGCCATAATGCGATGCACCGAGGTAAATCGTCTGGTAACGTGAGCAAGAGTGTCAGTACGTTGTTTTAATTGAGTTCCCTTCCTTTGTATATCACCTTTGAGCCCTGAGCGATGAAGACTCAACTGGAAAGAGCGGAAAAATGGAGATGCTATTCTTTGGGACAAGCCAAATACTTTAAGTACGTACGTTTCTAGAGAGAGGACTTATAATATTCCTCACTGTTTATTATCCCAGGCAGGATTCGCAGAAGTCTACTACGGTTGTTTTGTGATAGTCACGCATTTATTTAGTTTGACAGTTTAAAAATAGCTTCATCTCTGTCTTACACTCGTAAGTAAAGGACGGATTTTTAAAGCTGTCAGGCTAAAATCAAATTACTTCAGCTTTGTCTGCTAAAATCGGCACCAACATACAGTAAGTGCCACTTGTTGTAGCAGAGAAAATATAGGTCATAGTGGTAAATACGTATATTTCGTAGTGACAGTTTTTACAAAGACAAAAGTATATACATAAGTCAATATAAAAATGTTGGTGATCTTATTGTAGATTACAACAAAAGAGTTTTAACAGTACCTAAAGCAGACCTGCCTGCGGCCTGTCTATAGCAGACCTTGTTTTTGCTATAATACTCGTATTTTTGTATACCTAATTTCTATTTCGATATTTTGAATGTTTTACTTTACGTAAATACTTAGGTACCATTCTGTACCCACTCAGCACTCTCCCACAACAACAAGCATCACTGTACACTGTAGTACACTGCACTGTACTGTCACTTTTTACCTTATTTCGCAGCTTTAAAACATCCAACTAAAAAAACTCGCATTTCTCGCATACCAGCCGGCTCTACGAACATTGTCGCCTCATTTAATGGCGCATTACACGCAAAGTGCATCTCTCACATGTAAAACAGCGTTGGGTATTTAAATTTTCGCTTTTCCCCGCAATTGTAGCAGACAAAGGCTAGGGAACGTGGTTAATATGTTACCCATGCATTTTGTCTGACATACCTGTACACGTCTCAACGTTTTACTGGTTTTACGCTGCAGGGAACTGATGAATAATTGCCACGAATTTTGGTTGCCGTACACTCGAGCCAGGTTGCATGCGGGGGAAAATTTGCTTTGGATAAAGTACCTAAGTGTCGTTGACGAAGTGTATCCGGAATTTAGATTTTACTTTTACTATAATTAAAACACATAATAACTGATTCTTACCGCGTTTAAAGCAGGGATATGAGACTCCCGATATTTACACTGTTGCAAGTGCCATGATCACGGGATGACGGATGAGATTGGAGTGGAGTAGATAGATCCATAATTTTCTACGGGCAGACATATCTGTCTACCCTCTTTCTTTGCAGCGGCAATAAATAAATAAGTAAATAAATAAGCGTATTTATGTACTTTTACTGACAATAATGATTTAAGTAGATTTGCACCATGTTAGGTCACATTGTCAATAGACATCGAGTGATTATGGTGTGACTAACTTCATTTGCGTAGTCTTCAAAACAAATCAAAATAACTCCTACTCTATTGCATTCTTCGGTCATCTTTCTTTAAACTTTTGCTACAGAATCTTTGATTTTATGAAATTCTGTCAATTTAATACTACTAGGAGACATAAATGCTATTTAGCCGTTTATGCGTTTAGACGTTTAGGGCTGAAATAAATAGTACACCCCTACTATTAGGAAATACAAATTTCAGCTATTTGGTCCTGCAGTATAGCTCAACCCAATTTAAAAAATATAACACAATATGTTATAACACAACAGAATGAAAAGCTTCCACTAGATTGGTTCCTTTAGTCTCTTGGGCTAATGGGTGCCTTCAGTTGATTAATCCTTTCGTAATAAAGAACAGTGCGAAGTGCACAAAAACAGTGGCAAATAGGAGTGCCAAGTCAACAAACGAATTTCCAACATGTCAAAGTAAATCTCTGTCGGCAATACGAATGGCAATAAAATCCTCGAGGGTTCAAATGGCTATTGGGAAGCTCATCCCCTACTATGCGGTTTGTTTATTATAAATAAGGTCGTCATATCTGTTTTAAGGAGTGTGTGGGGAATATTCCTAAGTTAAAATGTAAATAGGGGGAAGTATTTACTTACTGAAGACTTTCCTTTTTTTGTAGTTTGAAATCGTCTTACTTGATTTGTGTAATAAAATACAAAGAAATCTTCGATTGGAGATAGCAGCAACAAAGTGGTAGATTCTAAACGGAAAAGCAAGCGCGAAAAGCGTTCAAACAGTCGTAAAATGTTACCACGCTGCTGATGGTAGGGGCTCTCCTAATCTACACAAAAAGTTGTGCCATCCTGAGTTTTGAGAGGCTCCGGTAAAGCGGTGTAATTCGCGAGATAAGCGTTGGTTTGTCCGGACCGTACGCCGGACGCGGCTGATACGGATCTGGCAATGGGGTGGCAATTGAGCGTGGAGAGAAACCCGATTTTTATACGCAGATAAACAGGATTACTGTTCTCCTAGTAGTGTCTGTTGTTTGTTTAGGGCGCTGTTGACGTATTGATGTTGGTTTTTTAGCTTTGATGTCTATTATACTGTGTAGATTCGTCAAGTAGATAACTATATTATTGACTGTCCCCTAATGTCTGTTTAGCAAGTGTGTCTACCGTCGCTTCCGCCTGAGCGCCTTGCGGACATTAATGTGAAGTCCGTCGTAGTCACTTAATTTTCCATAGCTCGGAGACTGCCCTGTCCGCCAGGTGGACTCTTTGTGTGCTCCTGTTTGCTAAGTCCTGGTATTTATTTTAGATTCCATTGTGCTTCGCTCCGACGTTTTGTCGGGAAATAGCCTTCCCCATACCGCTTTGTTAATTTTATTAATACGTGAAACATTTATAAAACGCCACCGCACGAGCGAATTAATGAGTTTTATTGTTGAACAGAGAGTAATGTTCCCGCAATGAAGCGCACCACAGCTTAGACATTCATGTGGGAGCGCGGATTTTCGCGTTTTAATTTATGCAGCTCGTTTTATGATTGCCTTCTCCACACACCGACGATTTAACATGCGGATGGGATTCGGAGCACCTGCCGCTTAGATTATAACTTTTCTTATTAAATTGCTAAAATAACTCTTTGAGTAAACTCTTGCTACATCCAGTTACATTCCTCGGTGAGCGTCATTCTTGGGTGGACGTTGGAAAAGAGCGATGCAAATAATTCGTTTTATTCTGCGATCTGCGCGAGTTCAAAGATGGAACCCTGGGAATATTTACGTTGATCCCGTAGAGCCGGACCGCACGTAAATAACTGGGCATTCCGGTTGCGCGGACCAACAAAAGAATTTAATAAGTCCGAGGCTAGGCGCGGGGCGGGCCACGCCGGCGCCGCCCCGCCGTAAGCTTATTATCGCGCCCGGTCGCCGGCCGCGGCCCAAGAACATATTTGCTTTGTTCACGAATGTCACCGGCCGCACCGCCGCCGCCCTCGCAGAGTCAATACCCAGAGTTTGTGCGCCCGCTTAAACATTAAAGAGCTCACAATGTTTAGCGACGGCGCAAATTAAAATAGGCTTTATGCGAAATCTAATTTGCGAAGTAGGGAACTGAAAGCTTCGCTTGAGGAGAGCTCTCGAACAGGTAGATATTTGTATTGGCAACAAATTAAATCTAATTTCGAATTGGGTCGGTTGGCTGAGAAGATATTGTTTGAAAATGTTCTGTCGTGAACGGGTTTATGTTGACAATGAAATGAATTTACGTACTAAGGGTCTGAAAACAAGCTTCATTGAATATGAAAACGTTCTCTTTGAATAAAATATGTAGATTTAATATTAAAGCAGCTAGTTGGCGCTCATGACGGTAGTTCAAACAGTCCGCCCTAATTTTCATTAACCCTAAAACTGTGCGTTTCAGAATAAACAGCGGACCGTTCGCAAAGTCGGCAACTAGCTTACATTAAATGAAACTATATTAAAGATTCAGAGAGGGTTCGTTAAGTTACACCTAACCACAGGTGGAGTGCCGCGAAGCCTTTGCTGGGGATGATGAATAAGTCAACAGGACGCGGATAAATTGTGCTAGATAGTGCACATCACATGTTACACAAATACCTCGTCGTATTTTACTGTTATATTTAATTATAAATAAATGAATTACCTCGCATATTCCTCTCACACACGCACTCCACGGCACAAAATAAAAAGTACCTAATTAAGAAGTCAGTAAAAAAATAAGACGACTTCAAAATCTATCTAACAAAAAGTAAGAAATAATACTTTGTTGAATACAGTACTAACCAGTAAACCCTTGAGGGTTTACTATTGAGGGTTGACCCTCAATACTAAACCTGACACCAGGGTTGATGAGATTGGTAATTGATCTCACAACCCAAACAAGAAAAGAAGAATGAAAAAGATACAAAATTTGTTAGAATTTAAACCCCACAAAACCACTTGCTTGCTACTTGGTATTTTTTCAGTTTTTGTAGTTTTTTACTACCCAAGACTTAATTTATAGAAAAAGTCTCTGTACAGTTTTAAGTAGACTAAAGAAACAAATTTGGCCCAAGTAAGGGGCCCAAACAACATACACCGAAAATGCAGTTTTAATGCTTTGTTGTTTTGTAGCTTCTTTATTTTCTTAGGTGAAATTAATAACATCAAGAACTAAGCTCCTTCTCTATATCTTTGAGCAAAGTTGTAGGCGGCTGACGTTGCATTCACCGCGGGCAGGCGCTTGCGATATTTTGATGGACAACAATTTTATTTGAGAACATTTTAGTGTCAGTCAGTCGTAAAGACGGGTATGTTTCTACTTTATGTTGGAGAATAAGTCTTCATACGTGAAATGTGGAGAATTTTAAATCGTTTCAAAGGGGATATAGATACCTACCAAAGAAAGTGAGGAAATTGTTATCTATTAATTTATATTTTCACACAATAAATATGTAAAACTATACCTAACCTACCTACTTTAAATTAACTACGTATCTTACCCATGTCAATAGCGGTATTCCGTACAATGGTCGAACTCGTTTTTTTTCCACGAGACCAAAAATTTGATAGGTAATAAATAAATATTAACAGAATATAATAAAGGTTCACTTCACTATGTGAAGAATTCAGTAGTGGGTTCCTGGTCTGCAGCCGCAGCACGGGGTAATCGGTTTAGCTGACCACAACCGCGGGCTCAAAGGACCTCCGCAAAAACCCGCCCTTTGACTCCGTCTACAAATATTTGCCCGAACCCGCAACCGCGCATTATTTTCACTATAAACAATCATAATCCATCCACTCCAGCCAAAAGGTCAAAGCTGATTCTGTTTTTAGGAAAAGCTCTCTTTGACGGCGAGTAGGTAAGTAAATTTACCGTAAATTACATTTAACGAAATGCACGCGACAGCTACGGATTTCAAAGAGTCTTGCTACTGCAGCTTATACAAACAATGAGCTTATATTACTAGAAGATTAGTAACTTAAAGGGGAAGACCTGAACATGCTGAATTGACTCATTAATTAACCGAAGTAGATGGAATTAGTAACTACAAACTAAGCGCGCATCACGACAAGGAACCCCGCTAGTTGGCGCTAATCGAACCACCGTGATTAAACTGGCGCGTTTGCCGTCGCTTGCAGATGTTTGCTTGTCGGCAAATTCAATATTTATAGCGATACAGGAGCTGCATGACGCAACTGTGTCAACGCTCCAATCGCAACTAGTGGCGGTTCGATGCACCAAATAAATAGGTAACTAGCTACGACGCGGTTCAGGAGTAACACTGATGTGTTACTAAAAAATATTACTTAAGTACTTCAAAAGCGACGTCCAGGGGATCCCGCAAATCCACCGCGTACCCTTCACTCAAACGGATGTCTGATGCCAAGTTTCATAAATATCAAAGCAGGCTTCCCGAAAAACAATTTCTTGGGAATCCTCCCGGCGTTCACACGTCGCTCCAGCGGTGGTGGCTAACACAATTTTATTCGAGCATAAAAAACGGGCTCATCATGCAAACGCCAAAGTCGTGGGACGTGGCTTGCTCCCGCGGTAAAACAATTTATCTGCATCGACGGAATTACGAGCGCTGCGTCGTGAATAAAATATGTCGCCGGCTGTCACTCCGAGGAAGACGTTGTCTGTGAGCCTCCACTGTTGGGCAGGGCTGCTACACGCGACATGACAACATATTGGCAGTTTATTTGACATCATGACATTCGGTATTTCAAAGAAAATGTAAATCGTCAAAAATAAATATAATATAAATGCATTTCCCTAATGTCTAAATGAGTCGAATTAAAAAATATATATATTTGATTATACCAGAGACATTTAATACTTTCAGTGGAGTATTAAATGTCTGTGAATTATACCTGTTTATGAGAACAGCACAGAACTTAGTTCTTATAAATACAAATAACGAAAAGCCTCCAGAAAGGGGAGAGTTCTTCTACGCAGACAACATTTAAAATAAAATCCTTTCGATTCTTGTTCAGATCTCAGACAGATCCACAGATATTTAAACGTCTGTGAAAAGATCTAAGTGTTTTATTGCAGCGATCTTTTTAACTATAAATAATATCTAATAAATATACGTAATTGTAATACTGTCAATAAAAAACATAAACTGCCTATATACGACCCACTGCTGGGCACAGGCCTCCCCTCAATCAACCGGAGGGGGTATGGAGCATACTCCACCACGCTGCTCCACTAAATGCTATACTGTCAATAAGTACTTCAAAATAAACTTAGACCGTCACTTCGTTCGCGTACAACCCTGATCGCAAATTTGACTGACGAAGAACGACATGCATCGGGAGTAGGAATTAGGTCCGGACAAATATACTTGTACAAATATATTCGTACACTCGTATTTTTGTAGAGTTATCCCTCCGACGATGACTGTCGGCTGACAGGATCCGTCCGACGGCCCGACGGGTCTCCGACAGGTAAGTCAATCCCGTCGGGAATTGTATGAAAATTAGGATATTCCGTTATATTTAGGTTTTCTTATAAAAAATAGGGTTTTTATAGAAAGGAATATTTCAGACAGTTTATTTATGCAGTATTTTCTTCAATTTATCTTCTAAATAGCTACAAATTGGCTCGCGAATATTAGTCGGATATGAATGGCTGTTTAGTAATTGTTTGAAACATAGTAGTAGGTTATTTAAGTTGCTTAGAGGGTTTGATAAACCCGCTGATCAAATGTCATCTAGCAGTCTCAGAAACATCAAAAATAAATAAATAAATAAACATCAACATTTGCGGCATAAAAAAAAGCGGCATAATAGTTGAATACGGTAAATGATCCGTGCTTCGGAAGGCACGTTAAGCCGTTGGACCCGGTTACTATTTACTGATGTAAGTAAGTAATCGTTACATGAGCCATGTCAGGGGACTTTGGCGGCTCAATCATAACTCTGACACCAGGGTTGATGAGGCTGGTATTCCACTTCACAAGCCACACAATAAGAAGAAGAGATGGTTGAAAATGAAGCCTATTTGAAAATACTCTCAGAATTCAATAACATCGCTGAAAAAAGTATTGATAGGTGTACAACTAGCATAAATATAATAGATTCCAAGTAAAATTGTATTTGGTGTAATAAAAAATAAAACCTATCTATGTAATAAACATTCCAAGTGAAAGTGCACGATTGGGTTGCTGCTCGAATGTCACGTCGCTTGCAAGCTGGAAGAGGTATTCAATAGTATACTAACATGAATTAATGATATGATAATGATTTATTTATTAATGTAACTTCTTATGGAGTTAAGGGAATCTCGGCAAGGGTAATAACTACATTTGTAATCATTTGGGCACATAGAACTGGTGTTTTTTTTTTACGTGACTCATTGTAGATTTGCCGCAGATGGCATTAACTAATTGGCCGTACATGAAACTGGCGGTGCCGGCTACAATTATACTGATAAACACGTAAATGAACACAGAACCGACAATTTGCTGCCCAATACTTACAGAGTATGTACTTACAGAGTATTCGTCTTTGCTTTTCTATTATAACACAGGGTCTTCGCATCATCGGAACACAATCAAATGACAAAGCAAAACAAAGCGACATAGACAAAACGAAGTAAAATATTTTGCAAAACGGAGTGCGAATCGTTGAATAGACTCTCCATAATTCCTCCCCTATGAATGAAATCATAAAAATTCCAAGTTAAATGTATGACAAGTGTATTTTCCGGGCGATTGGCTCGCCGCTCGAATGTCAATCGGGCGCTTTGCATGCCGCCCGGCGCCGGCGGTGGAGTAAAACAAACTCACTTAGAACGCGCTTGTTAACGCATTAGTGAGTTAACTCGGAATCTATTCGCCCTCAAGTGGAAAAACGAAGGTGATTTTATTACTGGGAAAGGTAGAATGAGGATTGGCGAAGCTTTTGTTGAAATTTTATGAAAATATGAGCTTTTCGTTGGTTAGAAGCCGTTCCGCGGAATTCCGTGTTGCTCTATGGTTAAGGTATGATACTGTGAAAAAATCTTTATTGAGGGTGTTAAATAAACGGATGTTATAAATGTTAGATTTAAAAATAAATATTAAACAATTAAAGAATCATGAAAAACAGACAAATTAAAATAAGTATTTACGAATTTTAATCAAGAAAAACGCAACTCTTATTTATAATGAGCATAGGTATACGCGTGATTTAATTTACTGTACTATTCAGCTGTTAATATTCCTATAAGTCATTATATTCATCATTAATATAAGAGCCATGCTCTTGTCGATGTAGCATTCTTCTTGCTACTGTTTTAAGGGAAAACAGGGCAGTGGTTTCCCTCTTGCAAGTGGGATGGCGCCCAGAGTAGACTATTTCAAAGCCCTACTAGGACTCCTTTCCACCGCCTCTGAATAGTACTGACAGTTGCCGATGTCCTTTGTCAGAATCCACGTTACAGTCCCCGTGACTTGCCCCTAAATAATTTAAAAAAATAATTATCAAGCTTTTTTATAACGTCACAACGCTTCTGATTTTAAAGTTTAGTAAAATGTACCTGATTTTTGTAATTTAAAAATATACATAAGTACTCTCATGTTTTTTTACGAATTAAAAACAATTTCAAAGTGATTTTTAGGGCACGTTTTATTATTCGACGTACATACGTCAATAAATCGTGTTCAGTTTAGTCGCTAAAAAATCATCATTTTTTCGTAAACCTCCGTCATTCCTGGATACCTACTTAAGTACGTAACTAATACGGCTCATGTTTCTCAATATTGAAACATTACGAGTCTAATAATAATAAAATCAAATATAGTACTTATTCATCAACTTTCACTATAAAAGTTCAATACAAAATCAAAAAAGTCTTTATTCAGTAGGTTAATAGTTACACTTTGAATCGTCAATTTTGACATAACGAATGTCTCGGCCGCCTAAAGCTACTGCAGCTTCTCACAACCTGTATCGTCCAGTGCAAGACCCATAAAAACAGGTGAATAGAACTTCAATTAAGTAGGTAAGTAAGTATAATAATTGTAGTACGGCCAAATTAATAATGTCGACTTACCTGTTAAATACGTGCGTTGCATGAGTTTTAAAATTAGTCTTTAGCCCATGTTCATTCTTTAATATTTATAAGCTTTCTTTATTGGCGTTTAACCCGCAATACTGCGCTGGGCAACTAAACGCAACATCGGCCTGCGACTTCAAGTAAACAAAACGTACCAACCAACCGTCAGCTTCTTTTGTGTCGGCTCCAAGCAAGCATAACATAACATAAACTCACAGCCATCGCAAGATGAACTAAGCACCCACGCCTCACCCAGCTTTCTGTACGCACAAAAGTTGAAAAATTGAATTGAAAATAATTTAAAAAAATGAAAAAAATGATTAAATTTACGACGGAAAATTCCACTTGATATCAACTCAGAATCATGGTCTGAATCATCCCTCAAAGTTTTCGTTACGATGTCACTAACACCGCCTGTATATGTTTTCGATGCCTGTTAATTTGCGTTCCTATGTAATCCTGTGAAATGCACGTAAAACTTCATTTTCAGTTTTTGAGAACCAGCTTTTGTTTGGCCATGTCAAGTGCCAGGAGTTGTCAAGTGAAAACTCGCCAGTTCACATAGTTTCTGTTTGGGTTTGAAACATCCGAGTAGGGCTGACTACAATTTTATGTAGGGTCACATTCATACATCACTTTACCCTTGAGATGCTACACAATGACCTGTTGGGTGGTGCTAAACCAGCATTATTGGATGCCTACATTATTTTGATAAAGAATGAATCTTTATGAATATAATGGCTCCTCACGTCAGATGTTCGGATAATATAGACATACCCAAGATGACGCCTACTTCCCGTTAGGGTAGGCAGACACCACGAAATTCTACTTACTACAATTCTGACACACCATCTTCGCTTCCTCTGCTTTCATCAAGGACTTTATGCATGCTCGTCAGTTTCGAGTACGCTGTCTCTTTCTTTGTTCGGATGATCAATATAATGTTTGCTATGTTTAACGAAAACTTTCTTTTGGACTTACATAATAATAAATGTATGTAAGTATCAGTTTCGTTCAAAGATCACGTTTGGCTACTTATTATCAACACATCAAATCTCTCACGAGTCTGGGCACCACTTATCTTATAAATTTGCTACGGATGGCAAAAAAGGTTTAGTACGATCTACTCTGAACCGGCGTGCGTGTATGAAACGATTGATGAATGTGCAGGAAGCAAGAGAAGTGTGTCACGATCGAAGCAAATTGAATTCCATAGTCTCTGCTTACCCCGGTGGGAAATAAGCGTGAGTTTATGTATGTATGATGGCAAATACTGCTTGATCGGACTTGCTATTGCTGCATCTGTACTAATAATGAGGCGAAATAATTGTTGCATATACCTTATTCACTATGTAAATTCTGAAATATTATTCCATTGTTCATTCTATACAAGTTTTATAATGCGTAAATTAATCTTATGTAAAGGAGGACAAATTCAAATCTATTATGGTTATCTTATATAGTCTAATAGAAACGTTCAGTATTTTAGACTGGTTTGCAAATATAGCAGTAAGTATCTGTAGTATTGTGCAGAAATTGGACTGGAATTTGGAGAGAAGTCGATATTTATTCAAGGGACAGCTTCTTCCCTCCATCCTTTGGTCAGGAAAGCAAACGATGGATTTGGATAAATTGACTCTACCTTATTTGGATCAAAATTTAGTATCCGCGCAGTCAATCGTGAATGGTTACCAGATTTTGCTTCTCCGGGAAGATTAAATACTAGATATTCAAAAGCGTTCATTACCTAGTATTATTTTTCATAAACGAAATGAAGTTTAAGTTTTTATCTTTAGATACTTAGTACTCAAAATTTTGATCACACGTCCCACCTTAAGGGTATTAAAGTCAATTTCCAAGCTAAGTAAAAGTCTTTGAACTAATGTGGCTTTTTTTTCGACGTGACTTATTGTAGATTTGCCGCAGATGGCATTAACTACTTGGCCGGAAAACTAATGTGGCAATTCTAATATGTATTGATCTTAACAAGACCGCAGTTCAAACTAGTTCTAAAGTAGTTAAGGTATGACTGGAATAGATAATTTGAAGCATACGTTACAATGTCACTCATCTGGAACAGTGATTCTGTTCGTTATTGGGACTGAAACTGTAGTTTTGTTGTAGTTCGCTAATCGCTCATGCACCGGCCAATTTCGCCGTGAATGATCCGCTGGTGGGCGCTTTTGTGCCTTGTCCTCGATTCTAATTGAAACTATTTTGGGCACAGGACAATGCGGCATTGTCCGCGTGTCCGGCGGTGTTTGCCGCCTTTATTAATTCAGGTGGGCGTGGTTGCGGGTGGGCGGGGCCAGGCGGGCCGCGGGTGGCTCCGCCCAGCGCGCGGCGCGGCCGCTCGGCCCGGCACCACGTTCAGTCGGGCTCTCGACGCGACCTCCGCCGCTCATCTTCGCGCGGATATCTTACAACTTTGCTCATTTTTACGATATGCTCTAAACTTTGGAAGTCTATAAACTTTTCCCTTTGGGCACTGAACTCTGTCGAAACTGTTTACCCGCTTGTTGGCCGGTCCTGGTGTGGTGTAGAGTCGAGGTGGGCGTGTGAAAGCTCCACGTGCTTCTGATATTCGCCGCACCCCACACACGCACGCCAAGTAAGTTTTGAAACTGCTAAAACTTTTTTCGAAACTTTTGTCGAATGATAATGGATGCACGAAACGTAAGTTTTCTTGGGTCTTGAAAAGTTTTGTAAGATCGATTTTTCATAAAAGGTCCCTCTACATTTTGCAAAAAATATTTATTTTACGAAACTGCATTTTATTTCTATAGAAACAAATAATTTATAAATCTTTTTAAGTACCTATACATAATTTCATAAAATTTAAGATTTTCAGTAAGAATAAAATTGAAACAGTATATTTGAAATCGATCTGTCAAAGTTCACAGACAAAAGTTTGCATAAGTACAATAAAAACTTGTCAATTCGCCCGTAAGTACGTACATACTTTTCATAATTAAAAATATGACTGTGTCAGCCCTAAAATACAAAAATTTGAGAAAGTCGAAATACTCACTTATCACTCATAACTTACGTCTGATGTTGGGGTGGTTAGAGACACAGGGTGTCAGAAAGCAAATTGTAGACACATGTTATATGTATATGTATCGGAGTGCTTAGCCAGATAGATTGTGTATATGATGTGTGACAACTCTTTTCACCTTTCACTAATTTAATATAGCGTCTTGTGATAGGTGCTTAAGGTAGTTAAGTAATAATGACTCAAAACATGTTATCGAAAATATTCAACCTGTACCATCCCATTGTAGGGCAAAAGCCTCTCAGACCCTTTCCTCCACGCAACTTTATTCAACTCTATATAGTGGGCTGTGAAAAAAGAAAAGATTTTTTCCCCTGTCGTTCAACAGTTGATTATTAACAAAATGTTTTATTTTATAAAGTATGAATTGAACACAAAGTACATACCTGCAACATAAATTATCAAGTTTGAATATATACTAAGTTACTAACAGCATAACATTCCGAACGAAAAAAAGGTAAAATTTATTATTCATTCATCGACAAAAAAGAACCAGGCGGCATTTGTTGGAACTGATTTGGTGGAAACACATCAGTTCTCATCGGGAACGTATCGCTTGCAGATCGCTTTTCCTTTATCCGCAGGGTTGTCACTTCTTCGATTTATTTTAATTTATTTTCTTGTCTTAGTTATTAAGTATTAATAAAATTGGCATTAAAAATCAATCACCAAATTTATTTACTTATGTCATATTATTACAATTCAAAATACTCCCTTAATACACAAATAATCAATGAAAATCCGTTAATCCGCGAATAGCTTAAAGGTAAATTGAAGAGGGCATAATAAAAAAAAATATGCTATTTTAATTTTTTTGTGTAATTTAAATAATTATTCTGCTATAAAAAAATGCATATTTCAAAATAACTTCCATATGTGTTCGGGGTGGGAAAAAAACAATAAGCAATAGTCATAATAAGCGGTACAGCGGCACTTGAATTATATTGGTGTAACTAAGTCCACTTTCTTATTTTTTTTTTAGTCAAAATAAAATTGTGAAAATAAAATATAAAAAAATGTTTACAGTGCATGTTGTACGTAGACTACAGACAAGTAGGTTTTTTGAAAAAAGTAAACAGAATAATCGTAAATTAATTGAATCAATACTGTATGTTTATAATGTTACTTTCACTATAAAATTATACATTTTACCTTAACATAATCCGGCTACTATAAATGCCCCTCAAAGTGCAGCAGCCCTACATACTTTTCCTATCGCGAGATAAAAATGTCCGCCCGCCCAAACCGTGTCCCGTCCCGCTGTCGCGGCGCGCGCGCCCGCGCACCCCCCGCGCGACTCAAATCATCGCTGACAACCTCTACTCGTTTTATTAGCCGCGATCTTTTTATGGCTATTGCAAGGATCGTTTTTCCATTTCGATTGGGGTGCTCTCGCTCCGGCTCTATATTCGCGACTTTTTGTCCACAAAGTGAATTTTGATGCGAAAACTTTGGAAGCGATGATTGTAGTCGATTTTGTGGTTTGATTGGATTGTTTTGAGCTAAATAAGGGTTTTTATAGTATTTGTATTGCTATTTAAGACTATACTTACTGGTAAGTATATCTAAAAAAAAATTAAAACATCCTTATCTAAGGGTGAAACTTGTCTGTAAGTGATTAATTAAATTACCCACCTATACTGAAAGTCATAAAATGTTAGGATATGCACGTAAACAGTGTAATTTATTTATAAAATATCGTCTAAAATAGTGCATAAATCCAGGGTTTGAAAGTCAATTAAATATATTTTATTTGCATATTATGATGGTGTACAAGTTGGTAAGTTACATTTGAGTTTCACATCATAGACGCTTTCAGGCACAACAAAATAGAAGTTTAAAAGAGAGAAGGAAGCTTTTGAAATAGTAACATCAGTATCATTTGCCTTAATGATTCACTAGTGCTGTAGTAACATTTATTAATTAGAAGTTCTTTTATTTATTGTTTTAATAAGTAATTATTTTGTTACTTTCTTTTTCTTTTAATATGTTAGGCAGTTGATTATAAACTTTGATGTGTATAACATAAACGAGCTAGAAGAATGTAGGACCTGTCTAGATATAAGTAGGCCAATTTATTTTTTATTTATTTCTTTTTTCTTAAATAATAAAAATAAAATCTTTTTCTATGACGCAAATAGGAAGATCTTTGCGGCGTTTAAAAAATCTTGGTATTTACTATAGTCGTCAAGACTATGGTATAAAATAACAGTGCCTTTATATAATACGTGACGTCATAGCGCTAACTATTTTAAATGATATTTTTTCGGTTATGCAAACTCTGTATCAGCAATTATAAGTGAGCGCAGAGTTCACGCAGCAGAGCGCTATATCGTGTCATATTGAGCGCGCGGTAACGATAACAAAAGGAAGGTACGATCGAGAACCAGATTAGAGGTTAACCTCAGTCACAGACTCAGATTCTCAATATTATACAGTAAAAAATTTACATATTTTATAGGGCTCATATACCGTTTATTTTTTTTTTATTTTTTTTTAGGGAAATTAACAGCAAAATAGCACAAATGTATAACACTATAAGAAACTAAATGCTTACAAAAATTTTCCACATATATGAAGTTTCCAATATTAAAAAATAGTCTGGATAAAATACGATGGAAATCTCTTACTTATTTATTATCAAACAAATTATTACAATGTTTATAAAAGTCGACAAAGTACAAAGAAAACCTCTTTGTGTCACACAGTCACATACAACACTTGACAGAACATTTAGTGCATCAGTTACTGCAGCAATTACACGAGTGAGCGCAGAGCTCACGCAGCGGAGCTCTATCGTGACGTAATGAGCGCACGGTAACGATAACGAGCGAGCGATACCCATCCGGATTAGAGACACTCTTAAATATGACGTCATATGTAGGTATCATTTATTTATTTACCTCTAATCTCTCCTTCCGAGAAACTGTGAAAGACATAACAATACAAGGAACAAAATGATGTAGATTCAAAAATGTTAAATTGACCTTCAACAAATTTATCTATGATATTTACGAGTACCTACGTTGAATAAATGATTCTGATTTATTTGGTATCAAAAATTTTATCAAAGTGGGAATTACGCGGTAAACAAAACAAAAGAACAACGGGGTTTAGACTTGCTCGCCGACTTTTCTAGATGTTGTAGAAAGAATTACTTACGATGAAATTTTTGATGATATAGTTGTTGTTTCGAAAGATACCAGTGGAGATTTTGATTGGGTTAATTTTACCCAAGTTCCTCTAGTTTGACAAAAACGCCAAACATACAATAAAGATAAAGCACATTATTAAAATAAGTATTCGTAATAATTACCTAGCTACTGTTAACCACCAACCTAACAGACTACGTATAAGTAAACAATGACATTGCATTCTATTGTCATATTCTAGCACGTGGTGCCTGGTTGTTCAAAGCTTTTCTTTTCTGCCCGAAAAAGCTTTATTTTTGTAGCTAATACATTTCTATACCTAGTTCTTCCTATTAGCAATAAAATTGAACATTGTTCTTTTACCGTATGATAAAGTAATGTAAACTGGTACAATTTAAATAAGTTGGCTACATTTCAAAGTTGGCTGGGTAATATTCATGTTTAGCTTAGTTATGGCAACTCCTTTACTAAATTTTGATCTTATTTAGCGGGTTTGATACGAGTGCAGTTGATGTATCTCGAGTACCGGGTGAGTGCCTTCAGCGCTCCCCATTTGTCCGGCCAAGTAGTTAATGCCATCTGCGGCAAATCTACAATAAGTCACGTCAAAAAAAAGTTATGAGATTGGTAATTTATCAGTATCGATTTGTTGTTATTGTGGTTAGACGTAGACATGAATCTATAGAGAATAATAAAAAAATATTTTTGTGAATATGGAAAGAGCTCTTTTAATAATTCGCAACTCTAATTTTAACTTATTTTAGATTCCAGGCATTTGCCAAATTTTTCTAGAACATTAATCATTGTTGTAGATCGTAAGTAAATAGGTATAAGTATGTAATATTACCTTAAACTCAACGTTAATCCCCTTCTGGCTTACAGTCCATAAAAAAATCAATCAACAAGTAATTAAGTATTCGATATATTTATTTTTTTCTAATAAATTGTTATAATATTAACTCTTACACATTATTATTAAAGGACCTGTTCCCGCGAGTTTTACAACACATAAAAGTTTAGTAATAAGTAATGACTCAATAAATTCTATTTATATTCCCGCAACAAGCTAAAATTAACGTTAAGGTATTAAAACACTTTCTAACATATTAACAACTTGTAAGATTCTGATAAAGTCTCTTAATGTCTCTAAAACTTTTAATGGGGTACTTACTTACGATTTTTTTATGTAGGCACATAAGTACCTAATATTTCGACAAAATATCAATAACCGCCTTATAATAAAACGAAGGTATTTATTTTTAGTAATACCAGGGGGGTTAAAATGGCCGCATCGAAGCAATTCATCTAAGAAAGCAATGTTGCTATTTGACATTTGGTTGCATTGCGCATTTACTTTTATATGCGCAAATGTCAAATAGCAATATTGCTTTCTTAGATGAATTGCTTCGATGTGGCCATTTTAACCCCCCAATTTTCAAATACATATAATCCGCGCCACGAAAGAAGTTCGCGAATTTTAATAGGTGATAACATATGGCTAGTTTCCTATTAGACAAATCACTTACTTTTTACTATTTATTTATTTATAAAGTACAGCCACATCACATACATTAAAACATTTTTACATTTAGAAGGTTACGGTATTGTGACTAATATATATGACAATTACGGCATACATAAGTTATCGGTACAATTAAGGGTAAGTATTTAAAAATTATGTAAAATTAATGACTAAACGTCAAAACACGAAATGACTATGGAATTTATGCAAAAGCACACTGTGACGTCATAGAAAAACGTACGGCACTAGCTTATTTCGTAGTAAAGCGGTAGGTGACAGCTTAGAGAAACAATTAATTTAGGTAAAGTTATTGCAAGTTGTCCTCCGACGATTTGTCGTTTTGCTTACCCAGTTTATGATCACCATCACCACAAGGATGACACTTCGAACAATGTATTTTTCTCAGATGGTAATTTTTATTTTCCACCAATTTAATGCACTCACTACAATTAATAATAATAAACTCAATTCAGAACTTTCAATAACAACGACTGTAGTAGTATAGATTCATAGTCAAAGAGCAAAGACGATAAAGAGTTCGTTTTAACTAGACGCCTGAAATCGCGGAGTATTGTATTGTTTCCGGATAACAAGCGAAGGCGAAAGGATTCAGGCATTAAAAGCAGATGAGGTTTAAAAAGCAGTCCCGCAAATGATGGTAAATGATCGGGGCAGACGCGCGGTTCAACCGCGTAACCCTCTGTTCAAGCTACCTTCCCACTATGAAAGCGCGACGGCGCGGTTATCTGTATATATCTTTAGTATATCTATGTTACACATCTTGTTCTATATTAAACTCACGATTTTTACGCTAATCGTAAGGTTTGAAAAACGCTATTTTGGTCGGGAATTACCTAATTTAGAAGGATTTGTTTTTAAAAGTTTTTGTCAAGAGCTAAAGGTTAGGCACAACGTTTAATAGAAGAAAAGAAATAATTATCTTCTACTATTTTTTTCCGGCATACACAAGAGCTTATCAAACTGACTACAATTAAATGACAATGGGCACTTTTGTATGAAACTTGGTCCAAGAACCTCCACTGATGAGACTTATATGTAATGAAAGCTTATGCTTTTCCTATGATTCTGGCAAAGTTCTATCAGATTCTGTCCCGGGGTTCTTTTTTTACGGCCATGTTTGTCCTGGCTAAAAATGTGATAAAATGCAGTGGGAGCTAAAATCGACTCAAGATTTGTTGCTGGATAACTAAGTCTACATAAATAATTATGTATCATATTGTATATCATTTTAAAGAGGATCTTTTCCAGAATCCGAAACATAAAAAAAAACAAAAAAAAATCTTTTTGTAAGCGAATTATAGTCAATTTATATCTGCAGCGCCATTGTTTCTCGATAGCTAAATTCAAGTTTCATGCCTTTTACCCCTTCCAAAAGTATCTTACCGATTTTTTTTATTTTGCTTCCGGAATTTGATCTGAGTGATAATAACAAGAAAAATAAATAAACACCTCTCCGATAGAGACCGGCTAAGCTATTGCCTATTGCAAGAAATCGTCATCATTAGCAAGTCATTACGGTATTGCATATAAGCTTATCAGCAACTTTGAACTTGGTCCAAGAACCTCCACTGGTGAGACTTGCATGTAATGATAGCTTATACTTGTCCTATGATTCTGGCAAAGTTCTATCAAACTCTGTCCTAGGGTTTTTTTACGGCCATGTTTGTCCTGAGTGTACAGTAGTGGACTGCAAAATCACCTCAGGATTTGTTGTCGAAAAACTATTTAACTAAGTCTATATACATAATTATATATCATAATGTATATCAATTTTAAAGGGGAAGGTTATCAGAATCAGAAACACAAATAAAAAAAATGCATTATGTAAACGACTTTTAGCCAACTCACGTCCGTAGCACCATTTTTCTCAGCAGCTACGTACGAGTTTCGCGCCTTCCAACCTTTCCAAAGGAGCCCATTCTTTTTTTCATTCTTCTGATATTGCATTCTTAACCTAACAAGTGACAACAAAGAAAAAAAAAAATAAGAAGAAATAAAATAGATACCATTCCGATAGAGGCCGCGTAAGCTATGGACCTATTGCAAGATAACGTACTCAAAGGCTAGTCATTATAATCCAACAGACGTAACATGATTAATATGCGGTGGGACGGAAATGTAGTACATCGCCTTATGCGAAAGAGACGAAATATGTGTCTCTTTAACACTAACAGTATACAGCTTAGTACGAGAGAAACAAGAAATAAGTCATTCTAATCAAGATGCAATACAATGACTCTATTGTATACAAAAGAAACACATTTATTAAACAAGTTCAGGCAATAACTGGTGCAAAAGGCGGCTTTATTGCCAAGGTAGCAATTACTACCAGGCAACCTTACGTTTACGATACGTTTGTTGTACCATTCGGCATTGTTTATAAGACAAGATATAAGCCTGGATTAATAAAACAAGATTGTGGTGAAAGAAAACATACTACATTTGCGTCCTCCCGCATTCTAATTATGTTACGTCTGTTGGATTATAATGACTAGCCTTTGAGTACGTCATCTTGCAATAGGTCCATAGCTTACGCGGCCTCTATCGGAATGGTATCTATTTTATTTCTTGTTGTTGTCACTTGTCAGGTTAAGAATGCAATATCAGAAGAAGGAAAAAATGATTGGGCTTCTTTGGAAAGGTTGGAAGGCGCGAAACTCGTACGTAGCTGCTGAGAAAAATGGTGCTACGGACGTAAGTTGGCTAAAAGTCGTTTACATACTTAATGCATTTTTTTATTTGTGTTTCTGATTCTGATAACCTTCCCCTTTAAAATTGATATACATTATGATATATAATTATGTATATAGACTTAGTTAAATAGTTTTTCGACAACAAATCCTGAGGTGATTTTGCAGTCCACTATTGTACACTCAGGACAAACATGGCCGTAAAAAAACCCTAGGACAGAGTTTGATAGAACTTTGCCAGAATCATAGGACAAGTATAAGCTATCATTACATGCAAGTCTCACCAGTGGAGGTTCTTGGACCAAGTTCCAAGTTGCTGATAAGCTTATAATATGCAATACCGTAATGACTTGCTAATGATGACGATTTCTTGCAATAGGCAATAGCTTAGGCGGTCTCTATCGGAGAGGTGTCTATTTATTTTTCTTGTTATTATCACTCAGATCAAATTCCGGAAGCAATATAAAAAAAATCGGTAAGATACTTTTGGAAGGGGTAAAAGGCATGAAACTTGAACTTAGCTACCGAGAAACAATGGCGCTGCAGATGCAAATTGACTATAATTCGCTTACATAAAGACTTTTTTTGTTTTTTTTTTATGTTTCGGATTCTGGAAAAGATCCTCTTTAAAATGATATACAATATGATACATAATTATTTATGTAGACTTAGTTATCCAGCAACAAATCTTGAGCCGATTTTAGCTCCCACTGTATTTTATCACATTTTTAGCCAGGACAAACATGGCCGTAAAAAAAGAACCCCGGGACAGAATCTGATAGAACTTTGCCAGATTCATAGAGAAAGCATAAGCTTTCATTACATATAAGTCTCATCAGTGGAGGTTCTTGGACCAGATTCGCCCATTCTCCTTTTAAGTAAGTAATAAAAGTAGTAAGTTCTTAGAAAATATACAACTATAATTTTCATTTTCATTCATATTAGACTCGACTCTGATAAATGTTACATTTATTAAATACCAGTAATTCGGAGTAGGAAATAGATATTAATAATTATCATCAATCAGTCCGCATAATCCCGCTGTTGGGTATAGGCCTCCTCCATTTCACACCACATTTAATAAATAACAGTAATATAACGAGTACATGATAGTGTATGTTAGTAGTATATAATAATATATAACAGTAATTGGATTCGTCATAGCTCGCGGTTGGCCCGCCCGTCTGCGGTTGTAGCACGCCCGATTGGTTTAGTTAGCAGTGAGCGTCGCCCCTCATTTGCTTGCGCCGCCGCCCGCGCCGCGACTTTGTTACCACTCTTTTCATCCCAACACTTATAACTATCCTGTAATGTGATAAATCTATGTCGTTAAAATCATCGCAGCCATTGTTTTGGACGAAATAAAATAATGGTTTTGGATACGTGTACCTATACATATAACGACACAATGAACATGTTTAAGTGTTTATAAAGGGCGTTTCATCCTTGAATTAATTAGATTTATTTACTTCTACTTAAAATTATGTTTTAGCCAATGTCAAATGTTTAGTATTCATTCTGAGGATTCATACTAAATTCATTCTTTCCTTCATTCTCTCTCTGTTCGCCCAACCTCCGCAGCGTTAATACGTGTATTGTGTTTGTGACTATTTTCTATCGTATAAATAATAACAAGTGATAATAAAAGTGACTTTTTGTTTATAACGCCCCGCTGAATTAGAACATTCTTTTAGAAACCAAAATAGTGAACATCTACAATGGTTTTGTTTTGAATACACACCAAAAAGTTTACCAAGTTACAAAATACAAAAATATGGAAACTGAATTAGTAGGAAGTATTTTTAAAGTGCGCTGTAAGCTGCTATTTTACTTTATTATTTTACGTAAACATAGTCTTTCCATAAAAGAAAAAAGAAAATAATGATATTCTAAAACCCTTTAACAGACAAAGAAATAGGGCAGGAGTGGCGAAAGGGCATCGGTTGAGTGCGGCAACGCGGCTTTTAATGATCCCTTAATGATTGAGCCTCGGGCAGTGCGTTCCACCACGCGAATATATACTGCCTTAACACACTTCTCCATCGGCTGCGCATGCGGTGCGAGCAGTGACGAGCCGTTACCGGGAACGTTCCTATTGTAAAACTCTTTAATAGTAAGGATGCTAGCTGCATTTTTTTCAAAGTGTTCTTTCTTGTACTCCGATCTTAGCTTCGTAAAGGCTAGGTAAGTAATAAGGGTTTCTTGCTTTTGTGCCATTTTACGCAGAATGGGAACATTCCAGGGAACGGCACATCACTGCAAGCAATTAACCTAAAAAACAATATTGCAATTTGACATTTGTTTGCATTGCGCACTTACTTTTATTTTGTCGATGAATTGCTTCGATGTGACTTTTTTAACCCCCCAAGTGAGCGCGACCACGGCTCTAGTTGTCGTCTGAGTAACAAAACCTAACACCTTGCGAAATGACGTGGTTAAAAAATGTTAAATTGACCTTCAACAAGTTTATCTATGATGTTTTACAGAAGCAACTGTCTGTCTGACCTTCCAACCCGCGAAAACCAGCCCAATAGAGGTCAGATCTCATACCTCCGAAATGCATTTCTTGAGAATGTGGGTTTCCTCACGATGTTTTCTTTCACCGTTGAGTACGTGAGAATGATTTATGATCCAAACATGAATTCGAAAACAAATTCGACAATCATTGATTTAAGTACGCCTGTGCTGGATTCGAACCCGCGACCTCAAAGCTCATGCTTATGCTCTGAAAAAAATAATATTATCCCAGGCAACCTTGCTACCGAATCGTATTCATTGGAAGACTAGCTTTACGCCTATAATAAAGGTAACACCTATAATGACGGTGAAATTGATTTTTTTTTTGCGTAATGAACATCAGTTGGCTCTCGAGGATGTGGTCAACGCATATTAAGTATATCTAGGGCAAGTAATTATACATTTTATTTTACATTTAATGGAAAACATTTTTTTAAAACAAATGAGGTTGTAAATATAATTTAGAGTGTTTTGCACACTCTAAATTTCTATTATACGCTGACGACACAAAAATTTTCAGATCTGTCAAAAATGTTAACGACTGTGAGCTATTACAGTACGATTTAGAGAGATTCGGACAATATTGCGCGAAAAACAAACTTGATTTGAATATATCAAAGTGCTTTGTTATAACTTTTACTCACAAGCCACAACCTGTTAATTTCACATATAGCCTGCATGGTACAGCCATTGCTAGGACCCACCAAATGAAGGATCTGGGAATAATGCAGGACACTAAAACCGCTTATGATAACCATATTGACTATATAGTCAAAAAGGCTTATAAAACCTTGGGCTTTATTATTCGTACGACATCTAGGTTTAAAACATTAAAACCGATTAAAGTCTTATTTTGTTCGTACGTGCGCAGTATTCTTGAGTACGCTTCCGTGGTATGGAACCCGCAATACAACATACACATTAACCGAATAGAATCTATTCAGAAACGATTTCTTAGGTACCTACAATACAAATGCAAGAGACGCGATCATGGATATGAGACTCGATGTAGAAGGTATCATTTCTTACCTTTATCTATACGAAGGCAAACAGCTGACGTTATATTTTTAATTAATATCCTAAATGGTAAAATAGACTGCCCAACTTTGTTGGAGAATATTAATATACACGTACCTGCTAGATTACCTGTAAGATATAGTAAACCCTTGGTGAGTGTGCATGCACGCACAAACTACCGTCGTAATTCGTTTATCTTAAGAACTACAAAATTATTAAATGAGCTGGCTAAAGAACACAAAGATCTAGATCTATTTTGTATAAAAGCTGCAGAGATAAGACGTATCTTTATTAATAACTTTTTTGGTCCCAGTGTGAACGCAACAATTAATAGTTGAATATTATTTACACTCTTTCTTAACTTCCTAGATGATAAGTCTGTAACATCATATGTTTTCATTTGCGAATACCTTTAAATGACTTTGTTTTAATTAAATTTGTAAGCATTCATTGTATAGTTATAGTTGTTGGTACTCCGAATTAATAAAATATAAATATAAAATATATTATAGCGACAAGACTTGGAGCTTTTATGGATAGCAGTTATTCCTCGAGAAATTGTAGCTTCATATTCATTTATTTTTTATTTTAATAAGTATATTAATTTTCGCACTCTACACACAATGACTTATTCCTAATTGGGGTAGGTAGCCACAGGTAAATTACTGAACTAAGTACCCACACCTCATCGAGCTTTCTGTTATAGACCAATTTGACAGGACCATTAGCACTTTACTTGACTAGTTGATCAAATGCGATACTTTTTACGAAACGTTAAATCGAGTTTTTTTATTCAATTTGTATGGGATTACTAGTGTACCTAGTGACGTCATCGATAACCGCGGTCAAATGTCGTACTTATTGGTACTAAATTAGGAAATACTTATAAGAAATACTTAAATTAAAATTATGCTCATCTCCCGTTGGGGTAGGCAGCGGACACGAAATTCCATTTACTACGAACCTGACTTTTCCTTTCAATGTAAATTGAAATGCAGATGCAAAAATTACTAAAAAATATACAGATCCATAAATTGTTTAATATAGATACCTAGATACGGGAATTTTCATATCGTTTAGAAGTAACAAAATCAAAACAAGTTTTCTAAAATTCAAAGACTTAAACAAATAATAAGCGATAGTTGAAGCTGAATTTATATATTTCATAGTAAACATCCGGTTCGTTTTGTTCAGACATAATAGAGGCATACGATATTTGACAAGCGTGAAGTCGACGTGCGGCGTGCCTCTGCCGGCGGCGGCCCATTAAAAATAATCGATGCTCGCGAAAATCGAGGGTTTCCACTAATGACATCGCGCGGGAAAACAAAGACCGGTGCTCCGTACACGACCGAGAAGAGTTTAAGATGCCGATAAAAATCCATGCAAACTCCAGTAAGGAGGGCCGTTTGGTCGCGCCACCGACTCGACTTTAATTTATTTGTAGGTGCTCATTAAACACGCAGAGAGCGGAACCACCAGTCAATATAGATTTATGGTTCCAGAATATACAACTTTACGAGTGCAGTAGCTGAAGTTTATTTCCCGAATTCGGCGCTTAATAGGTTAATTCACGTGGAAGATGTTTGCGGAGCGCCGCGGCACCGCGCGCCGCCCGCCTTGTTTTTCTTACAAATGAAATTATTGCGAGAATAAAATATTTTACTGTCTGTCAATTTGCCAGGTTCACTTCGTGAAATGTTCCGCCAGATATTAAGCAGAGGTTAAAATTTTATTTGCGCGGAGTTATTGCCCGAATGCCGTCTCCCGGCGTGATGTTGTAACATTCTCCTCGGTACATCGAGCTCGTTCGTGGGCCATTATTGCTTGATGTAAAACAATGCCTACAAATAAAACAAAATACTTATCCTTATTTATTGCTTCGTAGAACATCGAGGGGACTTTTACTCGCTCCACGTCGTGATGTAAATAGCCATTCATAGAAAATTGATATCCGTTAATTTTATGGCGAACGGAAACTGTTTGGCGAACTTCAAATCTTCAACTTTACGAATGTTTGCTTTCACTGTTATAAGTTTATGTTCGAGAGATTTGCATTTTATTGATTTTTGGCGTGTTAAACGGACACGAGTTGGCTCTCGAGGATGTGGGCAGCTCGTGACTACCTAAGTATATCCAGGACAAGTAATTACACGTTTTAATTTACATTTCATTTATTTACAGTATACGTATTACATTTTTTTTTCCTCGGTACAATAACGTGAATGCCTAGTTTTATGTACTTACTAAATATCAATGTTCCTAATCCTATAGAAAATTATTTTTATAGGTATATTGTTGCAAAAACAGTTAATTCATTCGTTGCTTTTCTCGTAAGCAGAATGTTCTATGAAACCAAAAGGACTGATTGACAATAAAACAGCAATATTACAAGTCAACATACCCCTGATTTAATTACTTATGAACAATTTTATTGTTAAACGTCTCAAGCACACGCGTCAACTTTTTTAAATAAGTAAGTATTTAAAATCAGTACAAGTTTTAGGATTCAAAGATAATAAAATATAATCCTCTTGCATTATTAAATTGAGGTATTCAACGGAAATACAAAGTTATGTTTTGTGGGATTCAATGACAAAATGTTAAATTGGGATTCTAGAATAGGTTGCGATATTTTCCACTGCTTCCTATCGGCGCGACAATCAAATTAATCGTGAATACATTTTAAAATCATATTGGAAAAGCTCTCCGATTGATTCAGAAAGAGTTTACGATGCAAAGTCAACACACGTGCACGGCCCTGCCACTCGGCAGTTAGAACACTCACTGAATGGATCTGTGATAGGAATGCATTTTGCAACAAAGCAGTGTAATTGCCGCATTGTAGGGCGGGCGTCGTTAGCGCTAGCCTTTCTTTCAGACGCGGTTTGTCCGCCTTGCTAATTAACTATGAAATTAATTGACGCAGCAAAGTTTCCGAGTGAAACTTGAATTAATTGGCACGTCCGACTTCAGCCTAATTAGGGGCCTGAGGCTTTTCAGTATCGCGCTCGTTGAGCCAGTGAAAAACACACAAAAGTGTTGTGAGTGAATAGTTAGCTCGTGGCTCGATAGAGATCGTGCGTAGTTCCGGTTGGGTAATTAATTTGGTCTGGCTATGTTGAGGGCCACTAGCGTACAGGCTGAATAACCGAAATTATGCGGCATCTTTAAATCATGCAGCTCTAAAGCTTCATAATGGTTTTCTCGGCGGTCTTTGGTTGCATAATGTGAGCTAGGCAACAACCTAGCTCCCCCGAAGTACCTAGTAACAACTAGGTACTTCGGGTTAACTGTTAGAGACATAGAAAGGAAAAATCATATTAAAGCAATTTTAATTAATGCATGTATCGCCTCCTTTAAGGCATATCCTTTATGGGTGGGGTTTCACGGCGCATTGGCGCTTCTGCACTGTAAAGTCGCGAAATGTGATAAATATGTCACTCTAAACGGTCTAGTGTAAATCAAGTCTATATTAAGTACGTTTATTCTTCACTGCCTGCACAAGCAAATATAAACACATGTGGATCGAATACCTTCAGTAAGAGCTTATGAAACCGTCCAGCGTTTACAAGGTATTGATAGGTACTGAGTTTCAGAATGTTCGCCGATGCAGAAGCGTTGAACGCGCTTCATCCGACTTATTCCATCTGATTCCACCCCGCACGATACAAGAAAACGAACAGAGCGGAAACGTAAATTCCTTAAAAATATATTTTTGTATGAATAAACTCGAAATAGAGAGAAATGTATCGGGGCATAAGAGGTGTGTCGGTGGTCGTCTCTATGTATTTATAAATAGGTACTTTGTTTACTTGTCTAATAATCTTTTCTAATTGATCTTGAAGGCGTGATATACGATCTTGATAATTCGATTACAGTTACTCTTATCATTTAATCCCTCGTCGATCAACTCCTTGATGATAGTCGTAGTCTTTCCTAGAACGGAGCACAAAATTAAATATTTAAATCGTACATACCATTTCAAAGTTTCAGAAACACACTATATAAGGTTTACATTACCTGGTCATGCAATCTCTCCCAATATAATAACATCACGCCCCAGCAATCAAATCGTAAACAAAAGAAAAACAGCTTCTAATAAATCGAATTAATACGTAATAACCGAGAATGCGTCCCAACAAAGATATCTAATAAAGGTCGGAACACATATTAATGAAAAGAGAACCTATTCATTACCTCGAAGGTACCAGAGGCACCATATAATTAGGGTACCCAGACGGTCATTTCGGATAATTCATAATGTATGTTAATTATGGAGTCTCCTCGCCTCGGGACATTTCTCCAACGGACTATCGACGGAGATCGTATTTGCAAATACATTTTTAATAAGTAATATTTGAAACGCATTTTTCTTTGATGGTAATGAGTAATGGCTTAATAAATATGATGGGTTATTAATAATAATTATTATAATAGATTATTTACATAAAACATTTATATTGATGAGGGTGTCATTAATAATGTATTACAGATGATTCAAACATTCTTCTTTCGTACCTTTACACTTCTATCAGTCATTCGACAATCACGTGACACCACAGCGTACACAATCAGTACCTACTGTTTTTTAGAGGAGTCGTCGGGAGATAGATTGATTTGATTGGTTTGGTTGGATTGGTGTGATTTAAGTTAATTTACATCTGTTTTGTCATGTTACACTGGATTGTAGTTTATAATTTGTTTATCTTATACCGGGTATGTCATAAATCGCAGAGTAAGTAGATCTCACACAATAACACACACAGACACAGTAATACTCGTCAAAAATCCTTAAAAACGTTCATCAATTAATCAATCAAATATTCTCTATTACAAACAAACAAAACATACAAACATTTCTAAAACAGTTAGCAACAGTAAAAATGGGCGGCCTTATTGCTCTGAAGAGATTTTTACACGTACGGTCACGAGTACTAATATGTATACACTTTGAAACCATGTCATATTAACTTTTTTGATAATTAAACCGTAAGTCTCATTTAATGTCAAATAATGATAGTGCGACAGGGTTCTAAAGTGGTTACATGATATTGCTCATGACTGTACATCAAGTCAGTTTAACCTAAATGTCTCCACTTTTTCGCAAGTTGCCCACAAATCGATACAGGAGTGAAGTGACCATTAATGAGCATCACTCGAGCAGAGTCACCTCGTTAGCGGCCGCCATTATTATCGTGAGGGTTCTCATTCAGTCGGACGTTCCTTACATTCATTTAAATTGCACGCGAATAATAATAATATTTTTAATGTAATTATTTGGAGGAATTATATTTATCAATGATATTTATTTAGTAGTAGGTAAGTGTACATTCTGGCGGACGAAACTTAATTTTATTTCATACTTCTAATAAAAAACTTCAGATAAAATAATTGCAAGAAATAAAATAAGTAAGTACTATCAAAGTGAAATTAAGATAATATGTGTGTGTTTCCCACAATAGATACCCGCATAAAACTAAAAATATGTGTCAACATCCAGTGCACCACAATGTCAATCTTAGGACTTCGCAAAAAAAGTGGTTGTATAAGTTACCTACTGATTACTTGAAGCTATGCCACTCCGACGTATGTATATTTTTATTAACAATTTCAAACTAAATCACTAAAACCTTGTAACCCGTTCTCAAGTTGAAATTCTTGACAGAGCGTTATGTACGAATGCGTTCATTTTCTCAGAAATGGCGCACTAAATAATGCTTAGAATACACTCGCAACACGACAATTTGTTAGTCGTAACAACAACAATCGTACAACAATGAGCCATTAGACAAGTTGTTGGAAATTTTCCGGTTATTTTCGATTCACACCGATTGTTACGGCCGCCTGGTCGTTGTAGGGGCTATAACTCGGTCGAGCTGCGTCGAGTGAGGTCTATGGCCTACGCTCGGAATGGTACATTTATGGTATATTTGTGGTATATTTACGGCCTATATAATGCACAAGATTTATTGGGTGCCGCGTAATTAGCACGCGTTTAGATTTATAAAACGATTTGGTGAGAGAGAGTTATAGTGGTTGTTGTGTTCTAATGAGGTGCGTGCTTTATTTTTTACGAGTGAAGAATGTCTGCAGAGGTTGTAATTCCTTAGTGAAAAGCGATATGTTTGTTGCAAATATTCAAGATATATTCTCGTTTAAATAAAGAACATTTCAATAAGATTTGGTTTGCAACTTGTTGCATTGAAATGGAGAAATTTAATATTTACTTTCGCTTTCTGTCTAGACATTAATTATTTGTTTAAAGTTGTAGCCGTAAGTTATCTTCAACAGAATAGTTAGTCATTTTTAGTCCTCGGAGCAGTATCACTAAGTAAAATCGATGTTTATCTGTCATAAATTAGTATAAATAAGGTGGTGCGGGCGAGAGCGCCGGCGCCGCGAGCGCGCGTAAATCACGCGCAACCGCTTATTAAGTTGTTACAGCCGCCATGTTTGTGGCCCACGCGTGCCCGGCCTGCGTGCCCGCTGCAGTGTGTTCCCGCCCTTATGTTTTCTGACTTACAAAGTCACAGCCTTGTACCTCGCTTGTATTCCCAATATTACCGGTGCTTTACTCTTCGTAGATAAATTTTCAAAGACAGTTTTTACAAGGTTATTATTCTTGCAGGACTTTCTCAAGGCATAGAGTCGACGTAGTCTCATTGCTCGGGCTACAATGTATATATACATATTTTCAAGGTGTTAAATACAAAATAACGCCTTTCTCTATGCGAAAAGATAATTGAAAGAACGATTTGTCAATTTGAAATTAGTAGTTTTATTATTCAATAGTACACACCAACTTGTATAACACGTATAAGAAACTTAAGACAATTGTGGGGCAATGAATAGTTGGAAGTTTAGAACGATTCTGCGGTGTGTTTGAGGCAACCCTTTGCCATTTTGAGCTGTCTAAGTGTCCGTAGTATTGTGCAAGAGACCTGTGAAAGTTGTGTGCCTTTGTATAGATGCAGACAACAATAAGCCATTTGGAATTAGCCATCGATTTATCTGCAAATGGTTTTCACGACGCCGTTTCGGTTCCCCCGCCCACTCGCGGCGAGGAATGCGAAAACACTAAGAATGAAGTACCCAGTACAATAAAATAATAAATTAAATGATATGACAAATTATGGGAAACTTTCGTAGGAACGTTATGGGAACCTCACGGAGTAGTAATAGGTAATAAAATAAATATCACATTAATAGGGCGCACTTTAAACTAGGTATTATCTGCGTTTAGTTATTTTCGTCTTGTATGGGGTTAAAATGGCCACAGCGAAGCAATTCATTTATGAAAGCAATATTGCTATTTGTATGCGCATATGTCAAATAGTAATATCGCTTTCTTAGATGAATTGCTTCGATGTGGCCCTTTTAACCCCCAGACCTTTTCTAACTAAATGTTCCATTTTATGTCTGCTTGATTCCATTATCGGGATTCATATAAATAATATATAATTATGTGTACCATTTGGCTTTTAAATAGAGACCGAAAGTCCGACGTGATTATTACTCACGAGTTTCTATATCTTATTACTAGAAAATCGGAATATTCTTCTTCTTCCTTCTTTTAATCCTGCTCTCCCCTGTTGGGATGTATCAGCTTTTGTGGCTAATTTAAAATATAGCAGCTACTTACTTATCAATTATCAAAATTAAGTTAGGTATGTATACCTCTATATATTAATAATGATAACAACTTAAAATCATAAATCATTACGCTCTAATCATATAAATATTTATATAGATGTTCAAGTCTATAATTTGTGACGGATGAAACCATAATCATCATGCTATTTGCAGGTAATTTTCTTTTTAAACTAAAATGTGTTTGTGATTTACGGTCTTTGAAAATGTTTAATAGTTATTTATGTTCGTCACGACCATGGGTAAATGTTTCGTCGAAGTTTCGTTTATTTTACAAAATCTAAAGGCAAAAAATACGTAAGTACCTTCATAAACTTAGGCATATTTCCCACCGGAGTAAGCAAAGAGTATGGAATTCTAATTGCTTCAATTCTAATATACCCACTTCAAAAAAGCAAAGACAAAAAGTTTGTTCAAACTTTACTTCTTTACTGGACTTACATAATAATTATACTTACCATTACGCGTGCGATATACATTAATTAGTATATCGCACGCGTAATCTGAATTATCAGAGATAAGTAAATAATCAAAAGAACTAATCTGGGATATGACGAGATTTAAAAATGACCTGCTTCGATGATAAGAACTCAGGAGCAAATCAGCTTTCAGCTTTTGATATTATCCTGAGATGAACATGATGGACCATATTATCCGTAACGTATGGAGTCAAGTAATTAGCGTATTGTCCATTAGTCCATTCGTAATTTTGTATCGGAGTGCGCCCCTCAATGGTGCTGGCATGGTGAGCAGCCGAACGCATTCTATTTTTATTCATTCCCATTTCAGAAGAAAAGCATACAAATACAAACTAGTCCGAAAAACCCAAAAATAAATCATAATTATATACCTAAACAGCGTCGTCCAATATTGACGTAAATAATACACTATAACCAGTTCCAATTAATTAACAATCAGTCTAGTTTACACTGTGTGAAGTGCAGTGTGTTTAGGGCGGGAACACACAGGTTATGGATACGGCACGAGCTACATCGTCCGCGTGAGAAGCGAGCCGCTCTCAATTCTCAGACATTCCCCATCTGAGGGCCGTGTTTGTTATTACCTTTATAGCCATTGATTACCCGCAATTGTATTCAAACGTTGTACAAATAATGTTAACGTGTAGTAAGTACTTATTTTTTTTAAGTTTTGGTTGTATGGGTTAGGAAAAAACTGAAACCATGAGTACATTTTTGCCTTAAGAGTTACCTTTGCCCAAAGTTGTTAATTGTTAGTTACAGTACAGTATAAACATTAAATAATGATTTGTAATAAGGCGATAGATCATAATCACTGAGCATCAAGCTGCTAAAAAAAAAGCAATTACTTAGCGTTCTGCCATCCTGATAACGTAATAAAAAGAGATATTAATAAAAGTGCTTGTCAATATAAAAAGTGTCCAAAAAATAAGCAACCAGGTCATTGTATGAAATTAACCCTAATTAACCTTAACAAAATTCCGACAGGCTTCTGTACTTTGGCAGTCATTTGAGAAGCTGGCGAAGTTGATGGCTATCATTGAGGTAATACGAGTCATTACACCACTACATGCTGCTCATTACGCACACATGCCGTTATGACGTCATTACGCCGCTTTTTTCGCAATTTGTCTGGAAACATTAATTAAAACACTCCCTCGGTATTTGAGACAGTGAAGCGACTCGCGAGCGCACCACACCGAGTGCAAACTTTGCAACCGTCAGACGGAATGTATAACATTTTTAATACTTACATTCCAACATTTTAATCTTACGTAGTTTTAATAATAGACAGCAGTGCTTTATTACTAGCCCGCTAGAGTCTTTGGTCAAATAAAGGCAGTGATAAAGTGGTTCATATCGTCGGCGCAGAGCGGGCAGCCGGCCGCGGCTCGCGGTGTGTCGCCTCCTTTACACGTCGTCATTTCCTCGAAAGTAATTCAAATGGAATCGTGTGCGCCGTTATTAAATATTTCATAACTTACCTCGCCCCCCGCGCCCGTGTCTCAGCCCGCACGGCCCCGCGACCGCATATTAAAGTCATAAAAAAGGGTTGTTTGATCTATCCCCTAAAACAATTTACATATCTGCGCTCAGCCCGCTGCTAAATTATTTAATTAAGAGAGGCATAAGTTTTTATTATTTTAATATGTCGGGCGTAAAATTGTGTTAATGGAGCAATGGCTGCCATTGCGGCTCGAGACTAACCCTCGGAACCGGGAGATTACGAGGCTCAGTTTACCGCGGTGAACCTGCACAACCTCCAAGGAGACTAGTCATTATAAAACAAAATTTGAAAAAGCCGACCAAAAAAATATATTATTGAATAGTATATATTACAAAAAGTATTATGTACTTCCTTCTAATTCACCAACTGGTTTTGTTAAAAAATGTTAATTGATACCCTCCGTTCAATGGCGCTTTTCAATTGTATCACTGACATCAGAATAAAAGCTATTGTTTTTGTAATCATTAATTATGATTATAAATTTACGTACATAATTATTTATTTGGGGTTCCAAATAATATCTACATCAAAAATAAAATTACGAAGAATTAAACCCAATGACCGACTTCCAAGTTCATCACTAATTTAAGAGCCACGCTCTTATCGGTGTAGCATTCTCCATTCTTGCTTATCAAAGGCCATTTCTTTCACTTCCTTATAAGACACGATGTTCACCTTCTCTTTAATCTCACCTTCTCTTCTTGGTCTTCCCCTTTCCCTTTTTCCTTGTAGTTTCCCTTCTATGACTTTTTTCCAGGCTATGTTTCCTAAACAAATGTAGATGGTGTTGCTCAGATTTAACGTGATAATTACCTATTTTTTAATTGCTCGGGGTACATAATTATTCAAAATAAAAAAAAAACTTTATTTACTTAAAACAGGGTTCATACATAATTTCTTAGTATAAGTAACGCAAATATTTTGTATTAATGGCAAAAGCGTATAAATCAGATACATATAGAATTTGTTGCTATCTATATTGCTTTCCTTTATTTTGATCGGAATAAATAATCATCACTCATGTGGTGGGTCATCACTTATACCCACAAATAAAGAAAAATGTTTCTTATGTCTTTTATCCATTAAATTAGAAGCTTAAATGAAGGCTTATATATTTAGCGCCATCAATTTTTTTTTTTGGGAACGCAACCTGTATAGTCCCTCGTTATTCATCAATGTTATAAAAAAAGACAAATCATAAAACGCTACGTACGACTGTATTCTGCATCTTGACATGTTCATCCCTTAACATTTTAAAATAACAGTAGCACTTACCCTTAATTTTACGTACAAAACATTTTAAAGATACTCCAGAATAATGTATAATGTACCTACATTTGGTGTAAAATATGCAATTACTGGCACATTACGGGAGTCGCGGTGGCACGGGCTATAAACAGTGGACAATAAAAACAATGTGTCCGGACAGGACTGGTCCGGACGACTCCGGACGGGTGTGGACGGCTCCGGATGGCAGCCGGAATGCCTGAAGCCGACTGCCGGTATGTTAAACAGTCGTAATGAAAACCGGCGCGCGATTACTAGTACGATCTTTGCGACACCCCGTATGTGGAGGGTCGTGCGGCGAAGTTAGGTGCGTGCTTTTAGTGTATTTTTTGTAAGTTTGTGTGTCAAAATAAATATACTTTATTTTTTGTTTATAGTTTATTACTATACAAACTTTCTGCCAGCGATGTGGACATGTGAACTTCGGTTATCAAATAAATATGTATATAGAAGATATAGTTCTTTATTGGTGGAAGAACTTAAAAAATTAGGTTTAATCAAAATATACCTTCAATACAATTATTGAAAAAAATCACAAAGTAACAATTTTAATAGAACAGGCATCAAGGCGTTTCAACATACATTCCATTTGAAAACCTTTTTATTTTTATCAGAATGTAATTTTATTTCCAAACATTTATGTAGGTAACTCTTGCATATTTTAAATTTTCTCTCCCATTCTACCTTTCTAAAAGTCGCACTATATTTTAGCGGATGTGTTGTAACGTCACACAGGACAGTGGGGTTGTTTTGACCCCCCCAGGTAAATGAGACCATTTTTATGTTCTCTCGCAATGAGGAATGCAAATTTGCCGACGGTTACCGCCAACCAACCATTGTTTTAATGCCGCCGCTTTAAACCCCACTTTTATACCTTAAATTCATTAACCCTGTGCGAATAACGCGAGTCTTTAGGACTGCACCTCTATTGTTTGTTTTTGTTATTTTGTTAAACGCTCCAAAGCTACATTGTTATGTGGTTGTTGTTTTCTAAATACTTACGTACATACATACGGTCACGAGCATTAATATGTATACACTTTGGTACCATGTCACATTAACTTTTTTGACAAATTGAACTGTAAGTCTCACTAAATGTCAAATATGTTAGTGCGACAGAGTCCTAAAGTGGGTACATTATATACATATACGCCCCGTGTCCCGGCTCGGGATCTAAACCACTGCGTTTGATTTTATGAGTATGCATTCATGTTTGGATCGTAGATAATTGAAATCGCGTGGTTTCTAGGATTAGTGCCCGGTTGATGGCTTCCCCTCTATTTCCTACATAGGAGTTCAACATAGGATAAATATGGCGAGTAGTGTATACAGTGGGTTTGTATACTATGCACCTCTGCCTACCCTTTCGGGGTTACAGGTGTGATTCTATATTATGTGTGGTATAAACATAACAAATAGGACAACTACATAAATGACAACATGTATAGGTTCAATATGTATAGGTACAATGTGTATAGGTACAACATGTATAGGTACAATATGTATAGGTACAATGTGTATAGGTACAATATGTATAGGTACAATGTGTATAGGTACAACATGTATAGGTACAATATGTATAGGTACAATGTGTATAGGTACAACATGTATAGGTACAACATGTATAGGCGGTACAATGTGTGTAGGTACAACATGTATAGGTCCACTGGTCTACGGAAGCCATTCTAAATGTTTACTTCACATACACATTATACGTAGTCGTTGATGATTTGTGGCTTGTCAACAGCCTACCCCGGTAGAGATACAGATAAGTTACCCTACTACTTTTGGGAGTGGTGGAGTTTGGGTTACTTCTATTTACGTTATCCGCTTGTTGGCGTAAAAACTAAACAAATATAAATAAAAGTTAAAAATTCACAAACTGTTGTATGAGAATATTGAGATTCTTTATGAGAGCTGACAACAATAAAATGGTTGTTTTAAAATAAAAGGACAATGGCGCGACAAACTTTGCCCTTTCACACAAATTATTTGATTGTAATCAATCAGCGGATTGCGCGGTGCGGGGTGAGGTGTTACGTGTATATGGAAAAGGATTTTATAGGAGCGCCGATAGTGTTTTAACTGACTTTAAACCGAGAGAAACGCTAGATAGAGGTACTTAATTAGAGTTATATTCGCTGAATAGAAGAGGCTACTAAACAAAACCCCTATTGAAACCAAATAACGTAACATAAACACATGACTGTATTCTTAATTGGTCTAAGTCAGATGTTCACCCATCGCGTAAAATGAACTAAATACCCACGCTTCACCGAGCTTTCTGTTAGACCGGTGATAGGTGGTAAGCCGTATCGCTGTTTGTAATGATCGAGCAAACTTTGTTAGTGTAGTGATAATTCCAGATCAAATAGGTACGTATATTTCATTTCATTTACGACACAAGTACATACTGGGTCTCAACCACAAGTATTCGGAAGACAACTTGCAGCCACTTTTGATAAATGAATTCCTATGATTGGATACGGTAAATAAAAAGATACGAGTTACTTCCATAAACGTTTACCTTGCGCGAACTGCGTATTACACGCACACGCTACACTACATTGACCCCGATACTGACCCCGCCGGCGTGGTCGACGATTTCCCTCAATCAGCACTTATCACTATCGTCATCACGTCGATTAATTCCTCCAAATATTTTCTCCTCTCAGACGACGCCCTGAACCGAGGTTCGCGCCCAACAGGGCACCCTCGGGCCTGTTGTCTTAAACTTTGTACCGGGTAAGAGCCTTCAGGGTTTCCCATTTGTCCGGCCAAGTAGTTAATGCCATCTGCGGCAAATCTACAATAAGTCACGTCAAAAAAAGCTACATTACATTTCATGTTACATTTTACCAATATGTCATCATCACTAATTCAAGAGCCACGCTGTTGTCGGTGTAACATTCTCCATTCTTGCCTATCAATGGCCAATTCTTTTACTTCCTTATAAGACACGACGTTCACCTTCTCTTTAATCTTTACCAATATGTACGTATCATATATGCTTTGTCTTCACTCACAGTCCGGCAGATAACAATAACATTTTATTTACTAAAATACTGCAGTCGGTAACGAATAGTGACTCCCACAATCTATCCCAGGTGGCCTCGCGTGCGACACAAGCCCGCCAAATTGCGAAGCTGCCGAATGAACCGTGTTTTCATTCCAATTTTTCTCAAAAACGAATATTGTAAATGGGAACGTGCAATTTATTTCATTCACTCGCGTGTGATTGCTTATGATGTGATTGTTAACTGCATTTTGATATTTACTTCGGTCGCTATTTTGCTTAAAACTTCTCGTACCTATGCATTATAAACAACTCGTTAAGATAGATTGGAAATAATATCTGTAGGTGCGTTTTCATTATTTTTTGTAAAAAAAAAAATACTACCGAATTGTGAATTTCTCCTTATTTGAAGTCTGTTGAAAAATAGAATGCGTTCTGCTCCAAACTAATCTGAGTATCTAATCAAAAATAAAACGATGCAAAATGACAATATAGGGATTGTGTAGTGTGATTTTTATATATATATTTAGGTAATCAACAGCTTATATTAAAGTGTTACAATTGGTATTACAGCTAGCATTACGACCCAATGATAATAGATTACCCCAGCTTTGAATATACTATGTTGCGATAGATAGTAACCTGTTACCATACATCATAATATCATAGAGATCCAGTAGCATAATATGGCTGCAGAATCTGCCCTAGCGTTATTACACGGTCGAGTTCAGATCAAATTCAAATTCAAAAATATCTTTATTCAGTGGGTAACATAATTACACGATTCAAAAATCGTCAATTTTTACATAACGAACGTCTTATCCGCCTAAAACTACTGCAGCTTCTCACAATCTGTATAGCCGGGGAAAAGAAGCTGCAAGAAAAACCACGGCACAGGGCCCTAGATGTTCTTAAAAAAAACATAAAAAATTGTTATACAATTGAGTAATTTAGCTGCCTAATATCAGTTCTCAGACAGTTAATTCCATGCATTCATACCTTTTAAATAATTACTAACTTTATAATAACCTTTTTTGCAAAGTTTCTGTTTAACTACTGTGTTAAAACAGTTGAAAGGCAAATTCTGAATGTCAATGGGAATCTTATTGTACAAACGTATACATTGCCCCTTAAAAAATTTAAGTACTGATCTTATGTAATCGACTGACTTGTAAAGCAGGTTTATTTTTATTCCGGGTATTAACAATGTGCCGATCGCTATTTTTTCCAAATAATCCTATGCTAGTGTCACAAAACCCACCCAACATAAGTTCAAAATCAATCCCATCATAGCAGGCACATAAAGTTTGATAAAACAGTAACTTTTTCAGCGGGCGCTTGGAGTACGCAACTAGACGGTAGGTTCAATTACCGCGGCTCGGCGGCCAATAATTGGACCAGGGCTCGCGACAAAGCACCCACAATGGGCCCTGATTAATTTCCCAACTGCCTCCGAATTCTAACTAGCAAACACGTAGGCGCCAGTATTACCTACTCCGGTGTTTTGTATGAACTACCGAAAATTGTTCCGTCAATATTTTGTTTCAAAATACGGTTTTTCGTTTTGCATTGGATACGGTTACCCTGCCTATTACGTTGTCGAAAAGCCTCGTAAACAGTAGAATTGTAATTCAATAACTTTATTTCCATTTCACAACGTACATTTATTCACTAATAGATATTATAACTAAGATCATTATGAGCTCTGGAGGGCATTGCCATATCGGGATGGGTAAAATTATCAATAAGACGATTCAACACGTCGCATCTCCTGATATTCTTCCGTAGATGCAAATGATGAACATAAAGTTAAAGGAAATTCAATTATTTAGCACGTCAAAAAAATAAAGGATACTTTGCCGAATTTACATTATAGTCATTCAAAAAAATTAAAAAAAGTATAATGTAAAATATGTATTATTGTATTATCAAAGATAAATTTTAAAAGCGCAATGAGTCATTTCGTAAGGTGTTATGACTTGAAGCTCAAAAGCAACATTTATAGTGTTACGTAGGTACTCTTTCCAGATACTGTAGACTGGATCTAGATCTGTGGAATAAAACCCTTGTTCCCATGGGCGCTGGGTGCTGGGCGTGCTAATTGAATCCCCATCAGATCGCAACAAGGCGGTCAGTAGGAAATTAAACGTCATTCCGACACTTTCTTCCTAACACAATGTAGATTAATCTGCAGATCATTATTGTACTAAAACGATAGCTCTCTAAGTCTACTTTTGTATAATATCTTATGTGATATAATCCCTACTAATATTATAAATGCGAAAGTAACTCTGTTACGCTTTCACGCCAATACCACTAAACCGATTTTGATGAAATTTGGTACAGAGACAGATTATACCCTGAGAGAGAACATAAAGTAGGTTGTATATTATTTAGGGGTTGAATAAACATGCCGCGCGCGATAACCGATAACCACGCCGACGGAATTGTGGGTGAAAAGATAATTTGCTATAAGTATAGGCAGGTGAATTAGATTATTGTTAGCATCTTATCACCTAATTCTATAAGGACCTGTGATACGTACACTTGTTGAGTTATTAATTTATGAGTTTTTATTTATCTTAAATGCAATTTTCACTAATAAACACTTGACCATTATAGACGGCGATACGAGTCCTTAGTTCATCTTGCGATGAATGTACCTCGGACTACCCCGATTGGGAATAGTAATGTACAACATGTGTAAGTATGTTAAGAATAGTTACAATAAAACAATAATGTCCCTGTTACTAAGTAACTTTATAAAGAGCTTTTAGATGACTTTCGTTATAAAATCAGGTGAGATTTGTACGTAGAATCTTATAATATGCCATTATTTCTGTTTTTCGACTTCAAAAATCCAAGTGAAATTTTATTGTAAACTACTCACAGACAGTATAATATCACGTTATTCCAACTACACGTAAGTAAGTACATAAATATAATATGTCAAATATGTCAAAAGTTTTTGCGGAACGAATGAGTTTCTTTTTTTTTTATTTTCCCCAAACACACGATAGATGGCGTTATTCACTTTTATCGTGATAATTACCTATTTTCTCATTGCTGGGGTGTACCCCAATGTAATGGCAGAAGCATATATAAAACTAATTGTTGCTTGATATGTCATGTATAGATATTGCTTCTCTTTATTTTGATCAGAATAATAATGGGTGGAAGTTGTATTTGTACCCTGGTATAATAAAAAGGGTCATCATTTACACCCAAAAACAAATATTAAAGATGCATATTATGTCTGTCATTATGTTGTTATTGTGAAATTAGAAGTTTAAACAAAGACAAAACTTAACAACGCCATCTATCGTGATTTTGGGGATTGGAAAGTCCCTCATTGGGTTGGTGAAACAGAAGATCCTCTGTTTTAGTTTGAAAGATAGAGTCGATGTTTTAATGTCTTTGAAATTATTATGTTTGGCGAGGCTTATCGCTTTGGGTATAACTTATTAGTTGACCGGATTTCGAAAAGAAATATGTTTATTTCTGCTAGGTCTAATTACAGTAGTATAGATCGTTAGCTAATGAATGATTGTAGTGTACAGGCTCGCCGCAAAGCACGTTGTGCGCTCGAAGCTGCGCGGAAATTAAACGCCAACACGTTGTGCTGTTCCACACTCGCTCAAGTCAATTAATATCCTCAGAATGAGCAAACTTCATTATTTGACATACAATAAACATCTTTGGCGACCACGTGTCGGACGACGCTCAGTGGGTAGGCCCGCTACAAGGTGGACCGACGATCTGGTGAAGGTCGAGATCCTTGGGGGAGGCCTATGCCCAGCAGTGGGCGTCGTACGGCTGATGACGATGAAACATCTTTCGTGAATCCGTGGTAGCTCTTGGGGGGGGGGGGGGGGGGGAATTACCACATCGAAGCAATTCATCTAAGAAAGCAATATTGCCATTTGACATTTGCGCATATAAAAATAAGTGCGCAATGCAAACAAATGTCAAATAGCAATATTATATATGGCCATTTTAACCCCCCTGGTCGGAGAAGATGTGACTTACAACGTAGTGTCACGCGTTTGAATCCCGGATCGGGCTCTATGAGTTTGATTACATTTTTGGCTCATAGGTCATTACTACATTACTATTATTATTTAATTATTCATTATTTTGGGTATTACTGGTCAGCGACGTAGAGGAAGACCTAAGCTGAGATGGTTGAGTGTCGTGGAGAAAGACATGGAGAGTTGCGGGTTATCCGAAGACGATGTCCACGATAGGGCAAAGTGGAGGAAGAACAGTAGGAAAGCGGACCCCGGCGCAAGACGGCGGGATTCACGCTAGGAAGAAGAAGAAGGTAATCGATATCACGTGGTTTGCAGGATTTGTGGCCTAGTTAATAATAATGGTCATAGGCCCGCACCCGATTATTACATGGGATTTAAATCCCATGTAATACATGCTAGCGAGCTACTAGCTGGCGAGGAGTAGTTGTGTAATTCAAATTCAATTCAAATTCAAAATTATCTTTATTCAGTAGGTAAAAGCCACTTTTTTATACTATACATCTCTGCCTATCCTTTCGAGGATACAGGCTGATGCTATGAATGTTATATATTTCTTATCATTTTGAACATATCACATAAAATGCCCGTAATACGTAATGGCGTAAGACAACTTGCAAATTTTGCAGTTACTTTTACTTTATTTTATTTATTTTTTTAATTTGAAGTGGTTGCAAGAGGTCTTTTAGTGATTTGTGGGTTTGCTCATAATGATATCGATTCCTGTAGGTAACATAGTTACACTTATGATCGTCATTTTTAGATAACAAAGGTCTCATGCGCCTAAAACTACTGCAGCTTCTCACAACCTGTATAGCCAGGGAAAACAAGCTGCAAGAAAAACTTCAGCACAGGGCCCTAGACGTTCTTTTTCTATAAATACTTACTGATATATAATTTAGTAATTTGGCTGCCTAGTTCCCAGACAGCGAATCCCATGCATTCATATCTTCTAGATAATCACTAATCTTATAATAACTTTTTTTACAAAGTTTCTGTTTAATTACTGTCTTAAAACTGTTCAAAGGTAAATTCTGAATGTTAATGGGAATCTTATAGTAAAAACGTATACATTGCCCCTTAAAAAAAATTGTGATTTGAGGTCGCACTATCACCATACTCTACTTATATACTCTATATACATGTAGTCTACATAAATACTCTATATAAATGATATACCTACTCTACCGGAGCTCAGATAATTAAACGGCAACACTTAGTACGCCGTCGGACTCCACTCAATTAACGTGTTTAGTTTGTACCGGACTTTATTATTTACATTACAAATATGATTCGGACACTGTACTCTCAGAGCTAGGTACTTGATATACTGTATACATGACCTAAGTATCTGTATATCGGATATCACTACTATGTAGTCCCAACGAAGGAAAAATTTAGGAAATAAAATTCATGTAAAAGCGAATTTTGGCAATGGTGTTTATAACAACATACTTACTAAAAGTCCTGATGGGTGGGAGCTAACGGGACGGTAATAATGTATAAAATTAACGTAGAAGTAGTAGTAAATCTATTGTTAATAGTTTTTGAGATACAAACAAAAAACTAAAAAGGGCCTTTATACACACACCTCCTTGCCCCCCTTTCCGTTAGCTCTACACCTACACTAATTATCTCTTAATCAGTTTTCTTATTATTTAATAGTTGATTCAATCTACTGAATTATTTTAATCTACTATTGTCCTGTTTCACTAGGACATCATGTTTGCGGCGCTAGGACACCAACAGCTGAGCTAAGTTTAAACTTGAATCGTGAAGGCAGTGCGTGAATTTTGAAATTGGACGCTAACGTTCTTTCGTCTGATTCAAATATATTGCCTGCGCGGGCTCGCCTGCGCTTCTTACCGGGTGAGAGCCTTCAGCGCTCCCCATTTGTCCGGCCAAGTAGTTAATGCCATCTGCGGCAAATCTACAATAAGTCACGTCAAAAAAAAACAAAACAAAAAAAAAAAAAAAAAAAAAAAGCTCGCCTGCGCGGCGCCTATAAATATTTATTTGTCATAACGATTGTTTATCAAAATATTTTAGTAATTTGCAATAAAATTGAACCTAGACTAAGTGCTTTAGTGATTTTTTTAAGTCAAGTGTAAAGCCTACAACGTTTAAGACAACAGGCCTGAGGGTGCCCAGTTGCGCGCGAACCTCGGCTCAGGGTGTCGTCTGAGAGGAAAAATATTTGAAAGAAAGAGGAAAAATATTTGAAAGAAACTTCTTGTTTGTAATTTAAGTGGTAAATAAATAAATATTAACTAATTATTATAAAAGCATCTTTCGTAACTTGTACCACCTACCTAAGTAATGACGGTTAAGTTAGGTATTGTAATTGGCAGCCCTCAGACGTTACACACACAGTTGCGCGTGTTGATAATGTCAATGTGTAGTGCCTGTGTAAAACGAGGTTGTTTGTAGGAAGTGTCCGTGGTGTGTCAGTGATGTCAGCCATAGAGGCAGCCAATCAACTCGCGACACCAAAGACTTCAGGACCCCGATACCGACCCCGCCGGCGTGATCGACGATTTCCCTCATTCAGCGCTTATCGCTATCGACCCACTAGGGTCGATTAATTCTTTCAATTATTTTTCCTCTCAGACGACGCCCTGACCGAGGTTCGCGCCCAACTGGGCACCCTCAGGCCTGTTGTCTTAAACGTTGTACCGGGTGAGAGCCTTCAGCACTCCCCATTTGTCCGGCCAAGTAGTTAATGTCATCTGCGGCAAATCTACAATAAGTCAAAAAAATAAAAAATGACCATGATGTCCTAGTGAGCTAGGGTCCTAAGATATCTTTAAAAATTAATTCCAGTCTATGAATATACATATTGCCGTCTACATATTATACGTACCTATTAAAATCAGTCAATATTTTCATCCAATTTGACACGTGCCATTGATTAACACGTGTTACAAGCTATTCCATAGAAAATTATTTTACAACGTCTTTACCGATTCGCTACGACCGTTTGTGGTCTCTTTCTGGCCAATTACGTCTTGGGGTAAGATAATATTAATATTAGTATCTTTATAATAACCCTTTCCGAAGTAGCAATGAATTTATTGTGATAATATGTCTAGAAAAAGCCAAATCGATATTATAATATATCCTTTTAAAATATTGTTTGGCGAAAGTCAGTGTCGCGTTTGTTGCGGTGCATTTTTTGAGCGATGACAATATCTTATATTAATTTGACATTCTTTTTTTAGGTATTAGTCTGGATGGTAATTAATACTTCGCCGCAATGTTAATTGTTAAGTAACAGTATATCGCTGCCTTACAGAGATAGCTACGTAAGCGCTTCTATTTTTAAAAATCATAATCTGACGTGATTTTCTTCAACAACATTCAATTACTTAAATCCGGGGAAAATTGAGACCACAGTTTTTTTTTCTTGGATTGATACTTGCTTGTCTATTGCGAGGTTTTGCTAACAAAAATCACATCCGAAGTCACATTTCAAAAAGGCGACTACGATAGGTAGGATAGGTACGATATATGTATGTTAGTATTGCTCAAAGGTTACAACATCGCAGATGATTTTCGAACTGTTTCGACTACCGGTAACAAGCTTTTACTCCGGCACTTTATGAGCCCGGACTGAGCCTAACACTTGGTGCTGTACAATAGGCAGTGCAGATTCAAAATCCATTAGTAGAGGCCGCAGTGAGTGACGTCATGACGTGAGGAGGCTCCACAGCCGCTGTCCGCGCGTTTAATTTCCTCCCGACGCGGCCGACGATTGTACACACAAGTCTATTGCAGAAGAACGAACTTGCCTCAATGCTGTTCTATCTTGTTTCATTATTATTTCATCATAAACCTAGTTTCATTTGATCCGTTTTCGATAAGTAAGGGCTACATGAAGTATAGGAGGTATGCTACAATCAAGTTACTTGTAAGTGTTGCAAGTTTTAAATCTTAAGACAGCAATTATTGTCTAAACACCTGGCCATTTACACGTTTAGACACGGCGACTAAGTTGCTTTAAATCATTTGAGGAAAATCTCTTAAAAAGAACATACACTGAAACTTACACAAACCGTAATTGGAATGAGAATATGTATCTAATCTCTATCTCATTAAGAGTTCGTGCTACCTTGCAAATACGAGCAATTAAACATCGGGACGCCGAAAATAGTGCACTAATGATTAGCGTGGCGTGCGTGGTATCCGGGCTGTATCTAGCGCGTGCTGCGGCGTGGTGGAACGTGCAGCCGTAGCGTGCAGTCCCGTGCTACGTGCGACGTGCCGGCTAGCCCGCTCCGTGCCCGCGTGCCAATTAGACGTGCGCCGCACCACCGGCTAATGGCCCATTAACACTCGCTTTACACCGCGCGAGCATCGCTTACCTCCATCTATTCGCTTGTTGCAACACGACCGATCTAAGTCAGGCCCGCCCCTCCGCCCCTGCCGCTACATAGCCCAGCCGACAGAGGGGTAACCAATTTATATGAACCGTATCTTTAGATGGTAGTTATTGCCAAATATTCTACTGACAGCCACTGCGAACAATATGTGATCGAATATTCTGCCCGTCAAATAGGTATTTCTCACCATACTCTTGTGGTTTCGTAATGGGTTTATTAAGTAAGTGCTGTAATTTATTACAAGTTCAGTTTATTTGAACATCAGGATAATACGCTAAATTGGTAAATATGAGTTACAAGTTTAAAAACTTTCTGCTTACAGTGAACAACGGGTGTCATACAGCACTGTTGTTCTTCTTCTATCGTGTAGGTTGAGAGGTGGATTACCGACCTCATCAACCCTGGTGTCACTATGGGTTACTATTGAACCGCCAAAGGCCCCCGACATGTCTCATGTAACGACTACTTACTTACATCAGTAAGTAGTAACCGAGACCAACGGCTTAACGTGCCTTCCTAAGCACGGATCGTCTTACTTTCGGACAATCAGGTGATCAGCCTGTAATGTCCTGACCAAAGTAGGAGCACTGTTGTAAACGGCAAAGTTTTATATCTGTAAGTATAACTAAAACAGTTTCCACTCGCTGCACCCATACAAATCGAATTAACGGCTTTACCTAATGAATGTAAAAGTCGCAATGTGAAAACTAGATGAACGCCGACAACAACACGCGCTAGGAATGCAACGCTTAGGCTCGACTGGGAAACGGTTCAAATTAAAGTGGAAATAGGATCCGCCATTAGTGTAGTACTGTGGAGTACTGAGGAGTACTGTGGGGTATTGAGGGGTACGGAGTTAGCACGCGAGGAGCGATGCCCCGATCGGGTGAGGCCACGGTAATTAATTGGGTATTTTCACACGTCAGCGGCTAGATCCCACCAAATAGATCGGCGGGCAGACCCTTAATTAACTATATCGGGCGCGCGATCTTGCGCCCGCGCAGTCCACGCCAAATTGGCGAGTCTTCGAAATAGTCCCGAGAATAGGCGAGATAACGCTATAGAATGCTCGGTAATAACCTCATTATGAAATACGCTTCTTTGTTTGTTCGATTTGTGGATAACTGATTTTGTACCTAGTTTGCTCTAAGGTAGGGTACTTAATACGAGTACTATTTACTTGGTACTTAGGCGTGAGGTTGTGTATGTATTTATTTTGGTACTTAATATAATATTTATTGTGTGTCGGTACCTACCTAAGTTTTTCGTCATCCATGCCTGTTGATTTATGAAGGTGCCAGCAATGTTTCCCGCGCATCACCTGGCAGAAATTGCTGTTTAGTAATAAGCCCGCCTATTATGCTTATTTTATTCGTCTGTACAGGTCCTGTGATTATGTTATTGTGCAATATAAAAAATATTGATTGATTGATTGATGTTTACCTACAGTCGTTAAATCAGAATTTAGTTTGTAAAATATTATTGTAGGTACCTACACTTAGCACCTTCAAGTGTTATTACGACTCGGACGTAAGCAGCTACTAGGGTGCAAAACTACAAGTAGCTAATTTTATTGATAATCTAAATATCGTCGCCTCATACCTAACAGTTACTTATGGTATAAGTACAGAAACCTAAGATCGATAATAATGAAACGTATGATTCAAATTAAAATATACTTTATTGCACCAAACAAAAAAGGTAACAATAAAATAACACAAAACACATAAAAACAATATCATAATTAATATTCATCATATCCATCTTAGGACTTCGTATCAACAGTGGCTGCAAGTTGTCTTTGATTACTTGTGGCTCTGCCCACCCCATTTGGGATTACGGGCGTGAGTTTATGTATGTATGTATGTATAATTAATATTATATCTTTCATTTCTTTCTAAAATGTGGAACCGTTCACACGTAACATGTTATTATGTTATTGTATATGAACCGTTTAGGAAAGCTTTTCTTTTCGTAAGTACTTTCTTTTTCTTCGCATAGACAATACACTTAAAGCTTTTAACATTAGAAAATAAATCCGACAATTAAAAGCAATCTCAACGCTAGCACAATAACTATTCATGTATTTTCGTATTCAAAAGCCATGTGAAGTAGAGACGAGCGCTCGTCATTTCATTGAAGGCACGATTGATAGGCGTCGTCGGAAACAAAAAAACAATTACGACAGCATTGTCCAATAGATTATACCGCTAATTATTATAAGTGATCATTAAGTTTTTTAATTACACCGCCCATTCACGCGTCGATCACTGCAGTTGCCAGTCAGTGCGCTTAATAATTCTTAATACGGCAGAGGAATGTTGGTTTCGCTCGCCGAATCCTATTTGAGACCTATGAAAGTCATTTTTTTTTTTTTTTTTTTTATCTTTTTTATATAGCTCAGTTACAGTTCTCGTTGAAACCCTGTCTCCCAAACTAGGCATTAAGCATTGATAATTAATTTTCCATCGATCGCTCTGCCTGGGAAAATTGCTTTATACGGATTTTAATTGATGTATCTTTTAGTGTAATGTAAGTAAAGTAATAAATAAATATACTCTTTATTGCAAGTAACCATTGACTCATATTACTAAATGACTTAATAGGCTACTTGACAATCTAGACAAATGAGATACTTTTTACGAAACGTCAAAGCGAAAGTTTTCTTTGGAGTTTGTATGGAAATACTATCCTGTGACGTCATCAATATAAGCGGTCAAACGTCGTACTCATTGTTACTTAATCCATAAATAAAATTCGAAAATTAGTCGTAAAGTAAAATGAGATTGATTTTTGATCAGCGTAAAATGGCTTTTATTTCTAGATTAGCATTTTATAATTTATCTTTGACCCAGTCAAATACCCAGTTAGTATAAAATAAAAAGAACAGAACAATATCAAAAGCGTATGATGCATTTGGGCGCGTGTAGGCCACTGCAGTGATGCATATATGGGCTCTCGTCCATAATCGAACAGAGAGTAAGGTAATGAGGGTAATGTACTTATCATAATAGTCTTTTAAGTCCCTTCACGCTTTGCCCTCTTGAGATAGACAGAAGGGATACATTGACAATTCATAACTCCACTCAACATTTTCTACCATTGTTGGTAAATGACATTCAACAAATACCTAAGGAAATTTAAACACGCATAAACTACCATAAAATTCCCGCTGAATCTATTTCATCGAGGTTTTAGTTAATCCCTTCTTCTACTTCTATCGTGTGAGTTGTGAGGTAGATTACCAACCCCGTCAACCCTAATATCAGGGCTACTATTGAGCCGCCAAAGGCCTTAATTACTCAAATCAAATCAAATCAAATCAAATATACTTTATTGCACAGAACTAAAATTTCAACAATCAGACATAACACATGAAAACAGTACAATTTGGGCGGCCTTATTGCTCTAGAGCAATTTCTTCCAGGCAACCACCAAAAGGAAACAAACATTTACAAACAACTTGGATGAAAAGAATTACTCTTTTTCTATCGTGTGGTTGTAACCTCATCAACCCTGGTATCAGGGTTATTATTGAACCGCCAATTGCTCCTGACATGGCTAATATAACAACAACGTACTTACATCAGCAACCACCGGCACCAACAGCTTAACGTGTATTCCGAAGCATGGATCACCTTACTTACGGTCAATCGGGTGATCAGCTGCAATGGCCTAAACAAACTAGGGATCACAAAGTGATTTTTGTTATATTTCCCCAGCGGCATTCGAATCCGGGACCTCCGGATCGTTATCTCTACGCTTAACCACTGGACCGCGGAAGCCGTTACTAAAGTCAACTGGTGCATTACATATTAGCAGTCAGCAAGTGCTTAGGCATAGAGGCAGCCAATCAGCTCGCGACACCAAACACTTCAGGACCCCGATACCGACCCCGCCGGCGTGGTCGACGATTTCCCTTATTCAGCGCTTATCGCTATCGACCCACTAGGGTCGATTAATTCTTTTAAATATTTTTCCTCTCAGACGACGCCCTGAGCCGAGGTTCGCGCCCAACTGGACACCCTCAGGCTGTTGTCTTAAACGTTGTACCGGGTGAGAGCCTTCAGCGCTCCTCATTTGTCCGGCCAAGTAGTTAATGCCATCTGCGGCAAATCTACAATAAGTCACGTCAAAAAAACATCAAGTGCGTGGAGTTTCTTAAACTCAACGTACAAATATTATTTGAACCAAATATTCAACAGTATATTAAAAATTAAATGAGCTGATGATTATTATTTTATAAAGATATAATTATTATAATGTATTTCATATATTGCACCTCTTTTTATTCTCCCGCAGCTATTCGTATACTACCTCTGGGTTGGCTGGAAGAGATCTCTCTTAGAGATAAGTACTCCCTTGTAAAGTGATGTAACTAGTTGTTAAGTGGAATAAAGTACCTATAAAAAGAAGATTCGCATTCTTTCGACGAAATAAAAAAGGCTTTAACACTCGTCAAATATTTTGTCTCATTGAAGTACCTACTTGCAACCAACAAAAACTATACAGCTTCTTATTAAGCGTATACTTAGCGTCGCGACCGATGGATATTTATTCAGTATGACTTCACCAAGTTGTAACCTGTTTTTGTGCTGCGTGCGCGGTGCATTCCTTTCATAAATACTCATACGAGTGATGCGCAAGCGTACTGGCCGGCGGGCGGCGGGATATATGCCTTCTACCCCTATACTTTATCTAAGTGGGGCACATACATAACATGCATACAAGCTTCATAATGTGAGACTAGTGGCGATTAAGCTTCATAGTCTATGAAATGAAATAAAAATTATTTCTGTGCAAATTCTACATTACAAACAACTGTTATATAATTAATTAATTAAATACCACCAAATACAACACGACGCCTGCAAAGACTCACACAGATTTTTTTAAAAACTTTTTTTTTTTACTTCGCCTGGATTGTCCCACTGCTGGGCAAAGGCCTCCCCTCTGAGCTTCATAAGTGATCTCTCTCCAATCCTTCTGAAACGCGTTCAGGTCGTCTCTCCATCGCGTCCTGGGTCTGCCACTGCCTCTGCGTCCACAAAAAATGTCAATGACAAATAATTTAATTTTTTTACAATAAGTAATTCAATAAGAGTGAAATATTCTACATAGTACATACTTTCAATATAGTAACACACATCCACGTTGGTAATCCACCTCACAACCCACACGATAGAAAGAGGTGAGATGAATTGTTTTAATGTGGCCTTTTTAACCCCCCAGTTCTTTAATACCACGTGTGGTTGCAAGCTATCTCCTAGTGAGGTGTGGATTTGCTCAACCCGATAAGGATTATGTAAACTACCCAAACACACATTGTCATAATACATGATTATATCCCATGTACCTATCTGGTATCTATACATAAAGTGAAAATGAAATCGAAAACTTTTGACACGGACGGGACTTGAACCCGTAGCTCTTGTGAAGCCGGGACGAGCGTGTTAACCATTACACCACCGAGTCTTCATCCTGTCATTGCGAAATTTTTGACGTGTATCGTCATTAAGCCGACATCTAGTATCTATACAGTTATTTTTCGTAAAACTAACAGCCGGTGCTGTTCTACATCAAACAATTTATGTGTAAAGAGAATTAATAGGTTTCATCTCAGGTACGCGTTTAGCCTCGGCTCGGCTTTCAATCAGGTGAGATGGAGCAAAACTTAAGACCATATTTTGAAAAAAAAAAATGGGGTTCAGTCCAGTACCGCACACGGGGCGAACCATCGCCCGCCTCACGAGAAACGAATGTTCCCACTCTCTAATTACGTTTTACGCGATATCGCCATTTAATTAGCAACATGTTTCCCATTCCGAAACATTAATTAATATTTTCATCAGAGTTCTCCGCATTTAACTGTGCTTTTATTACTCGCTCGAGATTTTAATAAAGATTCCCGACCACCCTCGTTGGAGTATTATTGTTTTAAAAATCCTTATTAAGATTTTTTATTACCGCGGCGACGAAAGCATTTATTTCAGTGTCGACGGCTTTTCGATCGAGCACATTATGATTTCCTTTCGGAGTCGAGTAATCCAATAAAATAAGTATAAGTAAGTGTACAGTTTTTTTTTGATGCAATGACAAGTGGTCGACATTAAGAGCGCGGGATCACATTCGATTGTTTTTGCAATAATAAAAATGTCACGACGTGTGTTTGTGACAACTGGCAAGAAGTTCTCATCGTGATAAAAGGGACGTGGACGAGTGAATTTGCCGGATAAGGGATACAATTAATGCAATGATTGGCGGGTAATTGTGGCGACAGATTAATAACCGCGCCACGTCCGCGCACAAATTACGTCGGCCGCGCGCTGTATGCCTGCATGACATCTCTTTTACCGTTCGATTGCACCTTATTACCGGAATGATCAACTTTTTACCGCGGACCAGTATTAAACGTAACTATAGTTGTAATTTTTGCGTAATTTGCATAATTGAAACCGATGAAATTCCTATTATTTCACAGGTCCGAGAGCGTGAGAACAGCCCTCGGAGGAAACTAATTATTACACTGAATGCGGCTTGGGTCTTCGGTTAATTAGAGACGGAGTGGTTCAACCCTCTTAATTAATACTTGTGCTTAGCAGGCTCCCATACCTCCGCTGTTTTGTTTCATTGCTAATTCGTGTTAAAACATTAGTTCTGAGTATTTGTATTGCTGTTACGTAATCAGTAATACTTCATAGTAGGTCATACATCAATATATGAATAAAATAAGCTATCAAAGGAAAGCATTGAGTAGGCGGTTGCGTGGGAGACAATGAAAGATAAATAGGATATCGTAACACGTCTTACTTAAAAAAATGCTGTTCTATGTTACTTTATTGACTGTAATTGACGAATTAAAATGACGATAAACTATACTATTTATTATATTATATCTGTTTTATATATGTATATACTTATCTTGTTATATACGTATTTATGTAATTATCAATAAGTAGTCTATAATGTATTTAGTAATATTAGTAGTAAGTATACATTTAGTTTACTTGCTTTCATAGATATTAACCCATTTATTGCGTGATCACACCGGCCCACTGAGTTTCTTTCAGGCTGTCCAAGGTTAGCTGGAAGAAATCCCAATTAGGGATAAGCTCGCCTATGCTTTATCTAACGATAAATTATATGTAAATTTTCTTTGTATTCTAAAGCAATAAAGAGTATACAAACAAACAAACAAACGAATTAGTGATTGATTGTCGACAAATGCCTGTTTTATGTCCAGAAAATTTCGGACTATAACTTTGAATCCATAATTGAATAAACGATTATGGATGGTTACCTAATTACGATATTGCATGTTCTGTGTGATTGTTTTACAAATGACTAGATTAATTAATAATGTCCTTTTTTGTTTCAGGTAGGTAAGTGACTTATGCATGTCAGCTTGAGTAAGTAAATTTACGAAAGCAATTACTATGGTCAACGCGGAGACCCTTCCGTGCTCTGACGATCTCGTCAGCGGGGGTAAGTACGTTTATAATTAAGAGTTTCGAAAAGTCGACGATATTTTCCTATTTCTAATAACAGTCTAAGAACTTTACTTTTAGGCGCTTGTAAGACCTTTACGAGCGCCGAAATCGTAAATAAACGGACTTCTTCCACTAACAATCTTCCCCGCATTGACAATGATATTTTTTCCTAAATATGACTGAATATCCTTATCCACATATATTGTACACCAGCTCACATTGGGGCTCCGAGTAACAATGATACGAGTATCAATAAAAGTTGGATTGCTCTTTATTCACTTACAAAATTCGATTCCTATCGACTTAAGTGCAAATAAGGATGCAATAGAAAATACATAAACGATATTTACGACGTGTCAGTGTAAAGTCGTAAAGGTGAAATTGTCCACAAGTGAGGTGATGGCGCGTTTAAATGGAGGGCTCGACACTGCCGGCGTGGTGGTGTGCGTGACTGTACACCGGAGGGACACGGCTCTTCGATTAACATAAAACCGAGACGGCACTCGCGACCTGCGTGGGCGCATCACCTCGCGCATCTACCTTCATAATCTACCTCCAACACGAAAAGCAAACAATCCCATAAACGTACAAAACAAACTAATTAGCCACGTTATTTCCTCTAACCACACTAATAATGTACCAGGACAATCATTGTAAATTATTCGCGACCGCTAAACCGTGTTTAGTCAGTTAGTCATCATTTGAACAGAGTGATGTCGCAACGTCAGTCGAAAAATAATTAGCAGTTAGTTGACCTCGCGTCCCGGCGAAGGAAAACCGCACGAGAGTGACATTGACCTGCGCGCGCGACGCCTACACCACGTTGCGGCATTCGACATTATCTGGAGGTGCATCATTTTCTTATTCCCAACTCCACAACTCGGTACTCGCAGCGCAAAAAACTAAAGACTTTTTAACTACACGCCACTGTGCAATTTCCATCCGGCCCGCCACACAAACCGATTATTACCACTTGCGAGATCAATAATTCATATCCAATTAGCTGATTACCACAGGATGCAGTTACGTGATACTGCTATTACACTCGGCGTTTCAATTAATTTAACTCAATTTAAATAGTGGTTTACGAACGTAGTGCGATGTAGACTGACATGTTCGATGCGGGCGATACGGCCGCCGATAACATTCCGGCAGAGGATTCGAACACGAAATTCTTGGCGTGGGCAAAGCGGAGCCATACTTGAGGCTCTGGGCCGAGGTTAGACGTGTGTCCAAATGCGAGGAATTTACTGACAATTGATTGAGGCGTGTGTCCAGCGAGGCTTGGTGCAGCTTGCGGGCTGATCTCCGCAATGTTCAGCATTCCTCGGCGCCGGCCCACGAGAGGCCTCCACATTCGGCGATAGGATCGTGACAGAGAATTCGTCGGTCGACTGCCGGTGGAATGCGAACGGTAATTGATTTGTCCTGCGTAATCGACAGATCGACGGGATTGACAGGAACGTCGAGACGGAAAGCTACCCGCTAGGGACTGCGCTAGTTAAGCGTAACTTACTGACATCGGATGGCCTTGATTGACTCACGTGAATGTCGATTGCATCTCTTTAGTTTCTTTTTTTTAAATTACCCTGTTGCATACTTGGTTGTTTATTGGTTTCCAGTATAGAAGTACAGATGTTTACTATGAAGTAAATGGCCAGAGAAGATTGCGACGCGGCGCACGCGAGCTTGATCCGGTCCGGGTTAGTGCGCGAAGCCAAATAAAATTAATATTCATAGCCGTTGTATTTATTGGCTTTCAATTAGTATAATCGTAATGGAGCATTAACATACGCGCGGGCGGCGCGTCGGAGCTTTACCATGCCAGTCATGGTATTGCCAGAGCTAATATACTTACTTTTTGAGAAGCTTTTTTGTGGTTCTAATTAATTCTCCATTAGATACTTACGTACAGAATATGTATAATGATATTATACCTATTACATTATTTTAACGTGTTTTCATATGGTTTCGTCTAGTTGTTCAGGTAGGTGCCCTGTGTTATAATTTATGGAATAGTATTTTATTCATGATTGTTAACTTAAATACGTTTAAGCGTGTATAAATGAAAACCTATTTCATTTCAATTCTCACTGCCTGTTTCACATAGTTATTTCGGGGCTGCAGTAGAATTACATTTCTAGCATAACCAAGGCACAGTTATTGCTAAGATTAATAGTTGTCTTTAAAAGGGCGATTTGTCCCAGTTTGCTCAAAAATACAGATATGGTCATTGGAGCGTTGAAGTGGGCAACACTCGCGGAAGGCAGGCGATGACCTCCGCGACCGGTTCCATCGCCCCCCCACCCCTCGCGCCCCGCCTGCGCCCGCGCCCCTCGCGAGACGTTTCATTACGTTATTATTATATTAAATGCTATAATACACATTGTAGGCATTAGTCCCGAGACGTCGTCCTAAGAAATAATGTATGGCCGCGGACCTCCTCGTCGTTTTGTTTGAAACTTGAAAGCTCGGGGATTAGCGTTGTGATCTTTATGGCCTTTTTGAATGGCGAATTGTTCTATAGCCAGCGATTTTTCATATCCAATGCGTCGGTTTCTCGGTATTTTGTTCATATTGCATAGTCGTTTTGTTTGTATCACGTCTTGGGTTATTGTAAAAAAGTGCTTGAAAGCTCATGTATTCGATAAGTGTAGGTAGGTAATGGTCCTTTTTTATAGTTTGGCATTTATTATAATTTATTTATAAGTACTGTACTTTTATTTTTTATTTTATATATATATTATATATATCACGATATTGATATCACGTGGTTTGCAGGATTTGTGCTTTGGTTAATGGAAATAGGCTCGTATCCTATACATGAAGGATGTAAGATATGGATGTACATATATTCTCACCCAACCCATCTCGTAGGAGAGTAATTTGGTTTCGTATTAAACTAATTTTTCGGCACTCGGCTTGCAAAACTTGGATATAGAGCGAGCGAACGTTTCCAACCAACAGATTATATCGTAAGTACTTGAATTACACGAATAAATAAAATACGCACTTTCAAAACTCGTTTTGTTTTAACTTGGACTGTACACTACATTCAACTGTATTTGTTAAAAATAGTAATAAGTAGGTAGTTTAAAAAAAGTATGCTTTCAAGACACTAAAACGTATTGACGCCACAATAACTTTTAATTAAAAGTGTCCGCTATGTTGGTATCCTCGCATTGTGACGGCGCGATCTAATTATAGCGGCGGCCAGTTCGGCGCGGGCGCATCCTCGGAATAAGGCACACCACAAAGTATCGCGTTACATCGCGCGGTGCACTTGATCATGCCGTTGTCTGCCCTCTTTTATTTGTCCGCTTTATGCCTTCCTTTATTTTTGTCCGCCCGCTTTGAGCGGCCACCGCACCGACCGCACCGCTTAACGCTCGCCGCAAACCCAGACCAGCGAATTAGCTTTAGTAGACCCCATAATCTGAAACCATCTTTAAAATCAATATCCATTTACGATAAACATCTCTTGCGGTGAAAGCTATTGTAAATTCAAATAGTTAGTCTCCACTGATCGACACACAGCGGTCGAAGCATCGTGATCCCACCGGCGCGCATTGCGATCATAACTCTCCGAGATCGTCGTAAATCCATTCGGAACTTATTAGAGCACTCGTTAAACTAAGTACGAGCCGGAGTCGAGTTGGCACGTCAAAATATCAGTGGTAATAGAGCGGGTGAGTGCGTGCCGAGGCCGTGCCCCGGCCGACCAATTTATTCGTCGGGACGTCAGATTTCGAGGGCCTCGTTACGACTAAGCCTCCAATTAGACTTATCCCTAATTAAGAGATGCCAATAAATTACCCTCCATCACGGGCTAACGAAGACGCGCCGCACTAATAACGCTAATTGATTTTGAGTAATGAGCTCGAGTTTTGATGGAGCTGATTGGGGGACGAGGGGGCGCCATCGATCGAGCACCGCCACGCGCTGCTCACCGCCGCCACCGCCGCTCTGGGCGCCCTACACCCGTGTGGCGTTCTTATCTGGACGCCTTATGTTAATCTAATTTGCCAATTGGCTTTGGCGACATTCACGAGGCGACATTCGGCACTCGGCCGTCGCGCATCAGCTTCCCGCCACCAATGTTTATTCAAATATATTCTCACAAGCGTAAGAAACCAATCGTAAGTTAGTATCGACGAGTAACCAAGCGCAATTTCCTTTTAATTGAATTCCATTACCATAGTTAAAGTTTACGTTTAATTACGGCAACCAAACACTGGTCTCGCTTGAAATATTTCCTCAATATGCAAATGATGTGCGTAATTATCTAAGTCTTTAGGTTCTAGAAAACGTTGTCTATGTACAAATACTACGCATACTAAGTTCTTAGTAATGAAGGTACTCGCCGGTTTCTACTTAATATTCCGATGCTGATAACACCGCAAGTAACAGCTCAAAAGAGCTAGTAATGATACTTGTTAAAAGAAATTAAAATAAGGCGACACAAAGGAATGTAGATGACTCTATAAGATAATGGATCACTAACAATGATCAATTATAATTCATCAATATTAATTTAAACATATTTCATTCTAGACGCTTCATATTGATCCTTAAATATAGGTGTTTTGAGTCGAGGTCTCCGGACGCATGTCTAGTCCCACTGTGTCTTTTGTACGGTAACAATAGATAAAGGCGATAGAGCTAGGAATTTATGCGTATACGCATATGATTTACGAGTCGGTTCCAACACGTGAAAACATTTCTGTTTTTAAATGTTATTTAAATAGGCATATCAGTGAAATACTTACTTATCTGCTTATGTAAATCCATTTCCTTGGGTAGATAAAACAACCATTAAATTACTTCTTTATGTTACATACGAGACTTTCTTTCCTATAGTGAACCGCGACTTAACGGCCGTAGCGTGTATGACAATGCAATGTAAAAAAAATAATGAAATTCCATTGTAATGTACCTCATTTGAAAACCATAAAGTTGAGCATTAAGCAAGGACATAAAATTACATCACGACTCGACAATTAAACGGTTACCTTATACGGAGAGGCTGTGGGGAAGGTTGATGAAGTTGTCTGCGCCGGCGCACCGAGACTCGCTATCTGTAGATCCTATCGCAGCCGCGCTGATACCCCCACTCTCATTATTCCACACAATCCGATTAGGAATGTCTTCTCGGCCTTTAGACGCGTAATTTCGTTTAATAATGTGTATAGATTCTTTATCTGAGAATAAATCATGGGCTTTGTATAACCTTATTAACTTTGAAGCCTGATTTAAAGATTGTCGATAGCGGTGATTTAAACCGAGTTAGTTTTGTTTGCGTGCTTAGAGCTTTAGAACTTAGAGCTTGGATGAACTGTTTACGAATGTCTAGGAATCTTAACATGAGTCATATTCTGTGTAAAACGGCCTCCGTGATCCAGTGGTTGAGCGTAGGTCTCACAATTTAGATGTCCTGGGTTCAAAATCCGGTGACACATGTGCAACAAAAGAAAACATTTAGTGAGACGGTCCCTGATTTTGTTAGGACATTGCAGACTGAAATCACCTGATTGCCCGAAAATAAGGCGTTTTCGCGTTTCGGAGGGCACTCGGTCCTTGCTACTATTTACTTAAGTAAGTATGACTTACACCGGGCTTGATAAAGTCGTCCATTAACCTCACAACTCACATGACAGAAGAATAAGAATTACTTGTAGTAGGTACTGACTGCTCTACCAAGGCCTAGGACAGACGTCTGGCCCTCCGCTCCGCGGAGATCCGTGTTGCTCTATGGTCTGAGCTAATTAATATCTTTATAAGTTACTTTTACGTACTTACTTGATATTGATGGTCTAACATATTTGTGATGTAAGTACTTTATGACAGCTCAACAGCCCATCACCCATCACCGGTCATCAGGTGACAGAAGAACATCACTTTATAAGTAGTCAACATAAATAACAAGGAAATTTCTAAGTCTCCTTGTCGTCCACAGAATGTGACAACATTGGACCGCTACATCTATTTACTTGTCGTTCATTGCGTAGTTACAAGCGCTAGTTGTGGTTGCGCGAAACCAAAGAAGCAATGAATGACGTGGAAAGTTTTATAAAATAATTGATTAGCGTCAAAATGGCGGGAAGAATTGCTTATTGTTGAAATTGCATATTGTTTACGTCAAGATGGCGGGACCAGTGTTTAACGTGTATATCTTTTGAATGAAATAGGTACTAAATTTTATAGTCTAGGTATCAAGTAGTAGTGGATATTATATATTTTTTGACATGACTTATTGTAGATTTGCCGCAGATGGCATTAACTACTTGGCCGGACAAATGGGGTGGGTCGATAGTGGGTCGATAGCGATAAGCGCTGAATGAGGGAAATCTCGACCGGTATCGGGGTTCTGAAGTGTTTGGTGTCGCGAGCTGATTGGCCTCTATGGCTCGTAGTGGATAGTTAGTATCTAACAATATGCAATTTCAACATTAAGCAATTAGTCCCGCCATATTGACGCTAATGATCGTTGCCTCATATAATATGATCGTTTTGTGCATAATAATATTTCAATGCCACCAACTATGCTCCCGCGGTATATCTCTATAATAAGAGTTCTGAAAATGTGTATGTAATTTCGAAGTCTGTAAAATATAACAACGCGGTCAGGGTGCTGATGGGGCTGCCGCGGCGTTCCAGCGCGTCAGGGTTGTTCGCTGAGGCGCGGGTCGACTGCTTCTACACCACAATGCGTAAACTATGCACATCACTGACTCGTAGGATCCGCGCCAGCCCCAACAGTATCCTGAGCATGATTGTAATTAGGCTGGACTATCCGTACATGACTCATTGCTCCATGAGTCACTTGGACAGGAGCTGTATATAAACGTCTTATTTTTAATGTGTATGTGTGAGTATCTGTGTAATACTTAATATTAGTGAGTAAGAAATCATTGTTACTAACATCCTGGGTCCAAGTTACCCGTAATATTTTTTTTTTAATTAAAAATAACATAACGTAACATAACCTCACGACTATATCCCTTGGGGTAGAAGCACATCCATCACAAGATGAACTAAGCACCCTCGCCTCACCAAGCTTTCTGTACGGCCAACGTGATAGTGTATCACGTTATATAAATATTCATGAATGATAGATTTGTCAAGTACCTCGTGCTACTTATAACCGATGGTCCGTTCCCCAGCCGGTAAATAATGGGCCCTATCAGTCGTGTTCTCTACCACGCCATCACTTACAATAATGAGCTTCTAAGATAACTGTAATGCACTTAATTGGATAACTTAATGATTGTAATGCACGCCTAAGAGAGCCATGTTATTTAGACCCGTTTCTTTGGAACTTTGTACCAAGAAAGGTAAAACAACTTTCTAATTTCTTTAATAAGTGCTCAGTGTTATTGTGGAGTGATTACAGCCAGTGTTGGGAATATATAGTACTTTTTATACCTTTTTTTTTCTTCTATCGAGTGGGTTGTGGGGTAGATTACCAACCACAGCAACTCTGCTATGCGGGTCATGGGCAAAGGCAAGTAACGACAACGACTTCTCAATAAGTAGTAACCGGAACCAACGACTTAACTTGCCCTCTGAAGCACGGATCGTCTTACTTTCAGATAATCGGGTGATGTCAGTCTGTAATGTCCAAACCAAACTAAGGATTACAAAGTGTTTTTGTGATATGTCAACCGGGATTCAAACCCGGGATTTCCGGATCGTGAGCACATCGCTTAGCTACTGGACCACGGAGGTCGACAAATAATCTATATAAAAGACTCATTCCAGTATGGACAGATCCACAAGTCCTCAATAAGACAATCCATGAAGAATATGATGAACAGTATGGTGAGAGATATCAACTCTTCGGCCAAAGATATAGTTCATATTTTTTGGAAATGACAGTTGAGGCTATGTAAACTTCAAAGATGACAGACAGATATAAAATTCACGGCACTAATCCCTATTGGGGTGCGTAGACCTACAAGTCTTCAGAACGAAACGTGCAGATCTATTTTAGATACCTAAAAGTTTCAATTTTAGGTATCAGAAAAGTTATTATCAAGTACCTATAAATATTTCAACATAATGTCCAGGTTTGAATCTCGGATTGGACTCTAAACCACTGAATTGGACTTTATAAGTTTGAATTCATGTTTCGATCATAAACAATCACGTGGTTTTCAGGATTTGTGCCCGGTTAATGGCAATTGGCTTGCCCTCTATTACCTAAACATAGCTGGCGAGAAGTGGGTGTACTATACACATCTGACTACCTCTTCCGGAACACAGGCGTGAAGCTACGTGTTGTTGCTATGGTATATATACATATATGTTTTTATATAAAATAGGCTTGCGTTTGACTACAACCTCACCTGATGGTAAGTGACGAGTGTGATTTCCAGCTTATAAAGCTTCTTTCACTTTGAAATCAACAAAGTCGTCAACATACACTAATTGATAACTTTAAATAACTTATAATGAGTGAAGTATTTTGAAGACCATCAACGCACCCGCTGGAGTGTATTGATTGGTTATTGCTCTCCAAATTGGTACACTTAATCACTTAATGAATGATTTATCGTAATGGCGGCTGTGATGTCGCAATACCACTATGTGTATCAAGGTGACATTACATTCATACTCCATACTATATCCCCATTGGGGTAGTCAGAGATACATCCATACATTTAAAACTTTATAGTCTAAAATTTATTATTTTGATGGTATTATTATTATCGCCTATATCGACCAAAGGACTGGACGCAGTCTCCCACGTCGTGCGTGACTTTAGAAACTGACGTATCTGCATTTTTGCTATTGTCTTATTGACAATAGCAAAGAGTGCAAATCAGATTCGCCAAAAAATTCCGATACGTCAGTTAGCGACTGCATGATGGGCGGTAGACAGTTACACTGGCACTATAAAGTTCATCATATCCATCTTAGAAACCGAATACGAAGTTCGGATGCAGATTTTGTATATTTCTTTTTGGCTTCTGTAAATGTCACCAAATAAAACATTTTCATGTAATATGTTGCCAAGACGAGATCATATCGATCGCAACGTCATAAAGTAATCAGATCTCATGTATACCGGGTGTTAGTGACATCGTAACGAAAAAATTGAGGGATGAATCAGACCGTGATTCTGAGTTGATATCAAGTGGAATTCTCCGTCGCAAAAGTATGAAACTGAAAATAATTTATTTCTTTATTTATAAAAAAGGTACACCAACAGCTTATATAATAAAACATTAAATAAAATAAAAGTTACATCAGGAATTAGACTGTTACATAAGCCAATTATAGGTGCACACAACATTTGCAAAGTAAGACAACGTAATCGTTTAGTAGATAACTAAATAATAAAATTAAAAAACAGATAATTAAAAAAATACATAAAAAAGTAAAATATATATAAAACACACATATTTTATTGAAATAAAACTCAAAAATTTTCATGAATTTCGACAGGAAATTCCACTTGATATCAACTTAGAATCATAGTCTGAACCATCCCCCTCAGTATTCGTTACGGTGTCACTATGACACCCATACCTACTTGTATGGCTACCTGTATGTACTTGTACGTGGTGTATGTGATATCGTAACGAATTCTGAGAGGGATTCAGCTCATTTTCCTGAGTTAATATCAAGTGGAATTATCCATCGAATTGAAAATAATTTTAAAAAACTAAAAATAAATCATTAATTTTGCGACGGAAAAATCCACTTGATATTAACTCAGAATCATGGTCTGAACCATCCCCCTCAGTATTCGTTACGATGTCACTAACACCCTGTGTATAATAAGTTTAATAAGTCTACTCCTGACAACATATCCTGAGAATTTCGATTATCTGGTCGAATCCAAACCTCGTGAGGGTTTAAAAAAATCGACGAAACGTTTAGAGAAAAGGTAGGCCCTACTCTTGCGCTTCGCTTTGCTCGTCTTGGTGTCCAGATGATCTTATGTACTTACCTATTTGTCACGTCCGAAAATAATAAAGCAGTTGTCACACCCCACAGACGCGGTCGCGGTTAGCGGTGAAGCGGTCGGCAAGGTAGTATTGAGTTGTATGTAAACCGTCGATTCTTAACACGCAAGCACCGCCTCGACGCGTGATAACATAACGACGACTCACGACTATATACCAATGGGGTACATCCATTACAAGATGAACATAGTACCCACGCCTCACCGAGCTTTCTGTTAGACCAACGTGATAGGTGGCAAGCCATATTGTCTGTAAATGGTGGAACCAAGTGAAAAAACTGCACTTAAGATAAATTAATTACTCATGTGACAACCGGCTAAATATGTTTTTCTTTCTTTATTTTCTCATCACTTGCGGCTCTCTATCCCATTACCGGCCTCCGTGGTCCAGTGGTTGAGCGTTGGGCTGACGTTTCGGAGGTCCCGGGTTCGATTTCCGGTGGGGACGTACCACAAAAATCACTTTCCGCTCCCTAGTTTGGTTAGGATATTACGGGCTGATCAACTGATTGTCCGAAAGTAAGATGATCCGTGCTTCGGAAGGCACGTTAAGCCGTTGGTCCCGGTTACTACTTACTGGTGTAAGTATGTAGTCGTTATATGAACCATGTCAGATCCTTGCAATTTTTTAATTAACGGGTCTTTAGCGGCTCAATAATAACCCTGACACCAGGGTTGATGAGGTTGGTATTCCACCTCACAACCCACACGGTAAGAAGAAGCAGCATAATGGATTTGTATGCATGTAAGGAACCTATACGAATTCGAACCAGCGACCTTTAGAATGCAAGCCACTCCACCAACTGTCAGCTTAGCTCATTGATTGATTATTTCTTTCCAAATTGGTTGTAATTAATGATATATCTTAATGGCGCTGTAATTTCGCAATATCACCTCACGTATCGAGGTGAGGTGGATTAATTGGTGACTGGCTAATTAGTGGAGTTTCATTAACGACCTTAATTGAAGTGGCGGACTTTGCCAGGATTTAATTTGCTTATATCAGTTGCAATATGGTTGAAATTGTGTTGTTTGCGAATATTTATGATTATGGACTATGAGATACACTTACGTGCCTATTTTTTATATTCCCTTTTATTAAACTTTCAAGGATTTGGGCAACATTGTCTAAAAGCTATATTTTGTGTTCTATATTTTATCAAAATTTTATCAAAATAAAATATGGAACACAAAATATAGCTTTTTTTTAATTAAATTAAACTTAATTTTACTGGTGGCCCAATTACCATTAAGTCAGTTTCATAGTAGATGCACCTTTAGCTTTGGCTCTATAGGTATTTGAAGTGGTCAAAGATAAATTATAAACCACTATTTTAAAAATGGCAGCCAGTCTAAGACGACCAAAACCCAATGATATTTTCTTTTGGACTGATTTGCGAATTTTAATTATGAATTAAGTAACAATGAGTACGACGTTGTACCCATTGATGTGCCGAAAAAAAACACAAAAGTTATGTAAAGAGACCTTTATTACCTAGTCTTTACTTTATGAAGATAGGATCAGAATAAAAAAAAAGAACAATTTGAAAAAAAGGCAGCCAGTGTCTTTATTATTAAAGAGTTTTTACAACAAGAACTTTCCCACTTTGGGAATATCACTTCACTTGTTGTTCCGCGTGTATTGATGACGTCACTACGCCAATAATTCCAAATACCTACATTTTTTTTATTTTGACGTTTCTAAAGTACTTACTTGGGGGTTAAAACCCCACATCGAAGCAATTCATCTAAAGGAGCAATATTGCTATTTGACATTTGTTTGCATTGCTTACTTTTATATGGGCAAATGTCAAATTGCAGTATTGTTTTTATAGATGAATTGCTTGGATGTAACCTTTTTAACTCCCCTTATCTCATTTGAATAAGTACTCAAGTATCCTTGTCAAAATAATGTTCCTCTAAAAATATTTCAAACCTTTCTAAATCAAATTTAATATGCACAAGAATCCAGACTACATTCTAGCTTAAATGCCAATACAATGAGGGCAGGTAATGGTTCACATTGAAGAGCATTAGATAATGTTGCACTTGAAAGATTGAACGGAATATCGAATCCAAGTGAAATAGGGCGAGGCATAAAGACGAAAGATTGCATTGCAGCCTGTACCTGCACTCAATCTAGAAAGGGTTGGCGAAATGCAACTATCGATAGATTTTTGACCTACAAAACTTGTCTTAATAACCCCAAGACTTCATTCTAGATCCACTCTGTTATCTTATACACTTCGTTTATTTGCTAATAGGATTAATCAGTAATGTTTCTCCCATGGTATAAGAAAACCAAGTATTTCAAGGTTAGCCCAGCTGACGTCATCCCACCCAGCGTTACCATTTCGTAAAAACTAAATTACCCACGACCAATGTTTTTATATTTACTTTGCAAGGAAATTTTGAACTATTAGTAAAAGATTTACTTACAGTTTTAAAGATTTTATAATGTGACAAGTATTAATAATAAATAGATTTTATAATGTGACAAGTATTAATAATAAAATTTACGTCCTTGGCATATTGGAGATACCAATTTAATGGTAACACAGTGGTAACACTTACGTCATTAAAGGGCTAGCAATGGCGGCTTGTCGTAGGATTGAGCATACTTGGTCTTTTTATACCATGGTTTCTCCTGTGTTTACTTTGAGATTAGTACTCGTAAAATATTAAGCGAATGTGATTGTTATCTATCCTAAGCGACCAGTTGCTTGAGGTCAACGACATCACGTTTAATAAGCTGGACGTGTTCAAGACAATTTATAGGCAAAATTTATCTTATAACCTAAATAGCAAAGATGTCTTGCAACTTGTTTTTAATGGCTAGTAACTACGCCACTATTGGTGGCAGTTCATGTGCATATGACACCAGAACTATCTCTTATACAGCTTCTTAGAATCACAGATCTGCGAAGACTGAGCTTTTAAGGCAATTAGGAGCATTTTCCAAAAGTACAAAGCCATTTCCTTGTAAAAGTACAGACGAATAATTAAGGAAAATCGCTTTATGGCAGACAAAAATAAAATTAAGTGGCTAATCGGCGTTTATGTCAAGTTATACGCTTCGGGCATTATGACAGACGAGCCGAATTAATACAGCTAAACAAGGCTGGATTCGGAACGGTTGGAGCGGTTCCGAATCAATTTAGCGTGGCGTTTGTCCACTTATCGAGCATTGTTGGACGGAGATACTCGCTTTGTGACGTATCCCATCCCTACGGTGCCCGGCGGGGGGTGTCCGATGATTGATGGCTGGTCGGTTGCACGCCGCGAGTGAGCGGGACAGCGCTATACGTCAGCCACCGGACCTTTCCCTCGCTCGCACAGCGGGCTGGCTTCGTAATTGAATGGCAATTACCTGGGCTGTAAATATGACACAAGCGCGTAATTGCAGGAGTGAGCGCGTGAGGCCCAGACCGCAGTGTGAATGCAGCCTTAGATAGTTTGAAGTACGAGGAACTCAGCGGTATGAATCTAAAATTATACACCTTTACCCGTGGAAAATGGACAAAAGGTGTAACAGATAATTGTGACCTTTAACGAGCAATTGGGAGTATCTCAAGCTAGAGAGGAATTTTCCAATATAAACATCAGTAGTCAGTTCTCGCAACACTCGTAACAAACGACTATGACTTGAAAACAATTACAACAAAAAAGCACACGACACTTGACACCGACGTCACGGTCGAGTCACACTCAAAAAAATCTCCACGTGACTTGGTGTCAAATTTATACTTTTTTGACTTACAACGTTTCACCTTTTGACCTCGTTGGTCTTAACTACTGTTTGTTCAATGTACGTACATACATGTAGGTTTGTGCTATTGTACTGGTAGAGTGGATACCGACCTGTGTGTTTAAGGAAATTATTGTTTTACTCAAACAACTGCTCTGTAGTAACATACGAACATAAAGTCACGCCTGGCTGTAAATACTTCGGTCAATTTTAGTACTTAGGGTAGAAGCTAGATGACGGAGTCAAAGATAAGTAAATTATAAAATGCTAAACTAAAGAGAAGCCAATCTAACCAAAACTCAATGTCATTTTTGTTTTTAACCGATTTACGAATTTTAATTAAGACTTACATAACAAAGAGTACGACTTTTGACCATATTTATTGATGATGACGTGTGTATTTCTGTAAAAAATACATAGTCGACGTTTCATAAAAGTACCTTATGTGATTTTTGATGTAGCTTAATGTAGATTAGCCGCATATGGTTGGACAAATGGGCTATCACCCGGTACAAATGGGGACCGCAGAGGGCTCTCACCCGGTTATCTCATTTTTGGCATTTGACTAGGTTGTCCTCTTGCCTATTGTAGAGTTAAGTACTTATAGATAGCTCATCAAAGTATAAAGAAAAACCCATGATCAATTTTATAGAGACATGCCTGGAATGATGAGCAACATAAACATTCTAAGTTTATATTTTTAATCTAAAAATAGACTGAGTCGGTCGTATTAAAAGAAATACAAATATACTCGTAGGCCAAGACGCAACTGAATGTTTAAATCCCACTATAAAATTAACGGCTGAGGCGGTACTGCTGTTAGGCTGTTACTTTTACAGCCCTCGTAATGGAAATAAATGTTTGTGTTTTTAGCTGTTAATTAAATTTTTCATTTACATACGAATAGGTGCGAGGCAGCATGAGTTCGTTTCGCCCCGAGCACCCTCGCCACCTGTCTCCGAACGCACGTTGCACGCATATCCTTTCAAATCGTACCCTTTGTTGCAACCGGCCACAGTGTACCCAAACAACAGCAACTTTATCTACAAAACCACCAGGTTCTAAATTATCTCGTCAAGCTTCGAGCAGTCTGTAGATGAATGGATGTAAACGAGAAATTCAGATGTAGACCACGACGTAGAGCTAATTGCAGCTGTATAAGTTTTTAACTTTATAGTGCTTTTAGTTTTAAAATTAATTTAAAGTTGTTCGATTTCACAGCTTGCATTAGCTGTAGGGTTATCTATTATAATACTTACTCTATGTGGTCCGAGCATTATTTCTCCCTTTGGAATTAACAGGGCCAATTGTGAGTATAAAGTCTGAGGGACAAATTGATTTAGATTACTTATAACGAGATGCGTGTAACTAACGAGAAATTAAATATCATTTTAATGAGAATTGAAACTTTTGACAACTACCTACGAGGTTGTCTTGTTAGTACTTTTAATAAAGTTTTCCAAGTAGGTACCTACTTCCTAAAATTACTCACCATCTATTGTATTTTAGACACGAACATGACAAAACGCCAGGAGTCAGGTTTTAATTGGCGTGCTGTCGAGTGCGGCGGGCGCGGGCGCGGGGGGCGAGGGCCCGACACTCAGTTTTTCTCTCACCCTCTATTTCGCAACAGGTGGTTAAATGAACTGCCGAAATATCCGAAACAGAATAACTTCTCCGTATCGCCACAAAGAACCTTAATATTCCGCATTAATTGCATTAGAAAAGTTCCGTCGTTGCCATCATGTTTACTCCCTCGCAGACAATGCGACATAATTCGCGTTAATATAACCCAAGTAGCAAACAAGAATTGTGATTAAGTCATATATGTCTAAACTTTAGCTAAAGTGAGATTTATCCAAATCAAAAAGGACTTATTAGGACTTCATAAATTCTTTTCCTTCTTTAATACTATATAGTTTTCAACAAATCCTACTTTAGATAATTTAGAATACACAAAACCAAGTTAAGTATTCTCAAAACTATTTAGTCTTATCTCAGCCTACTGTTAAGTCTATAAGTATATTTTTACTTTACTCAGATTATTTGAAGGCTCACTTAATACTAAATTGATTTACTGAAGTATCAGTTTAGTCTTGTAAAGTAAAAAATGAATTGCCTAGATATACTTAAGGCAATTTTAATACTACGCTTTGAGAATAGATTAATTAAGATTATTTGTTGCTCTTATACAAGACTGTTTTATTCGTTTTTGACTACAATAAGTAAAACATAAGAAAAGTCTATTCAATGGACGATAAAATCGAAATAGAAGCAAGCAGAAAGATGGATGAAGTCCAAATAATAAAAGGATCTGGTGGTTTTCGAAGGCAGAATATTAAATACAGAAAATTAACCTGTGATAATGCACATCCCACTGTTTTTGTTAGCGATGCGATATCTTCTTCATTGCCATCATTTTTTTTACCATTTAACCATTTCATTTTGGCAAAAAAATCGTAAGTTCCTGTTTTTCAAATCCGATCCAGCGTGTGGCGGCCCAGGTACCTACGTCTCGCACAAATCTTCTCAAAAATGACTAAGCTAGTCTAACCTGGTCTAAGCGCACGGCAACACTACACCATGAAAAATCGAGTTTTATATTAAAACCTGCTAAGTTCAAATATAAAATTAGGTACCTATTAGTCTAATAATAAATAAATCCAATCAAAAACTTAAATGTGAAATGAGAGCCAAGTTCAATATCATATCTTCTTATAACATAAGATAATAAATTGTAGCCTAAGGTCAGTCTTATTGTAGGTAAGTACATATCCTTGTAACGCGTGGGTCGTTTTAAAAGGACAAATTCAAAACTAAAAGTCGACTTTATAGATATAAAACATTTGAATACCTATTAAACTCGTTTAAGATTCACGTTAAGTTAAAAAAAAAAATATGCCAGTAAAATGGATAAGAGTTGTTGTATCGTGGGCAAAAAGCTGACAACCTATCACCGCTAAACACATGTTCCAACTTGCTTACCTACCCTTAAAGTACTTGTCGAATGTGGCATCAAGTGGTTTTATGATCACTTAGTGGTCTGCCTACCCCGATAGGGCATATAGGCGTGATTGTATGTTATGTTAAGTTAATCTACATACCTACCACAAAAATACCGGCTGTCATGAGTTTTGATTACTTACTGATTCTTATATCTATAGTTAGGTACAGGCACTAATTAGGTATTTATGTTAAGCGTTCATAATAGAATCTAATTATTTAAAAGTTGCCAGTTTTTTTATTTTTTACTTTATATTCATCTAATTACCTATCTGCATACCAAATTTTAACTCTCTAGGTCATCTGGAACTGGGTTAGAGTTTTGATCTATAGGTCAGTCAGTCAATGATAAAAATGAGGATTTTTGTACATTAATATCTAAATAACCGTTTGAGATAAGCTTATGAAATTTAGAACACTTATATGTATCTCACAAGTCTCAATATATGAGCCAAATTTGATACGTTTATGTGAAATAGTTTTTGATTTATGAGTGGCTCCAAATGGTTCGTGTAATATTACACACAGTGCGGCTCGCCAGTTCTATTTCTTGAACTTGGCTTGACACGCTACCGCGTGTAAAAAATTTAAAGTGGGCATTAGATTCGATTCCTTTATTTTTTTAGCTTGATAAAGTCATCGGGAATTTGGCCGCCTTTTTTAACAATAATGTTTTTGGTGGGATTAGAAACTACCGCGCACACACACGACGTTAATCAAATTGCAAGGGTTCTTCGTATATACAATATTCAACGGATACTCGTTAATTTTTACAATAATCACATTGTTTCCGTTGGCAATTAGAAGCGCGGTGATCGTACCTACTTTGCATCAGCGAACCATGTAGGTACCTATGAGAATGTATGCGCGGAGACTCATTAGCAAATTGAATTTATGTTTGTTAGTTCCAATTGTGATAAATATGAAATAATTAAGTAAATCACATTCCTATCCAAGTAAGAACTCAGCATAACAACATTTTTTTATCTTCCACGAGTCGAAAAACTTACCTCTCAAACAAACATACTTTCCATAGGTTTTAAAAGCTTGTTCGATTTTAATTGTTACTTGTTACATAAATGATTCTGGCACAGAATAAACAAACATGATTTTACGACATTACTTTACTAAATCAAAATAGAGGATCACTTTAGATATAAGAGTTTTAAGTAGGAATTCACTAAATACTTTTTGTCTTAAGTTGGTATACTCCTAGACAATTGAAGTAAAATTTTTCTTAACTAGTACTTGATGAAGTGCAACTTGACTTTACTTTTCTAAACTGATTCTTACGAAATCAATTGTTTCTAAAGTCTTACTTCATTTAGAAAAATATTACTTAACGCCATTTTGCACTTACAGGAAGAAAACATGTAATATTTTTTTGACAATATTATTGTCAAAAACTGAAGTAAATTAATATATATTTCTGTTGTAGTAACAATTACTGCGTTCAGCTGTCACATATTAATAGAAAATGAATTTCTCTATACTATATGTCACCATTTTTTTATTTGCTGAATAATCAATCCAAATTTTATTATTATTTTTCTGGTATATTAAAGGCCCTTCTGTTTTTTAACACTTTCTATCGATTTTACACGAGAAACAATCATGCGTTTATAATTTCCTGTATGTGAAACGGCAGAATAACCTTTTGTTAAAACAACTTAACAAATATTTTAGACGCCATTTTCTTACAGACTTCATTTCTTGTGTTAATGTAAATGTTCGCCATTATATTCTAAAATAAAGACGCGTGAAGTAAAAATCGTTTTAGTATGATCTGAAGTTTTACTTCGTTAAGTTACAATTGACTCAGTGCAATTCAATCCTATAGTCTTAACTAAGTATTGTAGATATCTTCAAGTATACATTCTTGGTATTAAGTGATACTACAAGAATTCTAAGTTTAGAATACGCAAGAACATTGTCTAAAGTAGGGTTTAAGTCTGACTTAGCGTTGTCTTAAGTCTGTCTTGTATAAGAGTTAAAGTATGTGCCCACTTTTACTAAACTGTATCTTCAAGATATCTTGAGGGATATCTTGGAGACATATAAGACTTATCCAAGACAAGGGTTTGATTTAGTCTACTTGCCTTCAAGATATCTACAATTCTCTTTTAAGACAATCGGTTGCTACTTGGGAAGCCACTTTAGTATCAATCCTTCATTAAACTGAGCCCTCGACACAATCGTTCATTTGGAGCGTTCTCACGCCTCATTAAAGTCTTTTTCGTGATTCGGCGACCGCGTCTACCGTTTCCCCGGGCACAATGAGCGAGTGATTCGGCGGCGAATAACGAGGGCATTTTGTCGGCCGCCTCTCACGTCCGACGCCTTCCGACGCTCAATGAAAGTTTACCTGCAGCCGTAACGAGCGATTTGTCCCCTGGCCCCGGCCCCCGCTCGGGCCCAAATCAAAGCCCATTCACATCTGCATGCCGACACAATGCTGGCAATTAGGCCGCGCTTGGCCCTACAATCGAACGTAATGCGCTCGTTCGGTAGAGGCAGGAGCGACGGCATCGTCCCGCTCCACACGGATTCCTACCAATCCACACTCTTGCAATACCTGATGTTAATGGTAATTTATGAATAAGTACATTTGGTTTTAACCTCACCATATGAAGCGGGCGAGACTTCGCGTGCGACAGTAGCATTAACAAACTAATATAAAGTATTTAATAACTCCAGAATTCTTCATAAATAGCTATCTATGTTTCATAATAATATTTTCTCCTTTGAAAGGGCTGCGAATTGTTCCGCGTGTTTCAAAAGCAGCTCCTTAATAATAGCGTATGTAGCTGTATAAAGCTCTTTTTGACAGCTGCGAGGCTAAGTGTTGTGGGGTCAGTGAAGTCGCGTCGCGTCATCGCCTCCTTTGTGCAACAATTTGCTGTGAGGTCTGGGTCAACCGAGCACCGTAAATCTTTCCACCTGCTTGTCACGACACAGCTGTACCTACCAACTATAAACTCCTAATGACTTGGAGGAATTACAGTCGTATAATCAGCTATAAATTGCTGAGTTATGTATGTCTTAGATTGAAGGTGCAGATATAGCTATCTCGATGTTGTTTGATGAAGTGCTTGTATGATGTGGTAGTTAAAGTTAAAAGCGAATTTTACGATGTGCTCAACATGAAGAAAATTATTAACAAGACGAACACAATATTTACAAGGAATCATAAGTTGGATGTAGGAAGCTTATTTTATCACACATAAAAAAGACACATGTTATTTACAAAGATAAAAAAAATATTGTCAATTGGGGGTGGTCAAAGGTAAAAAAGTACATCCATCGCAATAAGAACGAATGGAAGAGAAAAAGAAAGATAAGGAAAAAGTCATGATATAGAGTATAAAAACACATATATAAACATGATAATAATATATCTATGAAATCGGCCAACGAATCTACCATATAGCTTCTAGCTAATTAATTAATTCCACGCAGGAAACTAATAAATATCTAAATTTACCAACTAACAGAGCCAATTAAAATGTGAAAAATACTATGGGATCGAAAGTTATACGTGTACAGGGCATTTGGCACACGTCCCGGATGCATATTTATAAAACCTATTACGTCCGTGCAGGCAAATCGAATGGCTCGCGCACGTTTCCAATTTCTACTGAATTCTCTACTGACGTGTAAATATTGAGGGCTCAAAACTAACGGCGGAGCCTCTAACGATACATTAGGGCCGGGAGATCGACGACGTGTGTCAAATCATGTTTTGTCATTACGTATTTTACGTTCAATGTTGAGTGTATTATCAGATTCTTTAATATTTTCTGAGATTTCTGAGAATGGTGTTTGAACTCTCGCAGCTAGTGCTGGCAATCGTCACGGTTTTCGACATTTAGTGCCCTCATAACGTACATTATAATAACCGTTTGTCTCACACTGGTTTATAACGAATGGTCACATTCTGAACCGTACGACACGATTTAGAATGAAACACTGCCGTCGAGCATTCATGCTTTAAACTGTACCTGGAATTCTTATTATTTCTCGAACTCTGTTGTAAAATGAAAGTAAATCTTATGACATTTATCAACAGCATATCTAATTATACAATGATGCCATGTTTTAAGGAATATTATCAATACAGGCCTTTTACATTTCAAATTGATACGTAATTTAAATACAGAGGTAGCAAAATATCAGCTTACTGGGATTCGAAACAAGCACAAAAACGAGTGAACAACGATGTTTCAATTTCAAAGCACATAGAGCAACTATGCCTTCGAGACTTGCCATAGCAGACAATGATTACAAATTAACAGTTGACAATCGTGCAAATGTAGTGTGGGTGATGTCTCTAGCAGGCGATGCGACTGCGTCATTAAGGAGCATTCACAGCGACCGACAATATTCTTCATTTGCGTACCGGGCGGCCGTCATTTGGCGCATTGTGACCGACGAAGGCCCACCCTTAACTGCAGAGGTGCAGTGTGCCACCACCTTAATTTGAAGCCTTGTTTCGTTGTCACCGTACGTTACCCGCACAGAATAGATGCTTAATGTGGAGTGCAACCACAAGGCTATCTTATAGATTACTTAACCTTTACTTCTGACAAATAAGTGATGAATGACTTGAACAAATATTTACTCCATTAAGTTTGTCGACATCTTTATTTTTATTTTAACATTAATAAAATTAATTTATGACTTCACTTGAGTAATTTGAAACGTAATCAAATTACACTGCTATGACTAGACGAAGTTCATTAAAGATTTTACGAGAACTAAATAACATTTAATGTATCATAATAGGCTATTAAATATTAAAACTTCCTGGCCAAATCCGATCCTAATAACATTCAGGCACCCAATTAAAACGTGTGGTATTAATAACACTCGCATTCACCTGTCACTCTAATCTGGCTGTAGTAATCCGTGAGTTCAGAGAGGCTCTGTTCCATTGTGTTACAGACGTTATTGGACTGGCAGGAAGATCTCTTGAGGAGGTTGTATAACGGTGCATTTGTTTTCGTAATAAAAGCCTCGATATCTTTCGGCTGAGTCACCGATTACCACATTATATTCATCTAGACATAATGCCTGTGATTAATAAGGCCCATTAACTTTAAACAAAGATTAATTTCAGAGCGGACTCACTGCGGCCAGGAACAGATATTAAGCCCGTACCACGAGATCTGATGTTGAAATCGTAATTATGGAACTTATTTTTGAATATACTTACTACAAATAATATCTGAAAATTGATATGTTTTTTCTTTGTAGCTAAAGTTGTCAAGAAAAAATAATGTAATTTTAATGAAAGCGAATATTGTTGTAGATAACAAAGACGTAAAAAAAAAACAAATTCTGAACATAAGTTTCTACTGATCGTAAATTAAAGCCGTTACAGATACTAGTCTTGGGTTAATTAGAGAAATTCTATGAGTCGAATCAAGAAGGTTTATTATAGACTACTTAAATCAAAAGCCTTCGAGAACCCTGTCAATCTCATAGTACGGGGTGAAGTGCACGCGCACAGACAACCGAACACCTGCGCTCGCGCAGCTTTGATCGATCGGCTTAAACCGAATTAGCCTGATAATGGCTCATCTAGAAATATTGAATTAAGTCGAAATTGGGGCCGATGGGCCATGGGCCGACCTCTTCCTTGTAACCTGCGCTCGACCTGTAACGAGTTTCCTGTACCTTGGTCATGATGCAACCAGAACAGTATCGTATCTTCATAGAACGGTCCTGGACGCGGCTTGTATGTGTGCGTTCTAGATACTGATGCACACTAGAGCAAATGATTTTGTTTGTGGCAGCCTACGTTGACTGAGATTTTTGCTGTTGTGTCGTGAATGCCAGCCGCGCTCTGATACAAAATCCTTTTTGGAACCCTATTATAAAGATATTTTACTTTTCCGAGTCGGTCGTTTAGTCGCGGACTCGTCATTGGGTCGTCTTCGCTCGTGGGAACGTCAAGAAATGGGGTTCAATCGGGAACGGCTGAATTATGGAGAGGAATAATTTTGTGGTGTTCAAATTTCGTTTTGATTGTGTTTATATTTGATTGGTATTGTCACTTTAGGTAATTAGATGCTTAGAACATTAATTAGATTAAATAATAGGAATTATAGGTAGGATGACCTGAATTATGTTTGTATTATTTTTAGCTAAGCTGTTGATCATAATAACTTATTATGATATTAAAGCCTTTCCAATTATGTTTCACAAAAGCATAACAATATCGTTGAACAAAAACCCTTCGCACTCGGCATATTCTCTGATGTAGTAAGGTGCATTGTTAGCCCGTCTCGTTTGCAAGCATCTGACTTCATCAAAATAACTCACTCCGACTTTGTTTTACTTCAGTATGCAAATGCACTCCAATTAGCGGGATTTTACGTTTCTCGGTACCACTCATTAATTTCCAAGTTGGATTTTTTCCTGCGGGCGTACCACGATCGTCGTAATTAACCAAGAACGAGACGGATCCTTCAGTTTGCTTATTAACGTCTAATCTTTGTTCGCGTCCGTCGATCTTAATTAATTCAATTAAAGTATTAAGGAGTAGGTGAAGGTTGCGGTCCTCTCACTGAAATTTAAAAACTTAACGTCGTTCGCCGTAACGACTCACCGAGTATACAAGGGGGAGGCGAATTAATCAAATAATACCGCTGCGGCGCGGGAGGGGCGCCCCCCGCCACCCGCCGGCGACCGTGTGGCTCAGTCGCGACCGAAACGCCACGAGGGGAGGTGTCGTCGATCCCCGCAATCGTTACTACTTTTTTCGAAGTTCTCCATACAGTTTTTGTTATAAAGTTTCGAGAGGAAGTTTTATGTGTTCTGTCTTTTATTCCCTGGAACTAAAAGGGTCTGAGACTGTTTGCGGTGAAGTTTCTTAAGTTCTACGTTGGTTGTGTTTTTTTGTTATTGTTGAGTTTTTTTGTTTGGTGCATCGTGCCGGTCCGGAGACCGGGCGGTCCTAGCGAGGCACCGAGCCTGGACGCGTGGCTGACAGACCCAAAAGGACAAAGCCTTTAGGTAACTATTTGGAAGAACCGTTGAGGATAATGTGAGCCGGTCGGGCGACCGGTATACGCCGAAAACTTACCTGGTACCGATTTGCCATGCTGGATATTTGTAAACAGATGTAATTCATGTAGTATACTATTACAGAAGCGTGTTATGATAATAACTATGCTTGTGGTGATAGAAACATTGGCTCGGTGGAGATGGTTGTCTGGCCGGTGAGCGGCGTGCCTAGCGACGGAGCGAGCGAGAGGCCACGTGCGCGCCTGTCAACCGGCTTGTGTTTACCTACTGAAATTCATCCCAAAATAAATCTCATTATTCATAAAAATAAAGTACACTCTTTTTCGCTGGTTGAACAATAGTGATACATTGTGGTCAAGGATGATACTTCAATACTTCTTGAAGAAGTAGGTACCTATCTAAGTTTAAAGCAACGTGGTGTCAAAGGAGATTTAATAATCTTCGAATCAAAATAAAATATCATTAAAAAATGAAATTAGGTACCTACCTAGGTAGCTACTTATCTAGAAAATTAAAGTTTACTAAGGATGTGGCAGCAGAAGAAGGAGGAACAGAAAGGGGCTCCAACCACGGTTACAACCCAGTTCGTAACAAATAATCTCGTATAGAGACAACGACTCTTCTAAATATTAATTAATAAGCAACTTTCAAGCACAACGCTAATTATTTTATCGTCAGGTGAAACTCAATTACAAAGAGATAATTAAACCATCAAGGATTTATTTACTTTGAACATCAATTTTCTTTAAAATAAACCTACTTTTAATTAAAGCTTTAACGAAAAACAAATAGAGGAGAGGAGAACAACCCTTCTGAGCCTTCCGTCAGAGGGTTTCACCATATTGTTATTGAATCCTTAAGCCAATTTATACATCAGAATGACTTATAATTTGTTTTATGCGGAGGTATGAATAAGTAATTTCCGAAATAGATTGAATTGAGTAAACAAATTTCAAATATTACTCGACGTAAGGAATCAATTATTAAAAGCCCCAGTTTATGTAATTCGTTGTCAAATCTACACAATGATTCTATGGATATAATCGGAACAGAGCCGACCGAATCCAAAAATTTAAGAAGGTTCCTCATTCAGATATTTTTTTTCTTTCTGTGATTATTGTATACTATATTTGTTTGTAATAAGTCGGGTTGAAATTAATTTAAAACATGTCTAAGCAATATTATACGGACCACTTCATTTCATCGCTGGTTTAATTAAAAACGAGTGCCCGCACCCCTCCCTCCTTTTCGGGTTGGAGTACCCCCCCGCCCCGCACCCGCGCCGGCGTGGGCGTCCCGCTTCGCTTATATTTAGATAATTGTACAATCATCTAAATTAATGAGTCCTCTCGTCCGGTCCTGGCCTCTATTTTTTGTATTATGTTTATGCAAGCAAGCCACAACGGATACACGGTGACAGTTGTAATTGGAAAAAATATAATTTTATTACATATTGTTTGTTTTATGAGTTGGTGAATTTACTAGAAAAATATATACGTCTGTGAGAAATGTTTCCGTTTTAATTAAGACCGAAGTATAATAAATTGCCAGAGTCACTGACAAAGGAAGTGTTGTGAGCTAAGAGTTGAATAAGTTTGTTAAGCAGTATGATAATAAGGCTAATAGGGATGATAAAAGAGTGGAATCTCAGAGGGCGTTCATTACTGGCACTGTTGACGACGCCGACAGTGATAGAGCTCAATGCAATTAAAAGTTTCAGAACGTGCGTGGCCGAGGCACCGGCGCGCGAATATCTACCTTAATTTATGCCAGCGATAAGCTCAAGTTATGAGAGCCAATTAATTACTTATTTCACGTAAAACTTCCATTAAGATTCAGCTTATTTTAAAGTGACTTGATAGTTCTCGAAGAGAATGCAGTCTGATTGAAGTTTTAGGTAATACTAAAGTATCTCTTATCGAGAAAGTGTTTAGTGCAAACAATAATATAGTCCAAACAAAACCACTTATCCAATTTGTGTGAGACTTTTAGTGACGTTAATTCGATTAAGTTTATTTATTGACAACGCACCATGACACTGCAGTGGAGCCATTGAAGCCTGTGTAACCGGGGAATCAAATTAGGGACGCATCCATCATGCAGTGCCGAATGAAATTCATCAAGCAACTGAAGCTGGAGTGGGCAGTGTACCCGGAAGGCTCGGGGCGAGCTGTCTAATGAACCCACACCACCCTGCAGCCTGATTTATTAACGAATTAAACGCATACTGCTGCACCCTCATGCAAACACCGATAGTCTATGCAAAATATAATGTTACATCCTCCATTAGGGTTGGAACCAAATCTGAACAAAGCTGTACGGAGTTATTTTGTGAAAAGTTTTTAGCTATTTAAGTTAGTTTCAAAAGTCATCACGTTATTAAAAACTAGTGGTTTTACTTTATTTTATAAGAAATAATTCCAAGACTTAGTGAGCTTTAGTCATAGAACATGAAACATGCCAACCTTTAAAGAGAGTTCACTAAACTTTAGATAAGACAATAAAATAATTGTAACTTCAGCAAGTCAGTAAACATTCAAAATCAGGTGCTAAGAATATTTGGTACTAAAATCTTAGCATCATAAAAGTAACAGACACCGTCACTCTTTTAGTTGAAAATTCCAAAACGACCCTAACAAAAATAGCAATTTGTACAATGTAATAATAATAATTTAAAATACAAAGACAACACTAATGACGATTCACTTGAAGACATTTCAGAAACAAGTGGTATGTCAAGCGATACACAAGTAACCATTAAGTATTTTACTTAGTGAGAACATTACAGTACAACATAACCAGTTCCGCTCGGCTGACTCTCTACCTACACATTAGTTCCTTATATTTAAATAGCAACTAAACAACTCGCTTACTATGCAAATAAAGCTTGTATATAGCAGGTTATGCCGGCTGCCATAGAATTTTAGAAAGCTCTCTTATCTCTAATTGTAGGTGTTTAATGTTCAGTAAATTGTCCGTGAAAACAATAAGTGATAAAGTTTATTTTGAACGAGGTAAAAATCTCTTTGTTTGGCATTTTACACACGAATTATATACCTCCACACTTAATGCTACGGCCAGACACTTTTCTATGCAGAGTACGACAGGTGTCCATTCCCATGCTTCTCTTATAAACGCAACAATTTAGACTGTATTCAGATAAAATATGATTGTTGCGATAAGAAGATTACTGTCAAGAATGGACGTTATTATCAAACCTTCACTTTCATAGAAATTCCGAATTCAATAACATGAAATTGCTTATATTAAATTTATGGGGTAGACGTATGCATTTTCGTATTGAATACACGGAGACTGTCTAGTCTGCTCATATTATTCTTGCATCCATTATTCAGCGTACAGGCCGGTAAGGGACCGCGCGCCGGCGCTGGTAAATTATTAAACACACGTTATAAACACGCCGCCCCCAACTCGTCTTCTTCGAGTATCTTCAGAACACGCTGATGGCAGAATCATTGGCGATAGCTACTTCGCAAATACCCAAAGTTTCCTCTCCTTCCAACATTATTTCTTTCGGATTAACTTTTAAACAGTTTGAAGCCAGAGCTAAATCCAATTGCGTCGGTTTACTGTTCGTTTAAATTATAGTTAGACTGTAAACTAAATCTCAGTCAGACCATTTAAGGATCGAGTTGGAATTCTCATTGAGGCAGTAGGCTCATAGTGGAACACCTGCTTTGATATCGCATGCCCTCTCCCCGGCCGTAAGTCCACATTGGCCAAACCGGTTTCGATTACAGGTTATAGCTACCTACTTATCCGTTTGGCGGAAAAGAACTTCTCGCGGCTCTTTGTGCATATTTTTATAATCTCGTACAATACCATTCAAGGCAGCTTTGTCTCTATCTTCGTCATCTTTATAACAATAAGTAAACGTGTTTGAGTCAATGTCAAGTAGGTACTGACTTCACCCATGACTAAAATAAGTATTTCGAATACGATGTTATGATTATTAATACCTACGTTTATTTAAGCGGTGCTATTTACAGAACGATTACCCATGTTACCCACTATTCCAGGAAGAAGCAATTCAACTCTCATACAAAAATAAACAAAGTCACCCACAGTTTATTTGCCTTGTGGGGAAGACGGGACGGCTACGGAAACTAATGATTGTTTGAAGAATTTGGAGACATTCGAATGACATTTTACCTAGCATTAAATTATTAAGAGAGAATTCTCCGAAGGAAATATGTGACGGCACGAATAATGCAAAGGTGATGTTTTAACGAGCACAAAGTGTATTTGAAATGTTGCACAAAAGTAGCTTTAAAATTATGACCCATTATGAGCGATTATAATTTAATTTTTTAAAACATCGTAAACGTTGAATTGGTCGTAAACAAATAAATTACAAAATACGAGTACGTAACGACTTTTGTTCGGGTTATTTAACGTCTAGGTAAACATTTGGCATTAAACAAAACCAATGACTTTTGAGGAATGAAAAAAGTTTGGATGTGATTGAAGATCAGTCAAAAGGGACAGTGTATACCTTGGCCCGTTGTGATTCTGAGAGTCAGGGTGTTCCCTTAATTCCTCACCGCGTGCGGCCACTCAACTTGTGCCAGTCATCCTCTTTGATTGTGGAGAGAATTTCGTTTCGTAATTGGTACTAATTATTGTTTTGAAAGCCGCCTTTCATACTGTTATAACGTCGACGTGTTGTCTTAATCGCCGTCGAAGTTATTATGTGGAATCAACGGGTCTTGGAACTGTTAGAAAATCTATACCGTCAGAACTCCCAGTTTGTCGGTGTACCTACCATTACCATGTATATATTTATTATTTATATAGCTTTTAAAACTGTGGATTTCCAAACGAACAATGGATTTATTCCGATTGATTACGTTTAGGATAATGACGAAATAAAAAAAAAACTACTCTTTTTGTTTCGTTTGCTTTAAAGCAGTACGTTTTATCTAAATAGTCCAACTATTTCGTGCAGCAAAACTTGCGGTTCAATAACACCGAAAGATTTAACGATAACAATACGATTGCACACGTAGTATTGTAATACGGTTGAAATTAATAGCTATCCTTAGCTAATAACGGCAATAAGCGAGGTAAAGACAGGGCCCATATTTCACCGGTTGCCATAGCAACGTGCGGGCCAAACAACACGTCCAAACAAGGAGCTGCTTCTCGTATGGACGTTTTTTACGACACTTTATGATTGGAAAATTAATTATTGCTCGACTAACACAATATTAACACATAATTTAAATAATAATGTTGTTAGTTGCATACGACAATAACATTACACATTTAGCTGATTCATGCTTCCAACACATGAATTATTATTTCATAATGTTGCAAAGGTCACAACGAAAGGACATTGACAATGAGAGTCTCTAGTAGTAAGTATATCTGTTTAAATTATTAATCTGTCTTTTTACCAAATATCTAAACGAAATTCAAATTTAGCCCTTTTTAGAAATGTTTAAGATTCAGATATTTAATCATGATTAACAAATATTATTAGGACTTTAAAGGGCACTGAGGAAAATTAGTTTAGGTAGTAATAGTAGGGGTTATCCTTATAATGAAATTTGAACTACTTAACATAATACTTCATAAGTCGAACTTACTGTACGCGTACTATTTCAAGCATATAAGTACGTAATTGACATTTCAATTTATAAGTTGATTAATGTAATCAATAAAACCATAAACAAGGTGAAGGGAATCCAATAGTTTTAGTTTGGCAATCAGTTAAATTAAGAAGACCTCACAGATTCATACAAGGTGTTTAAATGAGATCCCTTTAATCCTATGTAATGTCATTAGAAATATAAATTGCTTCTTTGACTTATATTATGGGAGATTTGTTTCGGGTGCAATTGATTATTTTACTGGTCAAAATAAAATTGGCAGTGCTAATTTAACCCGTAATAAAGTAATGTTATATTCTAAATCAAATCAACCAGTTGCTGATTGAAAGCTTATTGTAAGTTTGTCTTTTTACTGAGACAAATACTGCTCAACAGTGGAACGTGCTGTCTAACTAATATGTGAAGACATAAGTCTAGTTTAGAACAATATGTTGCTTCATTATCAGGGCGACCGGCGTTAACAGCAACTAAGTAGATAACAATCAGCTGAAGGCTTGTTCGAGACACGAAATTAATTAAAACAAGTTTGTTGGCGGATCCTATGCTGAACAAAGCCCGTGCTGACTCACTAGGTAATTACACCAGCGGCGCTTCAAATCTAGTATTATCTTGCCCCTCTGTGCTCTTTGATGACGTGTTAACCTGACGACATTACCTTCGCGTTCATTCTCAGTGTCTTTGGATTCAATATTTTCTATTAAATATTTTTTAAGTTCTATTACAGGATAAGTCAAATTTAATAAGTTACTTGTCAAATATTTATCTTGCACTTACTTGGGTAGCGTAAGGTTTTCTTTTAAATAAAAAAGATGAGAAAATTAACTTTATGTTTTGAAGATGTATCTCGAGGTACAAACAATGAAAACGTGTCACTACGATATGTCGATTACCCTGGTAATTATAGACAATAATTTCCAGTACTTAGGTATCTTGAAATCTTTCGATTCTTTATTCGGTAAGTTTCAATAACCAAAGTCATCTGTTATTAATTTTCTAAATACCAATTGAACAGAAGTTTCGGTCTCAAAATGTGTCATCTAACTCTTCTGGGCGCGAATTCTTTTATTATACTTGTCTAACGAATATTGCGCAGATCGGGCCTTGTCATCGGGAATTTTAATTATATACAGTGATTAATTATGTGTAAGGCAAAGATAGAGGAGGGGGGGTGTCTGAGGGATATGATCGTTGATTGATCACCCGACAACTTCAACAGTTTTGTGCCTCGCGTCTCTTCTTCTACCGCATTGTCTTCTACTAATCGCTATATTATAAGAGCTATAATAATAGCTATATTTATACCGCATCATTGTTACGACGTAGTGGGCGAAGTAATTTGATTTATCCGTTAAACCGAGTCATTGTTGTTATTAATTTTATAACGGCGAAGACTTGCCGAAGACAATGATGTGTTTACGCGGCAGTTAAGCTGAATCATCGTTGATAACCCAATTATCGTATGCAAATACAATGAATGAATTATTATTAAATATTGTGTACCTAATAATAAAACAAATATATACCTGCGGTTAAATTGCTAGTACAAAGACAGAACTTATAAATGTGTCATATTGCTTATCGTCCTATGCACGTCGCAGAAATTAATAATGATTAAGTAGTAAGTATGTTGGTTCTAACATCATGAACTCTAGCCAATGATACCTATCTGGGGGCACAGAAGTGCCCCCGCCAAGACGAGTAAAGCGAAGTTATGACACATATTTAATTCCCATACATTGGTATTCAACTCTCAATAGAGTATGCAAGTTTTAAACCCAATATTAGGGATTATAGTAAAAAAAAACAACAGTTTAAAAATATATAAACTCACGCCTATTTCTCACCGGGAAAAAAGACTGGAATTCCATTTGCTACGATCCAAAAAAAATCATTACTGCAAACTTATCTGAATGAAGTAGTACTAGTAACGTGCGTTTGCCTGTGATCGTTTACTTGATGGCCGGGAAAGGCATGGCTTATCTCTGTCTAAACACAAAGCACCATCTGTTACTTGGCGACGACTGACGATATCCGTGACCTACTGACAAGCAAACCTTAAACATGGTCTTTAAATATTATTATTAAAAAACCACGTCCTATAGACTCATTTAGGCGATATTAAATTTTGTCACGTTGTGTTAAGGCCCGAAGTTAAACTACATTGTGTCTGCAAATCTGGATGACAGGAGGTTAAGACATCAAACATGTACAAACAACTATATTCCAAATGATATTAGAAGCATACGTCATTATCATGTCGTCCAAACCGTATCCGATGACGGCGACTCCTAAATATCTATCCCGGGTCGTTGTTGTGGTGGGCTCTGATGTGGCTGGCGAAACCGAACTACGACTTGAAGCATACATACACACATGAGAACGAAATCCTAAGAATTAGAAGCATCTGTGACATGCATGACATACGACAGTCATAAGTATTCTCCAAAGATTGAGAAAATTAAAGAATGGTCAACGAGAAAAAGCTATCAACAATCGTGTTGACTCTTCCCAAAAAAAAAAGCTGCACGCTATATCACAGAACAGTTTAGCTCGTCTGTAGCTAAATAGAGTGGCCGAGTGCTGGCAGCATATATTATTAAACAAGCGATTACGCCTAAATTTAGATCTGCATAGATACCGGTCGATCCGGGATTCCGATACGCGCGCTTCCTGCAAATCCCTCAGTTGTGATCAAATTATGCGCATACGTTTACCCATCGCTTTAAATTGTGAGTTTCATTGCAACAAACTATTACTGTAAACTATTACATCTATCAGTGCACGCGCATTTTTCTAGACCCATTTAATTAAATGACGCAAGAACAAAGTAGATTTCTATCAACTAAAATTAATTCGTGGAATTTTTCTACAGATGATTTTATGAAGATATGAGGGAGCGTGTAATTTGCACACAAACGTTTGCAATTAAAACAGTTGTTTACATCACATTCTTGGTAGTTCCCACGTCGTGATGTCTTCAGGTTATCTAATCTACAGGGCGGGATATTTGCACGACGATAATACGAGGCCCTTCATATCCGCCATATTGCAACGTTCCATTTCACAAAAATTTTAACTTGGTCGCCACCGCCGATTGTACGTCCGCAAATGAATGCAATTTGCGAAGAATATACGCGTCATTAAGGAGACAGTAACAAAAAAAGTAAGATTAAATTCGTATTTTTTCACAGTAGATCAAAACTAAGTTTTGACTTTGTAAAATAAATATAACATTAAATGGCATTATGTATCTTACTGCGGGGCACAAGCTTAACCTCTAATCAACTAGTGTCTAGTGGTTCAAGCATTGGGCTCAGGTTCTGGAGGTCCGGGTTCGATTCCCGATTGATCGAAAATTACTATGTGAGATTATCCTTAGTTTGTCTAGGCCGTTATAACCTGAATCACCTGATTGTTCGAAAAAGTATTTGATATAAATTTACTTGAAGAAAACATACAGCGCTAAGGAATTATAAAAATAAATAATGGAGGCGCAATAAAAACATTCGAGGTCGGGACCCTTGAAGGGTGCCGTCCAAATTGGCAGCAGTCCCCGAGAGTTGTTCCCATACGTTAAATACGCCATTCCAGCGCCATACAATCAGCCAAATGAGCTCGCATCGGTGCAATCAATTACATAATATTTTTACCAGCTTGGGGTGACGAGAGGAACGGAGTTCACTAGGTCAACGATGAAAGACTAAATTGTCTCAATTTATATTTTAAGTATTATTTTTTATTTTGTCAAAAATATTCGTGAAATTTATTCGAATTTTAACTAAATTGCCTCAATTTATATTTAAGTATTTTTTTTATTTCGTAAAAAATCATTATAATTTATTCGGATTTTAATTTACTGTTACATTTAGTCACTGCAATATTTATTAAATGCAATTAGTAACATAGTATTTAATGATTGTTATGTAGTCGAAAGTGTATTTATTTTTATACGTACAAATATGCCCATGCTGCACTATCACGCTATATTACATAATATTCAATATCTCCTATACTTAAAGGTTGCCTGGACGAGATTGCTACTTAGCAATAAGGCCGCCTATTGTACTCATTCTATTTCTCTTTTGTTTTGTATTTTGTTTTTTCCTGTTTGTGCAAAATAGGTTTTGGGATTCCCCAACCGTTCTTGGGACTCTCCAGTTTACCTTTTTACTCAGAAATTCCCGAGAACTAAATTTTACACCAGACACTTCTACAATAAGCCGATTGATACAAAATTAAAGTACCTAATAGTATTAATAATAATTAGCAGACTATATTAATTACTCAAAGAAGTAATTAAGTAGTATTTTAAAACGAAGGCAACACAAAGTATTTAATACAGAAATATGTATAACCACCAGTCGAAATACTAAAAAAATATGCCGCGTTGATAATTTTATTGAGTTGTAGGTACTAGAACACAAACAGTGAGTTCCTGCCATTAATTTTAGTTAATTAAGCAATGTATATTACAACTGCTCGTTGCGTCTCTATTACCGTAGCGTACAACTATGATACACATACCTAATTCTGAAAATCCGTAACGTGTTTTATCACACACAAACCCTACAAAATAACTGGCAATTTTAAAAAGAGCCGCAACATTTCACTCTTACTTGTTAAAAATACCTAAATATCTTGTATTCCATATTGAAAAGTTGCATGCCGCGTCCTAAATTACGAAGCATAGAAACTTCAGGGGTCTTTTTATGTTTGTCATGCATTAGCAACCGAGACACACTAACGAAAGCGATTGTACAATGACCTTTATTTCCAATGTATAAGGTGCTGTACTCGTGGAGTGGTGCTACAATTACCTGCTATTCTTCCTGCCGTGAAATGCGTTTCCGTACGAGGCTTATCAACCACGATCTTCCGGAGACACCCTACTACGATACACGACTGCTTTACAGGCTTTATCGCTTACCTATCGCTTGCAATACATGAAATACAACACATAAAATAATGAAGCCTAATGTGGTGAAGGGCAGTTCTAGTCCAAGAGCTTGGAAGACAAAACGGTACAACAATTTGTTCCATTACGTGGTAATCTTGAGTAGGCCGCGCGACGTGTAAAATTAATGACGTTAAATTGTCGTGTTAAAGTCGACCCATTAACAAGTTCGTATGAATAAGAACAAAGTTGTAATGAGGGTTTTAATATACAATGACAGATTAACAGCTCACCTGTAATATGTCCATCGGACATTGTCAGACAGAACGTACTTGTATTAAAAAAATATTACTCAAGTACCAACACAATCTGAATTCCTTAGTATTTATTGGAAACATATACTTCGTTTTTAAAGTTTAAGAAAATAATGTTTCGTGTTCTTTTAATTGACAATAACTAATAATAAGTATCTCTACTCTAGCATTAAAAAACACTTAATATTGAAACATTTATTTCCTTAAAACACATTCATTAATGCCAGTCCGATTTCCCTCAATCAGCGCTTATCGCTATCGACCCACTAGGGTCGATTAATTCTTTCAAATATTTTCCCTCTCAGACGACGCCCTGAGCCGAGGTTCCTGTCCTGTTGTCTTAAACGTTGTACCGGGGGAGAGCCTTCAGGGCACCCCATTTGTCCGGCCAAGTAGTTAATGCCATCTGTGGCAAATCTACAATAAGTCACGTCAAAATAAAAAAGGCAGTCCGATTAAATCCTTGGTAAAAATAAAATTTTCTGTAAAATAAGCGTAAATAATTATCTATTATTTTATGTAGGTAAGTATATTAAAATACGACTAAACCACGCGTGTCCGTGACTCCGTGCCCTGTGCTTCCGCTCATCAAAACAATACGAGTAACTGACCTGCGCGTGCGCACATACACGCTCCGGGAGCTGTTGCGATGTTTTTTCAAGAAATATGAATTTTGCTAGTGCATAATTAGTATTTTATATTTAGTTAATAAGAGACAGACCTAACTCATACTCGTCGTAAGCTGTCGAGGTGTGTAAAACCACAAGGGAATATATCTTGCAGCCACGCTTGCTTTGAAAGTGCAGATTAGGGTACCGAGTTTGGAATGTCTGTTTACATAATTTATTAATATTATAACTGATGGAATATAATGTTATCCTACAACAACTTATCTTCTTTTCTCATGTGGGTTCTGGGATCAATGAGCGACATCAACCCTGGTGTCAAGATGGTTACTGAGCCCCCAAAGCTAGCCCCCTGACGTAGCTCATATAACGAGACATAACTACGTAAGGTGATATCAGCCTGCGAACGACAACTTGTAATCTAAAAGGATTTAAACTCGGATAGCTAGTCAGAATAAATTGTGATTGCTTTTTAATACAAGAAAAAAAAATTTATTTGACTCATAAATTATGTTTCGGGATTACAATAATAATAGTAAGTGGCGTCGCCCTGTCTGTAGCGAACAGATGGGGGAACGGGAGAACCCCGCTGGTGCTCGTTAACTACTCTTAGATAGATGAATTATTTTTATCTGCCAATTTACCCCAATCTACTCCATTGTTGAAACGCGCTGACAGCTATCATTTGACGACAAAACGACAATGCGAATCGTGGGGATTCCCACTCGAACGACACGAATAGAATGAGCCAGATTTTTATCTTTATCGCAATTAACGAAAACAAACATTTGTGACAATTGCATCGTTTTGTTTTTAAATACAATTAGGATTTAAGTGTTTCGAACACGTTATTTAGAAAGCATTTTTTCGAATGATGGAATTGTACAATTTAAATGCAGAGAAACAAAAACTTGTGCTACAAATGACGGGTCGTTCACCGTACAGGCCGCATCCATCCTGTGAAACGCCTAAGTGTAAAATCTTGTTTTTGTTTTGTAAATTTTCAGAAATAAAAAACAAGTTTTGTGTGCGCGCAGGCCGCGAGCGTCCACGGGCCGTATCTCCGGGCGGGCCGCGTTATCTTATCATTACCGCCCCATCCCCGCATGTATTACCATAACTCTCATTTCCCTGTACCTACACCGGTGCGCATTGTTTACGAGCGGGAGATGACGGATTTTCTTCCGCTTTCACTGCGTTATACTGGTTCATACCACGTTATATCGCGACGCGTTACAACACTTTATGGCGCCATGTTCTGAGCCGAGAGAATATTTGACCCAAACGTAATTTAATATTGAATTGGATACTTTGGTTCAGCGTAATATTTCTTTCTTAATTAAAATAGTTTTCTTCTTTTCGCTAGGCATTTGATTTACTGAGCTCTACCTCAAATTTGTCGTCTCTTTTATCATTTATTGTATTCCTAAAGACGTATAACAATTTATCTGAAATGAAATGAATTAGAAAATTACATTCCGCTAAGTGAGTCATTCTGCTAACAGCTGCCTCGGAGCAATACACCGCGTATAATGTTTTAATGTGCACTTAAATTTAGGGAGCACTGATAAAACGGGAAGAGTAAGTCTTAAATTACTCACTTACAGAGTAGTTATCCGAAAGAGCTTTTAAATCATTCACAAAACACTAATGGACGTGGGGAGCGGCGGGCGCGGGGCGAGGGGGGCAGATGTAGTCCCTTGCGACCAATGAAATGGAGATATAACAATATAAAGGTGTGGGTCTGAATTGCCGTGAATTGCAATCCGACATAGTAGACGCGACGCGAGACGCGGGGAGACGACATTAGGGAAATCGATTCTCGTTTTCCTGTCGATCCAATCACTGTTTTTCCTGTGATACTCTATCAGTACAGCAGAACGTTGAACTCGTCTAGAAATTCATTTGTTATTTTGCAACTCTTTTGCGAGAAACTTATTTCCAGTTTACGCGTCACGCCGCGAGAGCGGACTGAGTACGTCTTAATTTTAACGATAACATTGTGAGTAGACCGCGCACTCGACAGACCAGGTACGGGCAGTGTTGCAGGCAGGAATAATAAATGTGAAGGGGGCTGCGAGGGGAGCCGAGTGCCATTATTATCGGCGGCAATTTAATTAGATCCCCTGCGTTATTACCACTGATTCGTTCTGTAATGCCGCTCTAATATCCACAGCGCCGCTGTACTCTACAATTAATATGACGTTTTAAATTGCTGTTATTGGCGACAATTTGTCCCCGTACGTTTATACGGACACTCGCTACAATAGAAATTGCTATTTACATGATCTGAATAACTATTGGAGCGATTAAGCAAACTTACAATAACAACATTTATTTTCCCTACTTCCACAAAACAATGCTGCGTTGACAGCCTAAATGACATAACACGTTCTATTTGTTAACATGAATGCTACCCACAATGATGAGGAGAAATATTGGTTATTTTATAAGAGACGTCCTGCCGCACACGTAATTTCCGATCGAACTAAAAATTCAGTTTAAAAACCATAAAATTACTTTCTGAACGACGGAATTTGATCACCCGATGCAATCACCCGCGCCGATAGGCTTCCGGCTCATCGATATTCGTAACGAATCGTCGAAATTCAATAATTATCCCGAACACGACTTCATTCACGAAAAAACTCGTAAAAAGGTGTGAATGGAGAGAGGAAACTCATCAGAGGCGGGCAACGGGCAGTTTTTGTGGGACAGCGCCGCTCGCCGGATTGTCGCCGGTGTCCGTGTGGCGGTCCGATACGAAACCGTGTAGTAGATAAGATTAAACGGGCAGGCGGTAATCAGTGCGCGACCAAACTGGTTGAATGGAAGTCCGATCGCGTTCATTCATGAGGCGGGATGCCATCACGCGAGGGTCGCACGGCCGCGCGCGCCACCGCCGCCGCCCGCGCCGCCGCCGCGGTCGCTTTCCGCACATTTCTACGCCGCACTCATTTGCGATCCGATCGCGCCTTATTACAAACACCGCTTATTAATTGTCAATTAGCTACCGATGTGTCATCCACTTGACTTGCAATTATCAGCTGTTCGCACGCCCGCACCTCGCTCATTATGTTCCCATTAGCCTATCATACATACTATTATCATACTTTGTGTTCACGATGGATATCATAGTCTTGTATTGAATACGAAGCGTGTGCAGCTGGTGATTATAAACATATGTACCGTAAAAACTAGGCCATAATAAATTCTACAAATAAAGTTATGATGGAAGATTTGATAAACTTTATTCCTCCCAGCTTTGATCTGTGTAAACAGGTCAAATCAAAGAGTAGGAAATGTGTTAGTTGTATTTTTATTACCGGCCGTATTAAAATTTATGGCCGGTAGGTACGGATGCGCCCACGCAGCCTCCCGCTTACCAATGAAATGATGTTCACGGGTGAAGCGCTGGGAAATAAATATAACACAAGGACGTTTATTCAATAATCGCATGACTAATGATACTGTTCGCTTCTCATTAGGCGACATTTGTCTTTATTAAAATACCGGGGAGACGCCGGCGAGACCGAAAAATCTGGGCGTTTCCTAAACGAGAGCCAAGATAGATCACCATCACATATATAGTGAGAAGATGTAGGTACTTACATCTTGTTCGATATAAAACGAGCTCAAGATGCGCGGCCAAAACATAATTTAATGACATCTCTGATGTGATGTTAATTTTCCGCCTATTTGCACCTGGCCTCTAAGCGCGATGCGCGTGCACAGATCCATTTACTTAGAGTATATTTAGATTTATTAAATGAAATGTTATAATTTATTCTTAAAATAATAATAATAAGGAGTGGAAGAAGGGAAGACAGGCTTTTTCCCTGCAGTGAGACGTTGCGGGCTATTAATAATAATAATTCAAAACATTCATTAATGAAATTGGATACTGTATAAATCCAGTGTTCTAATTGGGTGGGTAATTGGGCAAAAATCACGAGTCGTTAAAAGGTGCCTGCGTTATTCCGTATTCACGGGGTCCGCTTACCTAACATGGAGATTTGACAGGTCCGGTCCGGTCCAACCCGCGGGAAATACAATTACATGTTAGGTTAGGTTAGGTCACGTACCTCCGAAAATACATTTCTCGAGTACCTGGGTTTCCTGGCGACTTTTTCACGAAGATAACTTGCATATAAGTACCTATTAGATAAACCATATAAATCATGTTTTGCTTTATAAATATAGCATTCATATTGAGGGTTGTCGTTAATGACTTGTAATAAAGTTTTATTTGTTTTTGTTCCAGGTAAATGACTATTGGACTTCATACGTTACTTGTAGTTCTGGTACGGAGCCAACTGGTAAAACGACGGTATCTAATTCCTTTAATCTTATCACATCTGATGCAAAATAAGTATCTTTACATAAACATACTGTAGTATAAATATACATTTAATTTCTTCAAATTAACCCAATTTTGAGAAAGCACTATAATATATATTTTGTTCCAAATAGCTCGTCTAGCCCAGCGTTTAACATGAATATGTTTCATAATGATGTTTACCACATTGAAGGTTTCATCCATACCAACTCAACGTCCATTCCAAAAATGTCCAAGCCAAAAAAAAGAGTATAAAAGGAAATGGGTCATAACAAACCAAGTTTGGGAACTTTTTAGTGTGACAGTGGGTTGTATTAGAGTTTTTATTAATCCCTCACCTGCGAGCGTTATGACAAACATTCCCGGGCCCGGGTGCGGAGAGGGGGAGGGAGGTCAGGAATGTGGCGCGTACCTGTGCGCAGGAGTGGACGCGGGACCAAGCCGCTAATCAATTTAGCTTTATTATCGCTCCAATAACGCTTCATTACAAGTATTTACATCTCCAGGTATGTGTGACGGACTGTTTGCTCTGGCCCCAGTGGCAAGATGTTAACTTTGCGGCTGGAACTAACTGCTTGGATCGTTGCCTAGGACAGTTTTATGAGGCCTATTGAGCTTTATGATGTGAGGAATACGCTTTTTTGACGTTTGCAATGTCGAGTAAGTCCAGTTACGACGTTGTCACCTAGTTTATGTATAAGTACAATGAAAATAACAAATGCAAATCAATTTATCCATGACTAAAAAAATAATCTTTAAAAGCTTATTTCCATTTGATTACCTAAAAAAATATGTCCAGAGCGTATTTAAATAAAAAAAATTGACTTGACTATGGATAGAAAAGTTTGACGACGTATTGGAACATTCAAAAATATTATTTTTATTACCAACAGTCGCTAGTCGTCCCGTCCATTCAGTCATGAGCTCAACAATTACATTTTAAATCATAATGACAGGAATTAAAATGGCGTTCAAAAATTGGTTTACAATAGTAATGGGGGACCACCTGGCTGTGGCTCGGTCTGCAGTATATTTACATCAGTATGACAACTTAGTCGAGCAATAGGCTAACGGTACGAGTAATTATGTAGGTACGTATAGATGGAATAATAACATGAAATACTGTCTACGAGTAGTTTACAATAAATATCACATGGATTTTTGACGTCGAAAAACAGAAAATGCCTAAATGGATATTTTAATGAAAATCATCTCAAAGCTCTGTATAAAGTTACTTAGTAATAGGGAAATTGTTGTTTTTTTATTATCATAAACAATTGCAAAGTACATTATCACGTGTCTATCTATCTATATCAGCCTAATTTTATATCCAATTTTGGACGTAGGCCTCTTCCATGTTTTTCCATTTCCGACGATCCTGGGCTATCGACATCCAGCCATATCCTGCGTGCCGGACAATGTCGTCCTTCCATCTCATTGGTGGTCTTCCTCTCGGTCTTGTGAATGCTCGTGGGCGCCACTCTAACAATCTCCGGGTCCATCTTTCCTTGCTCATTCGAGCAATGTGTCCCGCCCATCTCCACTTGCGTTCGGCAATAACTTTTACCACATCCCTAACCTTGGTTTTAGACGATTGATGGTTGATTATCACGTGTAGTACAGTACATAACAAACTTAAAAAGTTTTACCGTGTACTGCAGATTCGTCGAATTTAATAGGTAACAGATTAACAAATTATAACAATAACAAGATGAGGTACACATAGATATGGTCGATCACGTATAAATCATAATCACACCGATCGTTCTTGCAGATGTGCAGAGTGCAGTCGTTTTTGTGTACCTGCATAGTGTTGTTTGTAACTATTCTTAACATTACATTAACATAAGTTCACGACTTTATCCCAATGGGGTAGTCAGAGGTACATCCGTCGCAAGATGAGCTAAGTGAACCCACGCCTCTTCGAACCTTCTGTTAGGCCATCGTGATAGGTGGTGAGCTCAGTGAGCCGTATCTCCTAAAATGATCAACTATTCTTAAATCGCTTATTTAGTCTGAAATAAAGCTATTAAATTAAACGTGCATTAATCTAACATGTAGATATGCGTGTGCATGACTGTGGCTGTGTGCGTGAACCACAAACCATTTCTAAAGAGTTGTCTCACTGCTATTATTTATCGTGTGGCTCATTCGACCGTCAATCAGGACGGCTTATTATACCAACTGATGTTATAATAAAAACCCTACGCGCGTCAAATACGTGTTGAGTATGACGTTTACGATGCAGCCATTCGTTTATTTTTCAAACTTGTCTAATACCTACGTATAACTTTTACGTAATATATTATTTTTCACTATAGAAAACATTGAAATAACAAAAAATAAATACTAACGCTTGAGAATAACACCTGCAATGTAAATAGAAAGAGTACATAATATAAAATAGCTACATAATAGGAAATTACAAGAAACCATAGGGAGGAGGTGTCGTAAATTTTTTGCGAATAAATACGTGTTGTCGAAATTAGCGTGCGTTTACAATGAAAGTCCATGTTTTGCGAAGTGCTTCGTAAAAAAAATGACGTGTTTTGGACTTAATTTTAATGGACACAAAGGCTGTAGTATTTTTTTATTAATTTACTTATTATTAAATGTTCTACTCTTCTAAACATACAATGTAAAAAATGATGACATTAAATTGAAATCCTGTTAAAAGAATAAGTAGGTACGCTTTTATAGTAAGTCTGACTGATATTCAAAGAATTTAAATTAACATAAGTAAGTAATTATTCCTTGTTTTATGAGAAAGTAATTTTATAAGAAAAATACATGTTATAATGTGTAACTAATATGTAAGACGAAATTCTCAACATGTTTGAATCGAGCAACCTATCTACATATTTTAACTAAATGTTGTTTTAATTATGTAACTAGAGTTTTATAGCATTTTAATGCAAATGCGTTTCTCAGTATATTGGGTAGATGAGGTTGCTAATTCACCTCACAACCCACACGATAGAAGAAGAAGTAAGTATATTCCATAAAAAGTAATTTTAAGACTAAACCGACTTCAAAATGTCATATTTAATTGACAGATTTTATTTTCGTAAGAAATAATATTTTGTCGAATATAACGTTAGGATCGAAATGCTGAAGTTGGCTTAGCATTCTATCGTAACCATAACCGTGTTTCAGTGGTCTGTATAATTTATTTAATTCCAATAGTAATCTTGTTTCACACATACCATACCACCGCGGACCGCCCGCAGTTTCTCTAACTGCTCTTCAAGCCCATGTCTATCAATGTCACTGATGATTTCTTAAAAAAAATCCCCCCATTTTTTTCTTTTTTAATTTCATCCACGCATTCGGCCATAATCTTCTATACGTCCAATAATAATTATCTAAACCTCATGACGAAAAAAATCGGCTAAGTAAGCGTGAGCGAAGCACATTATTTTCGGTACAGTAGCTTTTGTAAAACTATCCATGTTCTTCTCTCTATTAAAGTTATTCCCGAATTTCTAAATGTTCTTATTTGGTGCTAGTGAACTGCTTTATATAATAGTCTAGACATAATTGAGCGGTTCATGTAATATACTCTCTTACATTTAAGTATCTTAAGTGGCGCAAAAATACGGATTAAGAAAGGTAAAAAATACAGACAGACGAACATAGACTAATCATTGAAAAAACCAATAGAGATTCCCATTTTGCTATTTTTCCTACGCAACTGTACACCGATGAGATTAAAAAAGAAAAAAAAAACACGTGTAACAATTAACAAAGGAGAAATCCGAAACTGTAAGCAAACAAAACGCTACTTTAATTAGTTTAAAACAAAGGTATTTGTTAGAATACGATGACATCATTGCCGCAGGGTGCGGATAATGAGTCGTAATGAGCTATACATATGTATAGATATTACTATGTATATACAGACTAACATACCTACATAAACTCATCCCTATCGAATCGGGGCTGAAGTAGACGGAGCTACAAGATGGCAACTCATAGGCACGCTTATACTGGAATCCATGATCCGTAGGTCAGCATACAAAAATCCCTGATCTCGGATTCCTGTGATACGTCACAGACTGGACATTCCATACAAAAATCTCGGTCTTATCATCTGTCGCCTAATGCTTAAGTGCTACCGATACAGACAGTTCGCGCGTGCTCCTTTACTCCTTACTGGCTTACGGCTATTGAGACTAGAGCGAGATTCAGCGGGGGTTGAGGTAAATCTAGCTAGATACGAATTGGTACGGGGCGGAGAGTGTCCGTTCTAGACGTAGTATTAATCTTCATTCTATGGCCGTACGGCAAAGGGTTACCAGCCCATCGTCTCTATAGTTCCATCGAAAGATATGTCCGGGATTATATTAAGCGCATTTTATGTTTTTTTTTTCAGTCTAAGTTTCCTATCTACCAAAAACTTCATTCAGCGCTTATCGCTATCGACCCGCTAGGGTCGATTAATTCTTCCAATTCCTCTCCGACGCCCTGAGCCGAGATTTGCGCGCAACTGGGCATCCTCGGGCCTGTTGTTTTAAATTTTGTACCGGGTGAGAGGCCTCAGCGCGGCCAAGTATTTAATAGGATTTGCGGCAAATGTAGAATAAGTCACGTAAAAAAACCATCTACCAAAGAACGCTGCTAGCACAGACACCGATTATTCTCATTGCGAAGCGACATGGTGGACCAGGCTCCATACTTCGTTTGATGAAGCGAAGCACGCGCTCATTAGTGGCACTTATGTTATACATTATACATACTATTTATGTTATACATTTTTCATTCCGCCATAGAATTAATATCAAAGGCCATCAAATACTAATGATTTCCCAGCTTAAAATATGATTAACCGATTTGTGTAGCCATTTTTAATGATGATTACTTGAATTTTTGCTGTTAATATGTTTTTAACTTAATAATTTACTTTTGATGAGTATTTTAAAATTGTTGCTTGGCAATTATAATTATTTTTAATGATCGTTACATTTCTGTTGGTTTGGCTTAGCATTATCTTTTTATTTTATAATGATGGTAAATATAAAATTTTGATGGTTAATTAATACTTTTTATTTATGATTAAATTTCATCCAATTAGATGTAGAAACTACTAAAAGTCTTACGTATATTATTTTTATTCCTGCAATGAAATCGTTCCACTAATATTGCACCAGATACATACACTAAGTATTTCTATTAAGAGACGATTAGAAGCTAACCATCGTGACTGCCCGTGAACCCCGAATGACTTCGACGTAATAAGGCGGACCGTCCACTATTAACTACATCAATTGAGTCATTTGTTAAGCGGCCCGCACAAAGCCCCACGATGTCTGCTAATTAGAACCATTATTTGATTGAAATTAGCCACGTTTTGTTATAATTGATCCTTTTATATTCCCAATATCGCCTCGGGCCATCTCTGAGATTGATAAAAGAGCGTTATTAATGACCAGCCATTTATAAACGGAACGGAACGTAATAAATTAAAAAGTAAAGTTTTGGTAATTATATATTTTCATCATTGTACTCGCCAGGAATTCCAGGGTTGACAGACAGAATGGAAAGTCAATTATTTTAATAAAATGGAAAGATAATGTTGATTACTGTTAATTTTAAGTACCTATTCTAGTACCTCGCGGCAGGGCAAAGGCCTCGCCTTTTTTCTGTAGTTAATAAACTAGAAATAAAAAAACACGGATTGTCCGGTTATAGAATTTAATGTTGCGGTTGACATCGCATGCGCAGACTAACGGTGGGCCATCAGTTTACCGCTCAACATAAACAGTTAGGTACTTACTGCCACAAAAAACGCAAAGACACAAATTCTTGATACAATCTCACTGTTGACTGTGGCATCATATAATTAGGTATCTTCTATACATAACATTAACATCATATGCTGTTTGGAAAAAAGGTTATCACAGGCGGAAAGCCCTCATGACGAAGAAACGCTAACGCTATTCTTGTCTTCTTTTCAAATAATAAATAAACAGAAACTCAAGTAGAATGTATTATCAATTATTTTAATCGTAGTAAAAAGTAGCTGATTTTAATTATAACTCTTGATAATTCTCCTAAATGATAAAAATGTCTAGTATTGAATATGTTCCTCTAGTTATTAAATAACTTGTAAATGTATACTCTCATTGATTTAAAAGATGTGTTACTGTTGCAGTTTCTTGACATTTCACATGTCACATGTCTTTCTTCTCTTCCGTGAGGTCAACGAATAAGTTTAACACCGTTATTACAAGGGGGCCTCATCTATAGTTCCCAGTTTCAGAAATTGAGATGTCCTTAGGATTTTTGTGGACCATTATTAGGCTGTTTATTTACTCCATTTATTTTTTTTATAACCGCCTAGCAGTCTCTATCTGCACATTCTCACTTAAATACAGTTTCAACGTATTTTTCTTATTGTTACTTCAGAAATTAAATTACCCGGGACACCTATAAATAGTCAAGATAAAGAGGTTGGTAAATAAGTAAACTTTGATTTTATTTCCGGACAGAACGTAAAACCATATAATTACTTTTAATTAAATGTGCGTTCGTTACAAACATGTTAATTAAAATACGTATAAGTAATTAACTTTAAAATTAAAATAATGGAGGTACGTACTTACACAATATTTTTTCTTAAATTTTTTCTTCATGGTAACTATTTTGATTACTTATGTTTTTTTGCAATGAAAAGGTATCGCTGCGCCACAGGGTGTTTCGTTAATTAATTAATTCGTATGTACGTTTTATTTTATAATATGCTGAGCCTATAAAATCTTGAGTTATATTAGTAGTTAGTACAGTTTTGAAGTTCATTTATCATGTAAATACTATGATTATTTGTATCAAAAAACTTAATTAATTAATTGTCAAGTGACGGGATAGACCATTGCTGAAATATTGACCGCAGAGAGTTGTTTATAAAACGTCCAAGATGATAAGAAACAAGGAAGGAACCAATAATTATTCGCTTCAGGCGCAGAAGGCCTAGTTCTCAGAATATCGAATTCTCATAATGCCTAATGCTCAAAACGGCTAGTTATTAGATATCTCAGTACTTCAAATGTTATTAGTTAGGTATTTTTACAATGGAGCTGTATGAGAACCTTTTTGTGCCGAATTGAGAACTGGACATTGTGAGAATTAGCATGAGGTCCAATATTTAAATATTGGATCTTCTGCGTCTAAACTGAGTAGGAACCTATGCTAAGTTATGCTTTACAGCCATAACCTAAACAAAACATGGAATGGAATATTGTGTTAAGTAATCGAGGCCCGATGACACGACTTGGATGAATATTATTATTGTAATGTAAAAAAAAGACGAAAATCAAAATTTTCACAGCATTGTGTTTGACGTAAAATTCAAATTAAACTGGTATAGGTACTTATAGATATGGTAAACTTTAGAGACAAAAGTATAATTTATTCATTTAAATATTTAAAACTATACATTCGCTCACAAGTGCTTGACAATGACGTCAAAGGTGTAAGTCTGTTTGTGTTTTGACGTAAACCTAGACACGTTTTAGATATTTTTATATATAAAAAATAATCAAATGTTCACGTGGCTACTCGCTTTGTGTTCAATATTCGATGTATTTTTATCTGTACAAAAATAGAACAAGAGAAATAACAAAAGACGTGTCAAGGCCAGTAAGTAGAAATATTTACTATACATACATACATTCGCACGCATACTTAATATTATCTATTGGAGTCGACCGATTGTTAGCGAAAAATTCGCAACCACTTTTGGTTTTGGTATGACCTGTAAAATGACAGGTTATCTTGTTACAATATATAGTAGGTACTTACCAAGTCGTTTATAATTAAACCATCACGTTATCAGGACGAAATTTTTAGTAGAGTTCAATTCAAACTCAAACATTTCTAGGTCTTTTTGCTTTCCTACACATGACGTTACTAACGTTTGTATCAATCTCTCTATATAAAAACTCGCTTATCACAAAATCTCAAAACAGCTCAGAAACTACAAGTCCTAGATGACTCTTTTGTAATTTTCTAAAATTTTTGGAGGGTTCCTTTTAGGACGACTGCTCACTAAGACGGAATTTTGCGAAATTCATCCCCTAAGGGGTAAAAGGGATAGCAAAGTTTGTATGTGTCACCGTAAAATTGTAAATAACGTTAGATTATAATCTATCGATTTGAATCTCGCGAGATTGTGAACTGTCGAATAATTATGAATCGTATCATATTGCTTACAATTTAACGTATTATTTTTCGGTAGATTATAATTTATCGAAGTGAAACCGTCAAATTGTGATACGAAACGCACCTCGCGTGCTATACCATAGAGTTACAAAACTATTAGAGTGAGCATAATGTTAATTTGGGATTCTCTTAAAATGCATAAATGTTTTTGTCATAATTTTAATTATCATAATCCTTTTTGCATAACGTTTTTTAGCATAATAGTTTTACTTTCCCATAATAACATCTAGGAATACTGGTTTGTTAGGTATAACTTATTTTTGGGATTAATAAATAGATATCCATAATTCTTTTTTAGAATAATAGTGTTTTGTCATAATTTTTACAAGGCATAACAGTAGGTTAGGGTGCGGCGGGGGTGGCCCTTGGGCCACCCCTATGCCGCCAGCATGTTTATCTTACACACGAAAAGTATACTGAATGATACGTTTCAGATTTTTTTAATTTTGATACATTTTTTCTTACCATGTGATGTCAGAATTATTGATTACTTACTAAATAATTAATAAATACGTACTTGATTTCACAATCTTGAAGAGCATTTATTTTATTTGACTGACACCTGTGTTTTATTCCTAACTCTATGGACACAGAACGGTCTACTGTAAGGCCGACCAATCAGGGACAGCCGTCGGACAGTTGACAATTTGACAATTGTAAGATTGTGATTTAACAGTTTTACTTCGATAGATTATAATCTGACGAATAATAATACGTTAAATTGTAAGCAGTATATTACGTTTCACAATTTTTCGACAGTTCACAATCTCGCGAGATAGATTATAATCTAACGTTATTTACAATTTTACGGTGACATATGAAACTTCTATAATTTTAATAGTAAGGTTTCACGCTAACGAAGTCGCGATTTCCCCTCGTTCAGAGAGGACACACTTCACTACTCTAACTCTAGGTATGGGTTGGTGAAGAAAAAAACAAAAGCAAACTTTTCTTCTATCGTGTGGGTTGTGAGGTGAATTACCAACCTCATCAACCCTAGTGTCTGGGTTATTATTGAGCCGCCTAAGGCCCCTGACATGGCTCAAAAGCACTAAAAATCGCATTCCATTTTCAAACAACCACATTACAGCCGATGACGTCACATGTGTGGTAACGATGACGTCATATAAGGAGAATGTCGTGTGTTATTCAAGCATGGCGGGTATTCCCGTAAAGTACTTGACAGACAGAGTACGTTGACTGAAGACAATAGTGCAACGTTATCAGTGTTTGTACATTGTAATCACGAGTTACTTTGATAAGCGCTGAGCTGGCCAATTTAACGTAGGATTTCTTTAAACGTATAAAACGTGGCTTATTCAAAAATATGATATGTTTTCAAGTAATAAATCCCACTCTAGGTGGGGTCCTCTTCTATTCATTTCTGTCAGTTGTCATCTCAATCACACCTTTCACACACATATCCTTTTTTACACCATCCATCCGCACTTCCTTAGGTCATCCTCTACCCATATATCCATCCATATTTATAATCACACAGTTCAGTACATAGATAAAACATAATTATATCAATCGATGATTCAAATCTATAATATTTATACAATCAATATTATTTAAGTACTTAGCTCCAAAATTAATTAATTGATCTTCGCTTACTTAACGTACATTTGGGTGATCAGCTTGCTATGCCCAAACCGAACTAGAGATAACAAAGTGATTTTTGTAACGTGTCCCCACCGGGAATCAAACCCGGGACCTCCAGATCGATAGGTAGATAGGCTGATAAAAAATAATTTGTTTTCTATTTAAATTGTTCAGAATAGGTTAGTAACAGAGACTTAGAAAATAAATATAACCCTCGATCCTTGATGGAATCTTAGTACCTACTCCCGCGCAACAAAACGGCCGAAAATTACACTAGCCGGTAGCTTTATCACGAATACTTAATATTTGTTGGACGCGCACAATTATGGGCAGATACCGTGACGGGCCGCTCCACTGCCCGCGAAATCTCCCACCTTGTGCGTGGATGAGGCATGTGATTGTATTTATTAATGGCCGTTTGCAAATAATTTAACTTTAGAATGCGCACGCGCGTACGCACTGCCGCGTCGGCAGCGATCTTTCTTGTCTCTTGACATAAACTTGTGTTACACTATTACTATTATTATACCTCGCGGTCATCTGTATCTAACTATATTATAATGTCCTTTTTAAAAATGAATTGCAAAGGCCCCCATACAAAACAATTTAAATAAACAATGTATTTTGTTCCTTCCCTACGTTTAAAGGATTTAGAAGTATTGGAAGTTTGTGGTAGTAGATATTTGAGTATGTGTAAATGTGTCTACCAGATAAACGATCTTTTAAAATATATTATTACACTACATTTCCCAACGTTTGTAGTCTCAAAAAGTGTGCCAATCGTCACGGGTGTGAAAACTCTGACAAGTTTAGAGTCAATAAAGTTTAACAGCACACTGCATCTTGACAAACGGTTTTATTAACCGTGACTGCAGTTCAGTCGCCTGCAAACGACAATTTATATATAATTCATTAAATGTTCTTCTGATTATGTTTCTATTTCCATTGTAGTTTCGACACCACAGTGTCATACTTTTGCTACATTTATAACTATGAAAACGAGATCCTGAACTATGTTACTGATTATTTCTAACTTCTAGATGGACTTTTCAACGACTTCAAAATAGAGGAGGTTTTCTATTGGAATATTTTGTCAGCTGTTTTTCAAAAACTAAAGCTAAAGATAAAAAAATGCGTCCTGTTTGATGGCAATTTTTAAGAATCGTCTCCACCATACTGCTCTGCAGAGATGTACGTTAAGCTGCAAATGTCCAATCAGTTTCTTGCAAAGTAATAAATTAACTGGTTGCACTTAAGACCTCCTGGTTACATGTAGTTTCTGTAATAGACCAAAAACCCTACAAAAACATAAATTTTATAATTATGACGACTAATTGTTCATAATTTCACCACTGTTTATAAATAATTCGCTGGGCTCAGTGACTGCACTTTTGCCCTTTGATTTTACATAAGTTTCATTTATAATCTCCTAGTTTCTAAGGAAATCAATCTATAAGGCATTGTCGATCGAACTATGCACACATTGCACTGTACAGTCATGAGTAAAATCATGTAGCCACTGTACCCTGTCGCACTATCATATTTGACGTTTAATGAGACTTACGGTTTAATTTGTCATAAAAGTTAATGTGACATGGTATCAAAGTGTATACATATTAGTACTCGTGACCGTACGTACATTCCAGAATATTTTAAAAAATACTTCTTACTTTTAAAACAAAGACCAAGCCTTCGTAACTCCTCGCTCCTCGGACCTCTAATTGCGGCGGGCCGTCCAAACAATGTGTTCACTTGTACACCATTACATGGAAATATATGTTATTCCTCACGACGCACCTGTTCGACAACAATGACAAATTGTCGACCATTCGTACGATCCACTTATTTAAGTCAAGTAGCGTTTACAAGATATCTGAAATACCTTTGGATGTTTTCTGTCACACGGGTTTTATAATTGTTGGTAGAGGTTACAGCTGATCGCATTTATCATAAGACATACAAAACGGATTTAAATACACGGTTATGCAGACCATCTCCTTTTACAACTACTTGTCACGGCTTATCAGAATCCAATCTTCTATTCTTCTATCGTGTGGGTTGTGAGGTGAATAATCAACCACATCAACCCTGGTGCCACGGTTATTATTGAGCCGCCAAAGGCTGACATAACTCAAGTAACGACTACGTACTTACATCTTTTTTTTTTTTTTTGACGTGACTTATTGTAGATTTGCCGCAGATGGCATTAACTACTTGGCCGGACAAATGGGGAGCGCTGAAGGCTCTCACCCGGTACAACGTTTAAGACAACAGGCCTGAGGGTGCCCAGTTGGGCGCGAACCTCGGCTCAGGGCGTCGTCTGAGAGGAAAAATATTTGAAAGAATTAATCGACCCTAGTGGGTCGATAGCGATAAGCGCTGAATGAGGGACGTACTTACATCAGCTAGTTGAAAGTATAAACTACATTGCGCGACTAATTTAAATGCATGCGGCGTTACTTTTGCCTCTGGCTATCTGAAATCGTAAGTCAATAAGGCTTGGTGACACGACATCCCATATATTTTCAAATTAAATGTCGATACGTTAATCATGCGTAGGTAGTTGGATAAGTATATTAGTTACACGTTCTATTTCTTATGATAATTGCTTATCTGCCATAAGATAGAATTAATCTATCAATAAGACTTATGATATAATTATATAAAGACAGTTCTAATTAAAAAAGATAAGTAACATCCGAGATAATGCGTAAATAATTATATAGGTATTATGTTTATGATTAAAGATGTAAGAGTTTTATGTTTATGAGATTGATGGCGAAAGTTTTAGTGGAATATTGATAGCTAAAACACTTAATTAAGTCATGTTTATGCTGTTGGTGTTGTTATGCCATCTTAGAACTTCGTATCAACAGTGGCTACAAGTTGCCTTTGATTACTTGTGGCTCTGCCCACCCTATTGGGAATAACGGTCGTGAGTTTACGTACGTGTGTAAAACTTTAAAGAAGCAGCGATCTGTACGGAGACAGGTCCCAGTCAACCAACACTATGCGAAAGTAATTCTGCCTATTTGTCTGTTAAATTTCCACGCTTAAACCGCTTAACCAATTTAAATGAAATTTGATATGGAGATAGTTTGAGACCTAGGGAAAAACAAAGAATAGTTTTTATTCCGAAAATCAGCCCCTAAAGGGATGAAAAGTCCACGCGGACACAGTCGCGGGCGGGTACCTAATCACCTATCACTCCATAGTATAAAACAAAGTCGCTTTTTCTGTCCCTATATCCCTATGTACCCTTAAATCTTTAAAACTACGCAACGGATTTGGCTAGTAAATTATATATGTCATGAGCACTCATACATCCAAAACCCTACAATAATCAGAAGAGAACTAGCAGTCACCCGTATATACGAAGTCCTAAGATTTTTACGACATAACCGGGAAGATGATTCTATAAATCCGTGATGAGTCCGTGACAGCTCTGTTTGGAGAAAGCATGACTTAAATCGAACACGTGACACTACGTCACGGTTTCGAATCCCGAAATCCCGGAATCCGGGAATCCCGGCTTGAGCTCTATATCGCTGAATTCGACTTTATGAATTTGAATTCATATTTGGATCACAGGTAATTGATACGGATATCTCTCCTTCCGAGAAATTGTGAAAGGCATACTTACAATACAAGGAATAAAAATAAAATTACTATTCAAAATTCTAGATTAAGTAAAATAAATTCATCGTTTTTGGGGTTACGTACTCGTATGTATACGTTTTTACAATAAAATACCAGATAATATTTTAAATTTGTCATAAAATAAATTTAAAGCTCATGTGAAGCTTACTTTAAGTATGTAAAAAAGCTTATTATAAGATTAATGATTAACTAAATGATAAATATGTCTGGTATTGAATGTGTTCCTCTAGTTATTAAATAACTTGTAATGTATACCCTCATTGATTTAAAAGATGTGTTGCTGTTGCAGTTTCTTGTCATTTCTTCTCCTCAGCCATAACACCTTGCGAAATGACGTAAATTCAAAATGTTACATTGACCTTCAACAAGTTTATCCATAATAATTACGTTGAATAAATGATTCTGATTTCTGAGTATCACGTGATTTCTACGACTTCTACCCAGTTAATGGCAATGGGCTTGTTCCATATTACACGGGATTTAAACGTAGATGTCGAGGAGTGGGTGAATCTTTATTATACAAGTCTGCCTACCCCTTTGGGGATATAGGGGTGATGCTACATTTTGTATTAAATTTTAAGACAGTAGTTTAATAGAAACTTAGCAAAAAAGGTAATTATAAAGTTAGTGATTATTTAGAAGATATGAATGCATGGGATTAACTGACTGAAAACTGATATTAGGCAGGTAAATTGCTCAATTGTATAACAATATTTTATGTTTTTTTTTTAAAGAACTTCTAGGGCCCTATGCCAGGTTTTTCTTCCAGCTTCTTTTCCCCGGCTATACAGGTTGTGAGAAGCTGCAGTAGTTTTAGACGGATGAGACGTTCGTTATATAAAATTGACTTCAAAGTGTAACTATGTTACCTACTGAATAAAGATATTTTTGAATTTGAATTCGCTCCTAGTCCTAGCGACAACTGATCGTAAATCACCATTGCTACTTATTTTCTATTTAATTCATAAATAAGTAGGTATTAAATACACAATAATGTTTCAGATAATAAATGTATAGCCTAGTAAATAATAATATATTTTATGTTGTAGCCGTGTGTAATAAAAGCTGGTTTCGAATGCAAGCGTTCTGCTAGAGGCTACATCGATCAAACGGTTCTTATGTTTTGAGGTCGATGAATAAAGCAAGCCCATTAGTGGTCATTATATGCAAATAATATTACATTTTAGCCGCGTTTTACCACTCTCTGTTGCTGTACGTACTCATACTTAGTATATTAGGTACTCGTTTATAAAGACTTTCATATAAGTACACATTCTTTGCTTGGTCTGTGAAGAGATGAGCTTGATTATTTGTTCAGTTCGCATTTAGCTGCAATCTTACTCCATATGTGAATTATGATGCGGCCTAAAGGGGTACAGCCATGAGCAATATCACGTACCCACTTTAGAACCCTGTCGCACTATCATATTTAACATTTAATGAGACTTAGAAAGTTAATGTGACATGGTATCAAAGTGTATACATATTAGTACGCGTGACCGTACAAGATTACCTCGTGAATACATATTTAATCCTTACCCGATTTATTCTGGTTTATTAAAGTAGAAGTTGCACTGGATAATATATAATGATTACTTAGCTGGCGAGGAATGGGTGTACTACGTATACATTCCTCTCTGCCTTCCCCTTCGGGGATGCAGGCGTGATGCTATATTATTTTATGTTGTAGGGATTATGAGCTTAATGTTCATGGTGGACGAGTTATAACTTTAATGTTGGTACATGCATATTTAAGACGAATAAATTCCACTTGATGTTAACACAGAATCATGGTCTGAATCCTCCCCCTCAGTATTCGTTACGATGTCACTAACATTCTGTATACCATACCTATACCAACAAGACTTACAACATTACAAAATTATTCTGTAAAAAATATGCAATTTACATACAAATAAGTCATTTAAATAAACCGTACCGTACTTGTAGTATACCGTTTAGTACGACAAGTTAAAAAAGGGCAATACGGCTTACCGTAATAGTTTTGGAACGCAAACTCATTCAATTTCCGAACACTCTTGTCAACCTATATAAAATTGAACGAGATAATAATTCAACACCAAAAGCTTTATTCAACTTAATGAAGCGTGACAATTAAGTAATGAAAAAGTTGAAATCGCAACCGATTGGATAAAATTAATCAATGGCGAACCGACCGTCAATGCAATGGATATTTTATGTTCCCGTGGGCGAAGTGGGCCCCAATTTGTCCGCACTTTTTTAATTAGTATGAATGCGAGAGAAAACGAATTGGTTTTATGCTTTCGTCCGATCGTACAGCGAGTCCGTGAGGTATAAAATTTGAAACGTTTTATATTTATTACATAAAAAGAAGATCGCGTTACGCTCATGCGCTTTAATTACTCGATATAACGTGTAAACACCCCTTGTAGCATTGTTTGAATCTACACAAGCTCGTTCTAAACATTGTTTTAACGAATTTAGTTCGAAGCGACCACGGAGTGAAACAAGCGATCGTGTTCGATTCTCTACGGGTTAATTTTATAACATTGTCTTTATGCAAATGATGTTAAGGAGTCGATATCACCGCATAACGAGTGAAGACGTTGTCTGTAACTTGACGTACCGTCCCCTGGTGCAGGCGGGGGTTGGTGGCGCGGGGAGGGGGATGCACCGTCTTCCCCCTCCCTCTGGCTCTAATTAGGCTCACATTCTCATTCCGTTTTCGCGTTTAATTTCGCCGGCGGTTTCGCCTTAATTACGTTATTCGCGGCGGGCGGGCGCCCTGGTGTTGTTCTTGCGGAACCCTGCACTTAAAAACAAGTGACCGATACCTTTATTTAAAAACACCACGTATTTAATTTGCCGTGACCGTACGATGAACTCAGACGTAGAATATTACATACATACATACATAAACTCACGCCCGTAATCCCTAATGGGGTGGGCAGAGCCACAAGTAATCAAAGACAACTTACAGCCACTGTTGATACGATGTCGTAAGCTGGATATGATGAACCTTATGGTGATAAGGGATCAGCCTATCGCCCATAACATTAGTCCATCATGTTAGAGGACACAATCCCTCTGTCGGTTTTACATAGAATATTACATATTTTTAATTTTGAAATTTCGCACGGGATCCACGTAAAGGATGAGTTTCGCGCGCTCCCATTTCGCCAACACCAAGTTTTTAATGAAGCCTATTTTGACAGGAAAATCGTAGAATCATCGCGCTTATTGCAGCTGACAAATACCTACTCGGCCGTGGGGCGCGGAGAGGTGGGGCAATAAAACATTCACTAACAAGATGACTTACAGTTTTAGGTCCTTGAGCATTGGAACATGCAGTTCATGGTTGTAATTGAAAAAAAATCACTTAGCAGGCAAATAGAGGGCTGAGGCTTTCCTTGGCGTTTTGTTGTCGGGTGGTTGCTAATAAGATTTTTAAACGGCAACAAAGTATCCAATCAATGGGGCTTGAATAATGAATACGGCACCTGCTTGGTTCCCAGACCTCCCCCGCTACTTACACACGCACCGCATTACCTGCCCACGCGAATTACGTCTCTATTTCTCTATTTTTAAAACTCACTTCGCTTCACATTGTTTTACATATTGAATTTGAATGATAAAACAGACATAAGTTTGAGTAATTATGTACAATAGTATTCGTGTCGGAACCCTGACATTATTTTCTTAAACGTTTTTTTTGTATGTATGTTAAGTATAGTATTAAAGACAGCACATTAGCTTTAGCCTTTAAGATAAAATGTTTAATATATTCGTAGTTATTATGCATTAAGATAAGCCATTTAAGATATCGTAATTTCTTTATTCGGTTCAATTTTGTGCAATGGAGTATTTATTTAAATTTTTCATAAACCTTATGCAAATGCTATGTTTTAATTGGTCGGGCTTTATGATAATAACGGCTATAAATTCATTTAAGAACAATGATAATATAAAAAGATATATATTGAAGTGTCGTAATAGGTGCGAACGCGTTGAAGTCTTTTGCTCTACGTTTAATGCTAATCACCTGAAAATATGCTTTCTTCAAACAGTTGTATTTAAAACTCAGTTTCTCAGTAAAATTTGTTAGAAATAGGTAAGAGTATCTAATGAATTCATTAAATAAAGAAAACTGTTGTGAAACCTTCCACTAAAACAATAACTTCGAACACGCTAACACGATCTACGTATTTTTTCATCGATATGCAACATGGCGATTAAGATCTCGGACCGCAACATTTCCTCGGCGATACGAACGCGTGTTCGCAAAATTAACAAAACAAAGACATTAATACGGGTTCCGTAGCGTACTCCGGGTGCGATTTAACGAACTGCGATCTGCGCACGCGACGGCGCGGCGCTCATTAGCACGCACGCAATTCCCCCACCCCTCGGCCCTTATAGCCTTCATTAGACATGCCCGACAACAGGTAATAGCTTTCCACACGCTTTCCCGCCATGCAACGCTGCAACATTCCAAAATTCCATCCACATTCAAAGCTCATCATGTCCGACATGGAAATTAACCAAATTACATCCACCAAAGCAAATCGCTCCAAAAGAAAGGGCTACTAAAATAATTGTCTACTTTACTCTCGGAGAAATAGAATTACAATCTAAATTAATTACGCTTTTAAAGCGTCCGTTATTCTTAATTAGTTTCTGCACCGCAGCGGAAGCTCCGCTCGCTCTTAACGAAGGGTAGTTTGAAATCAGTGCGTTTGATCAACTCTGTGCAGTCTTAATTACGGCACCCGTTCTGCGCGGGACAATCCGGTTATTTATGACTACATAAGCTTGATTATTCTTTAATGAATACTTGTTTTAAAACGTTTAATTAAGTTTTATGGCGACAGGGCCTGCGACGCGCGCGGGCGTCCCGCCGCCTCGCCGGCCGCCGGGTAATTGGATCGGGTTGACGTGCTTCCCCGCACTACCCGCGCTCTTGCCCCGCTCCCTCGCCCCGCTCCTAATTGTATGAAATTGCTAATTGGAAAATTTTATAAACGCGGCCGCCCGCAGGCCTACGGTATCCGCGTGTACCGCCCAAAGGCTGTCAAGAAAAATTAATTCAAAGGGTCAAGCACTTCGGGGAAATTTCTTGTGAACCGGTCAAAACACGTTCTGAGGTCACTTGCTTAAGGAAATTAATTGAAAGATTGCTACGGTTACTATCCACCCTTTTTTTCCTTATCTACTAAAAGATTTCTTTCAAATGTTTTGCTTCTTGCCATCTTAATCTTGCTTTTGTAACATAACAAACACGTGTTAACATACTACAATTTTGTCCTCAGGGCGTGTAGTTGTGGTGCGTGGTGCGAGCGGTCCCCGCTCCAACCGTCAAGCTGGCAGCGAGCGCGCTGAGTATGAACCCGCACTACCACGGGTACGCGGAGCTCAGCTCGCCGCACCCGCCCTCGCCCGAGGCGGCCTTCGCGGCCAACGGCCACGACTACCCTCACAACAACAACAACCCAGCCCTCAAAGAATGCGCCGGCTGCGGCGGCAAGATCGTCGAGCGTTTCCTCCTCCACGCCCTCGACCGATACTGGCACCACGGCTGCCTCAAGTGCACCTGCTGCGGCCAGGCCCTGGCCGACATGGGCAGATCCTTCTACTTCAAAGGCGGCATGATACTCTGCAAAAGCGACTACACCAGGTAAGTTTCTAAACTTCCAGAAGTAACGCTCTATATTTAACTTCAAAGCACATCTAATTAGTGTCACGATAACGTTTTAAATTGGTAGGAAGCCAATTAGTGTCATTACGATTGTTTGAAGGTGACACCGTGTATTCAATATCCGATCGTTATTTCTCATTGATTAACGATAAATAGTTTTTGTCTCGTCATCTAACGATGACAATAGCGTGGCTGTCAAACGAATCGAACGTCCAAAAAAGCATAGGGAGAGAGCCGCGGGCGCATTGTTATGAAAATGCTTCGAACCGTTCTGTTTTCTACCTGCAGCCGCACAAAAACCGTCAGTTTTGCACACAACCGATCAGCGGCATCTCGGGGACCGACTAAATTGGCTTCGTTAAACGCTAAGGACTAATTTAGAGAGTAGATAACAAAGTTTTTACTTCAACTCGTTCACTAATTAAACCTTTTGTGTGTCATTGTGCGCCAGTGTTTATTTACCAGTATGCTACGCCACGGCTATGTCAACAATTATGGAAATTATATGTCTCTGCGCCATCTAATGAATAACCATAAAGGCTCTCTGTTCTTAATAATAGACAGTGTTATTTGCAATTCATTTGCTAATGTAGAACCAAAGAATTTCACGTTGAAGACTCGTAAGGAACAAGCGAATGAGCAATTACTTTAAGTACTGTATGAGGTTTTCTTGAAACTTTTATTGTAGTAATAAAGTTAATTGATGGTAAACGGCGCAGCACGATGTATTATTTACAGTAAATGTTAAATATTAATAAAAGTGCATTAAAGTTATTAAATGTTCTATCTTCCTTATACGTAATGCGTTTCTGTGATCATGCCGGCGTCCGCCAATAAAACTTTGTGAAAATGCTAAATGGTTTATTGCGCGGTTCTCGATTTGTTCTTGTGATATCCACGGTTCTGGTTATTTCAAATATTAAAAATTATAACGAGTAACTGGTAACGAATTTAATACTCATATTAGATTTATATACATTATAGGAAAATATCGTAGTAATTAAATCTTTTGTAATAATAGCCTTGAACACTTGAGAATTTATAAGAACGCACGTATTAAAAAAACTATACTGCACTGCTATGAATAAAACCGCAATTATACATAAGATGCATGCCAGATATCGCATGGTTAATTTCGTTAATAAATATTGTTCATAATAATTTATAAAAAAGAACCTTCAACCATTGCAAGAGTTCGTTTCTTTCTTAAAAAAATCAAAAGTGTAAATTGCAGTGTAGTCCTTGCGAGTAACATCCAGGTGGTGGTACGTAGAGCCGCGCGCCCGCGCCCGCGCCGCCGACACACGTGGACCGCATCTGCCTTCAGGCGCCACTCGCTAATTAGCTAAACGCGACGAATCCGACCCAATTAGCCCCGTGTCCCTCCCAGTCCCGCTTTTACATGTCGCATTTTTAAACTTCAAACAAGACTCCTGATTATTCTAAAACAAGATTGTTAATTTTAGAAACAGATTTTAATCATACATCCTGTCGCACAGAAATGATTCGACTCGTTTACATAATATCTTAGCAACTAAACCCATGCATGAAGCAAATGTAAATTCGTTTTACACTGATTTCACTTGTTTACCGGTGGTTACGAGCCAAACTAGAGCGAAGAGTGGGCCGACCGCGGCGCGGGTCGTGCGTCGTAGATTCGATAAAGCTCGTCTCACAGTTGACAGAGACGGCGGGCCTAACGAGCGGCGAAGGGGCCGCGCGGGCGGCGGCGGGAGGGGGGGACGAAGAAGTGCGGTTCCGTGCATGTCTCTGCTGATTGACCCGCGTCACTCGGCAAACAACAACTAACGAGTCGGCCCCGCGCCTCCAGGTACGGGTAATCCGCTCGAATCGCTCCCGCGGCGGCCGCCTGACTTTACTTACACGTCTTCTCTGATTGAGACTCCTTAATAAAATTAACGCTGCTCCCGCGCAAACAACCGCGACGTTTACCCGCCTTTTGTTCCGATATGATGGATTGCGGTCGCTCCATATAGACGCTGATGATGTTCCGTGCTGCTGATTGGCGTTTGCGCTCTACTCGTATGTCGCTCGCGTATCTCACATGCCGCAACAAAGGCGGCGGAAGCGTTACATAAACATTAAGCCGTCTTAATTCCTATTTTATAATGATTTATGACGCCCATTGTTTGTATGAAGACATTAGCATCCTGCCGCGATACAGTTGCCTAGCTCGGATGAATCGAATTCCCAGCGGTTCCAACTTCATTCGGAGCAAATTACCCGACTCAGCGCGGGCGACTTACGTAGCTCGTAGCACTGCTACGACCTGCGGTAATCAAGGGACAGTTCTTGTTTGCTATTTCTCTAACTACTACCATTGGCGTACAACTGTCTATTTTAGTTGTGGTGGACTACCCACTGTAAGCTAAATAATCTAGGATTGAACATAGTTTTAGAACCACTTTCAAAACATCTTTAGCACCTTAAATTTCGAGGTTGAAAATTCAGTGGGTCACCTGTGAAGTGCTAGTGCGAGTGGGTAAGAAATTGGCATTTCTCTGGGTCTCGTTAGCGGCGGCTGATTGCCGATTGAGCAGCAATTGCCCTGATTGACGCCCCCGCGCCCTGCTTCGCCCGCCCGCAACCTCCCCCGCGCGCCCTAACGAGCCCGCTTTCAGTGTGGACGTGCCCCCACGAGGTTTTGCAAGACTTTCAAATGTGTAATAATGACTTTAACGACGTTAAACGGTACGAATTACATGCCTTTTTTATGTAGTTGTGAATCTTTTTGGATCAATCAACATGTTTATTTATTATTTATTTATTTATTTATTATGGACATTTATTATGGTTGAATGAATACCCAAAAGTTTTATTGGAGAAGTAAACTTTTTTACAGCTTAGGTTTTTTTACATTTGTGATTTTATTTCCAAGCACGTCTTTAAGAACAGATGACAGTGGGTTTTAGGTCCTACCGCACTTCTTACAGCTTTTTTAGTAGCCGGTCCAAACTTAGACCGTCCGGGGCAAATAAAGTACAGATACTAAAAAATACGTCCCATCATATATTTTAACAACCACAACGAACATATGACAATATTCCAACTACAATATCGGAAGCTTTTAATTTGCGCGTGTCGTCACCCGGGTTTATTAAAACGCATGTCCAGGCGTCCAATTTGGGCGCTCGTTAACGCGCAAAAGACGCGCACTTTAATTGCAACCACGCCTCTAATGAGGCCCTAGCAGCGACGCGCAAAATTGACATTGTAACCGAAACGCTGAAGAAGCGAAGCCTTTAGAAATAATGCCCTTGTTATTTCAATACGAGTGAAGGTAATTAATTATTTTAAAATAATTGTATTGCATATAGAAATGTAGCGTAAGTATATGAAAAGTGATGTATGTAACATGCACATAAAAATATACGTGTACGCCTTCCGTTCATATTTTGAAAACGCCCTTATTAATGTTATGATGTAATTGAAAATCGGCGTTTTGCTTATTCAACGAAATTATCTGAGTTGATCAAACCGTGGTACATTTATTCTGTTCCTTGTGCTAGTAATGGTACCTGTTGATGTGAAGTAATACTTACGATATATAAAGGATAGAATGTAACCGAGACACAGGGATTTCAAAATAATGAAAAGCAATGCTTCGCCAAGTTTAGTGCAAGTTAAGTTTCCGCAGCAGTTGACCCGGTGCAGCGAGATGCGCCCCGATTGGATTAGCCCTGGGCGCATGGCCCCAATTAATTTCGTTTGTCTCTTTGTCCGTCTGTCGTCCGTCCATCCGGCGTCTCCTGAATCGAAACTAAAGAGCGTCCGGCAAACGAGCAAGCAATATTTGGTCCGGATTCGATTATTGACATCCAACTGGCCGTATTAAGCGACGTTAAACGTCAAGCGCCGAGTTATAACTTGATCTTTACAAAGTCTTAGTCTATTTCGGTCTCTGGACTACTATATAGAATAACTTTAGTGACATCGCTTCATTAATTTCTATGAGTACTTACTTAATAAGTAATTAACTATGGAACATCAGTCGTGTATACAATGTAGTGGCTTATTTAGTGGAATACGATATCTCAATCATCCTCCTGCTATCCCACTCTGATGCAATACGATCTCTCAATAATGTTCAATAATAGCTTTCTAACTACGAAGTGGGTACGAAATGTACACTGTTAAGTTACTCCACTAGTTAGCTGAAAAAAAAAACTTAGAAGCAGGAAATATGTAAGTATGGTTAAAGGAAAATCTGTAATCGTAAGTTCATTTATGTCACCTTGTAATTTAGCAATTGAAATGTGTAGTAGCGACACAGTGTTCAATGATATAAGCAACGCAATCCATCACATCTAGTTGTTACGGCAGCCTACAACATTTTCCGGTTAACCTCGCCAATGTCGGACAATCGTTCCGGAAAGCCACGCCAATTATACGATTATTAGTGGACACTAATCCCTAATTAGTGTACTAGATGGCTAGATATTCATTACGTTGGGAGGGGGCAGACTGTCGGGACATTAGTCAGGAACGATTTAGTGCCCTGCCGGCGACGGGCGTGCCTTCAACGCATACGAGTATACCCCGAGTAAATCATTGCACAAATTTTGTCTATGTAAATCAATAAGGGCCTTTCCAGACTACATTTCTCAAAAACAAGTTGGCGCTGTAAAGATTGTCCTTCGTTTAACCTTCCGATTTCATGGATAAGAGACATATGCATCTTTAATCTTTGTTTTTGGGTATAAATGATGACGCAGGAACAATCACATCTTCTACCCATTATTATTCTGATCAAAATAAATAGAAGTAATATACGTAGCAACATGTGATTCAAACATCATCAACAATTATTTACAAAATATGCTTCTGCCATTACATTGTATTTTTTAATAATTTGTACCCGAGTAATGAGAAAATAGGTAATTATCACGTTAAATCTCAACAGCGCCATCTTTCTTCTCTTTTTCTGTCATGTTGGTTGTGGGGTGGATTACCAGCCCTATCAACCCTGGTGTCAGGGTTACTATTGAGCCGCCAAAGGGCCCTATTTTTGGGGAACGTCCCTCATTCAGGTTGCCCTATCTGCCAGATAGAAGAACTTAAAAATGACCTACTTCAATTATTCAATAGATGGAATAGACGAGGTGGAGGCAAACGCAAGTTGAAAGTCTGTAATCGAGTCGCACAGTTTTTCTCGTCAACAATAATAGAGTGGGCAGTACCTATTGTATTAGGTATACTAAATTAAAAAATGTAATCTATACTTATAATAAATCTGTAGAGAGGTCAATTCTGTACATTAAATATTTTTTCAAAATAACTATCAGGGGGTGATAAGTGGTCGATACTGATGCCAAAAATGCAATCAGTAAAATTTTTGTCTGTCTGTCTGTCTGTCTGTATGTTCCTTATAGAAACAAAAACTACTGGACGGATTTTAATGAAACTTGGTACAATTATTCTTCACACTTCTGGACAGGTTATAGTATACTTTTCATCACGCTACAATCAATAGGAGCAGAGTAGTGAAGGGAAATTCTTTTGTATGAAAAATCTAAACCACTCAAGTTAGACGTTTATAATTTGGCATGCAGGTACCTTAGATACCGTAGAGGTGCACTAAGAAAGGAATTCCCGAAATTCCTACGGGAACGGGAATTAGCGGAAAAATCCTTTTGTATGAAAAATCTAAACCACTCAAGTTAGACGTTTGAAATTTTGCATGCAGGTACCTTAGATACCGTAGAGGTACACTAAGAAAGGAATTCCCGAAATTCCCACGGGAACGGGAATTAGCGGGAAAATCCTTTTGTATGAAAAATCTAAACCACTCAAGTTAGACGTTTGAAATTTGACATGCAGGTACCATAGGTACCGTAGAGGTGTACTAAGAAAGGAATTCCCAAAATTCTCACGGGAACGGGAATTAGCGGGAAAATCCTTTTGTATGAAAAATCTAAACCATTCAAGTTAGACGTTTGAAATTTGGCATGCAGGTACCATAGGTACCGTAGAGGTGCACTAAGAAAGGAATTTCCAAAATTCTCACGGGAACGGGAATTAGCGGGAAAATCCTTTTGTATGAAAAATCTAAACCACTCAAGTTAGACGTTTGAAATTTGGCATGCAGATACCTTAGGTACCGTAGAGGTGCATTAAGGAATTTCCGAAATTCCCACGAGAACGGGAATTAGCGGGAAAATCCTTTTGTATGAAAAATCTAAACCACTCAAGTTAGACGTTTGAAATTTGTCATGCAGGTACCTTAGGTACCGTAGAGGTGCATTAAGAAAGGAATTCCCGAAATTCCCACGAGAACGGGAATTAGCGGGAAAATCCTTTTGTATGAAAAATCTAAACCATTCAAGTTAGATGTTTGAAATTTGTCATGCAGGTACCTTAGATACCGTAGAGGTGTACTAAGAAAGGAATTCCCGAAATTCTCACGGGAACGGGAATTAGCGGGAAAATCCTTTTGTATGAAAAATCTAAACCACTCAAGTTAGACGTTTGAAATTTGGCATGCAGGTACCATAGGTACCGTAGAGGTGCACTAAAAAAGGAATTCCCAAAATTCTCACGGGAACGGGAATTAGCGGGAAAATCCTTTTGTATGAAAAATCTAAACCATTCAAGTTAGATGTTTGAAATTTGGCTCGCAGGTACCTTAGATACCGTAGAGGTACACTAAGAAAGGAATTCCCGAAATTCCCACGGGAACGGGAATTAGCGGGAAAATCCTTTTGTATGAAAAATCTAAACCATTCAAGTTAGACGTTTGAAATTTGGCATGCAGGTACTTTAGTAAACTTAAAGCTTAGTTGCAATAGGATATTACAAAATTCCCACGGGAACGGTAGTTAGCGGGAAAAAACATTTGTATGAAAAAATCTAATCTAAATAAAAGGAGAAACTGACTGACTCAGTGACTGACATATCAACGCATAGCCTGAACGGCTAAACGTAGGCTTTGAAATTTGGAAGGGACATAGCTTAGGTACCGTAGAGGTGCACTAAGAAAGGAATTTCCGGAATTCCCACGGGAACGGAAATTAGCGGGAAAATCTTTTAGTATGAAAAATCTAAACCGCTTAAGTTAGACGCTTGAAATTTGGCATGCAGGTACCTTAGTTAACTTAAAGCTTAGTTGCAACAGGATATTGCAAAATTCCCACGGAAACGGGAGTTAGTGGGAGAAAAACATTTGTATGAAAAAATCGAAACCGCGTAAGATAGATGTTTTCAATTCAATTCAATTAAATTATTTATTGCATTCCATGTAGTACAATGGGGTGTTACATAGGCATAGGAACTAAAACATGGACCCTGTAGGGCACAGCAACGTTGAAGGGAAGAGAGGAAGTGTGTATTAAAATTAAAATTCAATGAACAATCAATTAAAAAAAAATCAATTCAATCAATTGATTCAATCTAGCATGCATGCATACCTTAGTAAATATAAAGTTTATTTTTGGCTGTATTTTGAAAAATGGGAGTTATTGGGAAAAAAATTGTACTTATGAAAAAATCTAAACTACATAAGTATGCACTCCCACACACACAAAGATCTCTCTCTTATATAACACGCCACGCGGACGAAGTCGCGGGCAAAAGCTAGTAAAGAAATATAACGATAATAACATATCGCTTTCAAATTAAAATATTGTTTTAATTTTTTCCTGCTTTACAGCAATTATGAAAATTACTTGCTTAAGTACATTTCATTAAAGTAAAATTTAATTTTAACGTCAATATTTGCAGCTTGGCTAGGTCTTTTCATTTCGTTGTAATTAAAAATACTCGTATACCGGCTTAGTTTCTTGCTTCAATATTCTGAATTATTGTGCTTCCGTATTGAATAGAGAGCTTTTATGTGGACAGTACATCGCTTGTGTCGTATCATCTTGCCCGATATGTGCCGATATTTGTCGTATGCCGTCATCAATTTGGCGTTGGCGACATCGTACGACACGACGTTTCGTCAAACGTCGCCGGACGTGTTTTGTCAAACGTATAGGAACGTATAAGTCCTGTTACGACGTTCAATTTCGTACGACGTCGAGGAGTTGCGATGAACCGGTCTTGTTCCCAAGCGGAGTCTTTGTTACAGATATTGATAGTTCGGCTTCTTAATTGGAAGTTCTGTATTACAAGTTCTGAGATTGAAATAGCTGTTCGATTTAGAATAATTTGAAATCTTATCTTGTAGTTGATAAAAAACTTCAACATCAAGCATCTTGTGGTAGCTTGTGGCTCTACCCACAGTGACAGGTATATACGGGTGTGAGGTGTATTTGTTGTTAAGCTAAACGTAATGGTCAGTATAAGAATTAAAAGAGATGTATTGAGATAGGTCAGGGTATTCAGTTCACGTCAAAATCGTTACAAATTCCTGGCTACTGCTACTACTAGTGTTTGTACATCTACAACTGGCTAGTTTTATATTCTTATCCGTTTATTATCTTTATTTTGTAGGGTTGCCGTCTCTAAAATTAAAATGTAAACTGACGACCTAAAAACCCGTGCAAAAAGAAAATGAGACATAACTGCAATGACACACATTCAATATTATGTACATCATATTTATTTATTTTTAAAAACAGAAACCAAATTATTCACAAATTCTTTCATAACATAATATGTATTGGCACAGCTATTAAGTTTTTAATAGTTGGTATTATTAACATCGTATTTTAATAAACTTCGAAATATATTAATATGAGAATTGAAGGGAGGCATTAGCCTCATAGTGAGACAAAGCGGCCTATATAAATCCAACACTACTAAATTCGATCTAACAAAAAGCTCGGTGAGGCATGGATACTTAGTTCATCTTGCGCTGGATGTACTTCTGACTATCCCAATTGGGATATAGTCGTGAACTTATGTATGTAATTCCATTTTGCGCAGTAGCTGTCATTGCAATCTGCATATTAGTTAGAGTTCCGCCACGGTCTCGAATGAGACGGACCATAATATGGCTTTAAGGGTGTCTAGGGCGCTAGACGGTAAGTTACAGCTACTAGTTACGACACACAATATGCTAATTTCTAACTAGTCAAATCAGTTACTATTTACTAAACGTCAAAACACGAAATTACTGTGGAATTTTTATGAAAAAACACACTGTGATGTTATAGAAAAACGAGATAAAATGTCGCATTTATTATTGCGTTTTTCGTGATTAAAATTAAAAAAATAAGTTACTTAAAAATAGAAAAAAGAAACCGCTTTTTGTCAGTTTTTACCGACTTCAAAAAAGGAGGAGGTTCTCAATTCGACGGTATTTTTTAGATCTGTCTTTATTTAGTCCAGTCCATAATCCACCTAATAATATGTTTTGTTAGGATATGGATATGCGGATGTAAGGATACCTACATGGGTGTATGTGTATTTGAAACTATTTTACGCACTAACTACTAAATTGATTTTAAAGAAACTTAACAATAATATAGCTAATTAAAACACATAATAACGGGTTCTTACCGCGTTTAAATGGGGATATGAGACTCATCAGTCATCCCGTGATCATGGCACTTGCAACAGTGTCGAAATATCGGGAGTCTCATATCCCCATTTAAACGCGGTAAGAACCCGTTATTATGTGTTTTAATTATGATAATAACCGCGTAAACTTAAAACAATGAATAATATAGCTCATACATTAAACTATAATTTACACATACATGTAAGTATTGTTCATTCTTTGTGTACTTCTTTTACGTTTACTTTCGATTTCGATTGCCAATATCTATGTATCACATACGATTGTGTTGATTTTTGGTAAGTAAATAAAGAAATTTTTGATGAAAATTAGATAAATCATAATCACAGACGTCAAATTGGTCAAGTAAGTCGGAAGAAAATCGGCAATCTAAGAGCTATTATGGCGTGAGCTGCAAAAACCACGAGAGTTAGACAAATGTAATGTACGATGAAAACGTTTCTTATAAACAGTTGTAAAAAAAAGTCCGCAATAGCGTATGTTAATTTTTTATGTGAAGGCCATTATTGTCAAAATAACATGACAAAAAACATGTTATTATATTTCCAATGCGAGTTATGTAGTAACTAATTTATTCTTTTAAAAATAAATACTTTTCTCTTCAGGCATGTAAAGTGGATAAACTTCTTTTTACACTACGTAATTGGGACAGATATTTCAAAAATTACGATGAAAAAGCGAATACGCGCTACTAAAATGCTTCGGTGTGGCCGGTTAGAGTGATGTGACGTCACGAACCTATTCGTGGCAACTCAGCGCCCGGTTGATGAGGTTGGTATTCCACCTCACAACTCACACGACAAGAAGAAGCGCCCGGTTCATATCAATTAATTGTAACTCCGGAATTATAAGTCGTATAACAAAAATAAATACATACAGACATAAACTGCCTATATACGTCCCACTGCTGGGCACGGCCTCCCCTCAATCAACCGGACGTGGTTTGGAGCATACTCCACCACGCTGCTCCACTGCGGGTTAGTGGAGGTGTTTTACGGCTAATAGCCGGGACCAACGGCTTAACGTGCCCTCCGAAGCACGGAATCATCTTACTTTTTCGGAAAATCAGGTGATTCAAGACTGAAAAGTCCTTACCAAACAAAGGACAGTCTCACAAAGTGATTTCGACAATGTCCCCATCGGGAATCGTACCCGGACCTCTGGATCGTGAGCGTAACGCTCTAACCACTACACCACGGAGGCTGTTACTTAAATAATAATCGTATAATAATGGTTGCTGGTACTTAAATAATAATTATTTTTGAGGTTCTTCATATACGGTCACGATTACTAACATGTATAACTTTGAAACCATGTCACATTAACTTTTTTGATAAATTAAACCGTAAGTCTCTTTAAATGTCACGTATGATAGTGCGACAGGGTTCTAAAGTGGGTGCATGATATTGCTCATGACTGTACATACCACACAGCATCCGACGTGGGTGCACCCGAAGTAATGTTAATTAATAACGTGTAACGCGCTAACGACGCCACCACGGCTGTATTATATAGACAGGAACTAATCATAGTTCGCAGAAAGCGGCTCTCTAATTAGTTGACCAATGCTAGACTTTACGAGGATATTGAATTGTAAAAATATTTTTAACATAACACACAGCAACGCGCCTGTATCGCAGAAGTGTAGTTAGTAGATATGTATGGTAGTAGTATGTATAAGTTTGGCTATACAAGCCACATGCGAGCACATATACGTCGGAGTTGAAGCAGTCGCCGTAGCCGAAATCGGCTGGATCACATCATCATCATCATAGTAGTAGTAGATTAGGTAAGTCCCGTGTAATACGATTAAGACACGACCTCATTGCCGTTAACAGGACACAAGTCCTGGAAACCACAATCAATTAACTTTAATCCAAACATGAATCCTTTTTTTTTTATTGACGTGACTTATTGTAGATTTGCCGCAGATGGCATTAACTATTTGGCCGGACAAATGGGGAGCGTTGAAGGCTCTCATCCGGTACAACGTTTAAGACAACAGGCCTGAGGGTGCCCAGTTGGGCGCGAACCTCGGCTCAGGGCGTCGTCTGAGAGGAAAAATATTTGAAAGAATTAATCGACCCTAGTGGGTCGATAGCGATAAGCGCTGAATGAGGGAAATCGTCGACCACGCCGGCGGGGTCGGTATCGGGGTCCTGAAATGTTTGGTGTCGCGAGCTGATTGGCTGCCTCTATGGCTAGAGTAATAGGGTCGTCGGGATCGTATATTGAAACATGAATCCGAATTCAGTAGTTAGGAACCCAAGCCGGCATTCGAAACCACGACACCACAATTTAAGTCAAAATATTTTTATTCACATACCTACATACAAATAGAGACACACAGAGTCACGTATACAGATACTTACGACGAGGAAATGAAGGCGGCCGTAAACGAACATTACGAAGACAAAGACAGCGAATATTTTTTGACCGGGTTAAAAGCGCTTTATAATAAATGTAAGAAGTGTGTTGAAGTAGAGGGAGATAACATAGAAAAATAAATGTTTTTATACACCTCTATCAATATTTTTAACACCTTAGGCTCATAATTTTTCAGCTGCTCCGCGTACATACAGAGTCCGACTCGCGCATTGAGAGTTCCGAGCAAGCTTTGATTTTGTCGTTGAAAAAGTATTGACTCCATACTTCGACGTAGGTGGCGATTAGTTTCCTAACTGAAAATAGGTTTGGACAGACAGACATACAGTCATGAGCAATATAATGTACTCACTTTAGGACTCTGTCGCACTAACATATTTGGCATTTAGTGAGACTTACAGTTCAATTTGTCAAAAAAGTTAATGTGCCATGGTACCAAAGTGTATACATATTAATGCTCGTGACCGTACATATAGACGGACAACAAAGTGATCCTATAAGGGTTACGTTTTTTAAAACATTACCACTGAGATTACTTACGTCTAGAGCGCACTTTCAAATTCACCCTGTCTGCCAAGGACGGCAATACAGCTATTTTAGGCAAGGCGCGCACTACGAGTTTTTCGCCGCGCGATAGAAAAAAGCAGCGGCATAATGTCGCACTGTAATTCTGTGCCAAACAGTTTTAAATTGTATTGCGCGCACTTGACGGCAGAGCCACCGCAGCGGCGCAGTATTACATTTTACATTATGCCGATGCTCTTTTCTGCCGCGCGTCGAAAACTCGTAGTGCGCGCCTGGCCTTAAGTAGCATTATCATTATCTAATACATTTTATTCAGATGATTATTACAGTGAACAACTGTTTGTAAGCGTCCTGAGATAGCTTAAATTAATTAATTAATTTAAACCGTAATCTTAGCTAAGATAAATTTTAGTTTGCCTGCAGGAATCGGCACCTTTGTTGAAATAAAAAGCGCCTTTTTCGTTACGTCTCTCTCACTCATGCATACTTATTAATTGATCTGTAACAACCTCCGTGGTTCAGTGGTTGAGCGTTGCGCTCACAATCCGGAGGCCCCGGGTTCGAATCCCGGTGGGAACATATCACAAAAATCACTTTGTGATCCCTAGTTTGGTTAGGACATTACAAGCTGATCACCTGATTGTCCAAAAAGTAAGATGATCCGTGCTTCGGAAGGCACGTTAAGCTGTTGGTCCCGGTTACTATTTACTGATGTAAGTAAGTAGTCGTTACATGAGCCATGTCAGGAGCCTTTGGCGGCTCAATAATAACCCTGACACTAGGGTTGGTGGGGTTGGTAATTCACCTCACAACCCACACGATAGAAGAAGATCTGTAACATACGTATATATTGTGGAAACCTCTAAATATTATCCTCGATGACAGACTTTAACGTAAACCGTAAACGTCCGGGTTTCCGTAACCGGAGTCACGTGGTCGTATTCAATTTGATTTGTAATTGCACTATCGCTAATTGGCACTAGTTACAATTGATGACTGTTTCCGGACGGGACGGGAGCTCGGATTGGATGACGAGCTTTCTGAAATACTGATTGGTGTTTCTTCAAAAGAATATTTCGGGAATTGTGTACTTACTTACTGCTATAGAGTCAGACGTCTTGAAATAACTGTGTACAGGTAAGTAAAATGTTTATTTTTCATAAAAAATACAGAAAATATTGGTACAATAAAAACCCCACAAAACCAATTCCTCGGTTTGTCTGTGGGAGTGGAGTTCGATTAATAAGATGTTAAAATAAAGATTTACTAAATTTATTTATATTGCTCTCCTGACGTTGGTCCTTCTCTTACTTTTTTAAGAGTCAAATGTCTTAATTAAGTTAGGTGAATATCTACATACATGCATATACTCACGCCTATTTCCCACCGGGGTAAGTAGAGACTACCCCGAGGGTGGTAGATGAGTATCTGCTTATTAAGATAGCGACATAATTGGATGAAGAAACTCAAAACGAAGAAACTCGACAGCTTCATAATTTGTGTCACGCCAGAAATCGGTAACTGGAGTCACGTGATGAATGCTCTATCAGTAATTGGCAATTTTGAAATTGATGACATCCGCTCTGTGAGGGATTCGGAAAGGATATGATGTCCAGCTATTACGAGGTTAGACCTATCCATATATAATCATCATCGTGTTCTATCCTGCTCATTCTGTTGTCCTTACCTCGTGTGAAGTAACTGAGAGCACCAATTTATTTTATGAAGAACTTTCCAGGCTACTTTCCCCAAAAATAATATAGGTGGCGCTGCCTAGATTTAACGTCATAATTGCCTATTTTCTCATTACTTAGATAGATAATTCAAAAATACAGTGTAATGGCAGAACCATATATAAAAATAAATGTTGCTTGATATTTGAACCACATTATGTATAGAATTATGTTCTTACTACCTATACTGCTTCTCTTTAATTTGATCAGTATCATAATCAGTATCATGGCTTTTTGCGAGAAGATTTGTTAATGATTTACTGTTTTGTTTTTTTTTTACATTATTATTTTAATATTTTTTTTTGTGTGATAGTTTACCTTTTAATTTTGAAATTGTAATATTTTATTTTTCATTGTTTTTCATGTTCATAGTCTTATTTTTCTTTTTGTTTCTTTTTTCATTCATTGTTTATTTTGTGTTATATTAGTTTTTATATTGTCTTTTTTTCTCGTCATACAGCGCATTGGATTACACTGTAATGTTGTATGTACCTTTATAAATAAATAAATAATAAATAAATAATGAGTGGAAGATGTAATTGTGCCTGTGTGTAATAAAAAGAGTCATCATTTATATCCAAAAACAAAGATAAAAGATGCATATTATTAAGTCTGTTATCCATGAAATTAGAAGATTAAGAAAAGGAAAATCTTTACAGCGCCATCTATATTGTTTTTGTGGAACATAGTCTGGAAAGTCCCTCAATGAGAGTTCGTAACTCTTAATATGTTGGAAGAATAGTCTGAATTAATAATATTATGATAGTTGAAATTGTACAAAAATGATTCTACGTTGCAATTTCACTGAGAAAATTACTACATAGCATACAATTCAAACGAAAACTAGAGTACCGATTCATTCAATAGGCACATACTAGATTAACTATTAATAAAATTGTTCGACATTTTAACGTTCATAGGCCGATGCGTCCGTCAACAGAACGGACCAATTTTTATTTCTATTCTATTATTAAAACGTTTAATTTAGGGTAACAGTTTTACACACAAAACGCAATCTGCCGAACGGAGCGAATAGGAAACCTATTCGGACCTATTCGAAATTGATATGGGTGGAGCGCGCTGCCTCGTAAACGATGCAAGCGCACTCCCATACGACGTAATACCCCCCCACGCCGAGCGCCAATCTTTACCCCTATCCCAATGTCATAAAGCTCAGATTAAAAAACTCTCACACGTGTTAGATAGACGGATGAATTTTGTTAATAAATAAACGCAGTGCCCGCCGCTCGGGCAGCCCGTCAAAAAATAGTAAAAAACACCTCCGGGTGAAAATTCGGCGCAAGTATGACAGCGAGCTGGTGTGACGTACACAAATCATTATTCGTTAGCTATCGTTGTGAAAGGAATTTTTAATAATGTTTACTAGCGGAGATTCAGTCAATGCTGGACGCGGCTTCCACTTGTCATATCACGTATCTGACGGAAGATATTGCTGCGATACCTCAAATATTTATTGGCAGTTGTTAAATCCGGTTTTTGTGCATTCCCTTTGTACTTTGATTGGACGTCGTGCTCACTAGCTTTGCTTGTCGCTGCACGTGTTTGGTTTGAAACGGCAAAACATTTCAAATTAGTAGCGCATTAATTAAAATAATGTGGAGCCAATTAGCGAGTGCTTAGGATGACGATCAAATCGTATCAATTAAGGGGGAGTGCTTGGCAAACTGTAGTGCGGAGTTAGCTAGTTACAGGTCGCGTTCTGATCTTAATTAGCCTCATGTGTTAACCTCGGTATAAGTGAAACGCGTTCCTGCACTCCACGCTATTAATAACAGGCGTATACTAGTGCTGATATGTAAATTTATGCTTAACTTATTTAGGGAGGATTAATTACGAGCCAAAGCGAACATAATTCGCCTATAATTTGCTTAATTTGTCACATACGTCTTTATCGAACTATTTTCCGCGAAGTTACCAAGTCATTAAATTAAATTGATGTATTTGAAATAGATTTGGTCGTACATACCTATTGATTTTATGAATATTTTACAATGTTTACGACTGTAATATAAATACATAATACTTACTAATGTGATTAAAATCAACATTTTTTTGGGTTTTATATTTACGACAAAATTTTGTAAGTATTATGTTTATTAAAAACAAATCTTATGTCTACTGTACCTAGTACGTACTACGTCCATTTATGGACGATTTAAAATTCAAATAACACATATTTTTTTTTTTTAATTAGCGTAATCAAATCTTTATCACTTGATTAAGTTGACATGGGAATCGTACGCAACTGAAGCATTCTACGCTGTCACGTAGTTCGCTAGTTTAGACACGGTCTCCTGGTTAACAGCCCATGAAAGGATGATAATATGACCCATAAACAGTTTCCGCAATAATAACGAGAAGCGGCCGCAAGCCACTGCCGGTCACCAGACGTAGCTATTTCCAAACTTTCTAATACCTAGTTCATCAACAAATTCATTATGTCGTAAAAGAGCGTGCGCGAGACCGAAATATCGCGGGGCTCGTAAAACCGCTCGTAAAGACGTTTGTTTACTAATTCGAGTGGGGCAGGTGGGGCAGACCAGGGGATGCTGGTGTGCTAGCGTTGCCGCTAATAATAATAGTGGCACTAGATATAGAACAACCGAAGACCGAAACTCGGGTGATAGTGTAAAGTCAGGTCGTTAATAAGTACGGGCGAAGTCGCGGGCCTCCAAATTGCCTCCTCCGCAGGTCGCAACTTTTAATGAGGCGAAATTCCCCGTCGTCGGACTGGATTCGCGTTGCTGTCGACGCCAACGTCGCCTTAACGCAACCTGTTCGTTAGCGCAAAAACGGTCCGCTAACGCGCGATTAGAATACACCCCCGTCGGCGCACAGTCGGAGCGCAACTTTATTTTTCATCGATAGCTTCATACAGACACGTACGACTGCTGACGTCTGATTTTCCATTCGGTGGTGCTATGAATATGGTTTGGCTTCATCGGGGTTACAGTTTCATCGGGACACTTTCAAATAGAGGTTTTCAAAAATACAAAATTGTGGGATTCGTACATTATTTCATTACTTACGTACATACCTATAACTTTCTACTTATTTTTTTATAAAAATAATCTGTTTTATCTATTAGTTCGATTTTTTTTTTATTTAAATTATATTCAATCCATCAGATTCGTAAATATTATTTTGTCCTCAATCTCAAACCAGTTCAAGTACTTACCTGAAATCCAGTCCAGTTAAAAACCCAAAACACTATCAAAATATCACACAATTAAACGAATTAGAAGTATCAAGCACAAATTCCGTTACCTAAAGCGAATTTAAAATACAACGAAAAAAAGTAGAGAAAGTGAAAGGATCTCGGTGTGCCCAAGGCTAACTCCCGAAAAGATGGCCCTCATTTGTGGCGGGGCCTCTGTTGTTGTCACATTAGCGAATATCTGCTGCAAGTTCGATACGTTAATGATGTGGGCTGGATGTCTATTAGGAGGAAAAAACCTCCCTTTTGTGGCGCGCCGTCCGTCCGCCGCCTGCGCCGCTCCGGTAACTGGCTGATTTGTATCGGATATAGATAAATTATACACTGAATTAGCCAATTTGTGTTCTTACTTTCAATTAGTGTTCTTTTTGATGGGCTCTAAATTAATAGGTATATAATTAATGGTTAAAATTAATTATCAAGGTAATTGACTTCCTGTAGACTCTACATTTTACGTATAAATAGTCGATCTGGTAAATACCTAGTAGTAAATAATTTTATAAACATATAATTTTGTGGTCTGAAGGTACTATAATGGGTATTTCAAAATAACATTGACGATAATTACACCATTCTAAACAATTGAAGGTCAGGATTGTTATTTTTATCTCCGCAACACCTCTAACTTAACGCAATAAGGTCCACTGAAGTTTGTATCAAACCAAGTAAGCGAGAATACTGAGTTTATGTTTATTCATAAACCCACCGATTGTTTCGCTATAATCTACAACAAAATCTACTTAACGACAAGAAGCTCATTTTTCAACTTCATAAATTATCGGCCGATATCTGGGGCTATTTCCCTCTGTTACCTACAGTAATGAGGTTGTAAACAACACTGTCTAATTAAACTCCTTAATCGCGAAACTCAAACGGTAACCGCTTTTAAAACAAAACCTCGCAATTTTCAGAGCGGCCACCGCGTAAATAGCCTTCGTTATATCGGAGCGGCGATCGCGGCTCATTACCTTCGCCCCCGCTCCCTAATTAGGCACCCTTCCTTCCGCGCCCGGCACCCCTCCCACCGCCGCGATTGTTTTCTAATAATTGCTTTATTTCCGAACACGTTAAGTTTCTAATATCCTTGTATTTCACGAAATGCAACGCCATGCTCCAGTGAGGCACTAAAATGTTCACATTTAGCCTTTATTAATACTTAGAAATAGTTATTGCGCAAGCCTTTGAACTTATTAAAAGTTTGTCTAAGCCGTTTAGAAGAACTGTATGGGTTAAGTGTGGAAAAATGTTCTGCGAAAATAAACATACGAAAGTTGTTATTATTGGACGGGTTTATTTACTTAAAAGGAATGAACTATTCGTTTTCTAAGAAATAGCTTAGCGTTTTGCTATACTTTAAACAGGACTGAAAAAGCTCTAGGTATATTTTGTCGCTATTAATAATATTTCTACCTAAAATACTTCCAAATGCCTATTTTTTTTTAATCCAACAGCAGGTTTTTGTGCGACAGATTTAAAAATAATAAGCACCTACAAATTCCGTTACCATTCCTAAAACACATTTCACAGAGCTAAAACTAAAATCGATTCAAAAATCTCGATTTAACAGCGTCCCAATTAATCGATTCTCCGCGGAAGAAATTCAAATTGGCTCTCATTTCCCGTGGCGATGGCCGCGAGAGGGCGCACGCACGAAACACCTGTGCTCTGCTTCCGGCCCGTCCAATTACTGCCCCTTTTACCCTAAATAAAGCACATACAACGATTCACTCAGGACACACTGACGAAGAGATTCATCAGAAAATATTACACATGTATGTACGTGACTACATGTACTTTTTAATGGCTGGAAAAGATGATCGCTGATACTCAGAAGTGGAGTTCCAAGACGAGATACTTAATTTGGAAGACGAACTTTTCTAAACTCAGTAGGTACGTATTTATCCACTAGGTAACTCTTAGTGGGATAGGGAGGTCTATACCCAGCAGTAGGACATATTTAATGCTGTTTACGGCGTGCGTGTATGAAGCCATTGATGAATGTGGAGGAAGCAAGAGAAGTGTGTCAGGATCGAAGCAAATGTAATTCTATAGTCTCTGCTTACCCCGGTGGGAAATAGGCGTGAGTTTGTGTATGTATGTATGTATGTTATATTATTTATTGAAAATAAATCACATTTTTTGGTAGGCAATGTTACAGGTTATCCATAAAAGAACTTGTAGATGGTTTTGATACTTTATCAAAGATCGTGACCGTATTGTAATGGGGGATAGACTGATTCCTGTTACTATAGACCTAGGGAAGATCATAGGATACTTTTTACCCCTCCCAGGGATGAAAAGGAAATGAAAAAAAGTGCCGAAGCCCACGCGAACGATGTTGAAGCGAAAGTATTCATATTCTTTGAAGTATTATTATCAAAGTAGTGCGTAGTGTAGTGTGTGTGTGTGTGTACGTGCGTGTGTGTAGCAGTGTTATTGTTTCTTTTATTATTATTTATTAGTGATTTTCTTCAAAGAATATTAATTTATATTTCTCGCTACCTTGCTTTATGTAACATAACAATAGAGTCTATATTGTACAAGATAATTATGTCATTAGTAGTATGATGACAATGGCTTGTTAATTAAATAACGAAGAGTATTTTCGCCACGTGTAGTAATTTCATATCTTGAATGTAAGTATGTACTTATATGTTTTTATTTAGTTCCAAATAGGGTTTGTAGAAAAAAATATAGAATATTGTTCGCGGTTTCTCATCGCTTCTTTGTCATCTAAAAGGATAAACTATAAATATACAAATTTTCAACCAGTTAGGTACTTTTTACTAAACGTCAAAACACATTTACCACGGAATTTGTATGAATAAGCACACTGTGACGTCATAGAAAAATGTGATAAAATGTCGGACTTATTATTACGTTTTTCTTGATTAAAATTCATAAATGTATAAGTTAAATAGAAAAGGAAAATGTTTTTCGTTTGGAAAATGTCTTTATTTAGTAATCAAAATTTCATAATTTATCTTGATCCTAGTATACAACCTACCTGTGGAACTGTCACACAAATTATTATCATTCTCGTTATTATAAATTACTATAACGCACGTGGTTATTAGGATTCGAGCCCAGCTAATGACAATAGACCCCTTTCACATACTACTGGCGAGGAGGTTTAATATACTCCTCTGCCAACCCTTTCGGGGATACACGCGTTATGCTATCTTATGTGTTGATTATAATCATCAACATTAATTAAAGAGCCACGCTCTTGTCAGTGTAGCATTCTCCATTCTTGTCTATCAACGGCCAATTCTTTCACTTCCCTATAAGACACGACGTTCATCTTCTCTTTAATCCATGTAAGCTCTTCTTGGTCTTCCCTTTCCTCTTTCCTTGTAGCTTCCCTTCTATGATGTTTTTTAATAAATTAGTCGTATCTTATTAAATGTGATGATTATAGACTATCGATATGAGCGGTGGGCTGATATACTGTCATACGGCTTAATATCAAGTGTTGCACAATTTTATATCTTGGTGACTTGGGGCTCTGCCCACTACGATAGCGATTATGAGCGTAAGTTGTGTCTGTCTGTCTCACAATGTCAAAATACCATCTTCATAAGGCTAGTAAGCAAGTAAATATGAAATGAATTGAATGGTACAAATGTGGTTACCAGTCTTAGAAATGTATCGGAATTAGTAGATGCAAGTAGTTGTACTGGAAGAAGACTGCCACAGTGAGATCGCAGGTTCAAATCCCAGCACGGGCCTTAACCAATAATTTTCGAATTTATGTTTGGATCATTAAAGGTCAGGCAGTCGCCTCAAACGTTGGTCAAAAAAACACCAACCTGTCACATCTTCAAGTTAGGTCAGCAGAACCCGTGAAAACGGGATAGCGATAGGGACTACGGCGCATATCCATACTAACGTCATGAACAACGATGAGTGATGGAGTGCAAACGTACGGTGGCTCGTTTACTTTAAACCATCCATCTCCGCCATTCTAAACGAGCCATTCGCCAATCAACTTGCACGTAACGCACATCTCAAAATTACTTAATTGAAACCTGATATATACATAGTTACATAACACACGCCCGAAATTCTTGTTTGCACAGAACCATTAAGATAACTTGCAATAGTTGCAACTTGATATTAGACTTCTACGATAAACTGTATATTGACCAGTAGGGCTAGCATGGCTTTACATAACTACAGTAGATAGTGATGTTAACTAATTTATTTTCCGAACTTAGTAGACATCTCGTTTGCACGCATCTCCCTGACGTAAGTTATTTTACAGCGCCTCTAGCGGTCACTTAAGGAACCAAAATTCAGCACTTGATTTTACGTCACTACTGTAGTTAACGTACTAAGTAGAGTTACTAGTTCATACCGCAGCTGAATTCATGTTTGGATTACGTATACAAAATATATCTCGTGCAGCATGTAGGAAAACATCAACAAATGTGTTTCAGTGGTATGTGACCTAACCTGTATTGGACTGGGTTTCCCTTCGCGGGTTAGAAGGTCAGACAGACAATCACTTCTGTAAAAAACCGGATCAGTCAAATCTTCAGGTTAGGTAAGCGGAACCCACACGGGATAGCGTTAGGGAAATGATGATGAAAAGCAGTCGCAGGCATTTTAACATTTAGAAACATCACTGAAAGCTGATACTGTTTAGACATACTTACTTATGTATACTTTTTAGTCGTCAAAGGGGTTATTTGGGCGTGCAACTTGACTAATGTCCCGCGCGACCTGATAAGATCTGCGGCGAGTCGCATCGGCACCTATTTATTTATTTATTTAATCATCCTGAGCGACGGACAATGTGCCATTGTATACCCTGATTTATTGTCCTCCTCACATCTATAATGGACTCGATCGATTCTTGTACCGACAGATAAGGCGTGTGCAAAGGAAATTAATTGCTCATTATTTTCTTTAAACATTTGTACAACAAATCCTCTCTGAATACTTGTTTTATAGCTTAAATATTTCATTTTGAAGCTCCATTAGAATTAGCTAATAATCAGTGCAGTGGCGGATTTACAAATTTGCCGCCAGTAGGCTATTCAAATTTTGCCGCCCCTACTGACCTCTGAAATTCGATACTAATTATAGTCGAGTGCACAGCGCTACCAAAAACACGGCGCAAAGTTAGCAAAATATGTTCGGTTGAAGCCCGTACAGACGTAAGAATGTTCAGTATACTGTGCATTACTAAAATGTTATAACTCTTGTTACTTGTTTCTTTGTGTACCTATATATTGTCTATTATTTTACTTCTGTAAGACAAAAAAGAAATTTGGGCCAAATTTGCCGCCCCCTAAAATCTGCCGCCCTAGGCTTCAGCCTACTCAGCCTACTGGTAAATCCGCCACTGAATCAGTGTCAATCAGGCCGGTTTTTGAAGTGTTAGTTTTTCTACAGTCACGACGCTAATCGAGTTTATGTTGGGATAATAAAAATCACAGAAATAACAGGAAATGATAATAATCAATTAATTAGAATATAGTGTTATCTTAATTCTAAGATCCCTATAAGTATTTATAAAAAATATTTTCCATAAATAACACGTTAATAAGTCGTCAAAACCACCATACGCTACCACGTTAACTAGCATATTCGCCTACGTTTTGCATTTAAATTAAAACTATTTTGTGTATTAGCATAGAAATGGGTTCGATGGCTAATCGCTGCGGTGTCAAAAATGTTTAATTAAAAAGATTGATGCTTACCGGTAGAGCTGCGCTCCAGAAGTACAGTAGAGTTGCAAACTTATCTAATTAGTTAGGGGCAGGGCGCCCCGCGGGTAGGGGCACGGGCGCCCCGAGGCAGGTCGCCCCCCCGCCCGGCGGGGTACAGGCGGGGGCAATTAGCGGTGATAGTCGATTAGCTCATCGTGCGAGTGCGGCTTTTGACAAATGTTTCCACTAATAAATTATTATTTATTCGTGTTACAGGTAATTGGACTAATTAATACGGTTGTAATTCCAGCCGACATATTTTATTTCGCCCATTGTTATACTGGAGTCCTTTACATGATATAAGCTTTACTAACGGCAATTTAATGACAATAAATATTATTAATTAATTATATTACGTTGATATATTAAATTATATTAATAATAATAAAGGACAATAATTATTAGAAATGTTTATAAAATATACTAATTGCATTATGGCAGTTCTCTTCGAAAATGAACCGTGAAATCTAATATTAATTGAATAGTGTTTAGTTGGTTGTAGGCTACTTCAAAAGATTGATTAGTGAAAGTTTAGTAATAAATTTAGGAGCCGTAATGCCGACATAATTAATTCTTAGGACAAGTTAATTGATATTGACATAAACGTTAATTAGAAAACTTGAGCTTTCTGGGCCGCTTTAAGTGTTTTAATCATAATGAATGCATATAGACAAAATATAACTGTAGCTGGATTGAAGCGTTTATAATTTTAAATCCAGTCAAATACACCTGTACGTCAGGGTGGACAGAACACTGTAGAAAACTTGCAGCAACACTTTGTATTGGATTCGTAAGATAGATTTGGTGGACAACAACAGGTTACCTGTTGATGGATTCCCCACTGACCTATGTGGCGCGAATACGTGCGAAGGATGTGTGTCAAACCCATAATCAGCGTTGATGATAGAGTTGGTTTTATATAAATCGTCGCTGACGTCACTAACTGACGAACCTATCTGAAATTTTTGGCGAATGTGATTTGCGCCTTTTGCATTTCCAATAAAACAGCAGCAGAATATTGCAGTTACGTCAGATTGTAAAGTCAGCCACGAAATGTTTAGAGGAAAAAGTATACAACTAATGGCCCTATCTCGCTAGGAGCCTATGGTAGCGCTGGTGGCGTGAAATTATTCGGGATTCGATTGCCAGAAACAAATTGGTTACGCAGCCAGGTTAGGTACCTTTTACAACTGCATTCATTTTGTTGGCGGCGCCACCATGGTGTCCTATAGGGCTAACATGCGCAGCGTGATAAATTTTTGTCACGGTCATTTTATCGATTCTGACGATATAATTATGCCGTTTTGTCGATTGGTGCTAATATGTGAATCCAAATAAATCAAAATACGATAAAGCCGTTCTGTCAAAATACTTGTCGACTCTTAGTGTTACCAAGTAACTGTATCAAAAAGCTGTAGGATACCTCAAAATGATGCAATTATCAGCCTTCACACTGTTTGGCTACCTAGCCTGCGCGCGAAGTTTGTGTCATTAACTCATTAAGCAAAATAAATGTGAACCAATCGATAATTTTGCCGTATACTTACGTACTATGCAATTTAAAAGCATGAAATGCTTATAGGTACGGAAGGTACCAAATACTGAATAATAATGCAATTAAGTATCTTACACGAAATCCCGCGTCTAGTGTAGCAAAGGGCTTCCCTAGACTGTGTCGCGCGAAGCATGTGTCATTAGCAAATTCTTGGCTTGTCCTCACCGCGCTAACGAGTTCCCGCTAACGACCTGCTAACTTGATACACCGCCTCGCATGCATTGTGATTATGTCATTATGACGTTTATTAACTACGTCACGCCGGGAAATTCGGCTGGTGTTGGTGTAAGCTTTGAAAAGTGTGCGCGGAGTTATGTGGATGATACAGGTTTCTTGGTTTGCCTCAACCGTGTGTATATCAAAAGAAATTATTATGTACTTAATATAAAAGTTGAAAGTAAGTCTTTATCTATATTTGAATTTACATTGTGAAGAGTTCTTATTATGTTATATGCAAATGATATGAAGCCTGAAAACCGTAATGTTTAGCAATGTAAAATCAACTGAATCTGCTAGTAACAATCTATACTTATCCCTAAAAAGCTTCTACAGTTAACAGTTCAATTACGGCGCACCTAGATTCAAAAACAACTATCCTAGAGCTAGCTCGTATTCAAATTTGACGTAGTAAAACAACAGCGCCGGGTAAGTTCCATAAACTCGTTTCGAACTCCGCTCTACACACTCTATCGGCGATTTTTAATTAAGTCCCTAGCAAACGAGCAAAGTAACACCATCAATTCATTATCCTAAACTCTGGCTCGATTGTTCCTCGCTACTTACGCAAACTTTCATTTTAATCAAGCGTTTAATTAAAAATTATCCGAGAAAAACAAAATAAGCCCGTTAGGGCGGTCTGAAACTAATTAAGGCGCATGCGATGAGTCCGTGAGCCCGTGAGTCCGTGAGCCGGTGAGTCTGTGAGCCCGCGAGGCCGGGAGCCGGTGAGGCTGAGGCCGCGAGCGTGAGGTGAGCGTCCTTTAATTAAACGCCTTGTTCTACTCCACTGGCCACCGCGCCCGCGCCCGCGCCGCTTAGCGAAACTATTACACGCCGGCGTTGAAAAAGTAACGAGTGTCCGAACCGCGCCGACACTCTGACATAGTTCGACACTGTTCCCTGTTATCTTAAGCACACCACGCGACTAAGCTATAAATGTTCTGCTGTGTACATCTCAGTTTTCGCACAACTAGCCTAATAAAATACAAGACGAAATACTTTTAAAAGCATAGTGTACAATGAGAACGTACCTGAGTGAGTTTATTTTATGTATAAATAGTAAAATAGGTCCTTAGGACACATTGGCGTAAAATAAAATACTACGCTGTCAATTTTATCTTTAAAGAAATATCACAACTTCGCGTCACAGCACAATTTAAAATGGCGATATCATTTTCATTAGCTGTTATTAAAAATGACGCGATGGTTTCGCTTATTACTGCGACAGGCTGCTAATAACGACAAATTAGAGGAGGAAGTAAAATATTATTATCTCGGCTTTCGTAGGATTGCCGAAGCAACAAGTTAGATATCCCGGCCCGGACGCATCTCGCCGATATTGAGAGCCATTCGTCTCCGGGACCGATCGCCGTCCACCCCCCACCCCACGTCCTACTACTTATTACTTCTCACAGCAATTTTCATATTATATAAAAGCTCCTATCCTTCTGATATTAGTTTGGTAAGTTTTAAAAGGATTTTCGCACGAACGCAAGCAAGTTTAATACCGTTAAGTAGTCTTCCTCATCTAACAAAAGGATAGAACTGGAAAATTCTCAGGTGAAACTTTAAATACACGGGTTAGGATTATAACAATCACTTGTTAGAGTTAAGCCTTTCCTGGAAAAGTTTGTGTCCCGTCAGCATACAGTTAGATGCGGTACACATACCGACAGACAGACAAAACTCACCACTGTAATAGGCTAATAGCTGGTGGGGTGGGCAGAGTAACAAGACACGTAAGCCACATCACAGAATATAGCACTTTTGTTATTGTGACACTGTCGAAAATTACATTGAGAGACTGTCTTTTGTTTGGTTAGGACATTACAGGCTGATTCACCTGATTGTACAAAAAAGTAAGACGATTCCGTGCGTCGAAAGGCACTTTAAGCCCGCAATGGAGCAGCGTGGTTGGAGTATGCATCATAACCCCTCTCGCTGATTCAGGCGAGGCCTGTGCCCAGCGTTAGGACCCGAAGCCTGTGCCCATTTTATTATACATATGGACTTACTGTTTACGTTATGTTCGTCCTCAGTATTATATGAACGGTAATAACATAACGATGTAAAGATGTACGGAAATTGTATAATGATGTACCTTAAAGGGGAATGTGTTTATAAATTTTAAAGAGCCTTTGCTCACACAGTATGTTCCTTGAGGATTTTGGAAGATAGAGGCGCCCCTCTTACCTCAGGGCGGTGCCTTGTGCTCTAATGATCTCGTCGAGAGGTTTTAAATTATGTTCCTTATACAACAATCCGAAGTCGACACGTTCGCAGCGGGCGCGTCAAGACGCTCCCTTAATGAATAAAATAACGTGTCAAGATACAGTCTTCATCTTAAATTAATGAGGATTCACGACGTATTCAATTTTACACGTAACGAAGGCAAATAAAGTTCGACGAGGCACACCCCGGCGAGACAGCCCCAACTTTCCCATTTTATTAAACTCGCTAAACAAACATTCGTTAATTAATATGTCGACATGAAAGGATACCTTAAACTTGTCCCGCTGGACCCGATTACATATTCTTAATGGACATGTTACATTGCAACCCGAAAAGTATAAAACTAACTGCTTTATCAGCAAACCCTTTGGAGTTCAGAAATTTGAAAGGACAGGGGACGAATAAGCGAAACAAGTTCACGTGAATCTCGTATATAAAATTAATGAATTCGACGTATTGAAATGTGTTTCAATCTCAAATGGAAAGTGGTGTTGGCAGAATTTCCTCTATTCATTTCGGAATATCCGAATTGTTGGCGTAGGAAGCATTTTTTGCCGGTGTTGGTGCAAACTCCCGCGAGCGTCCAACACAAATAGATTCGTACATGTTTGTCTTGGCTCCGTTTAATTAATTTTACCTTCATACGCCGATACTGTTTGTCGGCGTTCCTTAATTGAAAACGCTCTTACCGGAGTAAATGAAACGAAATCCTATTTGCTCCGAGTGATTGAAGCGAATTTATCTTTTAAGACTTTCAAAATTTATCTTAAACCCATCCCTCGGTCTTGGATATCCCGAAGACGCGCAGGTAATTAAATTTTGATTGGTTGCGGATTGTTATTGCTTGTATTTATTAATGTTCCACTGTAAATAATGGCGGTTCGTCTGCATCGCTAATAGCCGACGCTATAATGGCTCATTAAGCATTAAATAATGGTTATTAAACTATTGAAATGCAAGGACAATTAGACAGCTGTATGTAATGAGATTTCGAAAAGGTGTGGGTGGAGTAAAATATAGTTTTTAGTACAATTCAATTTAAAAAATCGATTAAGTTGTTGTTCCTATGAATTAAATAGTCTGTCTTAATGTTCCTGTGGAATGGGAACCAGAAACCGTTACTACATCTGTGTTCATTATATTATCAAAAGTGCAAGTTTTTTCAACGACTTGTGTGGCCCTTCCTTAGTAGGCAATACGAGCAAATTTATGTATGTACATAATAATACTTGAACACACTGTGTTAAAATGTGTGTGGATTGATTATTTCACCACTCGCAGACTGTATTAAAAGAAACGCTGATTGTTTTGCCACTTCGTATATAATTCGGTTTTAGTAGATAATTACAAAGGTTACAAACACGTCCGACAATAAGAAAAGTTCGATGAATACAAAATTAATTTTAAAATAGTAAAGAATTAATAAAAAAAAATACAATACAATACAATACAATACAATACAAATACACTTTATTGCACCAAACTAAAAATAAATAATTACAAAAAGTCTCTTAATTAAGTACATGGCAAATGGCGGCCTTATCGCTTAAAGCGATTTCTTCCAGGCAACCATAAGGTGAGGTAAAATGTAAAAAAAAAAATAATTGAAAGATTGCGGGTACAAACTATAAGTACAACTTATTACCAATAAAGTACAATTTCACCAACAAAATACATGCAAATAAATATATATAACATACTTACAAATATAATATATACCTAACCTATATACATAACCTAACATATATACCTACTTATATAAATAGTACACACAAAATAATAATTTATGAGTAACCACACTGACGTTCATAATAATAACGAAGAAGATTCTGAAAAATATGCAAGGATTTGGCTTGTCTAATAGAGGGTGGCAGAGAATTCCACAGTCTCACAGCGTACACGGAAAAAGATTTGGTGTAAAAATTCGTAGAGTGAACCGGACAATCGAGAATCATCTGCGTGTTGGACCTGGGTTGGCGACCATGCACTGAGGTACGCAACTGAAACCTTTCTTTTAGATAGTGAGGAGCCGTAGGATGATTAAGAACCTTATAGAGCATACACAGAATATGCGTGTTACGCCTCAATCGAATTGGTAGCCATTTCAATTTAGCACGATATTCAGACACATGGTCATATTTTCGTAAACCATAAATAAAACGCAAACACACATTCTGCATACGCTCCAATTTATTTAATAAATCCTCCGAAAGGTCCAGATAACAGACGTCCCCATAGTCTATAATTGGTAACAACAGAGCTTGAGCAAGCGTGACTTTTGTTGCAGTTGGTAAGAAGTTACGTAAACGATTAAGTGATCTCAGTGAGGCAAAGATCTTCCTACATACCTCACCAACCTGTCGAGACCAAGAGAAATTTTGATCAAAATAAATTCCAAGATTTTTCACTGTGGCACAATATGGTATAACACAGTTATTGTATACCACGGAAGGCAAAGAAGACGAGTCAATCTTAGCTAACTGCCGGGTACCCCCCATAATAATAGCCTGCGATTTGCTAGGGTTAACATTAAGTCCATAAGCGGCAGACCATGATGAAATTTTTGCCAAGTCGGAATTCATCAAGCTTATAGCCTGCGAGAAGTCGCTAGTGGGTACCCTGGTGTACAGTTGTAAATCATCCGCATAAAGATGAAAGGAAGAGGAAAGTGAAGAAGTTATGGAATTTATGAAAACGGAGAAAAGAAGAGGAGAAAGAACACCGCCCTGGGGCACACCAGCAGTAACGTCACACCAATCGGAAAATCTATCATCAACACGAACGCGCTGACGACGATCAGACAGATAACTACGGAACCATTCGACCACAGGGTAGCCCACATTTACCGTCCTCAGCAAAGCAAGGAGAATATCAAAATCGACGGTATTGAAAGCATTGCTGAAGTCTAGTAAGGTAAGCAGTGTAATCTCCTGGTTTTCCATACCATATCTGATATCGTCCGTGACTTTTATGAGTGCCGTAACAGTGCTGTGCCCTGGGCGGAAACCCGACTGAAAAGGGTTTAACAGGATATTACTAGAGAAAAAACAAGAAAGTTGATGGTGCACTAAACGTTCTAAAACTTTTGAAAGGAAAGGCAGGATAGAAATAGGTCTATAGTGAGAGTAGGACGACGGGTTACTAGTTTTAGGATACCTTTAATAAGGGTAATACCTTTTTTTAAAAGATTTTTTATGTTGCAATTGTCAACACACTGTCTACAAGTTTATTAACAGCATAACTGTAGGTATGTTTATGTATGCGTGCAAAGAAATGCATGTTCTCACTTATATTTGGTCGCTTTATTTCACGTATAGATATGTTAAATTAAAAGCCGGTTATTATTGATCGTTATCGCAATTATAAACATAACTGTCAGTTTTGAGAATCGTAAACCTTATCTTATCGGGTAGAAAGGTTCACGCATATCATTCAATTGAATTGCTGTTTATGTTTGTTTAATCTAAAAGCTTTTTAAGGTCGATTCACACTTTAATGTTGTAATAAATAACTACAAAATAAACATTAAGTTTTATTAAATTTTCACTCCGCAGAGAAGACATAAATATTGCTGTAACGTGAGGAATAAATCTTTCAAGGAACTTGTAACCTGCAGTGAGATTTCAACCCGTATTAGATTTCAACTCAAATTGTATCGCCGCACACGATATATTATAGGTGCCAGGGTAATTGGACATATATTTTTGTATCAATACAGTATTTTTATCAATACCTAGGAAACTACCAACTTGTATTTTTTTAATCGTATCGTCAAGACTTCCGTGCGTAGAGTAGTGTTACGGTAAACGATTAGAAATGATCGTAACAAACAAACATACATACAAAACTCACGTTTGTAATCCTTAAAGGGGTGGCAGAGCCACGAACAGTGAGTTGGGTTAAAAAGGCCACATGAAAACGATTCATCTAAAAAGCAATATTGCTATTTGACATTTCTTAACATTGCGCACCTACTTTTGTATTCGCAAATGTGAAAGTGTAATATAGCGTTAATAATATAAATTAATTACTTCTATGTGGCCTGTTTAACCTTCTAGTAGACTAACAATCATTTTTTTTATACGAACTCCTAAGAATGATGTTATAGACCGTATAGCCCATAATGTTAGACAATATCGTCAAGAATTTTTCGATATTTTCACTCGCTGCCTCCTTTCTGAGCCCCAAGTTAGAGCTATAATAACCCATAGATAAAAGACATTCCTGTCTCAAAATCCCGTCACGTGTTGTGAAAACCTAATAGACATAGAATCTCCAAGGTCTGTGACAGCACCTACCTCACGAATGTACTGATTTATGTCCTGTCGGTATCGCCATGTCGTTACTTGCCTTTATTAACCATTTATCAACGTTTTACGAGCAATAATAGTAATCGCTGCATGCCGGCGGATTAAAACACGCCATTTAAGAACTAGTAAAAGTTGTAATTGTCTAACAAGCAACTTCGCAAGGATTTATAATAGTTTAACAGCGAACGGGTAACGCAAGTTGCCTGATTTTTGCCACAATTAGGAGAAATTATACTTATTGTGCCGCGCAGTGGAATCTATTACAAATATTAAGTATGTACGTACTGCGTTATGTTTTCTTAACCTGGGTATATACAGTTTAAAAAAGTTTGCATTATTAGTTTACTCTTTATTTGTGGTTGACTCTCTCTGGGATAAAAAAGGAATATCTAATAAACGTTACTGCTATTTATACTCAAAGGAGATTCATCACATCGGATTTCGGCCCAGAAGTCAAAGTGCCGGCCAAAAAATAATTTTGCTATATTCCGTTAGATCTTATCCATCTGAGCATTTATTACTATGGCACCAAAGCTGTAGGGTCAATATCTTCGGTTTTATTCGAATTAAAAAAACTGTATTTTTCATACATTTTTGGTCAAAATGTAAAGTGCCGGCCAAGTAACAATAATGATATATATACTTAGAACTTATCCGTCTGAGAATTTTTTACTATGGCACCAAAGCTGTAGGGTCAATATCTTCGGTTTTATTGGAATTAAAAAAAAACATGAATTTTCATACATTTTTGGTGAAAATGTGAAGTGCCGGCCAAGAAACATTATTGGTATACTCCGTTATAACTTATCCGTTTGACCATTTATTATTAGGGCACCAAACGTCTATGACCATTATTTTGACTTTTGTTGGACTTTACGTTATAGTTTCTGTGTGAAAAGTGCCGGTTAGCAAAAAACACATGTCAAAGCTATCGAGAAGATACCTGTAAACATTATTCACTATGACAAAAACGTGTATGACCATTAGTTTGGCTTTTGTTGGATTTAAAAAAATCTTGATTTTTGATTCATTTTGTAAAAAATAAAACATAACAGGCGCGTTATTTAAATGGAATTAAACGTCTATGACCACTATTTTGAACTTAATTCGATTTTTCAAAAATCTGGTGTTTTCATAGATACCTGCACTTTGGCGAAAAAAACTTTTATCTGGTGATAATGGAACTATACTGATAAAGGCGTAATATAGTCGTCTTTTTGACACATTTTTGTAAATTAAAAATAGGTTTGCGTTTACGCTTTAGAAGCTACTTTTTTTTAAGAAAAGTGTGTATACAAGGAAAATACAGTGGGGTGATAGAGGTACTACGTTATTGGCCGAGTAGCACCAGGACATTGTGATCGGCATACATGCAAAGTACAACTGCCCGACTCCTGTCTTCCCTAACAGCTACTTCAGACGTCATACCAAAATACGAGTTTCGACACTAGATGGCAAGCCTATCTTTGCAGAGTGGCAACCATCTACGGTCATAATAATTCAAACTAAACTTAGGCCGTAACGTTGAGTGGAATGCAAAAACTACAGCCAACATCATATCTAAGATTAGATAGTATTAATATTGAAGTTCACCCAACAACACACAAAACAAAAACTTAAAGTATTTATCTGACTAATAACTAATCATTGGGAAAGCTCTGCTTGTTGTCATTGTTAAAATGTATAAAAATAATAAAGATTTTTAAAAAGTCCAGTAAAAGCCAAAGTCAAAATAATGGTCAAAAATGTTTTGCGCCAGATTATTAAATGTTCAAAGTTGTATTAAAGGTCCTTTGTAATCCGCCGTATCGCAATTTTTGCCCAAAGCACTTTATTTTTAAACAAAATAAATAAGAAATCAAGATTTGTAAAATAAAATAAAATCCAAACTAATGATCGTACACGTTTGGTGCTATAGAAAAAAATGTTAATACGCATCTACTCGATACTCTCTACATGGTATTTTTGCTGGTCGGCACTTTTCACATTTGAGCTAAAACGTAAATTCCAATAAAAGTCAAAATAATGGTCATATATGTTTGGTGTCATATTAAAAAATATTGAGAAGCAACTATTAGACGGATTCGACGTATTCTTTTCGATTGCCGGCATTTTAACATATTAACCAAAACGGAAAGTCTAATAAACGTCAAAATAATGGTCATAGAAGTTTGGCGCCATACTAATAAATGTTCTAACGGTCCTTTGTAATACGCCTGTGTCCCCTTTTTCCAAACGGACATAATATTTTTTTTACAAAATGTATGAAAAAATCGTGATTTTTAAAATCCAATTAAAGCCAAACTAATGGTCATACACGTTTGGTGTCATAGTAAAAAATGATCAGAGCAATCTACTCGAAAGGTTCGACACATTTTTTTTCTCTGGCCGGCACTTTCAAATTTGGGCCGGCCAAAGTATGGAGAGCCGATGATCTCCTTAGGCAAATGAAACAAATTATCTTTTTGGGCTAACTGATTCCACTACTGACCAAAGGCATTGCCTTCCTTTCACTTTTCCCGGTCCTGTACGAACTTTGAACAATTCTACGTTGAAAAGGAAGTACAATATTTTTAATAAATCAATTTCTACAATTGTTGCAGAATGTTCGGGTCGGGCGGCGCGTGCGCGGCGTGCGGACAGGCGATACCGGCGAGTGAGTTCGTGATGCGGACCAGCGCGCCGCAGCAGCCGCTACACGTGTTCCATATAAAGTGCTTCGCTTGCTCCAAGTGCGGCTCACACCTTATGCAGGGAGATAGGTATGTACCTTACCCCTTCTTCTATCGTCCATACTTGATATTGTGCCCCATGACCTTTCTAAAATGATGGACTAATTAAGCCGACGTTAACTCATCTGTAAGTTGATATTATAATTGAGTAAACACACCTTAAATAACATTGTGTAATAATCTTGTCTTGTCTTGAATAGCCCAAATGTCTCTCCCCTCCATTTGCTACATGAGCCCCTCTCCAGTTCGTCCCTCGTTAATCTAACAATGAAAAAATATTTTTTAGGTACTACATGTTGGCGGGGTCACTAGTCTGCGAACAAGACTGGCAGAAGTTGATGAAGAGTGCGAACGCGACGCCCGGCGCGCCCGTGCGCAAGGGCAAGGTGGGGCGCCCGCGTCGCTCGCGCGAATGAGCGCCGCCGCCTGCGCCCGCGCCGCCACCGCCGCCGCCCGCGCACCACTCGCACAGGGACTATGAGGAGGTTAGTATCCACTAATTTCGACTCCCTCAAGTACGTTACTTTTGATATCGTTTGTATACATAACATACTCGTAAACTCACGCATGTAGTCAAGTTTGTGGTTGTCGACGTCGTCAGACTTTGCCCGATTCTCCAACTATAACATAGCATAATCTCACGGCTATATGCCAAATGGGGTAGTCAGAGATAGATACATAATATCGCAAGATGAACTAAGTACTCATCACTGAGCTTTCGGTTAGACCAACGTGATAGGTGGTGAGCCGTATCGCCGTCTATAATGGCCGAGCCAAGTGTGTTGGTGAAAACTGCACTCACTCATTAGTGCAAGTACGGTACCGGGGTTAAAGCTGGTGAATCACAGGACCACAGTGACTCTTTTAACGACCTCTGTAGTCCAGTGGTTGAGCGTTGGGCTCACGATCCGGAGGTCCTGGGTTCGATTCGCAGTGGGGACATATCACAAAAATTACTTTGTGGTCCCTAGTTTGGTTAGGACATTACAGGCTGATCACCTGATTGTCCGAAAGTAAGATGATCCGTGCTTCGGAAGGCACGTTAAGCCATTGGTCCCGGTTACTACTTAATGATGTAAGTACGTAGTCGTTACATGAGTCATGTCAGGGGCCTTTGGCGGCTCAATAGTCACCCTGACACCAGGGTTGATGGGGTTGGTACTCCACCTCACAACCCACACGATAGAAGAAGAAGACTCTTTTAACTATATGACTATTACATATCGGGCGAATTCTGGCGACGTCGTTTGATGTCACATCATGTAGACCACATAGCTAGAGACATGGCTTCACTACTTATGAGTCATAATTTGTGTTGACTAAGTTTAATTGAAGTATTAGCAATATTACATGTCTCTACGACATTCGCAACTGTTTACCACAAAAGAGACCATAGGCGTGAGTTTATGTAATGGTCTAAAGCGCAATAGTTAATAGTTCTCTGTTGGTTAAACTATTGATTCTTATCAGTTACAATTGATTATAGCTATTATGTTCTACTCGCGATATTCAATTATCTTACTATGTGGTCGCAAAAACTATTAGGTGGGGTCTACACCAAAAGGTTGAAACTAAAGAGTCATTTTATTTAATTAAATTGCATGACTAGGTCTTTATAGTGGTAATTACAACTTACGTAATTAAGCTTTATTTCTAATTTAATCATTAAACTTTAATATTTTTTATAAAACACATAGGTACCTATTAAAATGTTTTTGTGGTCTTCAATTACGTGTTGTAAGTAACGGCTTACTTATGGATACAACTACATCTGGAGTTTTCTATGCCCAATCGACATAACTATACTAACACCCATTGATAAGGAGAGACGTAATCATGTAACTAAAGATATAATTCTATTCACTTCTATGATAAACTGAATATATGCATTCCCGAGAAATGCGTTGTGATATAACCTACATTGGGCTGGTTTATACTTCGCGGGTTGGAAATTCAAATAGGCAATCGCTTCTGCAAAAAACCGGACCTCTCAAATCTTCAGGTTAGGTAAACGGACAGGTGTTAAGTATATGCACCCACTCATATATAATTCTCATGTAACATAGGCCAGCCTATTGCTATTAACCGGGCACATATCCAAAATTAAAAAAAAACCGTAATTATTCAAGTATGTGTATGTGCTTCGGAAGGCACGTTAAGCCGTTGGTCCCGGCTGCATTAGCAGTCGTTTATAACCACCAATCCGCACTGGGCCCGCGTGGTGGTTTATGGCCCGATCTCCCTATCCATCCATAGGGAAGGCCCGTGCCCCAGCAGTGGGGACGTTAATGGGCTGGTGATGATGATGATGATGTGTATGTACTTACTAACAAATTCATCACAAATTTAAGAGCCACGCTCTTGTCGGTGTAGCATTCTGTATGCTACTTTTTAGGGAAAAATAGGGCAGTGGTTTCTCTCTTGCCTTCCGCAATACTCTGTCTGACGCGAGTGGGATGGCGCCCAGAGTCTATTTCTTTATTTCAAAGCCGTACTAGGACTCCTGTCCTGCGCCTCTCAATAGTACTGACAGTTACTGCCAACTAACTTATGTTATACTAACTTACTGCCTTATTATACTCTATTACTATATGCCTGACCTTTACCGACTTTATTAACGCAAGTCGTGATCGACTTGATTAGGAAATACCTTAATTAATTACTGTAATCGGTACCCGCGCGTGACTTCGATAGGCAAGTGTGGTTACACCCTTTTCCGTTAGTTCTTGACATATGAAATGATGAACATACTGATAGAAATACTGCTTTTTATATTCTCATCAAAGTCTAAGTTGTACTTTAAAAAAAACATATTACATAGGTAGGTAAGTACTAAGAATTTTTAAACGCATATTTTAGAAACACGTGTAGATAGTAAGAAAGAAACTATTCATTCCTAGAATAGATATTCCAACATAAACATTTTACATTACCAACCACATTTTAGTTCATTGATAAAACTAATTTCACGGATAACGTTTAATTAGTCGCACTAGTTACTGTTTAAAATAAATTGCTTTTGTCAACTATCGGGAAACGAGTTCTTATAGGTACACGCGTGAACTCACGCCTATTTCCCACCGGGGTAAGCAGAAACTTAGATTTCCACCTTGACATTATTACTTCTTGTTTTAAGTTTACGCGGTTATTATCATAATTAAAGCACATAGCCATATCATAATTAAGCCATTTAAACGCGGTAAGAACCCGTTATTATGTGCTTTAATTATTATTACTTCTCTTTCTTCAGAAGCTCTGACCACCCCAATAGACATAATAAGCGTGAGTTTATTTATATATGCATGTACTTAAGTCTCTCTAAAGTAATTAGCTATTGTCAACTACGGGGACGATAAAACTGTGCTCGTAAACTGCGTAATATGTAACGTACAGCCTTTGTACAGCAAAATATAATAAAGCAGCAATTTTCAGTGTAATATCACGCTACGGCCGTTCCAGGGTAGACTGGCAAGAAAGGGTAGTAATGAATATTTCCTACCGCGGTAAGCAGAGACTATGGGATTCCATTTGCTTCGATTTTGACACACTTCTCATTGCTTCCTCCACATTCATCAATCGTTTCATACACGCACGCCGGTTCAGAGAAGATCGTACTGAACCTTATCTAAGGATATCTCTGATTTGATCAATGTACGTCCATCGAGGTCTTCCTCTGCCAGCCCAGTAAATAATCTACACCTAATTAACATTGATAAAATTTCATACGACATAATGAAAACCACGGAAGCCCCTTTTTAAAAAAAGACATTCCTATGTGATTTTCTTCAACAACAGTTCAATATCTTGCATTTAATTCAATTCCGGGTAAAAAAATATAATACAAACCTTTATCTGTATTGAAACTAGATTGTCTATTGCGAGCGATAAACGCATAATGAGGAAAATCGTCGACCACGCCGGCGAGTTCGATAACTGGGTCCTGAATGTTTGTTGTCGCAAGCTGATTGGCCGCCGCTGTAGCTAAAGTATACCTGGGGGGTTAAAATGGCCACATCGAAGCAATTCATCTAAGAAAGCAATATTGCTATTTGACATATGTTTGCATTGCGCACTTACTTTTATACGCGTGACCCCTGACCTCAACCGCGCGACCGTGGTGGTGCCACCATTGTCGGAGACACTCGAGGGATCAATGTTGGACGTGGTGTTGGCTCTGGTAAATAAAACTCCTTTGAGATGGTGTTAAAGTGGACTGTAATGGTTAAACTAGGAAATTATTTACATAAGTTAAAGAAACAAGAAATTGCCAGAGTAAAATATATTGCAATAAAAATTGATATTAAGACTTTGATGTTGTCAACAAGCATGGTGTCCTAGTAAGATATGGCCCTAAGCTTTGTAACGATGAAGCAAGGCTAACGCGTCACTTAGTCACTAGTTATGCAGGTGCTCTCGTAACCAATGACAAAAGTGAAAGTATGGTCATGAAGACTACTTGTAACTCTTCTATTGTTTATAAATACTGGATGATTTGATTTGTTTGATTCTATGCTGGACAGGAAGCGGATAAAACATTTAGAACGCTATCAGCTGCTTATTTTCCAGGGCATGTGGTAAAATTGGGTTCGACACAATGATATTGAGCATATTTGAAATGTAAGACTTAAAACTAAAAAGGGTACTAGCTCGGCGGATGTCGTATCGACAAACATGGGAGGTACGACGACGCCGATTTTCAGCCAGACCCTTAAAAATAATCCAAAAAAAAATTAAACTAATAACAAAACATCAATAAATAGTAGTAGTAGTAATAGTAGTAGTAGTGAATTATCGTTACATGAGCCATGTCAGGGGCTTTTGGCGGATCAATCATAACCCTGATACCAGGGTTGATGAGGCTGGTATTCCACCTCACAACCCACACGATAAGAAGAAGAATAACAAAACAATTATCAGCAACAGACTCTATGCTATTCAAAATAAAAATATTATGGGCACTGTTCATATTGTATCGTTTCTCACGTCTTCTTCTCTGGTGTAGATTGTGCGTGATTTCAATGACAGACCGTATTAACCTCAGTATTATTGAGCGGCCAAAGGCATGGGCTTTCTAACATTATAGACATAATATTGTTCATATCCGCCTTAGGTCTTCGTATCAAAAGTGGCTGCATGTTGTCCTCTGAGTGTCTTGTGGCTTAATGGATTGTGATATAGGCGTGAACTTATGTACTATGCGAATGTTGCTTCTGCTTCTTGGCGTGTTGAGAAGTTGGTTGATATAATAATAAAATATATGTATTTGGAAGAATACAAACAATAAAAAACGCTTATAAATACTTTTACCGGTAGCCACGCCACTAAGAGCACTTACTAGATCCCCATTACTTGAGCACTGCTGGAAGCATTCCACATTCTGCACGCTGCACAATACACCCATTGCACGTATTGCAAGTCCTTTCAGGATGTTAAAAATTCACGAATCATAAGCGAAACAGAAACGATGGCAAAGGGGGGTCCCCCATTTGCTTCCATTCCGAATATTAGGCGATAACATTATCACTACATATTTATGAACTCACAAGCATGACAGCGTTCTGAAATTTTTGTACGGGGTCAAAGTTTTACGCAGATTTTCATTTCAAAATCATTTGAGTGCCTATTCCGACAAACACAAACTTAATATTTTAGGTTGAAAGAACTAAAATTACTTAAGTATTTTTTTCTTGTACTTATTGCTGGAGTTACCATTTTTAGAGCAGTCAAAATAAAATAAAATTTTGCCCGTCAGAATGCACCAATATTTAACCAAACACGCTACAGCCGTTGCATATATTTAAACGACACTCGGTATTTTTCCTCTTGAGAGAGTTTAAAGAATTAATCCGATTATGAGACGTGCGAATACCGCAAAGAGAAGTGGCGAAGAAATGCAATTAAGCTGTTCATTGAACACCGCACAAAGACCGCTTTGTTTATATGAGCGAGTCACTCGGCCGGAACGCGCCAACTTTGGACACCGCATCATAATATACTCTCACCACCAACACACCCTCGCTCGCACGTCAAACTGGCCAACACTCCCAAAACGACTAAAGTTAGTCTCAAACAGCGTTAATGATATTTATTAGCGCTTTAAAGCAAATTCCTAATTGTACTTGGCGTAGCGTAGTTCATAGAGTTAATTATCTCGTAGAGGCGACCACGGTCCGCCCGCCGCCGCCGCCGCCGTCGTCGCCCGCGGGCGCTCGCTCATTTCACACAACGGGACTTGCTTACGGCGCGCACACAAAATGCACTAACCGATCCCGAAGTTTAAACACTCCAACTTATTTCGGCAACTCATAAAACTATTGTCCAGCCCTGTCTCCGAACTAAACGAGTAAATGAAAGTCTCTACAAACAAGTCGCAACAGTTTAGCTGCCGATTAATTAAGTTTTCAGTACATATTTATCACTACGTCAAAGGCGAGTCTCCATTACAGCCTGGCCTTTATTAGCTGCACGGTTAACTATAGGTAATAACAAAGAGTAGTTGCTATTACTTTGTGTGGATGGCGGTGGTCAAAGGCGCAATGTTAATTGGAAAGCACCTGCAAATGACAGCGGCTTTATGGCGCGTATGTTTGGCGTAAAAATCAAGTCGGGCATGGAGTGCCCCTCGCCACCGGCTCAAAGACTTGACCGTTCACCCGGCGGCTTTGTAACACGATTACGCCGACTTGTCGAAAGTTAATTAAATAACGTTTTTCCAAATTACCTAGCGAGCTCGACATCAAAGTGCCCTCGCACTCGCTTTGCGAATCTCTCCACAAAGGGCTGGCTGCGGGCGAGGTCCGACGCCTCTGATCTCCGGCTAATACAGTGCACTAGACAGGTGAGATCTTTCAACTGTTTGTCAAAGTTGGAAAACTCTCGGCCTTCAGCTTTATAGCGAGCGCTATATACCGATACTTGATAACTATAAAGTGTTTATTGAAACTTCACCAATCCTCGGGCAATCGTGTCCCAGTCTCGGACATTTTGATTGATGACCGATATCTATTGTCTATCTAATTCAATCGGCCTTAAAGCGATCGCAGCACGCGAGCCCGGCTCGTTTACACTGCACTGCACGACATGCAAACTTGAATTTAGTAAATACGAATGCAGCTTAACGATTGTAAGTAGTGTATAGTTAAAAGCAGACATTACGTTTAAACAAACATCGAAGTCTGTTATTATTTTAATCGCTGTTTGAAGGGTATTTTCTTCTGAATGGTTGAGCGTTTACATTAAAAGTGTACAGTTTTTCGGAGTAGTAATGGCGCCCTTCGTGAGAGCGTGTCGGGCATCGAACCGGCTACCGTTGCGTGCCGAGAACGATCAAGTGCTCTCACCTCTAATCACTCTTGTACTAATTACCAGTTCCAACCGAGCTAGTAAAAAAATAACTATTTCGGTGCTTAGTAAGAGATTACTGAAAAATGCGGGTTCGTTTAAATGATACTTATCTCGTTAGATTGTTGAATTAAAATACCAAAATTAATCTCATAAAGACTGCACTGCTTTTTCTAAGTGCTAGTTAGTAGATAAGCAAGCAACATTGTATACTAAATCACTATAAAAAGAGTTAATTCTCAGTATCTAGCATTCATAATTGGATCTCGTATAACTTTAGTATCTAAATAATCTACTGTTACGTAATACTGGTTAGGTTATTCTCGGTATAATTATAATACAATTACATTGCACTAGGTCTTATTGTACTCATTAATTGGAATAATTTTATTTATTTCTGCGAAAACTGTGACTTAGTTAGGTACCTATTTGCAAGGATTATGTTAGGTACTTAAAGTTATATTTATAAGTACTGTAAGTTAATTTTGAAATCGTAGAATTGCATTTAGTATTGCGTGTGGAAATCTGGGATTTATACCTATAAGGTGATCCTGACATCAATTAATTATCACAGTGATCATAGTTATTATAATTATATAAACACTCTGATAATTTGGTTGACTATTAGTCCAAAAGAGTTATAATTTTTAACAAATTCTTCCAAATACTTACATAAACTCACATCTATTTCTCTCCGGGTTAAGCCGAGACTATGGAATTCCATTTGCTTCGATCCTAACACACTTCTCCACTCTACAATCCATTAAATATATAGGCTATTTATAAAAATCTGTAAAACCAGGCGTAAAAGTAGCGAGTTATAAATATAAAAGTAAAAACTGGGACGAGTACACAATCAAGGCAATCCGCTCACACGAAGTATGTCAAGAAATTAGTGTTTAATTTATTCATTGGCCCGGGTTCGTGTCTAGTTTAGTTATTACGGAGGTAGTTAAGGCGTCGGGAGGTTTAGAAATTAATCAAGTCGTGACAATAAGGCCCTGCGCTCCACGAACACACGCGGTCTATTGTCTGATACGTACCTGTTAGTACGCTAGTAGATTCTACTAATGCTATACTAGATGCCTATACCTAATCTCGATAGTTTCGTTCCGGATAATACATACAAACGTAAGACTCACGCCTATTTCCGAGGGTAAGCAGAGACTGCGGAATTCCATTTGCTTCGATTCTGACACACTTCTCTTGCTTCCACATTTATAAAGGTACATTACATACATAAACAGCCTATATACGTCCCACTGGTGGGCACAGGCCTCCTCTCAATCAACCGGAGGGGGTATGGAGCATACTCCACCACGCCACTCAAATGCGGGTTGTTGGAGGTGTTTTTACGGCTAATAGCCGGGACCAACGGCTTAACGTGCCATCCGAAGCACGGAAACATCTTACTTTTTCGGACAATCAGGTGATTGAAAAGTCCTTACCACAGTCTCATAAAGTGATTTCGACAATGTCCCCATCGGGAATCGAACCCGGACCTCCAGATCGTGAGCCTAACGCTCTAATCACTAGACCACGTTGGCTGTTATAGGTACAGACACCGGATAATGACATAAAATTAACAAACAATCCGCGATAGCCCTGTTTGGACTTACACGTGTCCCGGGTTCGAATCCCGGCTTGGGCTCTGAACCACTGAATTTGACTTTATTAGTTGGGTTTCTCATTTGAATCATAGATTTTTTTTTACCTTTTATGGGTTTGCTCTTAGCCCCAGACTTGCCCGAAGGCATTGACGAGGCCTAACATGGAGCGAGCTCGTCCACAACGTGCCTGTTCACTCTGGCCTTGAAAGCACCCGGGTTATATGCATTCGGAAATACAGAGACGGCAGAGAAGTAGCGCTTAATCTTGTTGAGAACGGCCAGCTTTTTGACCGCAGTTTGAGCTTTCGACTAAATAGAGGTGCCGATGACATAGAGGTGCCGACGACATAGAGGTGCCGACGACATAGAGGTGCCCGGATTTGTGCCTGTTTAATAGCAATAGGGTCTAAACTTTAACATAGCAAACTGAAGGAGTGGGTACACACCTACCTCTTCTAATTTTGCTGCTCTGTTATTTTATGTTTTTTTTTTTTACATATTGAATTTATTGTATAACTCAGCGCCATTAACGTCACTTGAAATGTATAGTTGCGTGTCATTAAGGGATATCGTTTATGAGACAAGCATGGAGGAACGGAGGCTTCCTTTCGTTATTATTATGCATCTAAATTGTTTAACTACCTACTTCAGTTATCTTCAGGTTTTATGTACAAACGCGTGTCTCCAATCGAACTTAGTAACGGTGTGTGGGTACATCACGAAAATTAATACTTTTATCAAAAATTTGATCTTTTTACTTCACATTAAACTTTGTAACACGTGTACGGAGAAATAAAGTCATTGTAATAAGCCCACGTGCACGAATTTGACTGATATTTCAATGAACTTGCTTGGAGTACCTAACTTTCCTTCCTTTACTTGTTCCACAATATGTTTAATAAGCCGCAAATCCCAAAGGTTTTAATTATTTCGCACATTATTACTTTTTTAATTTACAAACCCAATCTCCATAAATAAAATCTGATAAGGCAGACAAAACTTTAATGAAGCTAGCCGTTCACATGTGGGGACAATTTACGTCTCTGGTTCTAATTTAAAATTAATACCACTTTGGGGCTGGAGCTGGTGGAAAATTTGAAAAGTTTGTACGACGTCGACCGTCCTTCGCTCCGCCGATTGCATTTTTATACGAGTAAGACAACCTCTTAGCTTATTAGAGAAGCCAGTTATTAGAGGTCCAAGGGATTTCTCTGCGGACGCGCGTAACCTCGAAACGACTTCGCCCCAGTTAATTAGTTAAATGGATACGTTGTTTTTCTTGCCTGACTCTATTTTATAGGTCCTACGACCACAATAAACCTAGATTTACTCGTACCGAGAATCTATTCAAAGCTAAGAGGGATTTTAAGTATGAATCGGACGCAATTTGGGGCAGCGGTGATGCACTTATGCAGCGGCACATTTCCCACAGCCCAGTGCACCGGATCCGCATCCGCACACGACAAAGGACATCCGGCCACAATGCCTCCATTAAAATAATGCAAGTAAATGAGGATTTGCGGAGACGAGGCCCGATTCGGCGGCGCGGCGCGGCGGCGCGGGCGCGGCACAATGCGGCGCGCTGCCGCTACCAGCTCTCTGCGACGCTTAAAACACTATACACGAACATGTTTCATTAGCTAAGTGGAGGCTTTTGGTGGCTGAATCCGTGTAATGCAGCTCGCGTCGCTTTTACTTAAACGCCGTAATTAAAACGTCCCCTCCCCGCTAAGGGCGCAGTTTTAAACTCGCTCCCACTAGTTTCGAGTGGCCAATTTAGTTTTACTGTTACTCCGTGTTTGAGATACAAATTTTAAATTGCACTTAGTAGTTTTTCTTAACTAAATTGTGATTATGCTTTTTATTGACAATAAATGTATTCATTGTTTCCGAGAAAACATTACCCGATGAATTATTCAATTTGTGCGATTATTAGTCTGTATCAATGAAGCCCCACCACGTGCACGGCTCGCGATACAATTTGAAGAATGCTGACTCGCGCCTGCGTGTTTGCATGGAGGCATCGACGCCCGCATTTAATAACTTTATTGATCGCTAACGAGGAAAATTGATCGGCATTAACGATCTTAATAGAATCGCGGGCGCTCGTTGCGTGTCGATGCCCCGATCTCGAGTTAATTTAATTGAAAACCGAGTTGTAATTAATTAGTGAATGAAAGCTCCCGGGCGGATGAAGCGTGCAGTCGCCGCGGGCCGCTACCCGCCACCAGACGTGGCCACATGCTTCCACACGCTTCAACACGCCATCCCACGAATTTACGGACGCTCATACATATTGAATGGTGAAGATTTACGATACGACATATGATACGCTTCACAGGCGTAGAGAAGTGAGAAGAAAATATTAATTACTTCTAACGTCTCTAAAAACACTCCATAAGACTCATAATAATAAAAATCGCAAGTAAGTCCAGCAAAACATGCTGTAAGTACTGTAAAGATTTATAGACAGAACCACCCTGTGGTATATAGCAGGATAGAAGGAGATAGATGTATGTAGGTACTTGATTGATTTAGCTGAGAGCATCGCGACCCGTGGGTTAATAGCATTTAATCCAGCTAAAACGCTAGGCGATCCGTCATAATGAATATTTATCTAAAGAAGTCGGCGCATACTTTTATGACGAATACATATTTTAGTAGCCAGAGTAATTCCACTGATTACATTCTTTAATTTTTCTGAAAACGTTGCGTATATTCGTTGCTGTGTGTATATAGTTAAGTGTATTAAAGCTTCGGGAACGGCAAATAGATGAAAAGTTAAATAAAGTGCTCGTGGCTTCACAGATATGTTTATGAATACGTTTTTGTTGTATCCATGGCATAACAAAAAAGTGACAGCTAACATTTCAAGGTTAGCCCAGCTGACGTCATCCCACCCTGCGTTGCCAATTCGTAAAAATAAATTAATTACCCACGACCAATGATTTTAAATTATTTTCAAGGCAACTTTGAACTTTTAGTAAAAGATTTACTTATAGTTTTAATGATTTTTATATATGTGACAAGTAATAGTTATTAAATACATTAGTCAGCAATTCGCTCAATTTTCAATTATTTACGTAAGTAAGTAAGTACCTAATATATTTATTTCCTCTACAAATAACATTGTTCTTATACTTGTTTACAATCATTTTATAACATGAACATTAATAATATTTGTAGAGGCTATTTGCTTTTTGTATTTGTACGTGCTTGGAATGTTGGAGATATCAACTGAATGGTAACACAGTGGTAACACTTACGTCATCAACGACTAGCAATGGTGGCTTTTCATTTCATAGGACTGAGCATAGGTACCTGGTTTTGTCATATCGTGCTTTGGAAGGCACGTTAAGCCGTTGATACCGGTGACTACTTACTTATGTAAGTACGTAGTCATAACATCAGGGTGTGTGGCGGCTCAATAATCACCCTGACACCAGTGCTGATGTGGTTGGTAATCCACCTCACAACCCACACGATAGAAGAAGTAAAAACCTATTTTTTTTTGCCTTAAGAAAATATTTACTATAAGGACAAGTTGTCGTTTGACAATTTCAGATCTCTTCCTTATCCTATAACGATATGGCAGACGTAAGTTTTCATCCTCTCTAGTAACATTCTCTCAAAAGATTTATCAACCTAAACAATATTTTGATCCATCACCGCTGTGGCTGTATTAATGACCCTAATAGTCCTTAATTCGATAATGAATAAACCCTGGTGGGGGCGTAACGTTATTTTACGTTATTCCACGTTATACTACGTTATAACAGGTCGGCCCCGTCTTCCGCGCCCGGTGATTCATTCGCCCCATAATTTTATTACTCGTTAACTTTAATTTAATTACTCCTAAAATACATTCCTTTTTTATTAACTTTCACAGGGGAAAATCAAGGACAGATTTATTGTTCAAGGTTTCGGAACGGCTTAAGGCAAGTGTTAAGAGTGGAAGGGTGAAAAGAATGATAAAAAAGCTAATAGTATTCTCACTGAGTACGCAGTCTCACTCAAGTAAACATAACGTGCAATTGTAAACTCGAGTTCATTGTCCCGAGATGGGAAAATATGTAATTCGAAATGGCCATTTCATCTTACTAAACTAAAATACGCTATCAATATTATACGACAACAATAGGTACATAGATCAACATTTACTTAAGTACATACTTGCAATTATTAAGTACTTACTTTATTATTTTGTTAAGTAAGTACATTGCCAACTCATGATCCTTAAAAGAAAAGCCGCACAGAATTATGCCTTATCCCTTTTCTCGAAGACCACGCATAAAAAATTAAAATTGAATTCTCAAGAAAAGCACCGAGCTTTTCTTACATGACCCTCCACAAAACTGTGGCCCACAAAATTTACAACAATCATTAAAAATACCCTACACTGTAAAACATAAAGTGCAATTTACGTAATTTATATTTAACGTGCCCTTCCATTAGTCATATGAAACATGTGCCAATACAAATGATATGGAGGTTTATGAATGACAGACGGCGAGGATCAGGAGAGGGGGGGGGGGATAGGAAAGGGGGAGTAAGGGGGTCTAATGGATTACATTCACGCGAGTGAATTAGGATATTGTCGTAGGATCTGTTCCGGTGCACTCCTTTATACGTCCCCCATAGTGAAGTAAAGATGTGATTAAATATTGACAAAATAATAAAATTACTCGGAGTATAAGGGGGACTGTGGACTTTAGTGACGTTATTGATATTGTAATGTTATTGGTTTTCGATTGATTATTAGTTTAAAGACACGATGATCCGATTTGAAAGCTTAATTAAATTTATTGGATGTGATGGTAGGTAAACATCGGTCATGTGCATATGAAAAATATTTTCAGTCTTTTTATCATGCAGTATAGTACTAAAAATTAATAATACAAAATATTAGTACACAAAACGCAAAGATCTCTTGCAATTTCAGGATGAAGAGTTGTTAGTAGAGTAGAGATTCATCACTAAATTTAAGAGCCACGCTCTTGTCGGTGTAGCATTCTCCATTCTTGTCTATCAAAGACCAATTCCTTCACCTCCTTATAAGACACGACGCTTCGTTCCACGTAAGCTCTTCTTGGTCTTCACCTTCTTCTCTTTCCTTGTAGCTTCCCATCTATGATGTATGAGAGATTGAATTAATAATCATTTAAAGTTTAGATGTAAGGCTTGATAATTATAATTGTTTACAAAATGTTACTACTTACTTACAGAAAAAAATGCACTATAACATGATGCATGACTGTGACAACAGGATCGAAATACAAAGTGCAGCTTAATACAAAAGAAAAATACCAATAATTATTATATTTTTAAGTGACTATATACGGTAAATTACAATAAGTGGTCAGACATTTGGGGAGCGCTAAGTGCTCTCACCCGATACAAAATTTAATTTAAGACAACAGGTATACCTTTTGTATTACTTATAAGTAATCATTAAAACAAGTAAATTAATTTATCTTAAATGCAGTTTTTACTAACACAGTTGGGTTGACTATTATAGACGGCTCACCATGAGTACTTAGTACTTAGTTCAACTTGCGATGAAAGTACCTGTGACTACCCCATTGGGGTATAGTCGTGGACACTAAAGAAGTAAAACACGTCTTGAGGTTCAGTACTAGATTCCAAGGCTGCAGACTAGATAGACTTTATAATAATTGTGTTTAACAGCCGGTTTTTATTGGGTCACAAGCTTTCGCTTTCTCTATAAACTTCCTAGCGGGGCCAGATGTAATCGTCACTGTTCTGTCATCTACACCACTTTTACTGTCTGTCTGTTACTTATCAGTATTGAATTGTTCTATAGTGTCTATGAATGTCGTTTAGGATTCTGTACCGAAACAGGAGCTAAGTAAGTAACTAATAATCCAAACAGAAAATGACGGATGAAAGAGTCACTTTTTCGGTAAACGTAAATAAGAAATGGTGCGGAACCCTAAGTGTGTGATCCGACTAGCGCTTGACCGGTTTTTTATATTGACAACTGCTGTGTAAATGTACCTTTCATTTAGGTTAGATTGAACGAGCTAGCTTTTTAAATGTTACGTGAATTTATACCTTTATTTGTACTTAAATAAAACTTTTTTAATAATTTTGAGTCAATAAAACAGACGTAAGTCTTGACCTGGCTTTTAAACATTATTCCTACCTATCCCGTACAGAGGAACTCTATCGAATGTTCAGAGAAAACCAGACAAGCTTCTATTATGGCGCCATGACGCCGACCTACATCTTACTTTCATCTTAAGACTTGTTCACTGTCTAACAAATTCAAAGGAACGTTATAAACATAACATAAATAGTCTATATGCAACCCACTGCTGGGCAAAGGCCGCTCATCAATCAGCCGGAGGAGGTACGTAGCATACCTTACACCGCAACCCTATACCGACATAAAACATAGAAAAGAAGAAAATATGCCATAAGCACAATGATTGAATGAGTCGTCATAGAAAGAGAGGCAGGATCTTGCGTCGCGGCCGCGCAGTACCAAACTCTAGCCTTCTGCTACAAGGGTTTCAACTTATCAATTACACCGTTCGCTACTTACCGTGCGGAAAGGGCAAATTGATTTAATGTAACCAGAGTGCTTTGACGAATATTATTAACGTCTTTTTGCTCCCTCCTTTGTGGAGGCGTCACGCGCTTTGTTCTTTCCCGCGGTTTTGTGTAACATCGAATCACACTTATCTAAACCTAACAACGAGTTGAGTATGAGATTGAGTGCGCTACGTCTTCCTTGTATCTATCGGTTTGGTTATATATATTTATACCGCATAAATTATTCTTTAATACGTTTTTTGTGTAGTTTCCTAAACTAATTTAGATTTATTGCTGCAGCTAAAATGTTTTTGTTGTACTGGCTACATTAGAATGAAGTTCTGTAGGATTTAATAATTGAAATATTTGCTAAGGTTTGACTATACTCATAGATTTATGAATACTAAAATCATCACAAATATTTATTATTTATTTTTATTATTTAAATATAAACTACTTACGTTTAAAAATTGGTCGTAATTGGCGTTTGTTAATGAGTAGATTCTAGGTTGGTAATGGTTACGTGTTACCACAATTCATCATATTCTATATTTGTATTTAGACTTTTAAGTTCAAGCTTTCTTTTCTCTGCCTGTCTCGATAAGAATTACGAGCATTACTCTATTTATACAAATACACTTTGTCGGTAAGTTACAATAAGACTTATACTAATCTACCTAACTAGATGGCAATTGACGGCTTTATTTATGAATAATATTTTTATATTTTTGTGATGAATGCAATAGATCCTTTTACCTTTTGAGTACGCTTCCACGTACACTTTCTATTTATTCCTTCTATCTAAGTGTGTCTACAATGTTTCCTGGATTATCTTTTGTACAACCCTAATGTTTAATAAAATCACCGACCATCAGGGTTGGCCACAACGCGTCGATACACGGAACATAATAAATACGTCGCGTACAAGTCTCTCATTAGAGCGCCATAAGTCCTCATTAGAGGTCGCTAATTAATGTGACGTTTACGAGGACCAACGGCCATATTTCACTGGTATTTCTGGTACGCAGGACGTAGAATGTAGGACATACTTGCTACGCGTTGGGACGAAGGACGGACTGTGATGGGGTTGCGTATGACCATGTCCTATTAACACATATTTTGTTTTGCATATTCAATTTTAGGTTTTATATTTGTCAGTTCTAAAAGTAATCAGGGTTTTTATATTCTTAAGTGCAGCAACGGCATTAAAATTATTAAAATACTATCTACTGTGCTATGAAAGAAAAGTACTGTCAACAATAAAAAGTTTAAGTGCAATAGCTATTAAATGAATATAAAGTTTTATATCCTTCTATAATAATTATGATCCTTCAGCAGATACTAACTTTGATAGGGTTATTTGCATAATATCGTCGACAGTTTGCATAATTTGTTAAACCCACAAAACACCCGCTCTATAAAATTGTAGGGCGAGCAATAAAATTAATGAGATTAATTTAAAAGTGTTCTTGTTCAATAATGTCAAGTGTTACATTAAACCGATGCTGTGTGGTATGCGATACGTTTCTACGGCTAACCTTTATTACCGTCGAGCAATATTACATGAAGCGGCATATCACCCGTTCCATCGGGGATCACCGCCGTAATTAAAGATTTAGGGCGAAAGTTGAACGTGAAGATTGTAATCGCGAGCATAATTTTAAATCAAATTAACACTTCAACTTTAAACCGAGGTCATTAATGCCATTACAGCGAAACAATATGGAGTCGTGACCGCGCCGGCCGATATCTAAATAATAAATAAATAGGCGCGCCGTATCGCGGCGTCGCATCTCCGCGTTAATGCTCCACGCCGGACTTTTATAATTAACAATAAATTCGGTATGTTTTTTGTCGAACGCCGAGGGCTGGCTGCAACATCAATTTTTCCTACCCTCGATATCGATCTTAATAACACATATGCGCCCAACCGCCCCGGTGGTCTAGTCCATTGCTTTTCGCAGCTCATTATTAGCTAGAGCTCTCTTCCTCGAACGCTGCAGACATTCAGAATAGAATACTCGGAAATAATTAGCTCATTCTTTCTCCTCCCGCACTTGATAATAGCTCGTCGAAATTCCTTGAATTTTGTTCAGAAACTCCGAAAATGCTGCACGGGCCGAGTACTCGAGTCGGGCTCCGTTATCTCGTTATCCTAATGAAGTCTACGCTAATGACGAGTAGGTAAATAATAGGGCGGCTAATGGGGGCTTTATCATTCTCGAGTGCGCTCCAGGTAAGGGCCAATTAGAGAGGCCGACATCGGCCCATATTGTTCGGCGCAGCTCGCTTCGATTACGATTATTTCCGAACGGCTCTCGGAACTGATAAATTGGACCAACTATTTGCGAAATGACATCCGCGGTTTGCGCCGCCGACGTTAATTTCCTGTCAAATTGTCGTATTCACGTGTTTGATAAAGCTTCTTATTAGCTTGTAAGTATTCGAGTACATAAACTGTTATTAGCTTTGGCGGATCGGCAAATAAACTTCGTTATAAATTGGCTATTAAATCAGATAAGCGTGGTATTTTATTGTTAGGTTTCCATTAATGGGTTTTCCTTTTAGAAGATCGTTCGCCGTTCGGGACAGTTATTACCGGGTTCGAGCAAGTCGTCTGTGGGCGGGGTAATTATCGCATCAAGCTCACATTACACCGCAGCAGGCCGGCCCGTCGAGCGAACACGGAAAATTTATCCACAATTTCCACAAACCCACCCGCCTCAAATTCGCACCTCACTAAAAGCTCAAAAGATTTTTGTTCTTGTTGAAGGTAAATTACCGTTCAAACTTGTATAATATAAACGCCAGCGCAAATATTTTCCCACCTGACAATTGATCTCGAGTTACAATTGCACCAGCAATTGCTTTTAGCTCATTTCGTTAACTCCGTTAAAAGTTAAACAAGGAGACTGAGGGCCCCAACAATCTATCGAGTGCTCGCTGGAAGTCCTCGACACAATGAGCCAATTGCCTGCACTAACAATCCTCTGCGAACTCCGACCACCTCTCAACTTTTGTTCGTTAGCTATATATTTTTGCAGCATTTTTTTAAGTAAATATAGGTCGCAGTAGAGGATGGACAGAAATAGTATATTGCTAAGTGTGGTAGGTGGTAGTGCGCGGGTTGAGGCAGGCGTCTTCAATCCCCGGCCCGCTGCGAAACTTCCCGCCCGCTGTTTTTTATTGCGCGGAATTTAAATGCATTTTTGATGTTACGAGATGACACGCGGCGGACGTCCGCCCCCCGCGTCTCTCCCCGCGCCCTATAATTTCCCAACTTGAAACTTCACTACGGTATTAAGCCTTGATTGCTTGAAGAAACTTGGGACATTTTGCCGTATTCTTCGGGCTCCCAGAAGATGCTGTGGCTCTAGCGCAGACGTTATTATTAAGAGTGATTTGAATTAATTTAAATTTTATTTTGGTGGAAAATGATAAGCTTTTCCGCGAAAGTCGTTCCAAAGACAAAATTAGTTACCATTTGGGAAGATGAGCAAATTTAGCCGCTTGCAAGAGTAAAGTAACAGGATAGCGATTAATTAGGCGCGTCACACCACCGATATCCCGATCGAAAGGGTTACCGTGTATTTGGATCTCTATTACGGTTTTCAATTAAGTAGTTGGGGTTTAGTTTGGACCACATCAGGAGAGTACACGACAATACGTTTAGCGCGCGGCGCCGGCGCCCGTCCGCCGGGCCCGGCGCGGACCGCGCGTCTCGCGCCGCGGGCACCTGCAGCGGCTCGTGGGTTGACTTCCCCTGCTTTAGTTTTTAGCGCTTACTAAAAGGATTGCCGTGTTCGTATCGACGCTCGAGAACGAAGTATGAAAGTTCTTCTAGTTGAAAACATTTCGCTTTTATGAAAGTTTTTTGATTAAACTTTCCTATCGAAATGAATGGTTGCAATAGGGAATCAAATTGGGTTGACATGGTGAGGTAACTGAAGGCGAGTGCATATTGTCGAGTGCATGGAGGCAGTGTGTCGGGAAGCCGGGCGCGGTGGCGGCGCGGCGGCGCGGAGGCGTCCGAGCGAGCTCCGCACATTAATTAGCAGGGAGGGCTCATGAAAGTTTACCATTTAATTAGGAGCAGCCGCCCCTCACCTTTTGTCGTAACGCCACGAGAATTAGCGCAAGTTAAGGTTTCTCATTAGTCGGGTTTCAAGTCTGTGCTTTCTATTCATTTCTTAGATTAATCAGCGTTTTAATGTACATTAATGGAGCTAATTGTAGAAAGTAGATAGAATAGTGAGTGATTCGTAGAGTGATGACAAGGGGCGCTGGTTGCAGGGTTGCACTCCACAACCCTGTCCAATTAGGCTAATGGACTCGACCTGCATTCATACTCGAAATCCTCCACACCAAGCTGCAGCTAATTTTCGCCTTAAACGTCACGTCGGTGCAGACGGACGTTTGACGCGACGCGACTGCAGCTGTTAGCGCAGCTAACTTGTGTGCCGATTAGTCGGGAGTTACGAACTTCAACTAACGTTATTAATGCGAAAGTATGGCTGTCTGTTTGTTACTCTTTCACGTATATACCTGCCGTTTAACCAACTTTGGGAAACGGTCTCTACCATAGGGTTGTGAAGCTAGTACGATTTTCGGATTGTCAACCTAGTCTACTTTTAATTTTATTAGTTACACTCAGTGTTGATCTACTAGAACATAAATATATGGAATACAATACAAACTCAACTCGAAAGATAAATTAAAAAAAAATCGAAAATCTGGTTTTAATTCCACTTAGCAGAACAAAACCTATACCTAGCTACCTTAATGTAATAGTGGGAAGACTGAGGGTAAGCGAGTGAGGCTTGTCGTGCTAGAAAGGAAAAAGCTTACTTACACCCCTGCAGATTATTAGGTCTAAGCTTAGATCGGTATTAGATACTCTTAGTTTTGATGAGAGGATATTTATGATGTGGTTACTTCAGGTAACAGTCAGCTAATTATCTAAATAACCCCACATGACCTGCTCATCATGGTAATGGACAATCGCCCGTGTAGGTGCGCTCGTCTCGGCATGCATCGCGACTCATTACTCCACTAATGGAGGCCGTAATGAACCAATCTAACAGATTGCTCTCGAATCTTCAGCCGCTGCTGATTTGAAAGCCTTCCCCTGCGACGCTCCTATCTTTTAAATTAAATACGCCACTCGCACTAAAAGGTATTGAGGACAAACCGGCGGCAATATCACCAAGACCCAACGTGTGACGCACTCTCGCGCCCGATAAACGGCGTATCACTCCACACTAATTAACGAGCATAACTCAATTTAATCCGCAGCCATAATACGTTCAATGATCCGCCGTAATTTGGCACCAAATTAAATTTGTTTGGCGGCGGACGCGGGCACTAATCGCCAAGGTTAAGGCGCGACTTCCCGCCGACTTGTTCACCAACTCCAATTTGTAGCTACGTTTGTGCGACTCGGAAAGTTATATTAAAAGGTCCTGAGTAATTTTCTTGACAAACATAATGAATAATGAATGCGCAATATAAAATTCGGATTGAGGAGGACGCTCGTCACGTGTCCCGCCCGACATGTTTGTATCTCTTAATTCTGTGTGTTTTTGCTAATTGAGTCCCGCTTCGGCATCACCTGAGAAGCACCGGCAGGCTTGCAGGAGATATATTATTCATTTACCAGCAACTGATGAACATATGTGAATAGCTAATCTTAAAGCTACGGCGCCACGGGTACGACACGTTTCTTCCGTCCTTTGGGAATTCAATCAGTTTCAAACTCAACATAAGGCACAAGATTTATGATCGACACAAATCGAATTTGCTAACAAACAATATCGTATTCGAAGCGGTACGTAGGATACGATACGAGTATATCAATATTGCAGGCGCTATTAATACGTCCGTCTCATGAGCGGGCGCCCCCCCGCGCGCCCCTCCCGCCGCCCCACACCCCGCGCTCGCCGCTCTTAATTGAATGAGGAGCGGGAATTGTTTCCCAAAATGAAACAATTAATTGTGCAACGGCTATTCCGCCTTACATGGATAATACGTTCGTTTATGGCCTCCTAACGCGGCTGCACCGTCCTTTATTGGACCGACTCTACGAATTTGTGTTCATTGGCGCTCGTATCCAAAATTTAATCGAGAATTTATAAGAACGTCCCTTTGTTGTCGCGGGACTGCGAGAGTTTTTGCAGCTGGTCGCAACCGAATTGCATTGTTAGAGGTATAAAAACATCCCGGTTTAACAGAAATCCCCAAATATCTCTGTCGGTGTGGGGCTGCGGTGTTAAGTTGCGCCTTGCTCGCCGCCGTAGAGCACTACTCGTTTTAGTTGGAGTTTAAAATTTTCATGGTCAGGTATAAGCACGTGTAATGCGCTTGTAGAGCGTGGAAATTCAGCAGAACACGCGAACATGTGGCGCATTCAAGTTGAAGACGCATCGTAAACCGCCTTTACGCCTCTCCACGAGAGCCTCTCAAAACTTTTCATATTCCCCGACCATAAACCACGCCAAAAAATACGACCGACGAAAAACATTGTAAATGCTGGCAGACCATCGACGCGGGCACCATCACGGGTCGAGAATTAGTTTTAAAACATAGTTTTAACTGTGCTTGTTGCACCCGAAATTACCGGTTTTTCCGCTTTAGTGCCTGGAAGGAGCGGCGCTGTCGTGCTGTAAAAATAAATTGAACTAATTTGGTCCGGCGGAAGCAGAACTTATCGATTAACTTAATCCGGCGCTTATTCACGTTCTAAAACAGGCGAGTGGATTGTCAGCGAGGCTGTATTAATTGTACGGAGTCACAGTATCACTAATTACCGAAACATCTCTCTATTATCGTGGCGGCGCACACAGAAGACATTGCAAACAAGTGTAGAGACGCACACGGGCGCGCCGTGTACGGACGGGGTGCCCGTCGCACACAAGGACGGGCACACATTCAATTTGCTATTTATCCGGGAATGGATCTAAGTCATTACTTAGCTGAGCGAGAGAGATGGGATGGTTGCAGTGGAAATTACACAGGGAGGTACCGTCATTCAGTGCCGGCGGGTACGTCGCATGTGTTCGTCTATCACGAGCATTAACTGCCGTAATTACTGCCACTATTTTGGACCAAACTTATGCGACGTTCCATTTAGCATGTCATTTTAATCTGCACAATATGTCCCTTCTCTAATAATTATCATATTATTTCCTCTCTTCTAAAACGAAAATGTGGGTTTATTTTTTTTTATTATTGGAGTATATTGCTTACACCCCTCAATAACTTTAAAAACATTATTGACCTACTAAAAAACTCTGACTTTACTTACCGCAGTTTCGCGTAAAAGTAAAAATTCGGTCAAAACTACCCCCGAAATTCCTCAAAAAAATTGACCAATAAACGAAAAATACGTTTGAAAACTAAAACTGTTATGAAAAAATCTCGGTCTAGGATTTGGGCGGCAAGGACCGTTGCCTGGGCGGCGTCCTCAATCACAGGAAGTGCGCCATCTCATTCCGGAAGTGGTTTCTCGTGTCGTCCCGCTCTCGCGCTGCCTTTGTTTTGTAAACTCGCGTTAATGGATGTAGCACTGGTTGATATGCGATCGAATGCATTCCCACTGATGAAAAATATTCCAATACTCAAATAAATTGGGAAGTTTATTTAGAAAGTTTCTGTTCAGGAACTTGAGGTGGAACAATTCAGTTTTTTTATTATTTTTTTGATTGTTTATAGGACATTTTAAATTTTAATTCTGAGAATGCTAAAATAAAACCGGAATTGTTTTTCTTCTGTCACCATACTTATTTGAATACTTAACAAGTTTAATGATCACTTTTTGCAACAAACTTAACTTTTTAATGATTGCCTTTGCGCAGTCACCATCATCAGCCTAAAATACAACCTATAGTCTTTGTTCCTATAAGTACCATAAGTTGTGGTCACCCTACAGTGTTTCATTATTTACTTCAGTTGGTTTAGTTAGGATTACGGGAGTTCATTTCACCTTAAACCCGGATTAAAACTTTACTTATAGTGAAATTAATTACTAATTTTAATGACTAAACGTTAACTGCGTATTTAGAACTTTAGGACTAGAACTGAAAAGACATTGGCAAAGCATACAAATATTCTTTAGAAGAACGATTATAGAGGTCGAATACAGGGCAATTGGCGGTCTTATCGCTTAAAGCGGTTTCTTCCAGGGAACCATATGGTGAGAAAAATAATAAGCAATAAAAATAGTATAGGGATGAGCCGAGCCACGAGTAATCAGAAGGCAGCTTGCAGCCACTTTTGACGCGCAATCCCAAGATGGATAAAACGAACAGCATAGTAACACGCTATGAAAATGAGGAAATAAAAAATGTGTTTATTATCATAAATAATACAATAAGGAAGGCACATGAATGAAGTAGGTAAATTAGAAAGACCAAATGAACAGAGGTTCCCAAACTAGGCGCAGCCTATGACTTGGGAAGCAGTCAATACTGGAGTAGAAGTAAGTACCTAAGGTTGACGCAAAGTTTGCTATATATTAATTTATATCTTTCTAATATCCGTGCATCTGATTCTCAGAACAGACAATTGACTTTTACGAAATGCCCGTGGTGAACAGAATTCTACTTGGTTTTGTTTTTACTCTACTTCGAATCCAGCTGAGAAGTACCTAGTCTAAAAATAGCACAACATACATCCTATAAATGCTTAACGTGCTTTCCGAAGCACGGAATCATTTCCTTTTTCGGACAATCAGATAATAATAGCCTGCAATGTCCTTACCAAACAGTCTAATAGAGTGATATCGACAATGTCCCCATCGGTAATCGAACGCGGACCTCCAGAGCGTGAGCCCAATGCTCTGTCCACTGGACCACGGAGTCTAATAAATATTGTCTAAATTACTTTCAAGGCGAAGCTTCTAAAACAACAAATTCCCGTTTACTTAGCTAGGTGCTAGATAAAAGGTGATTAAAGTGTGAGAAAGTAATTTAAGGTAACGCGTATCTGATAGAGGCTCTGTTTTTAATTTAGGCCGTGTAATTGGTTTCCGACGAACGATGGAACTTCACGGCACTTCCTAGAAGGTTGGGGCAAACTTGTTTATTGGATTTAATGAAGCGATACATCTAATAATAAAAATGAAAAAAAAAATATTTATTATTTTTTAATTAGGAAAAATGGTACTTATGGATGAACACGTTGATGTCTTTTATATGGTGATGAAGTAGGTAGACATTGGCCCCGATTCCTGCAGACATCGCCTAATTTTATTTTAAGTTATATCCATCTTTTTCATATCCGTCGAAAAGGAAAGGGACGGATGATTCACAGCTCTTAATTTTAGGAAGAACCCGGGCGAATCAAAAGGTACGTCACTGGTATGCAATCCTTTTGACGTGCTGTCTACTTAACTGTGTCGGGTTATTGACAGATGTAAAATTTTTAGACGGTTGGTTTAGATTTGTGCTTAAAATTGACGTGTGTTCCATAAATTTTATGCTTGTCGATTACCCGTCCCTTTCCTTTTTGGCGGATAAGAAAATGACAGATATAACTTAAAATAAAATTAGATGGTATTTACAGGAATTAGCACCATTACCTTTCTCTGTCTCTTTATTAACATCTGGCCGTATAAACACAAGGTCTACACAAGGTATTTAAAGACAAAATTGTCTTAAAAAGTTTCTAAAAAAAAAAAACACATTCGCGAAAATTTCTCTCAAGTTTCTCAAGGTATATCGAGGAGTACTTGCGCGGAGTGCACTGATAAGGGCGCCCGATTAAAATGAATCACAACGGTGCTGCTAATTGGGCTGGCCCGGCGGCTCATCCAATTAGCCGGGACTTAGAAACCCTCCCGCAGGCCGTCGGGACTCACCCCGGTCTAATCTACCTCGCCACTCCGCCGTCGTCCACCAACCAACATAACAACTCATAAAAATCACTCAAATACCCAACAACTGGCAACTCATATTTTTAAGTAGAAACCTCCTTTCCCCCGTTGTTTATCCCAAGCGCAATAACGACTCCTGACGACCTCCGCAACGCCTTTAATGACATCGAAGCAACCGGAGTTTGCGTGCGCAATTCTTGTTATTTCTTTATTACAAAGGAGTGCCTCATTAATTTGGCAGCCCCTCGAGCCTCAGGGTTGAGAGTCTCGAACCCTTGACCTCGTTCGAGGAGCCGCGACACTGAACCGCTCCGAATTGAAATAGCAACGCACCTTGCGATACATAATTAACGATCCTCATTACTGCGTAACAATATTACAATGCACCTCGCCCCTGGCGCGCGACGCGGCTCACTTCCCGAGCCCGGACACCGTCGCACAACTTCCAACAACGACGCGGCATCTTCCAGACCAACGCAATACACATTAAAGTCCAACTTAGATCATTCCTATTGTACACATAATTTCTAGACTTATCGTACGAACTAGGCAATTCCTATTATCCTTAATAGCGTCAGTAAGAGTTTTAAAATGGCTCAGATAGTAAAACTTGTTCCTGAAAGTGTTCGCAGCGGCCCATGCAGAAGCTCGAAGTTGGACAAAGTTTGGTATTGAATGTCGCATTTTATTGGACAAATTCGATAGGCAATCGCGCAGCAGTGCAGTTAGGCGACGAGAAGAACGTTTGTCGCGGGTAATTGAGTTGTTGCAGCGCCGGTCCGAAGACAGCTAATTTTGGTAACGGACGCGGTAAAGAGGCTAATGAACGCAGGCGGTGCGGGCGTCGTGTCCGCGGAATCGTGCATTTTTAATGGCGCACGCTAGCACACTCACTATTAATATTTACCGAACACGTCAAGAGGGTGCACTTTACCTTTTAGTTAACTAGCGTCCGGCCGTTCATTAAATTTTCACGCGCGTCAGTTTCGGGCGAATTTTCCGCGGCGCTGACCGGCGGGCGGTGGCGGCCGATAACGAGCGCGGACCACGCTCGTTACAGGAGCCGTCGACAACCCGACCAAAATTTTATTAATAATAAACTGTAACTGAAACGGCTTTGAAGTTACAACTCGACTCGAATGCTCGTTATCGGGAATTATGCAAAGTCCTTTGCCCTACAAACGTTTTCTTCAAAGATTACATTTGATCATTATTGTGACGTTTTGAATGGTACACATTTGATACAGTAGTTCGTTTGGCTTTTTGACTCTGAAGTTTACCTTAATAACATTCATAATAAATGCTAGGATTGCTACTGTTTTTCTACATCATCCAGTCATCGACGTGTGCTTTAGCTGACGTCGTTTTCAGCAGGATAAGCATTAATATGCGGTGACGTAGTGTGATGAATCTTTTGACGGAGTTGGTTGCGGCCACGAAACGCAGGGTAAGCGGACACAGTGCGTGCCCCGCGCGCATGAATAAGGAATGAGCGCGGGCGCACGCGACGCGACAAACTGCCGCGGCGCACGCGACGCCTTCCCGCCTTCCCGCCCTCACTGCACCATTCACCCTACACCCTAATTTATTACCGCCCGCCCGAGCCTCACTATCACTCTTATATCTTACCTTGCCATATCTCAACCTTCCTTAACCCCAAGTTTATAGCTCTACAGTTAGACGAAGTTTCAGCCATTTAAAGCTTAAGTATTATTAAGTTAATTGTTTCAGTTGAGCTGGATCTACGTTTTACAAGGGAGTAAAATGGAAAAATAATAATGTGTACCTTTTTAAAATTATTGACTTGTCATCGATACTTGGACGCCATGTACTTGTATTCCTTCCAATCTGCATTTATTAGATTACAGCGTCAACTCCAAAGAAAACATTATGAGTAGAACCCTGTCGCACTATCATATTTGACATTTAATGAGACTTACAGTTTAATGTGTCAAAAAAGTTAATGTGACATGGTTTCAAAGTGTATACATATTAGTACCAGTGACCGTACACAATAAAGGATGGACGTAGGGCCTGTAGTATTTGCGTATGCGCTATCGGTCCCGTCCCATGGAGCATAAGAGATCCCGCTCGTCCTATTTCTAATACCGGACTAGGACTAGCCTCTCCAGCTCAATTCCGTTGCACGTAAGTTCTGTTTGCCGAGCGCTCAACGCGCACAACTATTAAATTATTTAGGCCCAGAGCGCATTGTTTCGCGAAAGTCGGCTGGTCTGTCGCCGACGCCGCGCCAATATAAACAGTCGTTAGTCGTTACAATCGAATAGGAATGGCCCGATAGATAGGGCTGCCCCTTAAACAATTTGGCGGAACTGAGGTTATATATTGCTAAAAGATAAAAAGCTATTCAAAAAATATTATTTCAACTTCAGCAAACGCAACCAACCTCCTTCAAATAATTAAAAAATATAAAGTTTGTAAATGTAGTGCTGAAATTTCTTTCGATGACATAAGTGGCGGGCTAAAAAATCTGAAACCCAAGAACATAATGCGTTAATTACAATTACCTATTACCATAAAACGATATAACTTTTTAATGATTAATATTTTTCATTATAATTTGAGCACAAAATATAATAATAGTAAGTAAATTTTAATACACAAAATTGAATTATCATAAATTAATTCATCTTATTGTCGGTCAATTGATTATTATTGGTTCCTTTACAGTTACAGCCCTGAGCCGAATGTGTATCACTGGCTAGGAACCGTACTGTATCAATAGGGTTGGCATAAGTGTCGTAATGTTATGGATGACTAATGGGATGGGACATTGGGCTATTGATGGTAGATTTTGAAACGGTGGATTATCATTGATTTTTACTTACAACGAATAATATTTTTGAAAACTGCGACTCAAACCACCTCTACAAACTAAGCCAATACGCGTCCCATAGTCCCCTCGTTACGGGACATAGGGCAGCCCTATCGTGTACCCGGATGCGTCCGGTGTGTTTGTTCTAGTAGTTAATGGAATACGGAGTATTGTGATCGTAGACGCGTTTTCTATTCAACACCAACATTAAATTGAACGTTATGTGTACACATCTTTCTTGAGGGGATGTTGTTAAACAATCAGGTACCGTTAGACTCGATTGAGGTATGAGTAAGCGATTATTGTAGTGTGTATGTACACTGTGTACATTGGGGACTCAAGAGTCCAAACTGTAAATGTACAGTAATATTAAGTATTCCCTAGCAGCAGTGATTCAATGGATTTACTTAAAATTGTGACTGGCATTTTCTGTAAAGGAAATAGCGTGAGAAACACTTTGACCAATATTCAGATTTTAGGTATATGTGTTAAATACTCCATCGACAAAATACGAGCGTGACAATAATGGATGCGGAGTAAAATTGTGTAATTCTTATAAATGATCTATTACGTTATTTGAATATCTTCTTTATCTTGTAATATTGTATGGATTAGTGAGCTTTTGAAAGCTCTCCTGAGGTGTTCTTAAAATAAACACTTCTAATCATAAATTTCTACTCCATCTTCTGAAGTAATATCTACGCAAGCTCTCAAATGATTACTACTTAGAAAATAACGAGCCTACTTTGAAATCAGGCCTCCTAAACCAGATCATTCGAAGCTTTAATGCTTCCACAATCTAATCACAACAAACTATATGCACGATCATAAATAATTACAAGTTTACTTGGTCACGTATTACTGTAATTTATATTATTACAGTTTTGTTATTACAGCTTGAGTATCGCGTATCGGTCATTATAATACTGCCATGTACCAGGTCGAAACGACCCCGACCCGGCTAGTCCGAACCGTGACCTTTGCAAATTGCACGGGTTACCTTAAGGTCACTCATGCACACGGTTAGGTGGTTAGAGCACAAAGATTTTAGTGTTACAAGTTTCTGGGGAAAGAGGAATTTTGCTTTACATAGGTTTACGTGTAAAAGTATGTAGAGACGAGATGAGAACGCGTGACTTTCAAAAGGCTGTAATTTGTAATTCCGCTGTAAGCTCTAAACCTATATATACTGCCCCTAAATTAAACTTAGAAAACCTGTCCTGGATAATATGGAATCAATTACCAATATTACCATTTTGAATAACTAAAACTTTTACCATAGGTACTTTATATATAAATCAAAAGCCTCACGCTGCTCCGTACACTTTTTATTTTTTTCACGAGAGTAAGGAAGAAAGTTTCTGATAAGATTTTTTCTTTTATTGAGAAGTTACCAGTATGTTTCAAATACTTCACGAGAATATCGAACATTTGGCGTCTACAACGACCGCCAAGCCAACTTTCAATAGAACAACTCAACTCCTGAGAGCAATATTGCAAAATTGACATTCAAAATAAGGAGCTTTCTCACGTTGTCGTCTTAATTGCTTTCTGATAGTTTCATGGGGATAAACTGTAGATATAGCTACACGACACATTGTCCCGTCCCGCACAATTTACCCTGCGCACACTCTACTGGTCTCCCAGGCTCTCTCCGCCCATGAAACAGACCTATTATGTAAATTAATTAAAGTGTTACACGCAAATAATTCATCGAGTTGTGCCTAACTAATCAAATAAGTATTCATAGATTCACGGGACATTTTCATTGTTACGAGCAATAGCCGGCGGTGTTTCGTCCTCGGAGAATAGGGCACATTCGGCCGGGTAAGTTTCAATGGCGTCCGTATTAGTTGGAAACCTAATTGTTTCACTGCGGCCGAGCGCTCGCCGGGCACGGACGGCGCGCGGCGTGCGGCGCGGCGCGGGCGCGAGCGGGCCGCGACACTGCGTCGCACTCGCACGTCGCCTCCACAAATATTATGCATGTTTAATTAACGCCATTCCTAATTCATAATCCGACAGTGATAAATTAGACAGCTCCGTCCGCCCGTAATTAGGAACGCAATTATCGCGGCCCGTTTGAATTCATTACCGACGAAAGTATGCTCTAGCTAGGTGAGCGTGATTTATTACGTGGCACTGTCTTGCTGATCGTAATTAATATCGCGTTACACCTGCGGATCCTGCCAGTGTATCAATTACCCGGTAACTGTTTCCGGTACATTTTTAACCGGCTGGCCGGTGTGGTACGAAATAATTAATCAGCAACGAGATCCTCATATTGTTCCCGGTTCTATTATTAGGCAATAAGCGTGTTTCCGCGGCCGGCGCGCGGCGGCCGGCGAGCGCACGTAATTGGAAACCCTATACGGCTATTTAATTTACCTAGCTGCGCCACCTGGCTCGATGGCGAAACAATTGCCGAGCGCCTAATTATATTTTAATCGCAACATGCCCCCGCCCGGCGCGCGGAGGGCCCGCCGGTGGGCCAGCGGGGGCGCGCGCGGGGGAGGGGGTCACAACACCACTAATTCATTTGTGCGGCGAGCCTCGTCCAGGCGCCTCCAGCGACTGTTTATTCTCATAGGAGAGTTTAGGTCTTCCAAAGCAATACCGCCGCTAAACACATTACCCAAAAGCGTTTACGTAAAGGGTTTAATTATGCACTTTACGTTGGAGCGTACAATGGCGTCAAGTTAATTAAGTTGTGCACATTGTTTAAAGACGTTTATTGCAGCTTCACAGTAAATTTAATTTATGCATGAACTTTTTAATTCGACTTTACATAATAACGTGGAGCGTCTCATACAGCACTAGTCGCCGTTAGTTGATCAAGTGCAATAAATATTAAAGTTATAATATCATTGTTATAACACCACACTGTACTGGCTGTTACCACGAACTATGTCAATTGTGTGGAGGCCTTTGTTCGCGGCATTAACTATGAAACTATTACAATACATCGGGAAATCAATTGATTCCGTGTTGAATCATTTCATCCCTGTATTGTTAGCGATTTGTAGAATCGAAATTGTGGTCTAATTGGTATATTAATGTATACAGGTTACTTAGCTGTGGAGACAACATTTTAAAACTCTCTAAAGGCATACGAAATGTCTGTAGGCGATGAAATAGTTTAGAAAAAGAAAATTAACTCAACCTTTTGGACTGTAACCCTGGATGTTTCCAAGTCAAATCAGTTACTTTTTACGAAACGTTAAAACACGAAATTACTATGGGATTTGTATAAAAAAGCAACCTGTGACGTCATAGAAAAATGTGACAATATGTCGCACTTATTATTACATTTTTCTTTATTAAAATTCATAAATGAGTTAAATAGAAAGAAGATAACGTTTTTTGTCACCTTTAGATTTATCTTTATTTAGTATTAATCATAATTTTATATCTTATCTTTGACTTAGGAAACTACTAGTATGGCAATGGCGTTCGCTCCTTAGTCCTCACACGTCGTAAGTACATTCCGCTGGCGAATTGTGAAAAATGGACGCGGCAGCACCGGTCCATGATATATAGCAGCATACGCTGTATTTATAATTCCTTTAAGATGTATAGAACGTGAAGCACTACCACAAACTTACGACTGCCACAAAAGTCCAAGAATTGAAGCCTCGTGAATATACTCAGCCAAAGACCTTTGCTTTGGCCTTATTCTACCATTTGAGTTACAAAGTTATAGATCAATGTAACTTAACGGCGCATTGCATATTCTTTTTTGAGTATTACACATAGCAAGCTTTTATTTACTGAAGATAAAGGCTTTCTTCTCATTATTTCCCCAAATATATTTATTTTAAATCACTTTGGGCAAATAAGCGCTGCTTCACAAGTGGCGATTCAAATCCCCGGTTTGACACTTGAATGCACTCTAAATACGTCACGACCACTAATAGTTTACATACGAAGTAGTTTTGTGATAAACAGCGGAGCATCGGACATGTGATACGATTTAGTGGGACTGCTCTTGCGCCCAGTCCGCATTAGCGTGAAAGCCTCCTCGAGCGATGCGCATTGGCCATTAGCGTGATTAGAGCACCCCTCCACCCGCGAATTCTTTAGGCCTCTCATCTCATAATACTACATATTTCATTATTTATGTAATGTAAGCTCTGTTTTACTTCAATCTTCTCCGCGGGAAATTACTTGTACGATATACGAGCTCATCTCATTCTAAATAATGATTAGTGTTTGAATTAGTTCGTTTTTAGGACTATATCTCACTAGTGTCCTAGTACGTGCCACCAACGAAATGTATGATGGTAACCTGGGGGGTTAATAGAATAGAATAGAATAGAAGTTTATTGCAAGTCACAAGTTATACAAGGTGTTGTAATAAATATGCGTACATGTGACGCCCTGCTAGGGCACAGCAAACAATAGGGGCAACTAGTTGCCGATTACTTAAAAATAATAACAATAAAAAAGGAATCTATAACTAACATATCTTAAATCTACTCTTTAGGAACTTTACACTTAAATTAATAACCTATAATATATATTTAGAGCAATTGAAGCATAACTACCTACTATATATATTTATTTATATCATCATTAAAAAATTCTGTAATATTATAATAACATTTACTAATTTAATTAAAATGGCCACAATGAATTAAAATGGCCACAATGAAGCAATTCATCTAAGAAAGCAATATCGCTATTTGACATTTGTTTGTAATGCGCATTGCGCACATACTTTTATAGGCGCAAATGTTAAATTGCAACATTGCTTTCTTTCTGGTGTCTTATTGGTTGCGCAACCAACAAGTCACCTTGCTGATCAACTTGGCTATGGCCCCAGGTGAGGTAGTGTTTGTACAACTACATACATTTAGTAAGGTAGAGCCCTTAGGTCATTTTGTGTAAGAACGAATGCCATGGACGGACGACAATTTTTTCAGCCTGTCTTACTGACCATCGGTCATTATGACTATGGTTATTTCTAATAGAAACACATGTTGTCCTGTCCGTAACGGAGAATTTAATAAATAATCTGACGTTATCTGATGTAAAACCTACCCGTATTCAATATTCGTAATTCCTTGTTCTCAGATGATGGCGTGTTCGTACTTGTCAGCGACGGGGATAAAGCCTGAAGTACCAGGGCCTAGTGCGGCCTGCTGGACGCCACCGAGTGTCGGTCCAGGGCCGGAGCTGCAGGGTCCGTCGGGGTTGCCGCCGTACTTGCGACCAGACCTGCTCGTGACCCCGCTGCCGCCGCCACTTGCGGTCCAACTACCACCGCCGCTAGCGGTCCAACTATCGCAGCCGGTGGTCCCCCCGCCAGCCTCAGAGCCAGCCCTGGACCTCACCACCGCGCCGATAGCTCCCCGCCTGCCGGCACCCAGTGACGACGACTCTGAGTGACATGTGTGCTATGGACCCCTGAACTATTAAAAACACTCCGTGATTATTACTAGCCGCTTCCAGCGAAGATCCTTAGGAGGAAATTATCGTTTTACTTCGAACGGCTAGTAATTCAGTGAACTGTTAAGTAATCTTTAGTACCTATGACATATTTAATTTCGGTTGTGAAAAATGGCAATTTACGTAAAAAATATTTGCTCTATGTAAATTACCATAAGTTCTGGTACTTAAGCGTTACAGAATGAGATGTGTTAAACACAAGCGTGTTAATGTTCTGTTTAAAGTGATAATGAGGTGTCAGTGTGAGCATATCCTAATATCGTATTGAACTTGTACTGAAAATAAGTCACTACGCTTTGATAAATTATTGTTTCTATGTTTTTTAAAAAATAAAATTGCTGTAGAATCGTCGAACAAATCCACTTGTAAAATATTCCGACTATATTTTCCTTTTACGTGCGCAATGTGAGGAATATGCAAATTACAAGGTCTCTAATTAAATACAGACACACAAAGCGAGTGAATTGTCGCGCTTTATTGTTACAGAAATAAAATACTTTAGTAAGTATCTAAAGTGTTTGCAGCTTCGTGTTTTATTGGCTGCGAAAAATCGCACATCAGAACTTCGTAATGATTACTGCTGATTGTATCTTGCCAGTGTGTACCTTACATTACTACAGTCTCGGACGTACGTCAGTGACTCTTGCGCACGCCTTCTGTGATTCGCAATCTTGCTCTGTAAATAATTTTCTCGAATAAATTTGTTATTTCGTATATAAACAACGTGCTGAGCCAGCATCGGCAACGGCCCGTTAATTTTATTCTTTTAACGTGTAAATATTAGCATAAACATTCTAGACATAAGTAGACACATCTTGTACCTAAAACTTTAGGCGCAAAACTTCGTAGCAATAATTTCGATGCCAACATCTTTGAAGTTTAAAATTCACGTTACTAACGGTCTCTGTATATATTGATCTATGTTTACCGTCGAATAAAGTTGTTCAAATCAATTTTAAATGTATACAGTTAATGTATTGTAAGTAACTATAAACGCTAACATTCCTTTTTCGTGTATAGTATCCTATCAAAGTTAGTCGTATAATGTATTTCGTATACCATATGAAATATGTAACGAAACATGAGATTATTGAAATATTGATCAAACTGATTCATTTATTTGATTTCATACTCCGACAAATAGTTAATGTTTACAGACTTTTTATAGTAAATACGTGTAGTTATTTCATACGTGTACTCGATTGTGACCTTACCAACATAGTACAGATTAATGTTAGCGTTTAGTGAATCTTGCCATCTACGATATGTTTAATTTATGGAAAACTGAACGGGCTTGAGACCACACAGTTGTTAGGGTGAGGCCACACGATTCATTCTGAGTCCGTTGCGACGCCGCCGACGTGACACTCCGTCGACATGTTACACCATGCGTTGCAACGTCATAGCGCTCATTACATTGAAATCACAACGCGTTAAAGCGACAACGCCGCTGTGGCCTCTCTCTTACTTGGAAAATATGATTTCCCCATAAAATGACACGCCTCAGACCCGGTCAGTAGTTAGAGAATGACAGCTGTTATGGTGTTACCAGTACCTACACAAAGAGAAACTTTGCAACTATAACTAGCCTAAGAAAGCCGGCGACAGGAGGAGAAAATAAAATTTTGTAAATTAAAATATTTTTTTTTATTTTTAATTAAGTATCCAATTACAATAAGTCAAATAATCCGACTTAAAATTACTTAACCTAGAACCCACTCCGTGTCAGACCTGGCCCAAAAGTGCCCATGACACTAGCAGCGTTACCGCGCTGGATTGCCACGGACAACCTCTGAGCCAAGTAAGACCCGGAGCGGGGGCGGGGGGATTAATTAAGTATCCCACCTTAAATACTATATTAATGAATTAGGGGTAAGTACAGCTAAGGCTCAAAATTATCAACCCAGTTTTCGAAATACCTGGCATAATAGTCTACATCTTTGCCATTACTATTACGGGACTTTAAACCTATTTGTGATTAAAATTAATGAAAAAAATGAGAAAGTTCTATATCGTGTAGACGTATTAAACACGGTGTTAGGTTTGGGGTGTAAGGTTCCTAATGTCTGTGAGGGCTGTGGTTATCTGAGGCTAAGGCTGAGATTGAAACGTCCAGAAGTATGCAAAACTCACTGAATTTAATTAAAATTCGCACAAAAAATGTTTACATTACAGTAGTTAAATGGAGAGCAAGAACGGAAGAGAAGAGACAAAAATGTTGTCACACTAAAAAATATAAATTTAATGTTGGGGTTGCCAACACACGGCTGGCGAAGGGTGGTTGTATATAGGTACCTCATCCTACCCGTTCCGGGAAACAGGCGTGATGCTATGTCATAATTTAAGTATGAATCTTAGAAAATTATACTGTCATACACCATCGTGCTAACAAGTGAATCCGATTTATCGGAAGGATTCGGCGCATGATGTTTCTGAAAGTTTTCAAATTACTTAACAATAAAAATCGACCTTAACTGTTCCAAAATAAGTTAGTGATTATCTATACTTATAATAAATCTGTAGAGAGGTCAATTCTGTACATTAAATATTTTTTCAAAATAACTATCAGGGGGTGATAAGTGATCGATACTGATGCCAAAAATGCAATCAGTAAAATTTTTGTCTGTCTGTCTGTCTGTCTGTCTGTCTGTCTGTCTGTCTGTCTGTATGTTCCTTATAGAAACAAAAACTACTGGACGGATTTTAATGAAACTTGGTACAATTATTCTTCACACTCCTGGACAGGTCATAGTATACTTTTCATCACGCTACAATCAATAGGAGCAGAGTAGTGAAGGGAAATCCTTTTGTATGAAAAATCTAAACCACTCAAGTTAGACGTTTGAAATTTGGCATGCAGGTACCTTAGATACCGTAGAGGTGCACTAAGAAAGGAATTCCCGAAATTCCTACGGGAACGGGAATTAGCGGGAAAATCCTTTTGTATGAAAAATCTAAACCACTCAAGTTAGACTTTTGAAATTTGGCATGCAGGTACCTTAGATACCGTAGAGGTGCACTAAGAAAGGAATTCCCGAAATTCCCACGGGAACGGGAATTAGCGGAAAAATATTTTTGTATGAAAAATCTAAACCATTCAAGTTAGATGTTTGAAATTTGTCATGCAGGTACCTTAGATACCGTAGAGGTGTACTAAGAAAGGAATTCCCGAAATTCCCACGGGAACGCGAATTAGCGGGAAAATCCTTTTGTATGAAAAATCTAAACCACTCAAGTTAGACGTTTGAAATTTGGCATGCAGGTACCATAGGTACCGTAGAGGTGCACTAAGAAAGGAATTCCCAAAATTCTCACGGGAACGGGAATTAGCGGGAAATACCTTTTGTATGAAAAATCTAAACCACTCAAGTTAGACATTTGAAATTTAGCATGCAGATACCTTAGGTACCGTGGAGGTGCACTAAGAAAGGAATTCCCGAAATTCTCACGAGAACGGGAATTAGCGGGAAAATCCTTTTGTATGAAAAATCTAAACCACTCAAGTTAGACGTTTGAAATTTGTCATGCAGGTACCTTAGGTACCGTGGAGGTGCACTAAGAAAGGAATTCCCGAAATTCCCACGGGAACGGGAATTAACGGGAAAATCCTTTTGTATGAAAAATCTAAACCATTCAAGTAAGATGTTTAAAATTTGGCACGCAGGTACCTTAGACACCGTAGAGGTGTACTAAGAAAGGAATTCCCGAAATTCCCACGGGAACGGGAATTAGCGGGAAAATCCTTTTGTATGAAAAATCTAAACCACTCAAGTTAGACGTTTGAAATTTGGCATGCAGGTACTTTAGTAAACTTAAAGCTTAGTTGCAACAGGATATTACAAAATTCCCACGGGAACGGTAGTTAGCGGGAAAAAACATTTGTATGAAAAAATCAAATCTAAATAAAAGGAGAAACTGACTGACTCAGTGACTGACATATCAACGCATAGCCTGAACGGCTAAATGTAGGCATTTGAAATTTGGAAGGGACATAGCTTAGGTACCGTAGAGGTGCACTAAGAAAGGAATTCCCGGAATTCCCACGGGAACGGAAATTAGCGGGAAAATCCTTTTGTATGAAAAATCTAAACTGCTTAAGTTAGACGCTTGAAAGGGTATAGCGAGGTAAGGAAGACGAAATGGCCCCCATGGCCCATGACGGAATTATCATTTGTATTGGTATTGGCACTCTAAAAGAATACGAAATGTAAGGTCGTTGACCCCTGACCTTGACCTGTCTTTGAGATATTCGAGAAAGTTCGTACGCGCGCCGAGTTTTTTCAAAATTTTTTTTCCGAAAAACTATAAAAGCTAGAAGGATGGGACCAATTGCGTATAATTAGGGATACTTTGAAAAATATTCTGTATTTTTTTCAGAGTTCTGGTGAAATGACAACTGTGCAAAATAATTAAACAAAATATAAATATATTTTTTTAGTACTGTTCTATTATGTTTACCGCGCCAAAAAAAAAATATAATACTCTTTGATTTATATACTTACACCACACAAAAACTGATCAAAATCAAAGAGGCGCTTCTTGAGTAATTATGAATTTACTTAGTGTGCGTACGGCTGGTAGGAACTAATTAAAGAGGTCGTTTTTAGATTAATTATTATAATTACATGTTAAACAGAATTTTAATCATCATCATCACTATTTTCATTTATTACAACATTGATTGCATCATTTGAAAATATTTTCGACAGAATTTCAGCAGGACGTAAAATGCGAGATAGATATCTCGCATGAGCTAAATAATATAATTATTACACTTGCGATATATGAAAATCGACTTGCGAAAATCGTATTTTGGGCAAAAGAAAACCCATTTATGCAAACTGTTTACAATCTGTACTACGAACGGGTTTATAGTTGATTTTGCTGGGCCAATTTATGGTACGGAAAATGATGCCACTATTATGAAGAAAGTGCTACAGGATGCTAAACTTAAAACTCTAGTTCGTAGTACAAATTGTAAACGGTTTGCATAAATAGGTTTTCTTTTGCCCAAAATACGATTTTCGCAAGTCGATTTTCATATGCCGCAAGTGTAATAATTATATTACTTAGCTCATGCGAGATATCTATCTCGCATTTTACGTCCTGCTGAAATTCTGTCGAAAATATTTTCAAATGATGCAGTCAATGTTGTACTAAATGAAAACAGTGATGATGATGATTAAAATTATGTTTAACATGTAATTATAATAATTAATCTAAAAACGACCTCTTTAATTAGTTCCTACCAGCCGTACGCACACTAAGTAAATTCATAATTACTCAAGAAGCGCCTCTTTGATTTTAATCAGTTTTTGTGTGGTGTAAGTATATAAATCAAAGAGTATTATATATTTTTTTTGGCGCGGTAAACATAATAGAACAGTACTAAAAAAATATATTTATATTTTGTTTAATTATTTTGCACAGTTGTCATTTCACCAGAACTCTGAAAAAAATTCAGAATATTTTTCAAAGTATCCCTAATTATACGCAATTGGTCCCATCCTTCTAGCTTTTATAGTTTTTCGGAAAAAAAATTTTGAAAAAACTCGGCGCGCGTACGAACTTTCTCGAATATCTCAAAGACAGGTCAAGGTCAGGGGTCAACGACCTTACATTTCGTATTCTTTTAGAGTGCCAATACCAGTACAAATGATAATTCCGTCATGGGCCATGGGGGCCATTTCGTCTTCCTTACCTCGCTATACCCTTTGGCATGCAGGTACCTTAGTTAACTTAAACCTTAGTTGCAACAGGATATTGCAAAATTCCCACGGAAACGGGAGTTAGCGGGAAAAAAACATTTGTATGAAAAAATCGAAACCGCGTAAGATAGATGTTTTCAATTCAATTCAATTAAATTATTTATTGCATTCCATGTAGTACAATGGGGTGTTACATAGGCATAGGAACTAAAACATGGACCCTGTAGGGCACAGCAACGTTGAAGGGAAGAGAGGAAGTGTGTATTAAAATTAAAACTCAATGAACAATCAATTAAAAAAAATCAATTCAATCAATTGATTCAATCTAGCATGCATGCATACCTTAGTAAATATAAAGTTTATTTTTGGCTGTATTTTGAAAAATGGGAGTTATTGGGAAAAAAATTGTATGAAAAAATCTAAACTGCATAAGTTAGATGCTTGAAATTTGATATGCACTCCCACACACACAAAGATCTCTCTCTTATATAACACGCCACGCTCGCGGGCAAAAGCTAGTAATACATAATTACATATAAAATAAGATTTTGACAGTCGATGCAGACGGATTTTAGTGGGCATTATCCTTAACGACCCCGACTCTAGCTGTAAGTAAATATCTAGATAACAGCCTCCGTGGTCTAGTGTTTAGAGCGTTAGGCTCACGATCTGGAGGTCCGGGTTCGATTCCCGATGGGGACATTGTCGAAATCGCCTGATTGTCCGAAAATAAGATGATTCCGTGCTTCGGAGGGCACGTTAAGCCGTTGGTTCCGGCTATTAGCCGTAAAAACACCTCCACCAACCCGCAGAGGAGCAGCGTGGTGGAGTATGCTCCATACTCCCTCCGGTAGATTGAGGGGAGGCCTGTACCCAGCAGTGGGACGTATATAGGCAGTTTATTATGTAAGTATCTAGAAGTAAGTATACTAATCTGAGTAGACACAGGACTGGTAAAGAAACTTCGTATCTACTCCATTTAAATACAAAGCAGTTTATAACAAAAATGAATGAAATGCCTCTCAAACGGACGGACTTGCACCAATGAGTTAAAAAAACATCAAAATTATTTATTAATTAATTTAAGTGCAGTTTTCACTAACACAGATGGCTCAACCATTATAGACACCTATCACCCGGTCTAACAGAAAAGCTCGGTGAGGCGTGGGTACTTAGTTCATCTTGCGATGGATGTATCTCTGACTAGTCATGAGCTTATGTTATGAATAAAGTTATTGCTTGTCTATTTTTCCCCTATTCCCAGTGGTCTTATCGAGTAGTTTTACTGGGAAGTCAAAATTCCCAGTCGTCCTACCAGTATAGTAGTAGTCTATTGGGAAGGAAATTCCCAGTAGTTCAACTAGTAACTACTCGGTAAGACTACTTGGAAAATACTTAGTACTTAGTAAAAGTCTAATGATGAAACTGAACTCATCACAGGTTTTTTTTAACTCGCAGTTCAAGAGGAATGAATTCTACTGTTTTTCAACTTTATCTGTTTTATTGGTTAAAGATACTTAAACTTAAATACAAAACGTAGTTATTATTATGTCCATGTGGTCACTGCACTGTCGAAACCGAAAGGGCATTTTATTTTTACCATTATTGTTTTCGTAAAGCAATATTTCAAATTTATTTAAATTTATTACCGTCCGTGAGAGGGTTTATTGTTTTTACAAAAAAACACAATGACATTGTGTTGGATTAAAAAGCAAGAAAGCAGTCGGTGCTTGCTGTTTAACATTGCAAATTGAACGATTATGTAAACAAGCCTTTACGAAGCCTTTTTTGACGGCATCATGACAAAATAAGTGGCTGAGATGCTTAATTAGTATTCAAAAATATTTCAATTTAATATTGCAACGTTCGAAGCAGGAAAAAATCTGAATAACATTTTCCTTTAAAGTTAATTTATTGTAATTATTTCCAAGGGTGAAACCAAACGTTTCATTTCATAGTTGATTGGAATATTTAAAATTACGAAGTTATAAATTATTATCGTGTCTATTTCTTGGGCCGTTAAAAAGGCAGAAAATATAACAACAACAAGAGTCAGCATCACGCCTGTATCCCCGAAGGGGTAGGCAGAAATGTACAGTAATATACATATACTCATTCCTCGCCAAGTATGTTTTTATGTCCCGTGTTATAGAGGGCGAGGCTATTGTCATAAACCGGGCACATCATCATCATCATCAGCCCATTAACGTCCCCACTGCTGGAGCACGGGCCTTCCCTATGGATGGATAGGGAGATCGGGCCTTAAACCACCACGCGGGCCCAGTGCGGATTGGTGGTTATTAACGACTGCTAATGCAGCCGGGACCAACGGCTTAACGTGCCTTCCGAAGCACGGAGGAGCTCGAGATGAAAACTTTTTTTTTGTGGTCACCCATCCTATGACCGGCCTCTGCGAAAGTTGCTTTACTTCAACAATCGCAGACCGAGCGCGTTTACCGCTGCGCCACCGAGCTCCTCAATCAAACCGGGCACAAATCATAGAAATCGAGTGATATTAGTTATCGAACTATCAAACTATGTGATCTATTCAAACTGATAAAGTCGAATTCAGTGGCCGACCCGGGATTCAAACACGTGATACTACGATGTAAGTCACGAGTTCCTCGAATAGGGCTATTACGGATTCACAGAAAAAATTACTAAAGTACTTACATAATAATAAAGTTTTAAGATTTGTATACGATACTGTAACAAAGCATTTCTGACCAGACGAGCCTCAAAAAAAATATCAAAAAAGAAATCTCAAAAATAAATCTAAAAAAAATAATAATCGTATCGTACCGTGTCGTCTAATCATATTGTAAATGTTTTGTTTCAATACGTTACGGATACGTTGAATGTCTCTCTCGTCACATAGGTCACCTGGAATAAATCTGATAAGCTTACCTGTACTATCTGTTTTATTTGTATGTTCCTTGTATCTGTTTTATTGTGTACAAATAAATAAACACTTATTTGAAGGACAAGCTGGTAATGTTATTCAAAAGTCGTTCGGTTTTAGAAAAATCGTGTATTACCAACAATAATAAACACACATAACAGTTTACGAGAAGTGAGAGAAAACTACATATTTATAGTTATATAAACAAAAGAAGACACAAAAAACTAATAAAAATAAAATTAATAAAATATACCTAACTAAGAGCTGCAATGACCACCAGTGGGCAATGATTTAAAAATTCCAATGTTGGACAACGTTTTCCTGTGAGGTTAAAATGACCACATCGAAGCAATTCATCTAAGAAAGCAATATTGCAATTTGACATTTGCGCATATAAAAGTAAGTGCGCAATGCAAACAAATGTCAAATAGCAATATTGCTTTCTTAGATGAATTGCCGATGTGGCGTTTTTAACCCCCCTGATCTTTACAAAACATCTCAACCCTCCGTGAAAATTGACCAGTGCTTCACACGGAAAAAAATCATAAAACGAGGCAAATCTTCTCGAACGTCCCATCGGCTCTTCCATCCAGTGGTTCCGTATAAAACCTCCCGAATTGGGCGCACTGTCTGTAATCCGCGATACACGTAGCGTTTGTCGCTATGATATAGTCCCCTACTAAGGATCGTTATATGCATGGTCAGAGACGAAAAAAAATGTGAGTTTAAATAGGCTAGTTTCCAACTAGTCAAATCAGTTACTTTTTACTAAACGTCAAAACACGAAATTACTATGGAATTTGTATGAAAACGCACACTGTGACGTCATAGAAAAACGTAATAAAATGTCGAACTTATTATTACGTTTTTCTTGATTAAAATTCATAACTAAGTTAAATAAAATAAAGAAAATGCTTTTCGTTAGTTTCACATTTGTGTTTATTTAGTAATCAGAATTTCATAATTTATCTTGAACCTGGTACACGACCCAATTCATTTTTGGATCGTAGGTAATTGATATCACTCGATTTTCAGGATTTGTGCCCGGTTATTAGCAATAGGCTTGCGCCCTTACATGCGATACTTAAACATATACCTGACGAGGAGTGGATTCACTATATTATACAGTATGTTACTGACATCGTAACGAAAACTTTCAAGCATGATTCGAACCATGATTCTGAGTTGATCATCATCTAGTATTATCCCGTTTTTCACAGGGTCCGCTTACATAACCTGAAGAAACGACTGCCCGTCTACCTGCAACCTGCGAAGGGAAAACCAGCCCAATACAGGTTAGGTCACATACCTCCGAAAACGCATTTCTTGGGAATGTGAGTTTTCTTAGGATGTTTTCCTTCACCGCTGAGCACGTGATTATGATTGTGAGTTGATATGAAGTGGAATTTTCCATCACAAAAGTATAGAATTGAAAATTATAATAAAAAAAAACACAAAAATGTCATGAATTTTGCGACGGAATATTCCGCTTGATATTAACTCCGAATCATGGTCTGAATCATCTCCCTCAGTATTCATTACGATGTCACTAACACCATGTATACCTCTGCCTACCCATGGGGTACAGACGTGATGCTATCCCTATCATCCTGTGGACACGTTATTGAAGTCTGGTATTATTTATTATTTGAACTACGTATATATGTCTATATCGTTTTATGCTAACCACATTTTAAGTTCCTCATACGTAGATAAGTGGGGTTAGAATGGCCACATCGAAGCAATTCATCTAAGAAAGCAATATTTCAATTTCGATCGATGTGGCCATTTTAACCCCCAAGTTTTGTAATCAACTTCACTGAATTTAATTAATTAATTTTGTGGAACTAAAATAAAACCACCATTATAGTTATATATAATTGAACAGGAAGTCGTTTTATGTTTTTATATCCCTACCACAAATCATATTTAGTTCGAATACAAGTTCGGGTTGAACAAACGCTATGATTACTGAAAGGAAAGTTCTTATAGTAGGTAAGTACACTATATAAGGCGAGTAAAATTGAGAAATCAATTAGAGTTGGCTTTTTTCCACTCTGTTTTCACAAAGTATTGTGTAAGCTCCCTCCAATACGATAAGTATCAAGATCGTTTGCGTAATTAAGTACTTAATAAGTCAGTTTGTTATCGACAACCTATAGTAGGAACATAAACACAGTTGATCGCCTCTCACGCCTATTAACCGCGAGTTTTGGGCATTGTAACAATTGGATTACGGCGAAATTGAGAAACTACCGCCAGATTGGAACGTTGTTAACTTTACAAGTATTCAATAGTCCCTGCATTTGAGATATTAATGTTAACTTCTACCCCAATCATCGAGAACCCAGAAAGCTAAAATGTGTCAGGAAGTGAATTTTTATCTCAAAAGTATATAATTGAAAATATTAAAAAAAATCTCAAAAATCATGAATTTTGCGACGGAAAATTCTCTCAGAATCACGGTCTGAATCATCCCCCTCAGTAGGTATTCGATACGATGTCACTAACACCCTATATTTACGACATAAGACAATGAAAGAGAAGGTAGTAAAGACTGACAGATTATTTGATCTTACCTTCTAATAAACACTTTATATTGCACAGCACTTTATGCTGTGTAAAGGAAATGATTAACCAAAAAGAAAAAGTGAAGAATTTCTCTCGTCTGTGGAACGAGTTCGGAATACAACAGCGGCGTGAAGACTGATACAATTTAGGTAAGTAGGTAAATGTACTTACATTTATGTAAATGTGTAATTAATGTAATTATGCGATTTGCATGTACTTAAATGTGCAAGAATTGCAGCAGGTAGGCAGTTTCGTATTTGGTAATAAGTAACGATAAAAAGTTTTTTTTTTTTTCAAAAGGAGAATAAGTAGTAAGTATAGTAGGGCAGGGTAGGTAGGTAGGATTGGGAAAAATGTTTAATTTTAGATTGTAAAAAAACTTAGACTGAAATGGAAACTAGAAAAATGAAATTTGTCTGAAATATTGAAATCATTTTAGTATTTCAGAGCTAAACTCATTTTCTTATTTCAGTATTGGTAGATTTTTGAATTAAAGAATGAGTTATTTAATACTGTGGACTTGTCGGTCTTTTTAGTTCGTTATTCAGGAATCAATAGTTGAAATTTTTGTTAAGCAGACTATTATTTCGTTACTAATGATTAGGTTAGGTGCGACCAGTAATCAAATAAACTATAAAGTATTTTTTTTTAAATGGGTGTTACGTACACTCGTATAACCCCCTAGCGGGTCCAATTACGTGCGTCTTCCGTGCCACTAATATTTGATGGCACGTCCGTCAGCGAAAAATGGAAAAAACCGGTGAAAATTGACGAAAACGCGACATTCGCCGGACGGTACCAGGCGGGCATGGAGTATTGGAGTCGGCGATGACGCGTGCAGACGATGAATGAATGATGCCGGATGGTGACGCCGCTAATCAATAGAGCCGCCCCAGGCCCTTACAATATTCACGTGCTAATGGGCGAAACCTGAAACCGGCCTGACGGTCCAAAATGAAGGTAGATTTCAGACAGATATCAGTTAGCCGAAAAAGGTTACCCAGTTTTAGAATTCGATTTTTGAACCTAGAACGCCCTGATTTTGATTCATTAGTTTTGACTATGCATAATAACTTTAAAAAAGTGCCCAAACAATATAAATGTACATAGTATATAGGTATGTATGTAAGTATATAGTTTACAGGTAGGATGTTTTATATGTCTTGCCATCAATAATTGGTTGCATATAAGATTTTAACTGTTATGATTTGCATTTCTCTGTGATTTTTTTTTCTATCTACCCAGGCAATAACAAATAGATGGGCCGTAGATAAAAAAATAAATTAAATAAGTATAATAACTTAAATAAAAATCAATTTGATTTTCCAAATTTTTTCATACCAACATTTTCCTTCTCGGAAGATATGTACAATACAACATTAAAACACAATATTTGCGTAGGTAGGTACGCCATTTTATAAGAGTAAGGGATAGTTAATTGGTCCGAAAACAATCTCATTAGGAGACAGTGCGCAAGTCCCGGTAACTTGTATGTAGTATGTAATAAGTATGTTACCCACTAAGGGTCACTCGGTACTTTGTGTCCACTGTACCCAAGGCACCACAAGTTCTATATTCTTGAAAATTTTACTAAATTACTTAATGTAAATTTTATTAAACAAATACCCGAAATCCCTATCGAGGTAACCAGTGCTCATCAAAACTTACAAGTCTACACGTTCACAAGCTACAAGTTTCTCACTAGTACGTGTAATTTACGTTTATCAAAAAAAGTAGAGGGATTTTGTAACATGTAATTTACATGTGTAGTTTTGATAAACACATTCTTGTACTAATGAAAATTTTCGTTCTTAATACGAGCGAAGTCTTAACGATGGACATAATGAACAGCCCTTCGCTCTTTTCTACTTAGTGGGGATTCATGATCTCTTATCATCATCATCACCAGCCCATTAACGTCCCCACTGCTGGGGCACGGGCCTTCCCTATGGATGGATAGGGAGATCGGGCCTTAAACCATCACGCGGGCCCGGTGCGGATTGATGGTTATTAACGACTGCTAATGCTGCCGGGACCGACGGCTTAACGTGCCTTCCGAAGCACGGAGGAGCTCGAGATGAAAACTTTTTTTTTGCGGTCACCCATCCTATGACCGGCCTTTGCGAAAGTTGCTTAACTTCAACAATCGCAGACCGAACGCGTTTACCGCTGCGCCACCGAGCTCCTCATATCCGAATAATATTAATAACAGAGACACCGCTTGTTGGTGCCATCGTCATATTAGATGAAATTTACTTAAGGGGGCTCTATCTATTGGTTTCGGCCCCACACACACCTTCCAGTAGGGTGACCGTCTCTATAGTCCCTAAATATGGAAGTGATAAACATTTTGGAGTGAGTGTGGAACGGTTCCTCAGAAGATGGAACATCTCATATCTCGTCCTTGTCCTGGTAGCGGAAGGTCTTGATACTGCGGCTACATACTAGTAATGTAATTTACTATTAATGTAATTTTCCTATCCATATACTAGGTGCCATCTAAGTCTGCCATCGACTCAAAAAGAAGAAGACCTTCCCTGCCATAAGGCTCATCATGTTATAAAGGGCATAAAATCCCTCAGTTGGTTTTTACAACATGCTTGTTTAGATAAGCAGTTGATAGAGTTGTAATTTTTATTTTTAGTTTCTAATTACTACATAATACGCACCTAAAAAAACTTAAGACAAAAAATATTCAAATTCAAACAAATAGCTTCTCAAGGGTAAGTCTTCTTCTTCTATCGTGTGGGTTGTGAGGTGAATTACCAACCTCATCAACCCTGGTGTCAGGGTTACTATTGAGCCGCCAAAGGCCCCTGACATGACTCATATAACGACTACGTACTTATATCAGTAAGTAGTAACCGGGACCAACGGCTTAACGTGCCTTCCGAAGCACGGATCGTCTTACTTTCGGACAATCAGGTGATCAGCCTGTAACGTCCTAACCAAACTAGGGACCACAAAGTAATTTTTGTGATATGTCCCCACCGGGAATCGAAGGACCTCCGGATCGTGAGCCCAACGCTCAACCACTGGACCACGGAGGCCGTTCAAGGGTAAGTACATACACACAACATTGTTTCCAACGACAAAGGCGAAACCTTTTGGTGCCTCCGTACGCTGTTCTTTCAGTCTGGGCTTATTATGATACACTTTAATAATGTTAGCATACATCATTATGCGTGTTCGTAGTCCAGCGAGGCATGTGAAACATCCCCGAGCACCAAGAACATTTCTCCAACAACCATCCTATTTTGACGAATACTAATGAAGGACCCAGTCACGTCGAACAGTGTTTTCTTTATGTAAATTATATCCACATAGACAAACATTCTACTAGTAAGAACGGTGTATCCCAACAACTCTAATATCGAACTCATATTATTTACACACGTTCTACACTCAGGTCTCTAACTATGCTACCAGACTTGAGCGTGAGCGTATCTGAAATGTAAAAAAGTTTAATAATTCAGGATTATGTACTTTGATAAGATACAGTATTAAGCAAAACGTTATTTGCTGTGTTTATAGAACATTACCGCTGATTACTTAGTAACAATCTAATAAAGTGTGGAGCCGAATTCTGACCGTAAAACGTTGTGAGCCGCCGCAAATGCGTCCGGAAGTAAGTAGCACTTACGAGACGAGCTTATAATTATGAAACTCGCGCACCATCGATACATTAGGCGGCGTGTGCGCCCATGTAGGTACTCGCTGAGCGTTGTAGCTCGTTAATTCCCGCAATCAGCTGCGTAATATATTAACGCCATTACTAAATTATTCCCAGTTTCTAGATTAATCTAGAAGTCGGGCCGCAGTCCGACGCGGCCGCTCTTACATTATTACAGCATTCATTAGAGTTCGCTAATTACTCCTTGCTTTAATGAATAAGCTCTAATGAACCACTTTCTGTTAATTAAAGGCGGCGTGGGGTGGGGCGGGGGAGGGCGCCGGAGGAACTTTTCTCCGGGCTCTGATTGCAAATGTGAATTTGTGTAAGTCTGAGTGGAAAGAGTGTTTCTGAAAAGGGGTAATGAGGCGGTCGAGTGGGGCAGAATTAGTTGCAACTGCGCCGCTCCAAATTACAATTCGCAGACCAAATTGCGTGCTTTACGATCATCACTGTGAATGCCTGAAATAAAACCCGCGGGTTAATTTACCCTTCCAAAAACAATCTCTTCGGACGTACCTATGGTTGTACACTACTCTTTCTCGGCGGATACCGTACGCTTTATAATGGCATGCCGCAATGAAACACAATGCAACAGCACATTAAATATGTAAGCACTTGTTTAGCTAATGCAATTGTAAACATTTATGAATACATGAATACGTTCGACAACGACATATTTTCGTAATGAGAAATGACTGGTCAGTTTGTAAAATTTAAATTGTAAATGTGCGTCAATATTTAAATAAGTAAAAGGCGTTCTTTAAAGCAAGAAAGCGCAGTAAAATTAATATAAATATGCCTGTTACTTCAAACAATTTTTAAAGGTTTTTAATTAGGATCAACTTCATTTTGTTTATTACAATATAAACCGGTAAAATAACCGGGAGCCGTGGTAGCTCAGTTGGTAAAACGCTTGACTCTCAATTTGGGGTCGCAGGTTCGAATCCAGCATGCCTAAACCAATGATTTTCGAATTCATGTTTGAATCATAAATGATTATCACGTGCTCACCGGTGACGGAAAACATCGTGAGGAAATCCACATTCCCGAGAAATGTATTTCGAAAAATGTGACCTAACCTATATTGATCTGGTTTTGCCTTCGCGGGTTGGAAGGTTAGACAGGCAGTCGCTTCTGTAGAAAACCGACCTGTTAAATCTTCAGGATAGGTAAGCGGATATCGTGAAAAACGGGATAACGATTGGGAGATATAATAACCGTATTTTCCTATGGTAACAATAACAGCCGCGTAAAAATGGAGTAAAAATAACCTAATAGGTATGACGTATGGATGTCGAGTAAAACCACGTGAGGAACGTATTAGAATGGGGGTCGACTTCTGATAACTTGTGGCTGTGCATAGAACACTGAATTATGTATGACATTTTGTAACACTACCAAGTTGTAAGGAAACTCCGATGCATCCGGTAGGCCATCGGAAACAAATCACCTAATACGCATTCCAATTACCAAATGAGTGTAATGTCTTGATAATTTTCCGTCGATTTTCAGCTTAATAAACAGGAATCTGATGAAACAAATTATGAATATGTCTAAGCGAAGTAATTAAGTGATTACCAATGCAACTGAACGACATGTTACGAAAATGGCGCAGCAATACGTTCAAACTTATGCGAATAGTCAATAAGCGTGAAAAGCTGGAGGAAAAAGGATTAACTAATAGGACTCGGTGCGTATAAAACGGTGAAGCGACTGCACTGGACATCATACTGCTTCAACAGCTCAAGTGATAACGTTGATACTTTAATCAACCAAGCAAAATGTTCTTCTATGTTGCGGTAAGGAACTTGGCTTTTTGTAAATTAGCTTTAGTGTTCAGTGTATTCTTAGGTATGTAAGCCGTCTGGATTATGGACCACTAAGTGGTACGAACCGTGTATTCAGAAGCCACGCGGATTCCACTGCTTTCTTAGAGGTAAGTATGTGTTATCACGAGCAAAGTTGCGCGCATTTCGTACGTGTTTTTGGGACAACGGGAGCGTGCATAGTCTAGGAAGAATAAGGATTTTTCTTGCACATATAATGCATATCATGCATGGAACACTACTCAGCCTGCCTAATAAGTATAACATGTGCGACAGAACTTAACCTCTTATCTGCCGAGATACCAGACACAATAAATTTTACATTGTGTCTGGACGAGATCTGCGTTCCGGCATTCGGAAGGTAGATAAGTATGGATTTTAACAATTGGGTCGTGTTCAATATAAATTATGAAATTATGATAAATACTAAATACGAAAAAATTTTTTCCTTTTTCTATTTTTTAAGTTGATCTTTATGATGAATTTTAATCAAGAAAAAATTAATAAAAAGTTCAATTTTATCACGTTTTTCTATGACGTCACAGTGAAATTCTATAAGTAGGTAGTAATTTCGTGTTTTGACGTTTAGAAAAAAGTAACAATGCGAACTTTTTTCATAGATTACCACATTTCTGACGAATATTACTTATGTTTGTGAGACCCAGGACGTTTTAAAGAAAGGCCAGGTCAAGAGTACCTACTCTAAACCGGCAAACATGCATGAAGTCTTTGAGGAGAGTGGGAGAAGTGATAGTGATGTGTCAGAATCGTAGAAAGTGGTCTCTGCCTACCCCAACAGGAAATAGGCATGATGTATGTATTATGATAATTATGAACACGTGGAAACACCTACCTAATATTTTCTTCCTGTGTCCAGATTGCGTGCGTCCTAGGAGCGGCTGCCGCGGCCCCCTCCGGACTCGGACTGGGTGGCATAGCACCCATCGGAGTAGGAGTTGACAGTGTTGTGAGTATCCTTCTTCTTCTATCATCCGTGTGAGATAACCGACCTCAGTGCATATCAGGGTTATTCTTATTATTGCATCGCCTAAGGTTGACGTGGTAAGTATATTTACTTAAATAAGTTGTTTCTGTCATGTGGAGTGAACCGGGTGAGAGCCCTCAGCGCTCCCCATTTGTCCGGCCAAGTAATTAATGCCATCTGCGGTAAATCTACAATAAGTCACGTCAAAAAAAACGTCATGTGGGGTGAGTAGGTTAGGTATAAAAAATCCTAGTTTAAAGGTTTTTGTGCTTTACTTCATGCTCTCTCCACATAGTTAGGTGGATTTTCTTCGCTCACACGTTAGGTTGTGTGTTGTAGGCATTTAAAAAGACGTACTATGTTAATTCCAGTCGATACCTCGTTACAACTTCAATTACGCCGTGAGCGACCCGTCGACTGGCGACAACAAGGCTCAAACCGAAGTGCGCGACGGCGGAGTCGTCAAGGGCTCCTACTCGCTCGCCGAGCCCGACGGCACCATCCGCGTGGTAGACTACTCTGCCGACCCCGTGTCAGGGTTCAACGCTGTTGTGAAGCGAGTGGGCCCCGCCGCACACCCGCAACAGCTCATTGCCCCCGTTATAAGCAAACCCGTTCTCGCCGCCCCTATCGCCGCCGCCCCCGTCCTCGCCGCTCCCGTCGGACTCGGTATCGGCCTCGGAGGCATCGGCTATGGTAACATCGGCCTAGGCGGCTATGGACTCGGAGCCCTAGACGGACTCGGCGGTTATGGCCTCGGACTAGGAGGACTCGGCGGATGGAAACACTAATCGGGAGACCCCACCGAATAACGTTATCACGACCTATCGTGTTTTCGTGAACGCCAATCATTTCATAAGCGAAAACATCTATAGTGTAAGGAGCTTTAAGTAAAATAAATCCATTTACAGAATACTTCAGTTTATTTCTTAGACAATTTGTTGAAAGACAACACATAAGTTACTACACATTTATAAATAAAATACCACTGACACATTCATACTTAAATGCATTTAATATTTGAGCGGTTATTGCGTCCCTAAATATCGTATTCAATATTCAAATTCACCGACTTGACAGTTCGATTTGAGGTACATTTTTTAACACGCCATGGCCATGGCATACAAATTACTATGGAATGCATTTTAGACGTGTATCTGTCTTTTAATTCCATGCAAGAGATGTATATAGATTTAGGCTATCACGATTTAGTTATACAAAAAAACCTTTTATTTACCTATCTCTCAATTTGTCGCTAATGATAGACTAAAGCTTACTTTTTTGCATCGAATTATAAGACACTATTTTAACGCATCAGACCCAACGCCCGTTCTTCAATATTTACACATAATATTGGCTAGTACAGGAATAAGATTCGGAACGTGTAGTAAGTAGGTTGCCCCGATCAATGGTTGCAACGATCGCAAGTTGCTGCGATTACAGGTTGCAATAATTGTTGCTACGTTTGTAGGTTGGCATAGTCGCGTGTTGCTACGATCGCGGGTTGCTGCGATCGTAGGTTACTATGATCGCGGGTTGCCCTCGCCGAAGAGCCAGAGACACACGCGGTCCACTAAGTATGCAAACACCATGTCTGCGATCAGCACTTGCACTAAAATCAGCCGGTACTGGGAACAAACAATATTGTGACGTCAAAATATGGCACCTATTTAGCAAAAAATATATACGTGTGGGGTTTGTAAACTTTGGCAAATGGATACTAGCCCAACCATGTCTACTAATCCATAAAGGAACAGCTTGTCAATTCTGTTATATCATGAGGCGAGGCCTATTCCCAGCAATGAGATGTATATAGACTCTCTAATGTTATATAAAATGAAGGCCCAAATTTTTTATTACAGTTGACACAAATAATTAAAAAACAAATTTTATTTTCCAGACGAGATGAGGAGCTCGGTGGCGCAGCGGTAAACGCGCTCGGTCTGCGATTGTTGACGTAAAACAACTTTCGCAGAGGCCGGTCATAGGATGGGTGACCACAAAAAAAAAAGTTTTCATCTCGAGCTCCTCCGTGCTTCGGAAGGCACGGTAAGCCGTTGGTCCCGGCTGCATTAGCAGTCGTTAATAACCACCAATCCGCACTGGGCCCGCGTGGTGGTTTAAGGCCCGATCTCCCTATCCATCCATAGGGAAGGCCCGTGCCCCAACAGTGGGGACGTTTATGGGCTGATGATGATGATGATTTTCCAGACATTTTTTATCAACAAAGCGCATTCTGAAATGGTAGCATGGCGTCGGCTAAATGATGATACATAGATCGAAATAATTTCGCATGGACAGGAGGAGCACCCGGTGGTGTTATGGTTAACACGCTCGTCCCGTCTTGACAAGAGCTGCGATTTCAAGTCCCGTCTGAGTCTGAATTTTTTTCGATTTAAATGTTCTCTTTGGTAGCATGGAGTAACTAATATACTACGTACTAGTCATACTAGAAAAAATGCCAGTAAAACGGGCGCAAATGAAGCGCCGGTGGTAGGTATTTGAACTAACTATCAGTGTCATAATGATACGACATATTGTCACTAGGTGGCACTTATTTTCATATGACAGCTTATACGTTTAGCGACATCTAGGTATTCCATAGCGAAATAAAGTAATAACATACAACAGTCCCTGCCCGTACTACAAAAAAAAAGCGCCGGTGGCGAGCTTTGGTACTGAATCTAAAAGCTATGGAAGAGATAGTAAGTCATTATCTCCCTTGCGTTATCCCATTTTCACAGGGTCCGCTTACCTAACCTGAAGATTTGACAGAACCGGTTATTTACAAAAGCGACCGAAGGGAAAGCCAGCCCAATACAGCTTAGGTTAGGTTAGGTTCGAAATTCATTTCTCGGGTATATGGGTTGGTTGGGTAGCAGGAAGGGACAGTAAGAGATAGAACTAAATTAATCTAGACTTGCAATGACTGTTCATTAAAGGTCTTAGACATTATAAACGGTGGTAAACGAATACCAATATGTATACACTTTGAAACCATGTCACATTAACTTTTTTGACAAATTAAACCGTAAGTCTCATTAAATGTCAAATATGATAGTGCGGCAGGGTTCTAAAGTGAGTACATGATATTGCTCAAGACTTTACTCACGTCTGGCGGGAAGTAGACGATTTCGAACATGCTGGACAGCTCGGGGATGATGCCGGCTGCCAGCGCCAGTACTGCGCCGCCCGATATCATAATACTGTACAGAAGAGGCTTGTTGTCCCGGAGTCCTTCCATGAAGGGTTCGCCCTGGGGAGGAATAGACATCACAGGCTCAAAAAAGTAATGAAAATAAAAAAAATATAAACCGACGAAAATGTATCTAATAAAAAGTAAGAAATATATTGTTGAATAGAATGTACCCTGGTCATCTCTCTGGTATGCGACCTTGCTCGGCGGGTAATTTGCACAGGTTAAATACTGTTAAAGCTGCTTATTTTAATCAAAACAAAAAATAATATGCTTATTATGTATATTTTTTGGGACTCACCCTGTAGTTAATAGCGAAGGTAGATATCTGCAAAGCCATAGAAATGATGTACACAGTGCTGTTCAGAAGATCCGGTGCAAACTCCCGTTCTTCATCTTCCGCTAAATCCATGTCCAGTTTAGGCCTCGGGTCTCTGTAATGAAAGGAAAACAATACAAAATTGTAGATTTAAAGAAGTATTCTATCATATTAGGGAACGGGACAACATTTCGCTGAAAAATACATTTCTACGTGTTCCGTCAATAATGTGTGGTTTCAAAACTGGTTACGAAACGGTGATTAAAATTCTTCTTTCATAACTAGTCACAAAATTTTGGTTACGAACTTGGCTGAACAGCCCAAATAGGTAAGGTACTTTCTGCATGTTTTATTTTATCATGCATGTTAGTGCGTCTAGCCTGTCAGGAGAACGTATGAAGGCCTCGTGCTCCAAGTAGACGAGGCAGAGCACCGTCATTATCTCGACAGTACTTTCAATACTCAGTGGTCAAATACACCATATTAGAGCAAGTGGTTACATATATTAGGGCTGTACAAAACGCAGTGAATGTCTCACCTGCCGGGAGACCGTACGGTCGCCTCGTGCACCAAGTAGATGAGGCAGAGGAAGTGCACCGTAAACTGCGACAACACCGTCATTATGGTGTACACGTTGAAGATGTTCGGCAGTGGACGCTGCTTCGACAGCTGTTTCAATGGCTGCCGGAAAAGTTAGTGTCTTATTAGAGTCTTAAATAGCTGTATGGAGTAAGAGGGAGGGCGCGCGGATTGTGTCTCGCTCGCACTCAGATACGCGTTAAGCGGCACACTGTAAGAATGAGATGTTTCCTTCCTTTTACCATGTTGTAGTAGTGATACAAGACCAAAAATCACCTTGAAGTTGGTAATCCACCTCTTAACCAACACGATAGAAGTAGTGATAGAAACCTTTCTTCTTGAAAGTTTTATTGTGTGTGTAAGTTATCAGGATTATTGTATTGTAAAAAGGTAAACATTTTCACATACCTTAGACCTGGATATGAACAAGAAACAGGAAGCAAGCAGCAAACTCTGCAGTGTTGCTTGCGTATCACTGAACTTTATGCCGTCGAGATAGAGCACAGATTGGCTGTACGCCAAGATCAGAGCGTTCAGAGCTAGGATCTTGAACATTTGCAGCGTGGTAACCAGCGTGCAGCGGCCTTGCTTGATAATGTGGCAGACTGGAAGCACAAAATTACAAAAAAATACAAAAGTGCAAGGACATTGCAGTTGTACCACGGGTCTGGAGGGAAAATTTCGTCCGTCAAAATTTTCATTTAATTCGTTCAGTGGTTTTTGCGTGATGCGCGAACAAATCCCGGAATAGTTACAGTTTTGTTATAATATGTATCATAAAATATACCAACATGAATTTCAAGTCATCTTCTAACAACAAACAAAGGCTACAGATAATGCACTCACTACAGAGTATACTAGACAGCCGACTCGTGAACGGCGCAGCGACACTGGCGTCGCCGAGCCTCACGAGTTGCGGCTGGTCTTCTTCTTCCATCTTCTTGATGGCGCGGCGCAGGTTCGCGGCGGCTTCAGCCCGCGTCTGGGCGCGTGTGTCCCCTCGCACCGCGGGAGGCCGACGCTCCGGCTCAACGGGACGGTCCTCACGCTGCCTCTCGCGCAGACGCTCCGGGGCATTCGCTAATATTGCTACTCCAACCTGGAAGATTTTTGACCACAATGTCAACTGATGAGTAAGTGGTTTCATCATCAGATTGATGGTTATTAACGACTGCTAATGCAGCCGGGACCAACGGCTTAACGTGCCATCCGAAGCACGGAGGAGACCAAGATGAAACCTTTTTTTTGTGGTCACCCATTCTGTGACCGGCCTTTGCGAAAGTTACTTAACTTCAACAATCGCAGACCGAGCGCGTTTACCGCTGCGCCACCGAGCTCCTCATAAGTAAGTAAGTGGTTTATTAAATGCCTATTCAGTCTATTTTCGATATTTAAAAAGTCAATCAAACATTTTTAATTCAAAGGTAGCATTAGCAGAGAACTCTATATAATCTACCACCATAGTAACATGGTTATAGAATGTTTATAGCTGAGGAAAATAAATGTTTGCTTTATCTGACTCTGAACAATGCCAAGTTAGGCTGCAAATTGTTAATTGTCTTCAGTTGAGATGGACACCTCCACTAACCTGAACTTAAGTAGTCCATATTACCCTCTCAGATTAATAAGGCACACCTTTGTAAACGTGATTTAGTGTAAAGTGTGTAGGTATAGTTCAATATTTTTATGTCTTAAACTGAAATAATATTTCAGATACTTACATCCGCATGTTTCAATGCCCCGACGTCATTTGTTCCATCTCCACACATCAAAGTCGTATGCCCCAGAGACTTCAGCGTCACTATGACAAACTCCTTCTGTTTTGGCGCAAATCTAGCGTACACTTTAATATACGGCATCAAGTCTATCAAAAACTTATGATGATGCTCATTCAAATACGTTAAACCTTCACCAGTTATACACAAGTCAAACTTATTAGTTAGTTCATTTGCAGTTTTATATGGTTTTACTGGAAGATCAAATGTTTCGTCAATCGACTTCCATCCCCATTTCTCACTTTCTTGCGTCAGTATGAGCACTTCAGGTTTCGAAGTAAACTTTAGTTCTTTAGCTACGTGGCACGCTGTCAGTGGGTTGTCACCAGTTATCATTACGACGGAATGTGAAGCATTTACTATCTCAGCTATTGCCCTCTTCGAATCACTCTTCAATGGGCAAGATATGATCACAAATCCAACAAACGTCAAATCAGACTCGATATCCTCTCTCGACAAGTCCCTTATTTCTTGTGAACTTAATTTACCTAAATTCCTGTATCCCAAAGCAAGCACTCTTGCGCCTCTTCTCGACAATGTCAAATAAACATGGTCGTAATGACTAGGGACCTCTTTCAGCATGGTTTTGATAGTCTCAGGCGCACCCTTCACGCTACTGATGTAGTGCGTCTCCATAAAACCGCGCTCGTTTATCTGATAGCCCGCTATAACAGACATCCTTTTAAGAGCACTTGCAAAATGATTTCTATGAACAATTTTCAAGCCTGGTGACTTCCCTTTCTTTGGCACCACTGCATCTCCTTTTGTAAGATTCCACTCTGCTGCTTTCAGGGTCGCTTTTTCCAGAGGATCACCAACAATCCCATCATCAAGTTGGACTAAAGAATGACAAGATGCCAAAACTTGAATGGTCTCCATAGGAGCTTCACTAAGAGGAATCACAGAAGCATCTTTATGATCTCCTATACCAGCTACACCCTCTACCACCAGATTATCACTTGTCAATGTACCAGTCTTATCAAAGCAGCAAATTTGAACCTTACCAGCAAAAGGTATCCTGAAGGGTTCTGTACAAAATACCGCTAATTTTGACAATGACAATAATGATGTGTTAACAGCCAGTGACAACTCAATTGGAAGTTCTGGAGGCACAACAGACGTCAAAATCAAAGTACATTCCAAAAATAGTTTATATCTGTTTCTTTCTGGATCTTCACATCCTTTAATCCAAACATACCCAGCCGCCGCAATAGCGAATATCAATAAAAACAATATAAAACCGAATGTTTCAAGATTATTGGCAGTAACTCTCTTAACACCAAACAAAATAGTCCTCAACAATTTACCCTGTGATGTGTTGAACCCATTACGAATGACATAACCAACACAGCCATTGTCTGGTGCTTTCAGGCCAGATGACACATTTTTACCAGGAGATGAGTGTTGTACTATTTTGGTTCCACCAAAAAGCATGTGAAGTTTACCGTCACCCTCTGGATCAAGATTTTGGGTAAGACTCTTTTCATTGTCAAGTGGCTCTTTCATTTGTGGAACACTTTCACCTGTCAACATAGATTCATCAACTATGCAAGACCCTCTTAGTAGCACAATGTCACAGGGGACAAGGTTTTCATTGACGGAGCGTGTGAGGGATACAATATCTCCAGGCACAAGTTGATCACTCATAATTTGCCGCCACCGTCTACTTCTGTACACATTTATATTGTACGGTTTGTTACCCATTTTCCTGATCTCGGACATGTTTCTCAGTTGCTGTTGGACTAATGTACACTCAAACATGACAAGCATCACGAGAGTAAATATTGAATAGTACCAATACTTGTCAAGGCACCACAGGGCAACGCAAAAGACTTGAAACACAAAGAAGGGAGCTGTGGCTCTCTCCTTGAAGAGTTCCATGAATTCTGGTACAACCTAAAATCAGACAAAAATATTAGACAGAATGTTCAAAAGTTTAAACTTTAAGATTGCAATTGGAACTTTCAAAAAAATAACAACTCATTTTTCAATGCACTGTCGCCGCGCACGGCTCGATTTATATCGAGGGCTTAGGCCGATAGCCGTTCGACGTCTATATATGTAGATAGCATTCACTGTGATTATTGGCCTCAATATAATTGGCGCCGCGCGCGGTGCAGTTGTCACGCAGACCCTGCTGCACTTATATAACTCTTTACCCACCATAACCATTTCATTTTTCCCAAATTCCTTTTCTGCAGCTTCTATAGCTTCATCATCTCCGTACCCCTTAGATTCCATATACTCTTCATAAGATTTGTTGACAGGGAATACAACTGTGTGGAATGTTTTCTTATCCCAGTCATATGCATACTTGCTTTTTTGAAACATGAACCAAACATCTGGATTGAGGCTGTCCCTTTTTGCAGACTGAAATACACACAAATATGAGGTAAAGTTACCAACAGTAAAAGCTGTAGGCATAGATAGGGGGGTATGCTTATTACCTTTGTGTGATGCAGTTTAACAATTTCAGAGAAGCCATTGTTAGAAGTTGGAACTACTTTCACTATTTCAGCTTGTATAGGATCTTTAACCTGAAACATGCATGGAATGAGAGGTTATAATTAGCATATCATACAGTTTTTAATATTGTTAAAATAGAAAAATGACTTACCGCTGAAAACGAAAGGAAACAATGAATGTGAACACTCCAATAACAGCACAGACATATCAATATTTGTATGATAGCAACCACAGCGACCGTCACAAATCCAGCTTCGAAGTTTTCCTCGAAACCATATACGAATATCCATGAATAAAACACTACCGGGTAAATTATCAAAAATGGTAATATAGTCCCTTGCAGAACCAGTGGCACCGGCTTGAAAAGCTGTGTATATTGCACTAAATCGTCTAGTGACGACTGCATCTTAGTTAACACCAGAATACGAAGAAATGATACCTTCCCGACTGCTACTGGTAATTATATCTATATTTAGTTATTTAATAAGTAAGTGAATATCATTGAACATTTTTCTTTTTTATAATTCAATAAGGATCAAATGTATTCCGATAATTTTGCAATTTGCTCGAAAAATTGACAGACGGTGTGAATGACATGACAGGAAGATATGGGGGAGGGGGATGGAAGGAGGACGTGCGTGGAGGGAGTAGGCAAGAAGATGATCACATCACGTGAGAGCGAAAGAGAAAAAGCTACGAGTATGCGTGTCACGTTCAATTCGGTTAACTCAGAAAAATTTGAAATTAAACAATCTTGTCTTACTTAATAGCGGTCTACACAACATTACAATATTTTAGGGTACAGTTATTGCTACTAAATCGCTTTTCTCTACGTAGCATCATATAAGAACAAGACACCGGAAAATTTATATATAAAATATTTTTATTCCGGTATTTCTAAACGAAGCAACGTAGATGCGTAGAATGAGGTGTCATTTTAGTGTTCGGATTTCGCATTTAATATACTTTTTTTTTTTGTTTTTTCGGCGGGAAACGGGAACGGGACAGTTGCTTTCTTCATTGAGTAATCTAAATAATTAATACGAAGTGGTGTTTTGTGGTTAATGATCGCATTAAGTTAGTCGGAAGACATTCGCGAGTGTTATTATATTGGAGTATTCAATAAACAAAGTGTATCTGCCTATTTTCGCTTCGTGCCGGGAAGCCGCTTCATAACTCAAAAGTTTATGCGGACTTTTGAGTTAATTCGTTTGGGGTTCGGAGTAGGAGTCTACTCCGAGGGTGGGGGCTTAGGTTTCATCATCATTACCTTTCATCATTTCATTAATCATCAAGAAAAAAATACGTCAGACATGGCTGTATGGGCATAGTTCCCTTTGCCTCACCCTTCGGGGAAAACCAAACAAAAAAAAAAAATTATAATTATAACGTATGTACCGTTATCGTTTACTTACGTTACGTTATTGTTTGTTTTAATTTGATGCAAAAAACTACAAAACAAAAAAAATAAAAGATTATTTATTATATGAATGATTCCATAAATTCCATCTATACAGTATCCGATCAATGAAATTTAAAAATGTAAATGTTTAATGTCATTGTCAAATCGAGATTTGGCGCGAATAGTTGACAGTTTCTCTGATAAACCGCTTTTTCGTGCATTTTCCTCAATTTTTATGTTTTTGTAGAGTCCATGAAGAAATTATTATATTAGTCGGTGGTGTACAATTTTAAGAATTTGCCACAAACATGGATCTTCAGATAAAAAGAAAATCTACGAAGGCACCAATATCAGGTAGTCTAGTCGAGACCTATCCTCATGATCTGCAGATGTATAAAGTTCCTCCAACGGATAATATATCCCTTGAAGAATTTGAAAGTTTAGCCTTAGAGAGGTTGAAATTATTAAGGTGTTTGACTGCAGCAACAACTTTGAAAGGATATAGGTTATACTCGGAAGAATGGAAAGAATATGTGATATCAGACATGCGAAACCAAGGCTTGAAATATTACGCCAAACTTTGCAAGGATACTACATGCAGTACTCAAGAAGCTGAGTTACAGGCACGACGTAAAGATCACATTGCTCATTTCATACTTCGTCTAGCATATTGCAGGACCGAGGAACTCCGGCGCTGGTTCGTCGCAAGAGAATTGGAACTTTTTAAATTGAGATTTATAAACATGGGTAGTGAAACAGTTGATGTTTTTTTCAAATTGAATAACTTGTGCTACACCAATATATCGGAGGAAGAGAAAAATGATCTCATCTATTTGTTAAGAGAGTCTACACCACACTCAAATATAGACAACATGAAATTTTACAAAGTAAAGTTCTATGAGGTTCTAGACTTGGTCAAGGCAAGGAAAGTTTACCTGAAAGGTGGTTATGCATATATTTCACACAAAGACTTTATATCTGTGCTCTCTGCTCAGTTCAGATCTCATCTGAAGCAAAGTTTAGCCGTTGCTTCCCACCATCTAGGTGAGATTGAACAAGATGAACGACTAGTGCCTTTGTTGCGTGGTCTTCATCAATCATATGCTGGTAATGACTATGCTGATACAAAATCAGTAGTACCAATTGAAAGTTTAGATTCACTATCTGCAAAATCATTCCCTCTTTGTATGAGACAACTCCATGAGCAACTAAGATTAGCTCACCACCTAAAGCATGGAGGAAGACTTCAGTACGGTCTCTTCTTGAAAGGCATTGGAGTAACTCTAGAGGATTCCTTGAGATTCTGGAGAGAAGAATTTACTAAAATTATGGATTTGGACAAATTTGAGAAGCAATATGCTTATAATGTGAGATACAACTATGGTAAGGAAGGGAGTAAGAGAAACTATTCCCCATTTAGCTGTATGAAGATCATTAGCACATCAGTGGGGCCAGGAGACTGTCATGGATGTCCTTTCAAGCATTGTGATGCTAGTAATTTGAAAAATAAGCTACAAGGCTATGGATTTGAGTCACAAGGTAAAGTCACTAACATCTGTTATGGTTTCTTGTTTATCATTTATAAAAATATTATGTCAAGGTTTAGAAAATAACTTGCATTGTTTACATACAATTTTTTATCAGGTAACTTTAAAGAATAACATTTTAAACTATTTTACAGCTGTTAATGAGGTTGTGGATATGGCAAAGAAAGGACACTTCCAAATTGCTTGCAGCAAATACTTTGATACAGTCCACAATGCCGACCTTAGTTTGGGCATCAATCATCCCAACCAGTTTTTCGAGGAAAGTCAAAAACTTTTGACAGGAGACAGTAAAGTGGAACCGAAGAAAGAAAAAACTACAAGCATTAAACGAGAACCACTTAATAACATTGAAGATATGGATCTCGATGACATTCAAGAATGGAATGAATGATTTGTTTTATAAGCTTGTATAAGATTAAGGGAAATAAAATATTAATCATAAACTAAAATATCTATTGACTTATTTATTGATTTGATATAAAGATAAATTTGTTCTATTTTCTCTTAACATACATAGCTCTCTTAGTCAAGCGGCCACAATATAAACCAAATATAAAAATTAAACCTACAATAGACATGCCTACAACTAGGAAGTATTTTTTTGCTGGTGAAATTGATATCTCCTTATACACATCACCTAGGTTTTCTATCACATTTACCTGCAAAAAACATTTTATCATTATTATTTAGTTTCAAATAAATAGTTAAGTACATAAAAGACATGACTTATATTTAAATTATTAGTATATACATACTTACAGCAGCTACATATCTATACATTTCTAATCTTTTTGACAGTTCCTTCTCACATTCAGGTTCCAGTTTTCTATTACTATCATTTAAAATTATTTTCAGACATTTGAGGCCTGAAAACAAATACAATCATTAGCCTAGAACACTCCACTGTTTAAAGCTCAGAACAGAAAATATTTTTAAAGGTCAACCAGACTTCAATTTAATCAGTGACCACCTTTTGCAGAGCAGACAAACATACTATCAAGTGCCATTACTGGTCTGGACATTATTAAAAAGTTCTAGTGACTTACGTCTGCCAGCACCATGTTCCAGATCTAAGCAGTATGTGAGCAAATCCTGTGCACATGCACGCTCAAGAAGTGGGTCAGCCTCTATATCAACTTCTGCTTCTTCTATTATTTGGACCACCTCTCGTGCACACTCAGCCGATACGATTTTATGATTCAAAAGTGCATTCTTCAGGCACTCTTCAACCTGAAATTATAATTGCTTTATACCAACAGCAAGTTCCCAAGTATTTGATCTGAGATATGGTTTGCTGCATCAATAAGACACAAGTACAGAGACGCTTATTAATGAATAAATTTTGCAATTTTCAGGCTATCATAAGGTGGGAAAAGTTCTCATAGGTAACTGATACCATATTAAAAAAAAATTGACTGCTGTATAAAAATATGTGTGAGAAATGAGCAAAGCTCACCTGTCCATCAGAGTTAGTTATGGAGTCATTAGGTACAGCACATATGGTTTGTATTTCTGCTTTGCACAATTTCCCTAGAAGTGGATCAAGGCGATAGTTCAGGGCCTGCTCCTTTAAAACATTTGCTAACTCATTCTCGCATGATTTTGTCAGTTTCGATTCTCTAAACTTATCTTTGAGACAATATAAGACTTTGCCTTGAAGTTCGATGTCTTGTGGTTCATTTGCTGAAAAGAGAATTCTCATGTTAGATACAGACAGCCAGCTCATGAATAATGTCAAGCTAATAATAAAGATACCTACCAATTACTTCAGTACAGAATTTCTTTATATCTGTTTTGCAAGCACTTTGCAAATTATTATTGAAACGATAATCAGCATTTTGTTCAATCATTCTGTTCACTATAACAATCTTGCAGTTCTCATTAAAGTCTGGTTTCTGACGATGGGCCTGTGGATAATTTATTAATGAATACAAGTTTGAAATAGGGTAAATACACCAATGTTTATGGAAAACAGTAGTAACTCAATACTCACCTTTAGACAGTCAAGTATCTTGGATGCTTCAGTATTATGACAGTACATGTCTATCATGTCATTGCAACTTGTTATTAAGTGGTAGTCAACAGCATTATCTATGAACTCTTGTTTTTTTACCACAAAAATTGCTCTTCTGCATCCATCAGACAATTTGCCAGAAGCTGTTTGGAGACATTCCAGTGCTGCAGCTTCTGCATTGGGAACCTTATCACAGTAGATCAGCAAATCTTTCTGACATGCTTCTTTTAGCTCTGGGTCCAAATCTATATTTTCCTTTTGTTGAAAGAGTTGACTTCTCAGCTGCTGTCTACAATCTTTGAATATTGTATGCTTCTTCCTTGTGATTGTGTCATTTCTTACTATCTCACTTAAACATGCAACCACTTGACTCTTATTTTGTGCCTTCGGACAATACCTTACAACATAGGACTTGCAGGCATTTTTGAATTTCCTTGTAAACCTATAATTTTTTAATGAGATCAATTGTTCATGTTCTATAGCTGCGCGACATTTGGGGTTTGCCTTTATCTCTGGGTCATTCTTGTGGGAGATCAGGCACTCCATGACATCATCTTCGTCTTTCTTGCTCTTCAGCTCAGAAGAGCACAACCTCTCTATAGAAACTCTACAATTTATATTTACAACAGCATTGAGTTCAATGTGACCACTCTGTGTTTCTGTAAAGTTTGTCACAACTTCTTTACATTTGGGTGATAAATCTTTTATTTTGTTCTGTAGACACAAAATCTCTTCCCCTTTGCCAGTATTTTCGAAACACAAATTAGCTAAGTCATCTATGCAAAAGTCTTCAATCTCTGGCAGTAAATCTACACTGACTGCTCTCTGCCTCATTACTCTTCTCACTTGTTGCTCACAGGCAGGTTTCAATTTACCTCTCAAGTCTGAGTTATATGCATAGTTGTATAGGCATGGTAAAACTAAAGGATCCTTTTCAGACTGGTGTTCATTAGGGTCGGCCCATTGAAGTTTTGCCTTGCACTGAGTGACTGCATCAAATTTGCATGCTTTGTATAACTGAGGATCGAGCTTGAAGTCTCTAGATATAAAGTACTGAATTTGCAATAAAGCTGTTTCACAATCATTAGTCATGAATTTGGTTCCAAGTTTTTCCATGAGACAGGACATTACCCTGCCATTACCACCATTGATTTCCCTACATGCTTGGTCTACAACAGGCTTACAGGCCTTTCTCAGTACAGGGTCAACTCTCCAGTCTTCACCTGGATCAGCCTCTTGCACAAGAGTTTCCAGAGACTTCTGACATACCACACTTATCCGCTTTTCTTTCCTTTTTCTTGGCCTTGCATGAGCCATTAGGCAATGAATTGTTTTTCCACCAGCTTCAATACCTCTGCAAAGTGTTTTTATATCATTGGCACAATTTTGCATTAACTCTGGAGACAACCTGTAATCATCCATGAGCATTTTCCTATGGTCAGTCATTTCAGACATGCACTCTGGTGACAACTTAGTAGTTTCATTTCTTGAGACATTCTCTAAACAGAGCAAGATTTGTGCAAGTCTCACATCCTTATCATCCACAACTCCTTTTCTGCAGTGATATTTTCTAATGTCTTCTTTACAAGATTTGACTAAACCTTTACTATTTTTATAATTCATCACCATACTTCTTTGATCATAAAACAATTGGTCTTGGCATCTTCTAGTCATAGCTGAAAGACAAAACATACATAAAAAACATTGATTATGGTCTAAAATAGTAAGGTATTTTTCAGGATAACTGGTGAAGTGTAACAGGGTTAAGTAGGTATAAAGTATTGATTCAATACAGAATGGTGAATAACAATTAACTAATGAAACTTACCACTCTCAAATTTATGTTTTACAAGACATTTGTACATTAGCCATGATCCTGGAACTTCATCTGGACAGAAGTTTTTTTGATCCAAATTACAAGCTGCAAATATTATTTTATCCAGTTGCAGTGTAGCATATTTCATTTCATTGAGTGCAGTCATTTCAGACTGGCATTCTGGCTTCAATAATGGTTCTTTGGTCAGAAGACATTTCAATGTCTGAGTTTGTGACAGACTTCTCACATCTTGTGGTATCCTGCCGCAGGTGTGACCCTGAATATCATCCAAGCAGTTCCTCAAAAAGTTATTAGTTATTTGCCAATCATTAAGAATTAAAGACTCAATTTTATTGATAGTTCTCCAACAACTTTTGTCTCTCACACTAGATTTACGTTTCAATATGCAGTCGATACCAAACTCTGTAGGGCTTAAGCATTCTAGTATGGCTAGTTCATCTTGGCAGGGGTCCTTCAGTTTATAATCCAGGAAACTATTGTCAATGAGTTCAGCTTGGTGAGTCCATATTCTGTGTTGGCAGCTGACCGGTACTTGAGTCTTGTTGTTGTGACAGGCATTGAGGGCGCACGAAAGAAGGGCGAGGTCATCATCAAGATGCGAGCATTGTTTCTCCAGGGGTCCGCAACCGCTCGTCGATAAAATATACCTGTCCTTTGGCGACTTTATCGAGTCATTCGGTATTTGCGCACTTTCCACATGTCTTATTGTCAACGCAGCTAAAATCCACAGCGCATAAAACAATAACCCATTTGTAAGCATTTCGTTGCCGGCTAGAGAATCGGTCGACAGTTTTATAAGTGATTACCACACCAGTATTAACATTATTCGAAAATATTCTAAGAAACTCGCGTAAATTGATTAGTCTTATAAGAAATTAAAGGAAATTCATTGTAAATATGTAAAAAAAAACTTCACGATTATCACCACACGGAATATAACAAAAACATGAAATGAATGATTGAACGGATTTTTGACTGATTGGTTTAGTGAAATCATTCAGTTCATTCGTTTTGGCCGGTTTACATGTCACGGTGTTTTCAATTTCTCGTATAAAATTTGTCTATACGTGTATCCGAACATTAGAACGAATAACGTGTACGGTTGTTTGAGGTTTGTGCACATCGTGACAGCCTTGGTCCTTGGTGACAATGGGTGACAGCTGGTTTTATTTGACGTTAATTGCGTTTGTGAGTTTGCGTCTATGACGGTGCGATTGATTAAGGTTTAAGTTTTCTAGTATTTTCTGCCTGAAGACTGTATTTACAATCCAATTATAACTATTCAAATCTTGGTATAGTGTATTGTTTAGTGCTTTATATTTTAAAAGTATGGAGGGATTCATCGAAGTCAACGAAATATCAGATTTCATTTCTTACATCCGTAGCGTAAGTTTTGGAATTATTTCTGTATTTACTTTGTTTTTTTATGTTTCTTCGTGGAGTAAATAAACGTGGCCTTACTTTGTGTAGATATATGGAGATGTAGTTACCTATACAAGCAAATGTATAAAGTTAAAAGCGGTTATTCCGTATGCCGCATATCGTGACCCTGACACTTATTGTATTCAATAAATCGAAAGTTTAGTTCATTATCTCGTTTTTGAATTTACGCCAGATATTTAAATTGTGGAATAACGAACACTGCCTTGCAGTTATCGCATGTTGCTTTAATTACCAAACTCAATTTATAGTTGCTACATACTTCACCTACATAGCTACATTTTAATAAATTGATGCGTCTTTCAAATCAATAAGGACAAAAACGACTATTATAAGGATGATACTACATATAATTGTCTTATGTAATTGACACACAAGCATTGAAATCTTGGATTGTGATTAAAAACTGGTTTCCAACATTATATTAACATTGTTATTTTTTTAAAATCAAGGACATATCTTACTATGATAACCATAATTGACATATTTTTTCCTCTTTTCCCCTTGCCATTGTTATGTAGGTACTCATGATTAAGTAATAATAACTACTATTGTCTATATATGTGTTAATCCTGAAGAAGAATTTATTAGTAGGAGTTCATTATACCCACCATGCATAAGTAATATACAATAGGTAGCCTTATAAGTATAAATCTCATTGCCAAATATGTAATATACCTACCTACTTAATTACCTGTTCAATTCAAGCTTTTAAGGTCCAGATTTCCAGACACAATAATTAATAAAAAATAGGGTTTGATTCCCTTATGTCTTTTGTCTTATGTCTTTAAAGTGAAGTCTCTTTATTGTAGTATAGGTACCTGCTAGGTATATTACAGTGGCTAAGTGGGCTGAATTTTTGAATCTTAAAAACAATACTTGAAAATTATTCTCATGGTATAGAAGTAGGCAAAATAAAACAACTTAGTCATTTAAATTAATCATCACAATGATAGAGTTGATAGCTACATACATACATAAACTCACGGCTATTTCCCACCGGGGTAAGTCAGGGTCTCTGCTTTGATTATTAAGTTTTATCTTCTGGGCTCAATTATATATTTCAAATATAAAAAATAATATTTTATTAAATATTAGTGACTTGTTTCCTGTTACTCCATCCACGTAATACTAAGCTGCTCCTAATAGAATATTTATTTATTTAAATCAGACTAGGTACATGGCCCATACAATATACATCTTAACGTTAATAATGATATGTATATAGTACAATGATTCCTATTGCAAATGTTGGGTCAGTCTGTAATGTATAAAACTACCATTAATATCTATCCAGTTGTTTCATTTTAAATTTTGGCTTACACAATGTAGATATAGAAAGTTTATTTAAACACACTAGTTTAAATGGGTTCAAAATCTAAATCTAAATATTTCCAAGGTATAGGAACAACCTCTTTACAGCTTTAAATCATATATATACTCTTGCCGTTATAATAGTGACATACCTATATCATATTTGCATGTTCTATAAATGAATATTTTAATATTAAAAAGCATTGATGTATAAATATTATGTTAAAAAGTAATGTATATGATGTGCTATGTTTTGTTTCAGATTGAATGGCGCGACCCGTGGTTGATTGCGCTTTTGTCATTTCACGTTCTAGTAACGTTCACATGTTTTTCCACAAGGAACTATGGAAACTTTCAAGTCATCCTCTTCATAACATTGTGTAAGTATTATTACAAAAAACACATTAAATATTAAATAAACGCCTTACTCACGCCTGTTATTGCCTGTTGGAGTAAAATGGACATTAAATATTAAATAAACGCCTTACTCACGCCTGTAATTGCCTATTGGAGCAAAATGGACATTAAATATTAAATAAACGCCTTACCCACGCTTGTTAGTGCATATTGGAGTAAAATGGAGTAGGCTATTGTATCTATTGTAATAGTAGGTTAAACTACTAGACAACTATTGTCAGAAAACAACCTGCAGACACTTTATATGTACATCCTCAAGTGTTTACTATTGTTTTGCTATTTTTACCTTTCTTCATATCTTTAATTAAGAGCAAAATCTATGATGGCTTCAAACATGTGACTGTTGATTGTAGTTACTGTCACTGTAGATTATATGCGACTTTAGATTGTAGACCTACTTTATATAAAAAAATCGTCAGGAATAAAAACAGATAAGGATTCGGAAGATAGGTATAGGCTGATTTGGGTATGTGACTGAGTCAAAGATATATTATACAAAAGCTAATCTAAAAATAGACGCCAGTCGAGAACCAGTCTTTAGGTGACCAAAAAATGATTCTTTACATTTGGTACCTAAGTAACCCCCCATGTGTTCCCTAGTTACAATTTTTGTTTAAGAGTAGGTACGACATTTGACCATGTTTATGGATGATGTTATTCATTAGGTAGGTATTGCCATACAAGTTCCAGAAAAATCCCGTTCTTTTTTTACTTTCGTAGAAACGTTCTAATTCTTGTCATATAGGTAAGGTACCTACCTATCTATTCCAAATGTTTCCCTACTCAAATCTGCCGCGTTATGTACAGACACACCCGTATTCTTAAAATGTTTCTTCCGCTTGGCCTTAGTCGCGGTAACCTTATGGAACTCAAAACAACCTCGAAATTAGAATGACCTCCTAACTCCCCCTGTTTCGTTCCATGCCACAGACGCTGAGGTCAATTGTTGGCTAGACAACATGTGTTCCTTTTTGTATTTTTAGAGACCCACGATTAAGATTTGGGTCGGGAGTAAGATTTGGATAATTGTACGTGCCTCTTAACCGCCTAAGTACCTATGTACTTACCACTACTACTACTATCGTGTGGGTTGTGAGGTACCAACCTCATCAACCCTGGTGTCAGGGTTACTATTGAACCGCCAAAGGCCCCTGATATGTCTCATGTAACGACTACAATACATCAGTAAATAGTAACCGGGACCAACGGCTTAACGTGCCTTCCCAAGCACGTACTTATCAATGATGTACATGTCGTAGAATTTATTAGATCCATCCCTTAAAACGTAGCATGATTAAAGTGACACATTATCCCTCGTCTCTTTCATACTAAGCAGTATACCTTTAGTGCGAAAGAGATATATCTATCTCTCGTCTCTTTTGCGCTAGGCGATGTAGGTACTTTATCTCCGTCATTCTTTCATGCTACGTTTTAAGGTGTATAAGAAGTTAGGGCTTTCGCTCGCACTACATTCGATTGGAGTTCTAGAATGACAGATAGTAGAAAATTACTTACGAAATAACATACAAAATAAGTGACAAGTTACTTTTGTGATGATGTGACCTCTTCAAGGCACGTCATCCTAGCTGGCAGACGCGTTATTATAAAAGTATATTTTATCCTATAGAGTGACGACGGCACTTTAAAATAAAATGTCGACTATGAAATTAGCGGGCGGAAAGACAAGCAGCTGTGTGTTTTTTGTTTGCGCCCAAATCTCCCAATCTAGCATTAAAGAATAAAAACAACCTAATCATAAAGAATGACATCTCTAGACAGCATTACCTTGAACACATATCGAACGGTCCCGCCCCGTAATTACGTGATAACGCAATGCCTACGTAATAATTAGATTACCTATTACTTCGGCTTCCATTTCGATTTCACTCATTCTGAAAATAACTTGGTAGTCTCTTGAAAAACAAAGTTAAACTTGTGTGTCGGTAGATACCAGTAAAACGTAGTGAATTATATTCTTTATAGGTACGGTCACGAGTACTAATATGTATACACTTTGAAACCGTGTTACATTAACTTTTTTGACAAATTTAACCGTAACTCTCATTAAATGTCAAATATTATAGCGCGACAGGATTCTAAAATGAGTACATGATATTGCTCATGACTGTACCAACGGTGTTCCGGAGTGGAATATGCTAATCTGTCCTAAGGGTTTGCTTACCACGGCATATGACCACGGCTATCTCCTAACCATCACAATTCGGAAAAAAATCTTATTTCATACTTTTTAGACCGCGATTTTTCCGTAGTCGGGTTTTAGTTTTTTAATCCGCACGTTACGTACCTAAACCCGTATCTCATGATCTCATCGGAGCGTATGCGCATATTATTATGGTATTCATTACATACTTATTAATCTAAGCGTGCGGCACAACACAGTATACGGCCCCTAACGTACACTCGCCGAATATAAATAGAATATATTGACCGAATAATAAAACGGGAATTAGCGAAATCGTATTTACGATTTCTGTGCGTAGAGCTCCAAACTGTGCTACTATGCTCTCGTTCAAATTAATTGACAGTATCGCAGGCTCGGACTGGCCATAGAGCAGATCGGGGAAATGACCGATGGACAGGACGCTGTATAATCGTAGCAAGGTTGGTCTGGCAGCTGGCTCTATCTGCTCTAGCTGGTTCAATCAACTTTCTGCTATAATTATAAAAAAATGCAAATAATCGATCCGCGTCGTTACATCATTTCAGTACAAATACACACAGTGTACAGTCTATGTAGTAAATTTGGGGTGGTTTAGCTCTAACTTTAGCGATCCCACTAGCGTTAGTAGGCCACACAAGGGGTGTCCTGATTTATTGTCACCCTCCAACCTAACGTAGAGAGCCGTTCGTCTCTCAAATGCCCGGGCCGATTTCAGGCCCCAGTCCGGACCTGCCGTATAGGTATTATAAAGCTGTATAATCTTAGCATGTAATTCTGCCTGATAAATGACCACTTAACGGCGTAATTATAGCCTCTACACGAGTTGGTAGAGAATCATTTCCAATGACAATGAATGACTGCGTATTTCCTACGCTTGTAGTTCTTGATATTACAACTTTGTTCTGGAAATATTTTTGTTCTTGTTTCAAAAACATCACTAGAAGTATATACGTAAAAGGATATACGTAAAAATGTGTAGTTTTTATGTAATATTGTGTCTTTTTATGGTATTTTTTGTACTTTTCAGAACTTCATATCTAGTTTCACAATAAATCACTACATATTCTTTACTTTTTATTCATAACACTTAGTTGCGATACGAAGGTAAAATGCTTGATAAAATACATTAAAAACGAGCCATCAAAATTACGTATAAAGCATTTTTGAAAATTCGCCAATCAAAAAGTTATTAATCATTAATCAACCTCATTGCTACAATTTTGAGCCAAGTAGGTATTTAAAAAATAACTCAATTGCTGTCAATTCCGGCAGACACTTAAAACTTCATTTTAATTTAGTGTGGCAGTTCTAAAGCTTTCTGTATCTCTTTCCAGCACTTATCGTAAGTGAAGGAAGGCAACTATACCCCTTATAACGTAGTATGATTAGATTGACATAGCTCGCGTCCCTTTCGTACTAAGCTGTTTACCGTTAGTGCGAAAGAGATATTTCCCGTCTCTTTCGCGCTAGGCGATGAACTATATCTCTGTCTTGCTATTCTAAGCAATACAATAAAATAAAATTAATGATAATAAAAATCAATATTAAAGTTTAACAACTCTACTTTCCAGTGCTCCTTGTGTACTTCTCTGAGAGCATCAACGAGGTGGCGGCCAAGAACTGGGCGCTGTTCTCCAGACAACAGTACTTCGACAGTAAAGGACTGTTTATATCTGTCGTCTTCTCCATTCCTATACTCCTCAACTGCATGATAATGGTGGTAAGTTGATTTAAAATTTTCATTATAATTATAGCGGTTATTACATTATCCTGTTTACCGGGCTAGATGTGTCAAGGTCACATCGATATTGGGAAAATCGGCGCTCTTACACTAGCTCGGAATCGTGGTTACCATGGTTACTCCACACCAACTCGCCCGAGATCGTGGTTACCTACCATGGATATGCTCCGCCGATTTGCTATTAGACTACACGATCTGATCGGCAAACCTGTGACCTTGACGCATCTAGCCGGATGAACAGGGTAATGTAATAGTCGCTAATGTAATCATATTATTAGTAAACCTTGATAGGTATAAATGATGAAGTATTGGTATAGGCAGAGTAAAATCACAAAAAAAGAAAGCTTGTAGGAAAATGTTTTTACCCCTTTTTTATATTAACGCAATACTTAAATTGAAGTATACACCACACCCCGCACACTCCATATACAAATCTCATCCTCACCGTGTGCCGCCTAACGTGTTAGTGTGAGCGAGACAGACTGCCCGCGCGCTCCTTCCCGCTTACTGCTTAGCGGCTAATATCCTGTTAGAACTTACGTAAGTTCGTAACATACATATGTGTGAATGATATTCACATGCGGTGCTCTGAAATTCACCCTTTTGGTAAAGTAGAACTGAAAATGTATTTAGATACTGCTTGAATGTTTTTCAGTTGATGTTTCCCCAAAAGCTGGATATGGTTGTGATTATTCCCATACTCTTTGCACTTGCAGGGATCATGGCTGTACCAATCAACGCAGATGATGGCCAAACTGAAAACGGCACAGCTCAAGCAGAGGCTGAAAGAACTCAACATGCACAAGGAACAACAACAGCACATCAAAGCAGAATGAAACGCATGTCAATTATAAAGATTGTGATCATAGTGAAGAGGTAATATTTTTGCTATTGTTGCTGTTGGAGTGATGGATGTAGACTGTTACGGTTACCGTGTAAGACCTAATGCATCTGATGGACAATCTAGTATTGCCTTTAAGTCCATGTGAAACGTGTAATATAGAATCATTTACGGAACTTCCGAAAATATTTCAAAATTGATTTGAAAATAACCAAAGAAAATTATTGACGACCGTAATTTCACACTAAAAGTGTAATAAAAAAGACGAGTGGCCTGAATCTGTATTTCTCAAGGACTAAAACACCACCACAGATTTTCTGTCATATGTTCTAGGTCTTAATCGTTAGGATTTCTATATGGACGAATTAATCTCAGACTAAAAAAGATATAAAATCCGACGAACTAGAATGATGGCGCAGTAAATAAGTACGAATAGCAAAGGTGAAGACTTCTAATTGAAAAAAAAAAATAGTATAAAAGATTATATTTTGACTTAAAACAGACCTCAATGATTATGATTTTGAAGAAAGCGTACCATACTGATGTCAGCTCGGAATAAAGGGTACTTTTACGGTGCACCTCACATCTTTGCTATTGTGTATTCTTTAAAGATCTCATTCGCCCGTTCTATTTGATCCGTCTATATTTTTTAGTCTGAAACATAATGATTGATAGGTATGTGTATATTTAATCAGGTTTACATTAATTAGTCACAAAATGACGTCACGTTATCACTATCGCTTTCAGGTAAACACCAAAATTGATTCGTGTCATGATTTTACGCTATCTTGCCAGATATAATGTGAATTTGAGTTTGTTTTTAATCACAAAAACGGAAAATTAGTGACAAAGAATTTGTTCCTAAGTCTTGTACAAGAAAATTAACTCTATTTCTCTCAAAAATCTATTTACACACTTCAAAATTTTGAACAATTTAATTTTCGAAATATACTATTCCAATTCCTGCATTTTCTCTTCAACTGTACTTTATTTTGTAAGTGTAAGTTTATGTACTTAACTATACTCGTTAATAATTTGGCCAAGATTGTTTTTTGCCATTTTTCACATACAACTGTTGCATTTTATTACATTATTTTTTGTGTATATGTAGTTTAGTTTTTTTTTTTCTAAATTGTTAGCGATTTTCTAACATAATATCATATTTAATTTGTTTCTGTTATGTTAAGCACGTTATGTGATAAATTCTAACCTAGCCTAGGTACCTATGTATTGGACCATAATAATGGTTACGTTTGACTTAAAAATGACGAGAAAGATAACAATTTCTAAAGGTTACTTTAATTCAGGCATGTTCAAAACTGACAGCTAGCATTTCAAGGTTAGCTCAGCTGATCCCAAACTACGTCGCCATTTTGTAAAAAATAAATTACCCACGTCTAATGTTTAAAATTTTGCAAGGTTTTGTACTTTTTTTCGTAGATTTACGTACAGTTTTATTATTTTTATATGTGTGATAAATAATAGTGATTAAATTAATTTTCAATAATAAAATTTACATCCTTGGAATGTTGGAGATACCAATTTAATGATCACACTTACGTCATCAAGGGCTAGCAATGGCGTGTCATAGGATTGAGCATACCTGGTCTTATATCATGCTTTACTTGTACTTTTTTAATGGTCAGCGTGTTTCGCGGATATTTCTAACATATGACAATATATGGTGTTGTTCACGCTTGGCGCTTCGCACCGTTTGCAACATCTTGATTAAAAAAAATTCTAACAATACAGTGCCATTTTTCAATACATAACAAAGATTGCAATGTTGATTGTTAATATCATGTGATACTATATTTATTAGGTTTTTATATATATTGGTTACGACACGGTATTTTATATTGGTGCATTATATATATACGGTTTAGTTGCGTAGAATAGGAATTGGCTAGGTTAGTCATTATAATGAAACTTAGAGAACAACTCGTTTCCTTTTATTTTTTATAGTTTAAATATTATATATATAGCTTTCGCATAGAATTATAGTTGATACCATCACACTTTTTTTATAATGCCACAGACTTCATATCGTTAGTACGTTTATCTTGATTTTTAAAGACGTGTCTTGTCTTTGTCCAGATTCAAATAGATCGAAAATAAAAAAGTTATCTATTTCAAATAAAGAAGACAAATATGAAAAAAGAAATTATAATAAAATGAGTATTCGTTTTAAAACACAAGATTTACGTGGCGTAATTCGAGGATAAATACAAAAATATTTCATTGTTCTTATTTTAAAGATAATGTTAGCTGAGCGCAGCGCAATGGATAATATTTTTTTTGGTTCAAGGCCTAGTGCGCAAGTAAATATACAAGCGGTGAGACAAGTTCAATTTTATACATTATATATTAAATATTCGTTTAGGACATAAAACTCTAATATTTCTAATAAGGAAAGAAAGACAACTTCTTAAGAAGCTACGAAATAGGCACCATACCAACTTATTACCATTTAGGAGTCTCTTTAAATATAAAATAACACAATTCGAGACTTAGTTTGCAAAATTTTACACAGAATAATTTTACCATTCAATCAAGTTAGCCGTCCCAAATTCTGCTAAAAAGCGTGGTAAGGTATCTTATTCGATATACCTACATACACACTGATATGATAAACTGATAGTACCTATTTGCGTTGTCATAGTAACCAGTTGTTTTTTTCATGCTTTCGTAATGCGTGATTTATTGCGGTCTATTTGTCTTTCACGTTTTTACCACTGGATTTTAATAAATAGCTAACAAGTAGCCAACATGTGTTTACTTAAAACCATTTTTGTGTTTACGGTAATTTATATGGACTGTGTAATGTAAAATCAACATATTACTCACTGTTAGATAATAGCCACTATACACATGATATTTAAAATACTTTTGCGACGTGAGCGGATGGTATTAAGTGGTAAACAGGTGATCTGGTCAATCGTGGTTCCAATTTTAATTGTATTTTTTACCTGTCTCACTGCAAGGTATATTTTATTGTTATATTTTGTCGACTTACCAACAGATGTTCTGAGCCTGTAATATATGCTTTCAAAATATTGACCCTGCGCCATTATAATTTACAATTTTATAAAGTTTTTTTAAATAAAATTATAATGAATATAATATTATCTGTTGTTATAAATTATCGTATAAATGGTTACGATTGCAGGGGAAGATTTTTAATTGTAATATTTTATTTTGCACTTTCAGGCGTTTGTTTTACAGTCGATGTTAGTGAACCTATTTTGCTTGTGAAATGTGGAAGCTTCACTCAATGCACCCACAAGAGATATTGTGTTAAGGACTTTTAATACAAAACTCACTTTAAGGAAACTATTCAATGTGGAGTAAATTATTGTTCATAGTTGGTAGTTATCAACTGCTTCTTGATCAAACGTACACCAATGAGTTATTAGTTTTGTCTTAAGTGCAGTTTTACACTAACACAGTTGGCTCGACCATTAGGCCTCAAACTGGATGACAGCGGCAGCGGCGCGGCGGCGGCGGCGGTGCGGGGAGCGGCGCGTTTAAATGCTAAGATTTATATTGAAGTGTTCTCGATGGCAGCGGCGCGGCGAGCGGGGTACGAGCGGTGCGCTCTAGTCGAGCGGAGTCTCTGCGTTTGAAACTCGCCTTTTTGTTTCCTTGATCTTCTTTTGGCCGTAATAAATCGTACGAAACAAAAGAACTATAATCGAAAATGCGTTGTCGCCGTTTCGACATCGCGTTCATTTGAGACACAACTCTATACCGCCGCAACACCGCGCGATCTAGCCGCTGGCATCGAGAACAGAACAGCGGCCGCCGCGCTGCTCCCCGCCGCTATCGCTTCCGCGCCGCTGCCGCTGTCATCCAGTTTGAGCCCTTATAGACGGCGACACGTCTCACTACTTATCACGTTGGTCCATTCGATCCGGTGTGGTTGTTTGTGTGGGTGCTTAGTTCATTTTCTGATGGATGTATCTACTGTACTATCCCAACCCAATTGGGATATAGTCGTGAGCTTATGTTATGCTTGTCATTTTGTCTGAAGTGCGTAGCACAGGTTCAAAGGATTTTCTGTTCTCCTTTCTCTCTCTTATATTCTCCTACTTTCGCGTACAGTCAAACAAACGCCTTAATTATTAATGAAGGACTTTCCCAGCTACTTTCCTCAAAAAAAAAAAAAAAATAGATCGCGCAGTTCAATGTTGACTATTTTTAACCTTGTAATTTCATGGCTAGCAGACATATGAATCTTTTATCTTTGTGTTTTGGATATACAGATGACTTTCCTACTAGTCAAATCAGTTACTTTTTACTAGCAAAAAGTATTACTAAACGAAATTATTATGGAATTTGTATGAAAAAGCACACTATGGCGTAATAGAAAATGGTTGAATAAAATTAAAAAATAAGTTAAATAGAAAAAAGGTTTTTATCAGTTTTTGATCTGTCTTTTTTTACTAATCAGAATTTCATAATTTGTCTTTGATCTAGGAAACTACCCAATTACACCCAGGCACAACACATCTTCCAACCATTATTATTCTGATCAAAATAAAGAGAAGCATTATAGATATCATAATTCTACATATACATAACAGTTCCAATATCTAGCTACAATTATTTTTATATACACCTCTGCCATTACATTATATTATTGAATTATGTACCCGAGCATCGAGAGTAGGAAATTATCACGTTAAATCTGTACAGCGCCATCTATATTATTTTTTTGGGAACGTAACCTGGATAGTCCCTCACCAATTAAACATACATATAACAATAAACCACTATTGTGCCTCGTAGTAGATTTGGGCATTATTAGAGTCATTTTAAATACCATATTGCAGTACTTAGCGAATCACATTATTTATAGGATAATTAGCGACGGCCTATGAAATGAGTACGTCCATACGTCGCATAGGACGAAGTGTAGAATATAGAATATTTATGTAGATAACCATGTAAGGGACTCGAGTTGTTATTGAGTAATAATGGAAGACTGAGCTGTGTAGTATGTAGTGTGATCTGGAAGTCATAATGTTAAGTCCCACGGCTACTTAGCGTCTTTACCCCTTCGGCCGCCATCGCAGCCACGTTTCGCAACTAGTTGCCAACAAAGGAGTAAAATTCTTCCTTTACAACTGGTTGCGGAACGTGGTTGCGACGGCGGCCGAAGGTGTCTTTGCGGTATGCGGTACTTGCCACGAGTTTTACAGTCCTATCTGTATACCAGCGCCACTGCCAGGGACATCGTAACTCAAACTTTGAGGGTTGATTCAGATATGATTCTATCAAGTATCAATGGTTCCATACAAAAGTATGGAACGGAAAATAATATCAAAAACACTAAAATTTTCATGAATTTTCCGTCAGGAAAATCCATTCAACTCAGAATCATGGTCTGAATATACCCTGTTTATACCGGATGTTAGTGACGTCGTAACGAATACTAAGGGGGATAATTCAGACCATGATTCTGAGTTGATATCAAGTGGAATTTCCTGTCGGAAAATTAATGAAAAGTACTGTTTTTTTATAATTATTTTCAGTTCCATACTTTTGCGACTTCTTTCACTAACACTCTGTATACATCTTACCCAAGCTTGTATCTGACTAGTTCTTTCGGCCTCCGTGGTCCATTGGTTGCGTTGGGTTTACAATCCAGAGGAACCGAACAGAGGGTTCGAATCGAGGGGACATATCACAAAAATCACTTTGTGAGCCATGGTTTGGTTAGGACATTGCAAGATTATCACCCGATAGTACGAACGGAAGATGATTCGTGTTTCGGAAGGCACGTTAAGCCTTTGGTCCCTTACTGCTTATACTGATGTAAGTACGTAGTCGTTACATGAATGATGTCAGGTGCCTTTGGCGGCTCAATAATAACCTTGACACCAGGGTTGATAAGGTCGGTAATCCGCCTCACAACCCACACGATAGAAGAAGAAGACTTGTTCTTTCCAATAAGCTGGACGCTGAATGCAGACTAACTAACGTTCACAAGTTTCATGTCACCTGAATTTGAATTTCGAAGACAAAAGAACATTCAATTACTAGTAACGCCACAAGCACCTAAAGAATTGCCCTAGTGGAATTTTCCAGGCAACTTTTGTTAGTTCTCTGCTCTGGTTGACTTATTACCCTACTACGCAAGGTAAAAAAGGGTAGTTTATGAGATTTTATACATCGGCATGATTAATTAAATTTTTTTAATAACTTATTTAGGAAACGTCTAAATAACAATAGTGAAACGGTAAACTATATTCAACTTAAGGCCATGATGGATACTACGTAAATAGTACAAAATTTTGGTTTAGTGGTTGCGGTGATAAATGCAGATAAGATTCTAGTATTGCATAAGAATCTAACTCGTGGCAAGTGTTATCAGAAATCTAAATAGAACCTAAGTGCAGATTATAGCAACCTTACCAGTCTGTAAGTAATTAAGTTTTGGTTTACGGACGCTTTCAATAAAGGAATTGAGTCAATAAAACTTTATTTTTTATTATTTTTCCTTACATTTATTTTATAGAAAACATAGAACAAGTCGACTACTCAATAGAGTGTACCTTTAATGATTTACAATTACAAACTTTAAAAATATTGTCTTAAAGTCTGCGTCTATTCTTCATTATTTTTTTAAATCAATCTTTCGTATTAAGTACAAGAAAAAATTTTTAAAATTTCCACACTCTCTATTAAGTGGTCATAGATATGTAAGTAGCACCTTTATTATTAATATTACCTATTCCTTTTTTGTTATACAATTAAAACTAATTTTCAATGGCAGATCTTGCGAGGACGGAATGTTGCAATGCAACTCAGAAGGTTTGTATAAGGGACATTTGTGTACTTAAGTATGTACGAGGTGTCAATCTCACGAAATAATAGTAAATAATGATCTTATCCTCAAAAATACGTAAGTTTGCGTTCTTGAAACGTTTTTACTAAGCGAACTTAGGAACTCTAGTTATTTTCGATTAGATTGATATAAACAAATGAACTATTGAAATCCTAGTACTCATATTTCGTATCAAATTATAAAATACTATAAGAATAGTCCTTCTGAGTTGTAGCAAATGTTACGAGCCTGTTTCACCAGTTATAATAGCAGTAGCACACACAACAGCGCAGCTAGCAGTACTACGGATGAAACAGGTTCTCAATGGTGTGTTTCCACTGAGCGGAACGGAGATGTGCAGGAATCGACCAATCACCGCAAGGGATAGAGCGACCGTGTTCTCTCTCTGTTGCTCTCTCGCACGCTGTGATTGCTCGATCCGTTCGTCTACGCTCTGCTCCGCTCCAGTGGAAACGCACTCAATACTTTCGCTAAAGTATTAGGTACCAAATCAGTAGCCGTTAGCGGCTATCTTCTCCTTGACCTCCTTTATCATGAGAGACACCAGGTTGTCGAGGTCCACTTCTGGGTTCCACTGCCAGTCTCGTCGCGCCTCGCTGTCATCGAACACTTGTGGCCATGAATCCGCTGAAACAATCAACATACTGGTAAGAGCTCTTACCTTATTGATGTATAATAAGTTACTCTACAAAAGTAGTGTCGTCTCTCACTTACACCAACTGCAAGAATGGGATAGGGAGCTAGTTTTGAACCGTCAGAGTCAAGTTTGTGTATTGACAGAATCGGCACCTTACCTTACACCGTACGTGCTTACGTTATAAGTTTACATTGGTGGACAAATAAATGGATTCAAATTCTGTTACCGGGTTTTTAATAACTGTCTAAAAACTACTGATTATATCGAGGGCTTTAACCAAGAGACGAAGCGATTGCTGTCTATGCGGATATACGTCGTAGGGTATATTGGTCGAAGTTAATAAAAAATCACATCAGAATATGATTTTTTAAAAAGGCACTTCTGTTACTAACATAATATGGACTAGTTTCCGAAATATATATTTTTTAATACTATAATAGACCAAAATTCTCTTACCAATATCCTGCCTGCTGTCGGGCTGATACGTGATCTGGAACTCCTTTAGATGCTGGTTGATCTTCTCTGCCAACTCTTCAGGGGTGAAGCTCATAGAGGTCACATTGTAGACCCGTCTGTTGAGTTTCTCATTAGGAACTTCAAGGAACTCTGAGAGGGCTCGCAGGGCGTCCCTGACGTGCATCATGGGGAGTCTGGTGTCAGGCTTGAGGTAGCATTGATAGCGGCCCTTCCGCAACACGTCGTGGAAGATTGCTATGGCGTAGTCTGGAATATTGAACAAGGATTTTAGGTGGATCACCACATGTTACCATCATCTCCCTATCTAGCTATCTAGGGAGGTCAAAATTAATCTAATAATAATCAAGCCAAAAAATCTTATCCCGTTATCACAGGGTCCGCTTACCCAGCCTGATAATTAAAATGTAAAGGTACTTAAAAAAAAGTAAATTGCTTAAGTAAACTATTATTAGATTTTTAACACACGCATATCTAAATTAACTAATAATGTTTTTTGTGAATTGATTTACAAAAAAATACATAGGCACTTATAAAATGTACGAAACTCGAAATATCTTGCGATTTCTAATTATGTAGTAGTGTTTAGTTGATCATATTTGTATTACTTTTTATTTTTTTTTACACATGACAGACACAGGAACATAAGATTTGTTATTTAAAAGCATTTGTTCGCATAGCTATCGTATATAAATTCGTACAAACAAAAGACATCAACGCGTCACACTTTAATTAATCAACAATATTTGTGTAACAGTAAAAACAACGTAACATTTCACTCTGATGGCCATTTAGAACGCAATACATATTTATTTATTTATTTTGCGTGGTTTGACTATAATCGAATCGAGAAAAAAATAAAGGGAGGGGAAAACGAGTTTTCTCGGCAATTTAGATGATAATTTGTAGAGGATTATAATTACGACACTAAGAGAGAATTATCTTTTTAATTAATTTTAAGTGGGTACTTTTACTTTTTGTAAATAAAACTTAATGTTATTGCGCAGTACCGTACGTTCTTTTTTCTCTACTGTCATCATCTAAGTATCTATTCTGTGTCTCATGCGGTATGCCATTGATGTATAATAATATGTTACTATCGGTAGGCACCTAACCACTTTCTGGTCTCACGTAATCTCTACTTACATTAAAAATAAGCATAATTGCGAAATTATATTAAACTAGCGGCACACTACGACGGCCGTTTTGACGTTTGTCCCGCTCATAACTACGTTGAAGGAGCAAATAGATGTACTTTATAGCGTTCATCAAGTTTCGTATTCATTTATAAGTACAGGGTGTTAGTGATATCGTAACGAAAACTTTGAGGGATGATTCAAACCATGATTCTGTGTTGATATCAAGTGGAATTTTCTATCGCAAAAATATGGAACTGAAAATAATTAGAAAGACACTAAAATCTTCATGAATTTTCCGACAGGAAATTCCATCTGATATAAACTGAGAATTATGGTCTGTATATTGACGGCGCGAGTTGCTGGCCGTCATTATGTCAAAAATCGCTAGTTTCGGTAAGTGTTTCTGTTATAGGTAGATATTAAGCTACATACCCGTAGTGCCTCCACCGGGCGGATCACTGGAGATGACCCCAGGGAACCTCAAGCAACGGAAGTCCAGTCCAAATCTGTAGTGATAATACTCTCCTAGCAGCTCTGCATGCACTTTAGACACGCCATAGATTGTTCTAGGTCTTTGCACAGTTATATTAGGTGTAGGGTTTCGCGGAGAGTCGGGACCGAATGCTCCAATAGTACTAGGAACAAAGATCCTCAGTCTATACTGCTTTGCTAGCTCAATGACGTTATGCATTCCTTCTATGTTCACTCTTACGGCTAAAGGCACATTTTGTTCTCCAATAGCGCTGAGTAGGGCGGAAAAATGTATCAACCAGTCGACTCTATGGTCTACGACGATCTTCTGCAGTCCTTTAAAGTCTAGAATGTCGGCGAATATGTAGGGGCCGTCATTGGCAACTTCAGTAGTCGGTTTGATTATGTCTGAAAGTATGACGTTCTCCCTTCCGTATTTCCCCCGGAGGTACTTCGCGCACTCGACGCCGAGTTGGCCCAGTCCTCCTGTAAAATACAAATGAAGGATTTCATTTTAAGTCATGGTCGAAATAAAACATTTCTTATTCGTATTCATAACATAGCATCACACCTGCATTACCAAAGAGATCAGGCAGAGGTGTATGTGTCTTCGCATGTATAATTAATCCTTTCACGGGCAAATACCATGGGTCATTGATGGTTCATAATAGATACACCTTGGAATCTGAACGTCATTAGACGTTCTATCCTTGAAAGTGTTAAAATGGAAATCCCCCCGATTTTTAAAATAATTGACCATTTTAATGACGCACATAATTTCACACATATAATCCCTTAAAGGGTGGATACAGCCAGAAGTATTCAAAAGAGCAGCTTGCAGCAGCTTAGATACGAAGATAATGATTAACCGTATGATCAGACCATCCGATCCATCATTTATAAGTTGCTTGCCCGAATCGGCACCAATGCAATGCCTCAATAAGGACCTGCCTATAACTATTCCTATTATCACCCCTGACCTAGTAAGACAGGATGAAAAGGCCAATGGCGCGCAGAACTGGTTCTCAGTCACATAAACTATTTTCTATACGATCGTAATAATTATAATACCCTTGACATACGCCACAGTTGTACGGTCACGAGCATTAATATGTATACACTTTGGTACCATGTCACATTAACTTTATAGACAAATTGAACTGTAAGTCTCACTAAATGTCAAATATGTTAGTGCGACAGAGTCCTAAAGTGGGTACATTATATTGCTCATGACAGTACTCATTTAACATTTTAAAATCCCTTCATGGTCATCTGAAATAATCGCAATAGATTGGTAGGTACCGCGGAATTTGACAAGGAATAATATATTTAGAGGTAAAGGTGAGAAACATGTTTTTAGAATCAGTCACTTTCCAGGCTACGTTCACCAAAACCAAAAGATGGCGTTGTACAGCTTTAACGTAATAACTTTATACTTATACTTATTTCATAATTATGTTATACACATCTACTTGTCATATATTGTTTATGAATCTCTCTCGCTATCTGTTTATCTGTGGCTTTTATTTTACACATCTGTTTATTTGTCGTATCTATTATGTATACTTTAACCCCTTGGCATACTATCTACCTTTGACTAATACTTTCATATTTTTCGTAATCCCTTAATTCATATATTTTCTTCATAATTATATTTGCTTATTTTCTTATTTATTGTAAGTAAATCCCGACACTTTTTGTTGGCACGATAGTTCAAAGTATTTATAAGCGTAACTTAGGTACTGGCAGAATATCAGTGTTGCTAAGAGTGGTATTTCTACTATTCTTCGCAACAACATGCTGAGTCAGTCCCTTTTCCCTGGCAGTGTATTTTTGATTTGTATACTTATCTTTATCTTCTCTGCTATTGTACTGCACTGTTTTGGGAATAAAGTTATTCTATTCTATTCTAATAATTACCTATTTTCTCATTACTCTAGTACATAATTATTCTAAAATACAATATAATGGCAGAAACATATATAAAAATAATTATTGCATGATATTTGGATTACATTATGTACTTATAGAATTATGTTGCTACCTATATTGCTCTTTATTTTGATCAGAATAACAACGGGTGGAAGATGTATTTGTGCTGGGTGTAATAAAAAGGGTCATCATTTATACCCAAAAACAAAGATAAAGATGCATATTATTATGTCTGTTATCCATGAAATTAGTAAGTAAGTTAAACGAAGAAAGTTCTGTACAGCGCCATCTATATTGTTTATGAGGAACGTAGCCTGAACATTGCGAATTGCGATAGCCAAACAAGCATTTAACAGGAAAAAATACATTTTGAAAACCAAAAACATATCATTAAAAATAAGGAAACGGTTTATTAAATCTTATATTTAGAGCATTGTACTCTATGGAAGTGAAACGTGGACTATGACACACGAGAGACAGAGAGAGGTTGGAAGCGTTTGAGATGTGGTGTTGGCGAAGGATGGAGGGTATAAGCTGGACTGAAATGGTGTCAAATTAAAAAGTGCTGGAAAGAGTTGAAGAAAAGAAAATTATTGAAGACTATAGAGAACCGGAGAGGAAATATGATTGGCCACCTGATACGACACGATTCATTTATAACAAACATCATAGAAGGAAAAATTTAAGGGAAGAGAGGAAGGGGTAGACCTAGGAGAACATTTATGAAACAAATAAAAGAGAAGGTGCAGGTCATGTCGTATCAGGAGGTGAAGGTTTTGACGGGAAGAGAAATGGCGATTACTCCATCGATAAGAGCGCAGCTCTTAAATAAAGAGAGAGAGCGCCTGAACAGTTCCTCATTCTATACGCGGGCAAATCGTAAACTACTTAGTAGAAAAACATACTGACTAATAATCATACTATGAATGGGTTTTTCATAATAATATATACCTGATAGCTGTTTACTAACAATCTGTATTACGTAGTTCTAATAAAGGTAAATAAACATGTTTACGTATTTTACGTTGCGCAAAACGTACGCAACTACGGATGAAATTATTTCTACTACACGTGTAAAGAATCGTTATGGTAGCACGAGAATTCAATTTCGAAGGTTGCAGTTTACAATCACAGGTAGCGCCCTTTAAATGTTTATTTATTTATTTGCCCAAAGTCAAAAGGTGATTTTTCCTTAGGCCATGCAACCCTGAAAACGTGATAACTCGAAGAGTTATTAGCTACTGTAATTGAAACATACCCTATAACAGTTTCATAATGATTACTGAAATTATTCAGCATTTAGTAATTAGTTATTCCATGTGCTACCTGCATTCTTTAATTTTAAGAGCATCAAAAATAATTCGTATCAAAAATGGCTGCAAGTTGTCTTCCGGTTATTTATTTATGGCGCTGCTCACTCCACATTCGTTCATGTTATTCAAAGCAAGAAAAGTAGATGACGCAGCAACTCAGATGTCAGTGCCTGTTATTTAAGAGGTGTCGAGTTCAAGTCCACATTTTGTCAACACATTAGAACATACCTACGTATCTAGATATCTAAATACTTATTTAAATAACATACGAATACGCCTGTATCCTCAAAGGGGTAGGCAGAGTTGTGTATTATATATAAACATACACTCCTCGCCAACTACCTATGCTTAAGTCCCGCGTTATAGGGGACGAGCCTATTGCCATTAACCGACCACAAATCCTGGAAAGCACGTGATATCAATTACCTATGATACAAACATGATTTCTAAAAGTCGAATTCAGTGGTTTAGAGCCCGAACCGGGTTTCGAACCCGTGACACTACGATGGAAGTCACGCGGATAACCTTATTTACAAAATGTTTCATAGAAGGTTGAGAGAAAAAACACTATCTAAGTATTTATTTAAAGTCAGCGTGTGAAACATTATTAGGAAGAAGATGGACAGCGGTTTGTTTTACGACCCTGCTTAGCCCATTATGATCATTAACCATGAGTTTGTATATGTTAAAATACATAAAATAAGTACGAGAACTTTCCTCTAAGTTTACTTCTTACATCAACAAACTATTAAAGTATCCACTTTCGCTTTCATTACAGTTCACGTGTTCACAGATGAAATCGTAAATTACGACCGTATGACTTACCAGTGATTAAAATTTTTGGCGGTCTTTTGTCTATCACACCCACACTATAAGTCCTTATATTTAGAGCCCCCGAGCCTCTGCATAGTTTTCTTAAAAACATAGCGTACTTAAAGGTAAAATTCTAACACGATAACTCAGTATGTGGAACAAGCGGTAACTGGAATCAATGGCTTAGAATCTAAAATTATGAACCAAGCAAACAGGTTGCGTGCGCGCAGGTTGCGTGCGCTCTAACTTGAACTGTATTCGAATAGGAACTTTAATTCGATGGCTTGTTAACACATTTTGTTTGAACAGATGGCAGAGGTAGGTGTGTCTCGCAGAATAAAGTTTTCGCCAAGATGACATTGAAAATTCACACACGACCTGTTTGTTACGTAAGACACGGCAGTAAGTAATACCGTAGAGACGCGAGAATCGATTTTAGTCAAAGAATGTAATGGATCTATTCTCATTTTAACATACATAAACAGCCTAAGTATAAGTATATAATTATATATGTATTTATAAATAATTTATCTATCTAAGTTGATGGTAGGGCTGGCAGAGAAAGACCGAGAAGGACTTACATTGACCAAATTGGAGATGTCCTTAGAAAAGGTTTAATACGATCTACTCTGAACCAGCGTGCGTGTATGAAGTGATTGATGAATGTGGAGAAAGCATGAGAAGTGTGTCAGGATCGAAGCAAATGGAATTGTATAGTTTACCCCGGTGGGAAATAGGCGTGAGTTTATGTATGTATATTATCTATCTATCTATTTATTTATCATCCATTCTATACATACCTACTCTATCATAACATACGTAACATAAATAGGATATAACGTGTTCTGCTGAGCACAAGCCTCAATCAACCGGACGGGGTATAGACGCTCCACGACGCTGCTCCACTGCGGATTGACGAAAATACACCCTAATAAATTTATGAAACCTTAGTAACTTCAGAGTTGATGGTCATGGATGCTAAAAAAAAGTTAAAAATCTTAATAAGTATGGCAATCTGAACTGTATTAAGGTAGGTATATATCTACCAAAAGTCCCTTCAAGGACCTTTCAAAATTTACGAATATGTAATATATAGGTATTTATATAGTTTTGGCCTTACTCAATGCACTTGCATAAACCTATTTTTGTAAGTTTAGGGTAAGATAATATAACGTGAATGAAACTGGGTAATACCTACTTATCTATTTTCTGGAGATATTTTACGTATATTTTACGATTTTCTCTTTGTTACCTACCTACTTATTCATGCATTTGATGCACTTACCTACATAAAATAGGTACTTTTGTAGCGAGATTTTACGTGGTATTTTACTTTTGCATGTAGATTTTCCCTTCGCTACCCACCTACTCTTCTTCAATGCGGGTCTATCTTCAGATGACCAAAATAAAGTAGAAATATTAAACATATACGCACCTACAATATCAAATATGTGTGTTAAGTAATAAGGTGCCGAGTAGTTTCAAGATAACATAATGCACTTGCAATAATTGATTTGTTGCACTGAATTTGATACGCTAATGATGACGTCATCAGGTGTGTGTGTGTTACTATGCACACACCTACTGTAAATATAAATAACTAGCTTTTGCCCGTGGCTTCGCTCGCGTTAAATTCGGGGTAACACGGTTCTCCTTTCCTTATGTACTTACCAATTTTTAGCTTCCTACCTTGAAAACTGTGAAAAGTCCCATACAAAATTTCACCCCCTCCGTGAAGAAGTAGCGGGCAGATTTCCAAAAAAACAATCACAATTTTTAGCTTTCTACTTTGAAAATTTCGGAATGCTCCATACTAACTTCCTTAAATAGTCTTCTTCCATCGTGCGGGTTGTGAGGTGGATTACCAAACTCATCAACCCTGGTGTAGGGTTACTATTGAGCCGCTAAAGGCCCCTGACATGACTCATGTAAAGACTACGCACTTACGTCAGTAAGTAGTAAGTGGGCCCAACGGCTTTTTTAACGTGCCTTCCGAAGGACGGATCGCCTTACTTTCGGACAATCAGGTGATCAGCCTGTAATGTCCTTACCAAACTAGGGGTCACAAAGTGATTTTTGTGATATGTCCCCACTGGGATTGGAACCCAGGACCTCCGGACCGTGAGCCCAACGCTCAACCACTGGACCACGGAGGCCGTTGGTGGTTAGATAGTGACAAATATCACTTCAACTGTCAAAAAAACACGTCGATTCGTCGCTCCGTTTTGACGTGAAAGACGGACAAACAAACAGACAGACACACACATACACTTTCGCATTTATAATGTTTTTTTTTTATTTATTTATTTATTATTATTCTCAATTCTATAGTCTCTGCTTACCCCGGTGGGAAATAGGCGTGAGTTTATGTATGTATGTATGTATTATTATTACAAGTTCTTATACCTAATTTACACCACTATCCAAAACAGACCCAAAGAGCGTGTTAACGCGATAAATTGTTTTTAATGCAGTGTTACAGTAGCAACCCAAAAAGACCGAAGCATGTGATAGGGTTAGCTACAAATTTCGTCTTAAAACAATGACATAAATATTCAGTAGGTAGACAGCGCGGCGTAATTTTAATACAAAAAAAAAACTAATAGATATTAAAGGAAAGGAAAGGGTATTAGTATGGAAGAGTACTTATATCTTAATAAGGCCAAACATGTTACTGTTATTACTCAGTTTTATCATTTCTTCTTATAGAAGAAGTCGAAGTTGGAAGAATTATTTAGGTACTATCTTTTTCAGAGAAAAAGAGAATAGAGAGAATGGATTCTGGTAGGGCTCTAGCTAGAACATCACCGATTGAGAAATTGGTCGGTGTACTGCGGAACGGAAGGCGATTGGGGCAATCACCGTTCTAGACGCCCTATCTATGGAGTATTGAAGGCGATTACTCCACCGACAAGAGCGCAGCTCTTAAATAAAGAGAGAGATCTTTTTCATAAAAAAATGACAGATATAACTTAAAATAAAATTAAATGGTGTGTACATGAATCAGTACCAGTGTACTACAATTTTAACTTATATTTAGAACTTTACCTACTACCTGTGCCCTTAGTTAAATGTCAGTCCAAATTTTCAAGGTGAACTGGTATTCATAGACGATAAATAAATACAGCGAATTCGCATATCATTTTTTCGTTGTGATAAGTTTGACTTATCTCACCTACTATGACAACGATACTACAAACATTTAAATTAATATATAAATTACAACAGTGGCTGCAAGTTGTCTTTGGTTACTTGTGGCTCTGCCAACCCCATTAGGAATTACGGGTGTGAGTTTATTTTTAAATATTTTTGTATGTTATAAAAATAAGCAAGCCAAGTAAATCTTATATAATAATTTTCTCTAGAACGTTTTCCCTTAACTTAATGGTCAGTTACCTTATCTACTAGTGGTTTATTTTTCTTTTTGGTAGTTATTCTTTATTTTATGCTTATGTTTAGTTTAGTAACATTTATTTCGTCGGGCTTTCCCGTACTTCGAAACAAATCAAAATTATTTTGAATGAAATGGAGTATCATAACCATCAGGCTTCCACATTCATGGTCAAATCGAAGGCTTTCGGGTGGCTATGGCGGGTAGGTACTTACATATTATATTGACGCCTGTCGTCCCTAATCTTCTTCTATCGTGTGGGTTGTGAGGTGAACTATCAACCTCATCAACCCTGTTGTCAGGGTTACTATTGAATCGCCAAAGGCTCCTGACATGACTCATATAACGACTACGTACTTACATCAGTAAGTAGTAACCGGGACCAACGGCTTAACGTGCCTTCCGAAGCACGGATCATCTTACTTTCGGACAATCAGCTGATCAGCCTGTAATGTCCTAACCAAACTAGGGATCACAAAGTGATTTTTGTGACATGTCCCCTGTGAGATTCGAACCCGGGGCCTCCGGATCGTGAGACCAACGCTCAACCACTGGACCACAAAGGCCGTTATATTGACAATGAATGCTATGAATTATTTTTACTTTGATTTTTATTGACAGGTAAATTCTGCACATACAAAATTGCTTCCAGCATTTAACATAACAAGAAGTGGTAGGCAAAGTTGTCCCCCACACCTCGCCAGCTATCTTTAAGCCTATATCCATTAACCAGCATTTAAAAACGCGTGATAATGAAATAATAATGTAAGTTATAATAGTAGACTTGACGTCTTTATTTAAAAATAAAAAATATTTATTATCTATCAATATCAACATTCATTTCGCCGTCTTTTTGATAAACTATTTATTCGATTAACTCCCATTTTTTCCCCTTCCGGTTGATTGAGGGGAGGCCGCCTGTGTCCAGCAGTGGAACATATAGGCTGTTTATATTTATTCTTATTTATTTTATTGGTTAAACAGAAGTCCTTGTACAGAATCTGAAAAGTACTTTATACTTTATAAAAACAATATTTTTTTTAATTTGAATATTTATTTGCGCCACTCACGATGTTTCTGATTTTAAATGATAATATAAAAAACAACCCCTACTAAAAAAACCATCAAAATCGGACCTGTCCCTGGCAAATTAGAAGTTAGGTAGAAAGCTCTGGCTTTATTGACTATTAATGGTAGAGCCAAGTGTGATAGTAAAAATGAAGACCACGTTTTGCCCCATTGAAGCTATGCCTCTTTTGTTTTTGGAAATTTCAGAAACTTGCGAATCTTGAAGCACGCACGTTTCCGGGACAAGGGATTTTTGAGTTTCTTACAGGCTGTGAGCCCTAGTTATCAGGCGTTTGTAGTAAATGCATATAGGTACTTAAGTACCACTTTAATTAACCTAGAACGACGGGCTCGGAATGTTCATAAAATATTATCTTTTCAATGTAACACGCCAACAAATAACGTACAACAGAACCTCATTATAAATAATGGAACTTTTATAATAGTGTTTCCATTTTGTTCAATTGTTCATAATAATTAGACAAAACATGTCAATTTCATTGTCCACGCGTGCTTCCTTGTTACCACATGGTAAACTAGATTTTATCGAGATGTGCGGTAAGCGCTCTTCATTTTGTTTTGCAATTTGGCATCAAAGATTAGTAAAATATATAACCTAGTCCGCAGAGTTGTCTTGAAGGTAGCTTAGTTTCTTTAACTTGCATGGCAACATTCGCACGTTTGTAGTAAGTTAAATTCAGGCTCATAATCCAAAAATGTCATCATTATCACGATCAGGTACTTAATCAATATTTTTTTTATCCAATAATGTTATAAACCTACGCAATCTTCTGGATTGATATAAACTTGTAGAACAATTAGATACTATAAAACCATACATTTCGGAAGATTCGGTAAGGAAAGAATACCCACCCACCCAATACTAACGGGTTGATCAATGAGTCATGTTCCTTGATGGTAGAGCAAAGGGTAGCGAAGTAGGTAAGGTACCCATAATTTCACAAAAACCCAAGTAAGTATTGTATTTTTCACCACGAATACTTAATAGTAACGAAAAATAACGAAAGCTTAAACGAGCAGGTTGGCTGTGCGGTCACGAGGACTAATAAGTTTCGATACTTACACTTTGAAACCATGTCACATAGCATTTTGACAAATTAAACAGTAAGTCACATTAATTACATTATATTGCTCATGACTGTACTGTTTTGTGGATTTTTCATTTTTCTCTCCTATCTACGCGTACAGTTAGGAGAGTATTAGAAACGATGCGTTTTAACGCACACGTTAAAAACTATACGAATTATCGAAAGACGCGTTTCTTTGCTCATATCTACTACCTATCTGTCATACAACAAAAGAGAAATACATTTTCTACCTACTCTCCCATCTGCATAGTAGCACGGAAGGTTCTTGCGCACGCGCCACAATGGTGAAAGATAAGTTACTTGGTGCGCATCGAGCTGTGAACCGAAAGTCTGGTGTTTACATGCGAAATCTACTCCGCATCCCAGTCCGCGTTTGGCCACCACAAGGCACGCTTGTCCAGGATTGGATAGAGTGAACAGGTGTTACGTAATAGTATAATACTAGCGGTTATTGTAAGCTCAAAGCAGTTGTGTCTCTGTTGCATCGACGATCACGTGGTAAATGGAATTGGCATTTGTTTTGGTTGGAGAGGTTGGTGGTGGTATGTAGTGAGGAAGGAATAAGGGATAACAAGTTAATAGATTCTAGAGTAGGTCCTTAAATCAAACTTACTCTTCTTCTATCGTATGGATAGTGAGGTGAATTACCAACCTCATCAACCCTGGTAACTTATTCACTAATAAGTTTGTTTTGTTACGATTTCATATAGTATAAAATCATGCACCCATCCATATGTACCTACGTATTGGAGTAGGTAGAGCATAACTTAGGAGGACACCATCCATCTTCTATTTATCGTCGCTATAAACTTAGTGAAGACGTCGTAAGTGTTGGCAATATCCAACTAATTATATTTTTTATGTATCAAATGGCAACACTTTGTCTCTCTTCTTCTACGATCGACTGCAACGTAACATGTAATTTTTGTATGGCATTATTTCAATATCGTGGTCAACTCAATCGCCGCATTATTTACCATCTACACACCAGCCAGTGCACTACACCTGTATGCGACAGTAAGCAACTTTTTGAAAAAATATATTTTGAACAGCCTCTGTGGTCTAAGTAGTGGTTAGAGCGTTGGGCACACGATCTGGAGCTCCGGGTTCGATTCCTAATGGGGATATTGTCGAAATCACTTTATGATACTGTACTTTGTTTGGTAAGGACATTGCAGGTGTCCGAAAAGTAAGACGATTCCGTGCACGCACGAAGGCACGCTAAGCCATTGGTCCTTCAAAAACCCGCAGTGGAGCAGCGTGGTGGAGTATGCTCCATACCTCCTCCGGTTAATTGAGGGGAGGCCTGTGCCCAGCAGTGGGACGTGTATAGGCTGTTCATGTTATGTTATATGATTTTTGTTAACAGTAAACAATAATATATACACGCAAGTATCAATCCAGGTCGATTATTTTTTGTCTAAATTATTACCACAAATAAAATTTATTGAATTAAATCGAGGTATTTTTACTGAAAATCACATCAGAATGTGAATTTACGAGGTTTACACCATAAGGCCATGTTATGCTCACTTAGGTCTTAACATAACAAATACTTTATTGCGCAAACAGGAAAAAACAAAAGAGAAAAAAGAAAAGGAAAAAGGAAGGAAGGAGAGAAGGTCTTGCTGTAGGCTATAGGTATACTTTGCCAGCGTATCGGCAAATGATTCTTAATTTAGGTACACACATTCAATACTCAATTATTTATTGCATTCCATGAAGTACAATGGGGTGTTACATAATATGAAAACTAAAACATAGACCCTGTAGGGCACAGCAACGTTGAAGGGAAGAGAGGAAGTGTGTATTAAAATTAAAACTTTTAGATTTTTTATATAGATATTTTAGTTTTAGATTCATGTTTTAAGTACTTTGGGATTGATAGAATAGAACATTGCCTATTTCTTTCATTCTATTATGCTTGGAGTGATAAGCAGCGTTGATAACAAACAACCACAATTATAGATAAGGAATAGTAAAAAAAAGATACATTCACCTATTAAATAATATTTCCTAATTGTGGTTTCCGTCGACAAACTATTTCTGGGAAAAAACTTAAATAGGGCAAATTTAATAGATCACATTTGACAGCCCCAAACACATAATAAACGAGGAAAATTAAACCTTCTAACAGTGACGTTAAGGAAACGTCAAATAAATCTATTAAGTTTTCCCCCATTAAATTTAATCTGCTTTCCTTAATTATTTATTACGGACAACTGAATTTAGATACTTTTTAGGATCGTTTCATTTGCTGGGTAAAATCGCAGGATTAAAATTATAGTCTGCGATACGAAAGAAGACCCGCGGGGCGCCAGCGGTGCTCGCCTATTTTTTTTTCGAAGTAGGTTCATTAAAGAGTAGCTATTGTTAACGAAAAGTTGCTTATATTATCCCTGTTGTAAGCGAAATAAATGCGAAAATTATATATTATGTTGCGAAATACGATATGAATGCGAACCTACCTACTGTCATTTTATTCACATCAATGACTTCAATACTAAGCACGTACTTTCCTACCACTTCCTGCACAACAATACAATACAAATACCCAAATAGTAGGTATTCTTTATCGAGCGCATAGAACATAGTGAAATTAAAAATAAATTAATTTTATTGTTCAATGCAAAAAGTCACAGCTCATATCAGAAGGTGCAACACGATATACCTAGTGAAATGCATCGTGATAAGGATCGCATGCGCAAGCGCATTGACCCAGCTTTCAACAATATTGCACATGCACATAGCCTATGAATATTTATAAATAAAACCTAGGTACACTATATCACATATAGATCATCACATAGTACATAGAACCATCATAATTAGATCATCTATACGCATATCTAACATAAACTTAAGTACCTAGGTACTTAGTGATCAATACCGGGCTTAACATGGAGCTAGTATAGCATAATCCGACCCCGGACACTTCACACAAAACACCTTGTTTTACACAGACGCCACACATTGACGTTATCGTACACGCGCATCTGTGTGTGTGACGTTGACGCCCATACGATTGAAGACTAAAGTAAGACCGGGGGGGGGGGGGGTCATAGCTGAGCCGCTGGCGGGGAGCGGAGAGTTGCCGTTCTATACGTAGTCGTTCCTTATTCTATGGCATCACTAAATATACATCTACTTACACCAACATTATAAAGAGGAAAGATTCGTGACTACATGTGTAAAAAGCTATAAAAATTTTGTTCTAAATCCAAAGTTTTAGCCTATTTTTTTGGCATTATAGACGTCAAATCAGTGGCGACAACTGCAACGGTTTACGTGCAAAGATGATTCAACACCCCATCTATTATGTTTCTTTAATCTACTTATCCAATAAAATATACCTAACGTTATTTTTAATAATAGAAAATGGGATAAAGGAGTAGAGTGAATGTTTGTTATTTTGGTGGTAGCCCAGTTGGTAGAACGCTTGCCTCTCAATTTAAAGTCGCAAGTTCGAATCCAGCACAGGCCTAAACCACTGATTGACGAATTTGTTATAGAATTCATGTCTGGATCATAAATTATTATCACGTGCTCAGCGGTGAAAGAAAACATCGTGAGGAAACCCACATTCCCGTGGAATTACGAAACGTCAAACACACATGCATGACGTCATCTTAAACAAAGTGGGTACCAAAAGTATAATTATGTTTGCAATTACTTATCATAAATACCTATTTATTATTTAACGCTAGATAAAATTGCAGTTGAATGTCGTCGTTTCGACTGAAAGCGACAATACATTATCATAATAATTGTACCTATTACTCGTACTTTGAAGACATACCTCCTATTTTATCCCATCATCATCTCCCTAGCATTATCCCGTTTTTCACAGGGTCCGCTTACCTAACCTGAAGATTTGACAGGTCCGGTTTTTTACAGAACCAATTGTCTGTCTGACATTCTAACCCGCGAAGGGAAAACCAGCCCAATACAGGTTAGGTCACATACCTCCAAAAATGCATTTCTCGGGAATATCGGTTTCCTCACGATGTTTTCTTTCACCGCTGAACACGTGATAATCATTTATAATCCAAACATGAATTCGAAAACAAATTCAACAATCATAGGTTTAGGTTTAGGCCTGTGCTGGATTCGAACCTGCGACCTCAAACCGCTCGATCTTCGTATACCTACTACTCATACTACCGCCTAAATTTTAGACTTGCTTTTTAGGCTCTAGAAGATCGTTGGTACCTTACCTACCACAACGTCACGGTATATAGACACAGTATCTCAAGTAGATGAGGTTGGCCTACCTCCGTAGCGAGTTGGAACAGGATGACACAGCGACAGTTACAGATAAGTGTGTAACTGTACCATAATGATAACCGTTTCGATGGGTGCTTCCGTTGATAGAAGTACTTCCATACTTTGGTTGGAATTGGACTTGGTTTGACATAGGTACAATCGGGGGACAGAGAAAATGTGGTGTTATTTGACAGTGATGTGCATTTCTCTATGTTCCCAGTAGGAATGTTGCCGTTGTAAAAACTCTTTAATAAAGGACCCTCACCGCTTTCCTTTTTCAATTTGTTCTTTTTTGTACTCTGGTCTTATCTGCCTAAAAGTTAGGTAACAATGCTCTTTATACTTAAGTTTTTCGCTTTTTACTGCAGGGAACGTTCCCAAACCGCACATCATTGTATTTGACAGTTCTAAAATAGTGCTACATCCGGGATTGTTTATTTATTCACCATCTGTTTTACCTAAACATAATTATTGTTTTGTTTTAAGCGAAAGTTGATGGTAGGGCTGACAGAGGAAGACCTACAAGGACTTCATCATCATCAGCCCATTAACGTCCCCACTGCTGGGGCACGGGCCTTCCCTATGGATGGATAGGGAGATCGGGCCTTAAACCGTCACGCGGGCCCAGTGCGGATTGATGGTTATTAACGACTGCTAATGCAGCCGGGACCAACGGCTTAACGTGCCTTCCGAAGCATGGAGGAGCTCGAGATGAAAACTTTTTTTTTGTGGTCACCCATCCTATGACCGGCCTTTGCGAAAGTTGCTTAACTTTAACAATCGCAGACCGAGCGCGTTTACCACTGCGCCACCGAGCTCCTCAATTGACCAAATTGGAGATGTCCTTAGAAAAAGTTGAATACGATCTACTCTGAACCGGCGCGCGTGTATGGAGCGATTGATGAATGTGGAGGATGCAAGACAAGTGTGTTAGGATCGAAGCAAATGGAATTCTTCTCTGCTTCCCCCGGTGGGAAATAGGCGTGAGTTTATGTATGTATGTATGTTTTACCTAAGTAAATTATTCGAAAAAGTAGTATTAGATACGTATCAGAACTCCTGATAGTCCTATTCGGAGAACGCATGAATTAGGTATATCAGAGTCACGGTTTCCAATCCCGGCTGGGGGTAAACCGCTGAATTCGACTTTATGAGTTTGAATTCATATTTGGACCATAGATAACTGATGTCACGTGGTTTCCAGGGTTTGTCCCCGGTTAACTCGCTCCTTATTACATGGTACTTCGCTGGTGAGGAGTGGGAATATAACTAGTATAAGTATACTACGCCTCTGCCTATCCCGTCAGGGATGCAGGCGTGATGTTATGGTATGTTAGGTGTCTTAAGCGGTGATTTTATGGAACGCAATATTTCACCATACTAATATAATGCAGGTTAGTAGGTACGTAATCTGAATATTAGATCACATAGCTTTATTTCTAAGTACCTAATTGCCGGGTGTTACAATTACAAAGTTTATAATTCAATTAAGAAAGAATATCATTAAGTAACTGTGAAAAATATGTGCAAATTACCTAAACGATTCAGATACATTGTTACTTTACTATTATGAAGTTTTCTTTGACTTAGATTTTACGTAGCCACGTAATCACTAATCGGAAAGCCTGCTGGAGTTGCGCTGGTAATCCCTATTAGAGCTGAACGAGAAGTCCCCAGAACACATTTTACAGCCACACTAAGTTTTTCATTATCAAAGAATTATCGAATGTAAATACTATTAAACTACCTTAGACTATAGCGTACCCTCACCAATACGCTTGTTTATAATGACCTACATAACAGGACCCAAAAACCTCCAAAAATAAACGAGATTGTGTAACATCTAAGACAATGACGCAAATAACGTTGCATGGAGTACAATAAATCGCCAATAGGAACAATGGGAGTGAGTGAAAGTGCAACCTAACCACCGGACCGTTGTGCCTCCTCTATTGTTGTGGAGTCATTGTTTTACTGGTCCTTGACGCAACCGGATCACGATTAGAATCCCGGCTTCCCTATTAATTAGTAACGTCAATTAACACTAGATATTTCGAACGAAAGTGTCGATAATCGATTTTGAAGAAGCCGCTGTTTTGATTGTAGTTATTGCTGTGTTGATGTGGGGAAAGTAGTTAGATTAGATATAGGTAAAAATAAAACACCTTTTTGAAGTTGTAAGCACAAGCGAAGATTGAGCTCAATTTCCCTACGGACGATGAACTAGAAGAAAAACATCGGCAGTTTAGCCGTTCTGCACTACATTTTGGCAATCGGTTTATTAAGGAGACAAGATTTACCTACCGCCGAACTATTATTCTTTTTAGACCTCGTCCAAAAGTAACACTCATCAGCAACAAACGAGGTACCATAAAATAATAACAACATAAGTCCACGTTCTAAGCTGTACAGAGGTACATCCATCGTAAGATGAACTAACCCACACCTCACCGAGCTTTCTTTTAGACACAAAAATACCGAAATGTTCTAAAATAGAAACATTAATTTTCAGGTGTACCATCGGAGAAGGCAATCTCCTAATTGAGCATGCTACAATGACTGTCTCAGACGAAGCAGAGGAATGGATTTCAAAGTGGAAACGACGCTCCTATGGCTCATTCTCGTGATAAATGCACTTGTGACAGCACAATCCACAATATGCCCGATTCCGGAAACGATACTTCCATGCATATGCACGAACAGAAACGAAGATATTCAGATATGGTATTTGAAACCCATTACTTGATTAAATTTTAGACATGGCCAATAACAAAGTATATGTCGTGTTTCCAGCTGTTCACGGACACGACAGCAATTTTACTTACGTACTTTTTATAATTACCTAACTATACCTTTAATGTTTTGTTATAGGTGCACACACAGCGATTTGCCGCAAGTTGTCAAGGGAGTCCAGAAAGTTGGAGATTACATCAGAAAGCCAATAGATGAACTCATAATTGAAAATAATTACCTCCCATCGCTACCAGGGAAGATATTCCAAAATGTGAAAATACTCCGCTTGATGTTACGTCACAATGGTCTCGAAAGAGTATCCGCAGCATGGTTGGAAACGCAAGAAGCAAACTTGGTAGAAATATACATAGTCGAAAATGATTTGAGAAATGTACCCGCTGAGAGCCTAATGAAACTACAAAATCTACAAGCAGTTACGATCGAATCACAAAATCTGAAACGGATACCAGCTCTACTAAACATGCCAAAACTAAGATATGTGAACATACAGTCGGAAAGTTTGATTGCTGTAAATGAGCATACATTTGAAAATCTACCAATTCTGGAAAGGTTGTTTATAAGGGGAAGTCCAAACCTTAGAATTCTGAAGGAAAATGCGCTGTATAACTTACCTAAACTGCGTAGACTTGAAATAACAGACTGTGGCATCAATCTTATACACATGAGGGCTCTGTCTCTACTGCCTACATTATCGGAACTATCGTTGAGTAACAATAAAATTAACGATGCTACAATGGTCGGCCGTGCTACGAGAGACTTGCCAAATCTCACACTTCTAAATCTCAATCATAATCTTATTGATAAACTAAACGAAGGAGCTTTTGTCGATCAGCCTATGCTGGAGAAACTATATCTATCAAACAACAACATAAATATTATACACCATGGAGCATTTCATAGAGTCCCTAAACTCAGAATTGTTGACCTTAATTATAACCAAATTAGTCAAATACACCCTGAATCATTTTTACAGCAATCCGGTAGTGGCGTAGAAGAGCTTACTCTGATCGGGAACCAAATTATGCATATTTCAGAATTTCGAGCGTTACTTGATGCATTACCTCGCTTGCGATTTCTTGATATGAGCGATAACTTGTTGCAAGAAATTCCTAGAGGCGCTCTACGAGGCCATCCGAATTTAGAGCGGTTACACTTGAACAAAAACAACATTAAATTCATCCAAGCAGACGCGTTTATGACTATGCCTGCGTTGCGAGAGTTACACTTGAGAAATAATTCGCTCACTGACATGATTGAAGGTCCATTTTGGAATCTGCCAGCATTAAAAGGTTTAGATTTGTCTTACAATTTATTCCAACGATTACAACCCAAACTGTTATTCAACCTGCCATCTCTACGGCGAATTAACTTTAGTAACAATCAGCTGGCCATTATAGACCCCATAACATTCATGCAAACACCGTTGTTAGAGTTTATCAATATTTCTTCAAATGCTCTCGTTTCTACACATCCAGCGACATTTAGAAACTTGGAGAATCTCTACGAATTGGATGTTAGTTCGAACAGACTAGTAGAATTTGTTCCTGGTTTGCCTAGAGGATTAGAAAAACTTTATTTACAGAAGAATCAAATAACAAACTTGCCCATGCCACCATCACCAGACCTAGATCTGCCTTCTTTAAGAACTTTAGATATTTCAAACAATGGAATTCAAAAAGTGCCACACAATAGTATGAAAACACTTCATAACCTACGCAGATTTTATATGAAACGAAATGGTTTAAGGCAAATCGACGTCACAACGTTCTCGGACTTAGGCCAGTTAGAAGTACTAGATTTGAGCGATAACCAAATAATTTCGATTCACCCTAAAAGCTTCAGTAACATGGCAAATTTAAAGCAAGTAAATTTACATGGGAATACAATAGAAAACTTTGACTTTGTTGCGATTAAAGATAATGCTGTGTTATCAACTTTAGACTTCAGTAAAAACAAACTGAAGAGCATCAGTCCAAATATTGTAAACAAAGCTTTAGATGTCGAAGTCTTAAATATTTCATCAAATCATCTCAACGAATTACCCGTGACATTAAATATGCTGCCTAAATTGAAGATTTTAGATGCCAGTTACAATCATATTAAGCGATTTGATGGAAACACGATAAACAACATACATTCTTTAACAGGTATAAAAATGCCTAACAACAAGTTGACTGAGATACGCACTGGTACTTTCAGAGATCTGAGAGATCTAGAAACGATTGATTTAGACAATAATCAAATTGAAATTATTCACGCAAAAGCGATTGAAAATCTTCCAAACTTGGTGGCAATTCATCTGAGTCGAAACCACATCGTTGACTTGCCTGACCGCGTGTTTTCTAATCTGCCTAAGTTGAGGATAATAGAGATGCAAGGCAACCGACTGCAGTTTATATCAGTTCGAGCTTTCGAGAACATTCCATTGGTTCAGTACATGAATTTAAGCAATAATCAGCTGACTAACATCGATAGCTCGGGATTAAGGCAATTGTCATCTTTGGAAGTGTTAGATCTGAGTCTTAACAGACTGACGCAAATAACGAGAGCCACATTCCAATACATGGAGTGGTTGGTAGAATTGAATTTAGATAACAACCACATTTGTCATGTTGGTGGTCAGCCATTCGATTTTATGCCAAGACTAAAAGTTTTGTCACTACGTAATAACAAATTAACAACGGTGTCTGAGCCAACTTTTGCGAAGTTGCGAAATAACATCGCCATTTTGGACATGGATGGTGAGTGATTTATATTATTTCGTAAATAAATTATTGTTCTCACTTTTTGTTAATTAACATTTGTTATTTTGTTAACAGGCAATCCTCTCGTGTGCAACTGCAGAATAATATGGCTGAAATCTTGGCTGTCTGAATCATCGTCTATTGGACCGAAATGTGCGGATGGAACCTACGTTAAAGGAATGCCATTTTCAAGAGACGATTGTGTAAATGCACCAGTTAGTAATGAAGACTTAAGGTCGTGCGTAACACACGAAAATGAAGCACTGCTCCCCAACTTGGCAACGTCGCAAGTATTTTCATCATTGGATAAGATAAAAGACTATGCAACGCAAATCAGAAATAACTATCAGATTAATAAAATTACGAATAGACCATCACCTGAAGAATCCGAGTATTTCTATGACGAGTACGTCGATTATCCTTACAACGAGACATTAATCGATGGTCTTAACAACGAAGTCAATCAGATACAGAATACGAATCGATCGCAAACTCTTGGACAAACTCCTACAATCTATGCCGGTATGAAGAATAATATGGGAAATAAAAACACAGTCGCGACCACTAGCAAGCCTCCTACTGGAGGATTCACATTCTTCGGCATGCCTTTACCTTCCATTGACATGGGGAAGCTGTTGAATACTGGTCGCAAAGCAGACTGGACTGAAAACAAGAACCAAAACGGAAATAAATACCATACACCAGATACACCTAAGTTCGAAACTGGAGGTTTTGAACCAGTACTACCAACGACAGCTGGTGGGTTCACACCAATATTGAACCCTGCCATTAATATGACACACAACATTCTTAACAGTCAAGGTGGAAGTAATTATAGCATGGGAGGAAATGTTCAGCAGAGTATAGCAGTGGACTCTTCAAAACCACCAGTCAAAATAGTACAAAGTAACACAACTCATCAAAAGATGAAGAGCGAAATCCACGAACTTCAGGCTTATCTGGACGACGATAACAGTACACATATTGCCTACAACAGAACTAAAAATGTAGAAGAACAGAAGAGTGATCCTATCAACTTGAGCAAATACAATATGATGGAGTCAAACCTTACTATAACTCAGGTGACAGAGAAGGAAGGAATACTGATTACTACAGACACAAGCCATGATATGTCATTACAAGCATGGATGGAGACTAGTACTGTGTCATATGGATCTTCCACTCCAGTGACTTCTAAGCCTCCTATCAAAAAACATGTGGATAACATTGAGAACCAGCCTACAGCATTATCAGCTGTTCTGGTGCCAAATAATGAAGAATTAATAAGAAGAAACTACAGTAAGAGACCAGCTACTATCACCAAAGTAAACATGCCTCATGTAGAGCATTATGATTTAAGAGATAACTACTCACCAGTGATAAACAGAGAAGCGAAAACTAGATTTACAGAACCTTTAAACCCCGTGAACACAAGAACGAAACAATCCGATGGAAAAGACTGGTATTACAAAAATTATAATAATTCTAATTTAGAGCCTTACATTGCCCCTGGGGTGCACACCACCAATAGAAGCTTTCAGATTAATAAATCAGCTGTTATATTATATCATATGATCTGTTATATAATTTGTAGATTTATATAAACAGAATAATACATTATCACATGAGTTAATGTACTGTAAACAATCCTTAGTGCAGTAGGTATGTTTGACTTTTAGAATGGGTTTGAATTAAAATAAATGTGTTATATAAACTTACTATTTTTTTATTCACCAGTCAGAAGACAATTCAACAACATTACATAAATAGTAAATTAACTACCTACTTACAATTTTCAAAATGTTTTTTTAACTTCTCCAAAGCTCTGTATCTATGAGATATTTTATTTTTCTCTTCCTTTGGTAGTTCACCGTATGTTTTGTCATAGCCTTCTGGCTGGAATATGCAGTCCCAGCCGAAATCCGTGCAGCCTCTCGGAGACACGATGGTACCCTTCGTTCTCCCTTGGAACAACATAACATTGTCATCATCACATGTTCCATCACAGTATGCGAATGTGCACACTGCTTCAGCACTTTTATCCTCCCAGCCTGACAACATTCTATGAACTCCCTCTGGCTGCAACTTTTCTAGGAACCATTTGATGTAAGGGCCAGGCAAGCCTTGCATAGCGTTGAAGCATAGCGCAGTATCTTCCACGAGAACGCGACTTTTCAGACGCCGCGCCGCTTCTTGGCACTTCTTCACAGAAACCTCCTCAAGGTCTCCCTGGAGCTCCGGTAAATCTAACTTGTGACTAATTATTTGAAACGGAAAGGTGTTCCCCACAATGGCTCGCAGCTCTTCTAACTTCCTTGCATTACCAGTAACGAAGGTTATATCATGACACTTATCAGACATTTTTGGTATAGTTCTCTGTGAGACGTACAAATTGAAGTGACAACTATTAGCAAATGATGTAAAAATGCGAGACTGTGAGCATTTTATCGTGGTTTTTAGCATTAACTTAACCACAAAACTTTTGAATTTTGGTAAATTTGTCATTCAACAATATTTTGAATATGACAAAAGAACGAATTATTGAATGCAATTGAACGAATGATTGTTTGATTATCATTTTTTTAATTTTTGGCCTGGTTACAAAGACCTTTAGGCCATTGTATGATTGGAAACGTTCGGATGTTCGGATAGTATCCGAACATGGTATCCGACGGATACATTTCTACGTGTATCGGTGTATCCGACGGATACACCGATACACGTAGAAACAACGTAGAAATTCTTTCATAGACAATACAAAGTGTTTTCGTTGAATTCACTTTTGCTATAAAAATAAGAGTGAAAGAGAAAATGCTATATAAAATACCTGTTGTGTACTCATTTTAACTCGGTAGCATGTGATGAAAGTAAAACGCATTTTACTTCTTACACGATCATAGACAGAAAATGACTGTCAAATTTTAGTTTTGGTTTCGATTTTGATCGGCGAATCTAACTTCGTTATTGTAGAAACTTGTAATAAATTAAACATATTTCTGGTGGTAATTTAGTTTATCTGTAGTGTCTTCAATTAGAGTTTAGTAGTTTTATTTAGAAGTAATCTATTTAGCACCGATCTAACAATGCCTAGTCAAGAGGTAGTGACTACGAAAGTAGTGGTTCATCCATTGGTTCTACTTAGCGTCGTGGACCATTTCAATCGGATGGGCAAAATTGGCAACCAGAAGCGAGTTGTGGGAGTTCTTCTAGGCTGCTGGAGAGCTAAAGGAGTTTTAGACGTGTCAAACAGTTTTGCAGGTTAGTTACTATACATTCTAAGTTTAATCGTACTTTTATGATGTAAGTGAGCTATAAAGGTAGCGCATAATTAGTGCAAATTCCAGTGAAATGTGAAATTAATATACAGAAACTCCTTGTCATGATTACTGCAGGTGTTGAATAACAATGGAGGTCAGTGACATTAAAGTAATTTAGAAAGAAATACAACAATCATGTTTGTTGTCTAACTGTGTACTAACTCCACATATAGATCAAATATGAGGTTACTGTGTGTCTAACTTTCTTACTCCTATTCTGTTCATTCAACCATGTTTTTTCTCATTTCAGTACCATTTGATGAGGATGACAAAGACAAAAGTGTGTGGTTCTTGGATCACGATTACTTAGAAAACATGTATGGCATGTTCAAGAAAGTGAATGCCCGGGAGAAGGTTGTGGGCTGGTACCACACCGGTCCTAAACTCCACCAGAATGATGTGGCCATTAATGAGCTGATCAGACGCTACTGCCCTAACTCTGTCCTTGTCATAATTGATGCCAAGCCTAAGGACCTTGGCTTGCCCACTGAGGCTTACCGAGCTGTTGAAGAGGTCCATGATGATGGCAGTCCAACCACTAGGACTTTTGAGCATGTACCGAGTGAGATTGGTGCTGAGGAGGCAGAGGAAGTTGGTGTAGAACATTTGTTGAGAGATATCAAGGACACGACGGTTGGCAGCCTCTCCCAGCGCATCACCAACCAGCTGCTTGGTCTGCGAGGCTTGCACTCACAGCTGAGTGAAATCAGAGACTACCTTATCCAAGTAGGCCAGGGCTCCTTGCCAATGAACCACCAGATCATCTACCAGCTGCAGGATATCTTCAATTTACTGCCTGACATTGCCAGTGACAACTTTATTGACAACCTGTACATCAAGACTAATGATCAGTCTCTTGTTGTGTACCTGGCAGCTCTTGTCCGGTCCATCATAGCCCTCCACAACCTCATTAACAATAAGATTACAAACAGAGATGCTGAAGAAGGCAAGAAAGAAGAAGCAAAAGATAAGAAAGATAAAAAAGACGACAAAGATGACAAGAAAACAGAAGACAAAGTGAAAGCTGAAAAGAAAGAAAAAGATGAGAAGAAAAAGTAATTTAGAATCGTCATTAGTTTAAGTTGTTTGTAATGCTGAATTATTTTTAAATAAATTGTATTTACTAACTTCAATTGACTGTATGAATTGTATTTGTACCTCAAAATTGAATCCAGGTTTTTTATCCTGGCCTGATAGCTCTTGATAACAAATCTTTAGATATTTAATAGTCAGGTTTGGTGAATGGAGACTGCCTCCATAGGTAATATGCATCTTCTGTTAAATTTGTCTTTATGCAATATCCTTTCTAAAATTGGAGTTTCATTATCTTGAAACAAAAGAAGCATAAATTTTTATACATTTCATTTTGTACTTGAAGCTGGCTCTCACAAAAAAATACACTATCATACAAAATTCACAAAGAACAAGAAAACTGTACCTATAATAAAAACCCACCTAATCAATAATTGGAATTCATGCCTTCTATATAAGTTTATCAGATTTACAATAAAATTCATTTGACATAGTTAATCAGATTACATATTTAGTCTATTAGTGTGCATTATTAATATATCTGTGGTGGTAATAGCGGAAATTCGAACACATACAATACAATTATCTGGAAATATTTGTGATAAGGTGTATTTGTATCTATCGAGTTGTGATAAGACGTTGTTAATATTGATAACCTGCTACAGTACTGACATGATTGCTACACTGTTTTTACATGTAGAATGTAGAGTGAAAGAGTTTGGTATTTTGTGAGGTGAATCTCAAAAGTGGTTCAAAATGGCTGATAAAGTCCGCTTAGCGGTGAGTCTTGTTTTAATTAATTAGTGTAAATTGATGATCTTATAAAAGATTATTATTTATGTATGGTAGGTAGGTACTTGCGCACCCTTATCTTTTCACATGTTCTATGCTGTAGTTAATAATGCCTATTGAAGGATTACAACCTACTTAATTGTGTAAGTACCTGCTTAGATATATTTTATCATAGATTCTCAACCAGTTGTCCGCGAGAGCTAAAATATGGTTCGAGAAAGATTTCAAACTTTGAATGAATAGAGTAGTTTCAAACTCAATTCAAACTAGTCAAATCAGTTACTTTTTACTAAACGTCAAAACTTGTATTTGTATAAAAATGCAACCTGTGACGTCATAGAAAACGTGACAAAATGTCGCACTTATTATTACATTTTTCTTTATTAAAATTCATAAAGAGTTAAATAGAAAAAAAAACGTTTCTGTCACCTTTAGATCTCTCTTTATTTAGTTATTAGAATTTCATAATTTATCTTTGACCTAGGTCAACTAACCAATTTGACGATTATTTACAATAATATTTCCGTTTCCGGTTAGGATTTATTTTTAGATTGATGCTGTTTATTTTGTAGTTGCTAATAAAAATGAAATCAAATTGAATCAGTGATTCATAAGAATTATGAATAGATAAGTAGTATGTAAGCCTAAATTGAAAGAGTAGGTAAGTACTATGACTATGATTACTACATTACCTACTTTATATTTCCACTTTTAACATTTTAGTAGGAACTTGCAATATTACATTCTATTATTGGAAACCCAGCCCTTATTTATTACCTACATTGAACCAAGCAACAATAATCAGTTAGTAATAAAGAACTTCATGTTATCCCTTATCTTTATTTTGCGTATAAAATATAGTTAGGGGGTATCCCAAACCCACAGTTTTTGAAATACTTTCTTTTATTTCAGGATTTAATCTGGCTAAAGCCAGAAGGGAAGTCGGAATTCGACATCCCAGTGGCAGTGAAAGTGCTAAACAGTTCAGGTAACTTGATACAAGTCCAAGATGATGACGGGAAGGTATACTCTACATCGATACAAAATGTGATCAAACCGCTTCACGTTACCTCCATTAATGGAGTGGAAGACATGATCACGTTGGGAGAACTGCAGGAGTACACTATCCTGCGAAATCTTCACATACGATACCTCAAGCAGTTGATTTACGTAAGTTATTTGTCGTATTTACAAAAGTTATAAGAAGATTCAACATAATAATATAGGTACGATAAGCTGCAAAAGTCCAATCAGTTTCTTGCAAAGTAATAAATTAACTGGTTACACATCGTTTCTGTAATAGACCAAAAACATAATTTTATAATTATATGACAACATGGTTCATAATTTTACCACTGTTTACAAATAATTCGCTGGGCTCAGTGACTGAATTATTGCTCTTTGATTGTACCTCCATCGTCGCCATATAGTGAACATCTCGCAAGCGTCTTTTTGAAAAAAAAAAAAACCACATGCTCATACTGTGATTTTTGTTAATAAAACCTCGCGGCGTGTCTACGGTAGTTTCAATCTAAAGTAGGTAGGTAGTCTCAGAATTTACCTTGAATGAAAGTAGCGTTTTGTTTGGTAGATAGATAAAATCTTTATTGAATGAATGATTTTTCAAAAAGGCGCTTAATAGATTTTGCCTATAAGCTGAAGGGGGGAGGGGTTCTTCTTGTTTTTACCCCCTTTGACTGGCAGGCCATCACTGTGTTGACTGTCCTACTTCTTACACTTATACCAACCCGCAGTGGTTGAGTACGCTCCGCGAGGCCATTCGTTTAAAGACGGTACGACCTAGCTATGACCCAGTGGGTGGGACATTATAGAATGTTTAATTGTGTATTAAAAAAAATATATGATTAGGTATTTTGAATCTGTATCGACAACATAGACTGAAACCCATTTCATTACATACCTATCATTCGTTTATTAGAACATACATATCATTGATTTCTTTAAAAGATTTATGATACGGATATAAGTTTTGGTTTGGAAGAGGAAGGCATAGGCGTACATGCTGCGATCCGATCCATTTTTAAAGAAAGGCTTGGTCCAGGTTACTCAAAACTGACGCGCATGCATGAAGTGTTTTGATGAGAGTGGAAGAAGCGAAAGTCTCTCTCTGCCTACCCCAACGGGAAATAGGCGTGATCTTATATACGTATGTAATTATTTCGATTATTTTACAGACATACACAGGCTCCATGTTGATTGCGATTAATCCCTACGAAATACTACCCATTTACACCATGGACCAAATACATTTCTATCAAGATAAAAATGTGTCGGATATGCCGCCTCACATATTCGCTATCGGAGAAAGTTCGTACAGGGAATTGATGGACACAACTTCCAACCAGTGCATAGTCATCAGGTATGTTGTAGATATCCTATAAAGATGTGTAGGAGAGGAGGAGAAAAGGAGAGGAGTTCAGCATGTAAAAGAGATCTTTTATGCTGTACATCATATAACACCTTCAGCTGCTTATTTTCCCGCTTGTCGTAAAACCGACAGACGGATGACGAAAAATTTGATGCACCATTATGGAATTGATCTTACCATACATGTTGTTCATCTTCAACGATCGTAAAAGTTGTCTTCAGATTACTCGTAGCTCTGCCTACCCCATTAGGGATTAACGGCATGAGTTGATATCTATATCTTGTACAATAATTTAACACGCTGTATTATTTTGACGTCGGAAAGGAATGTATGTAAAAAATATTTAATTTTCAGTGGCGAAAGTGGTGCTGGAAAAACAGAAAGCACCAAGTTGCTTCTTCAATACCTGGCAGCGGCAAGCGGCAAACATTCATGGATTGAACAACAAATTCAGGAAACAAATCCAGTCTTGGAAGCGTTCGGCAACGCTAAGACTGTGAGGAACGACAATTCGTCCAGATTCGGAAAGTACATCAACATTTACTTTAGTAAAAAAGGAGTTATAGAGGGAGGAAACATAGAACAATATCTTCTGGAGAAATCCCGTATTGTTTTCCAAAACAAAGGAGAAAGGAACTATCACATTTTCTACTCGGTGGTCGCTGGCTTATCAGCTGAGGAAAAAAGGAAGCTGGAGTTAACACACCCAGCTGACTACGCTTATCTAAACTCGGGCAACATGCTCACATGCGATGGAAGAAATGATGGTTTAGAGTTTGCCGATATACGATCGGCTTTCAAGGTTCTCAATTTCTCCGACAATGACGTCTGGGGGATATTCAGTCTTCTGGCAGCAATTCTGCATTTAGGAAACCTAAAATTCAAGTCGTACAATTTCAATAACATCGAATCTTCTGAAGTGGCCGACGCCACCAACGCTAACAGAATAGCAAATCTGTTGGGGGTTAACAAAACAAAGTTTTGTGAGGCTTTGACTAGAAAAACTTTAGTTGTACAAGGGGACAAGGTCGTCTCCACAATCACTCCGGCAGCAGCTGTCGAAGGGAGAGATGCTCTTGTCAAAGCGATTTATGGGCACATATTCGAATACATCGTTGAGATGATCAACAAAACTTTGTACAAAGACCAACATCTCTCCAGTGGTTCTGTTGGAATATTGGATATATTTGGATTTGAAAATTTCGACAGCAATAGTTTCGAGCAGTTGTGTATTAATTATGCAAATGAGAACTTGCAGCAGTTCTTCGTGAGACATATTTTCAAGCTTGAGCAAGAGCAGTATGAGAAGGAAGGTATCACCTGGACCAATATAAATTACATAGACAACCAGGAAAACCTCGACGTAATAGGATTGAAACCGATGAACCTTCTGTCACTTATTGACGAAGAGTCGAAGTTCCCTAAAGGCACTGACATAACATTATTGTCGAAATTGCACAACAACCACTCAAACAAGGGTTGTTACATCACACCGAAGTCTACCCACGAGCACCGGTTCGGTGTGAAACACTTTGCTGGGGACGTATTTTACGAAGTTAAAGGTAAGTACTTTTTTGTTAATCGCACACATTTTCTAAGTGATATAACAAAAGTAAGTATAACAAGATTTAAATTTCAGGTTTCCTTGACAAAAACAGAGACATGTTAACAGTCGACGTCAAGGAAATGATTATGGAATCCAGCAACGGATTTTTGAAAGATTTGTTTTCGACTGAAGCAGCTCCGTCACCGAGTGGAACTAGGAAAACTGTTTCATTGAGTCACCAGTTCAAGACCTCTTTAGAGGCTCTTATGAAAACTTTGTATGCGAGACATCCCTTCTTTGTGCGATGTATTAAGCCCAATGAGTTCAAAAAACCTAAGGTATCTAAGTCAGAACTATTTTTCAAATCCAAACTGCCAGTTAATTGATCCTCACTAATAATATTATTGTATTGCAGCTTCTAGACCGCGCCTTATGTGTGCGTCAATTGCGTTACGCCGGTTTAATGGAAACAGCAAAAATTCGACAGGCTGGATATCCAATACGTTACTCGTATGCCGAGTTTGTATATCGGTATCGGCTTGTGGTACCAGACATTCCTCCAGCAGAGAAGACAGATTGCAAAGAAGCTACGAAGAAAATCTGTACACGAGTTTTAAAGGATCAAGAATTCCGCCTCGGACACACAAAAGTATTCTTGAAAGACACTCATGACGCCATCCTGGAGGAGCTCCGACATAAAGTGCTCATAACAGCCGTAATCAAAGTACAAGCGAATGCGCGAAGGTTTATTTTGCGGAGGAGGTTCTTGAGAATGAGAGCTGCTGCAATTACAGTACAGAAACATTACCGCGCGCGTGGCTTCAGAAACAGATACCTGGTCATGAGGAGAGGTTACCTGCGCTTACAAGCAGTCATCCGATCTAGAGAGTTGAAAAAAACATTTGTGAATTTGAGAATTTTCTTCAGAAAATTTCAAGCTCAGTGCAAAGGTTACCTAGTCAGGAAGTTAATAAAAGAGAAAGGTCACATTATGAAAGCAAAATTTGCTCAATTCAAAAAGGAGAGAGAAGAGCTTTTGCGTTCGGGTGAAGATCTTAAAGCTGTGGAAGAGAATTATGAGAAGCAAGTAACTGAACTGATGAGGTCTATATGGATCGTTAAAGAGGCAGTAGCGCCACCAAATAACGAACAGAACATATCTGTTATAGACGACCGATACGTGGACGACGTTTTTGGATTCCTAAAAGACACTGCGACGCCGGCTGGCACGGTACGCGGAACAGGTTTCGGAGTGGTGAGTTACATTTCAATAACCATCTATATACTGTAGAATGTTGCGTTAGCTAACTCAGTGAACTGCTTAAATTCTTTCAGACTACAACCGCGAAACCTCAGTTGTCTTCCGTAATACCAATACCACAAGACGCAGAAGAAGAAACTTTCGACGAATATAACTTCAGGAAATTCGCTGCAACCTATTTCCTTGGCAACACAAGTCACCAATATTCGAGGAAACCTTTAAAACAGTCCCTGTTGGAACTACCCTCTTTCATGGATACTGTTGCAGCTCAGGCTTTGTGGATCACTATATTAAGGTTCATGGGAGATATGGCAGAACCTAAATATGTGGATGATAAGATTGACAATGTACCTGTTATGACCAAACTGACTGATACTGTCGGTCGCGCTTTCCAGAAGAGTAAGGAATTTGAGGTATGTTTAGTGCTTTTATTCCTGAAACAGTTTTATGTTATGATGTACGATTTTATGATAAATATTCTATTTTGATAGGAACTTTTAGCAAACAACAACAATTACCAGGGCAGTAAGCAGAAAATGATACAGAAGACCTTGAAACGTCAAACAAAGTTAAACGAAGAACTAGTGAGAAACCTCGTGAATGATGAAACGACAAATGAAATGTACAACAGTTGGCTTAATGAAAGACGAAGCACTAATTTGGAAAAGCTTCATTTCATAATTGGACATGGATTGATAAGGAAAGAGCTACGGTAAATTTTAGATATTTTTTATCTAAAACTATCTTCATCGTTCGAAATGTACCTATCTAACTGTTATTTCTTTTCACAGAGACGAAATCTTCTGCCAGTTGTGTAAGCAGCTTACTAACAATCCTTCAAAGGCATCACATGCACGTGGTTGGATATTGCTATCTCTCTGTGTTGGGTGTTTCCCTCCTTCAGAAAGATTTGTGAAATACTTGCGCGCGTTCCTGCGCAGTGGCCCACCAGGATATGCTCCATATTGTGAAGGTAGACTTGTCAGGACTTTCAAAAATGGTCCAAGAACTCAACCACCCAGCTGGTTAGAACTACAAGCCACAAAAACTAAAAAGCCCGTCCTCTTAACCGTCACATTAATGGATGAATCAATGAAAACTATACAATCAGACTCAGCAACTACTGCCGAAGAAATATGCCAACAGATTGCAGATAGTATCAGTTTGACCGATATGTTTGGATTTTCACTGTACATAACTCTATACGATAAAGTTCTTTCGCTGGGGAGTGATGGAGAACATATTATGGATGCAATTTCACAATGCGAACAATTTGCTAAGGAACAAGGCACTCCAGAGAAAAGTGCTCCGTGGAGATTGTTCTATCGTAAAGAAGTGTTTACTCCGTGGCATAATCCAACTGAAGATAATGTGGCGACCAATTTAATATATCACCAGGTTGCAAAGGGAGTGAAATTCGGCGAGTATCGATGTGACGCAGAAAGGGACTTGGCTATGATTGCAGCTCAACAACACTATATCGAATATGGCCCACGTCTTGAACCCAATGTATTGCGAAAGGTAATCGTAAACTATATACCAAATCAATTCATTCAATCAAATGACGCTGCTCTAACGAAGTGGGAGCATCTAGTGACAAAGGCGTTTGAAAAGTCTTCAAGTATACAGTCAAAAGTGGACCCCATGAGGTGTAAAGAGGATATTGTCATATTTGCAAAACTAAAGTGGCCTATGCTGTTTTCAAAATTCTTTGAAGCGATGAAAATTAAAGGTGATACTATAAATAAAGACCTTATCATAATCGCTGTGAACTGGACTGGAATATATTTTGTGGACCAACTAGAGCACATTCTACTTGAAATGTCATTCGCTGAAGTAACTTACGTCGCATACAGTGAAGATGAAGAATTTGATAACGTCGGTAGAATAACTATTAGAACAATACAACAGGAGGAGTTTGTGTTCCAAAGTGTAGACGCTCGTGAAATGACTTCGCTGGTCATATACCTCATTGATGGACTGAAAAGGCGATCAATTTACGTTGTGGCCCAGATGGATTCACAAGGGTATAGTGACGCTTCATCTTTCTTGCAATATAAAAAAGGCGATCTTATTACCCTCTTACAAGATTGCACGGGTGAAACCCTACTGAACTCTACATGGGGTCATGGCCAATGTAACGGGCAAGAAGGACTATTCCCCACAGAGCAGGTATACATTCTGCCAACTATGACTGTACCATCAAGTGCTATTCTGGAAAGCTTCAAGAAAAGTAATATTAGTAATGACAAGAAAAACAATTCAAAATACAACACTATTCAGAGAAAACGAATGTACACGTTGGAGAAATTCGCAAAAGAATTCTTCAGGGACAAAGATTACGATATGAACTCTTCTGTATCAAGGAAGTCCACTTTAGTCACAGCAAAAAAATCTGTATCAGGAGATCTGTGGGCTCACACTCGTGATCCGATCCGTAAACCGTTACTAAAAAAACTTCAAGGTGACGAGAAACTTGGTAAGAACGCGGTCGCTGCATTCTTCGCAATCCTGAAATACATGGGAGATATGCCAGCACCAAAGGCAAGATCAGTAACAGAATATACGGACGAGATATTTAGAGCTGCTGTAACTGAGCCCACTTTGCGAGACGAAATATATTGTCAGATCATGAAACAACTGACGAATAACAGAATACAACTCAGCGAGGAAAGAGGCTGGGAACTGATGTGGTTGGCGACCGGCGTGTTTGCTTGTGGTCAGTTACTGATGAAGGAATTAGTAGAATTCCTTAAGACACGGCCTCATCCCATCGCTAAAGAATGCTTGAAGCGCGTCTTTAGGATACAGAAGAGCGGCTCAAGAATATACGCTCCCTATGTCGTTGAAGTGGAAGCTATACAGCACAGAAGTATGCAGATTTATCACAAGGTATACTTCCCTGACGACACCGATGAAGCGTTTGAAGTTGAGTCGTCTACTAAAGCAAGGGACCTATGTGAGCAAATAACTGGCAGATTGAATTTGAAGAACAGTGACGGTTTCAGCTTGTTCGTAAAGATTGCTGACAAAGTATTCTCCGTCCCTGAAACGTACTACTTCTTCGATTTCATTCACGAACTTGTAGAATGGATGAAACAAACGCGACCGTTACGTGGAGGTAAGTTTAAATTCTATATTTTATTTCCTCCAGGAGTTTCAAAAACATACCTGGTTACCACTATGTATTACTATTACCTACTAATCATTATAATAATATCCTACAATTTTCCTTCTTTTTTCAGCTGGCAGCCAATTGCAAATGAACTACCAAATATTCTTCATGAAGAAACTTTGGATAAACGCCGTTCCCGGTAGAGACAAGAATGCGGACCAAATATTTTATTTCCCCCAGGAGTTGCCAAAATACTTACGTGGTTACCACAAGACGTCCAAGCAAGATCTAATCGAATTAGCCGCTCTTATTTACAGAGCAAGATTTGGCAATAATCAATCTTTACTGCCTGAAATTCCACAAATGCTTGAAGACTTCATTCCTCCAGACATGCTCAGAATACAGTCAAATTCTTTATGGAAATCGTCCATCAGTGCAGCATACATGAAACACGGAATTATGACTGAAGAGGAAGCAAAGGAAAGATTTTTGAAGAAAATATACGAACTACCGACATTTGGTACTGCATTCTTTGAAGTCAAGCAGACTTCTGATCCTTCGTACCCAGAGATGGTCGTTATTGGGATTAATAAAAATGGCGTTAGTGTGATACACCCTCAGAGTAGAGTAAGTAGCTATTATATCACATTTAATTATGAAGGTACGTTACGGCATTCGGAAGTGAGAATATAATGAAATGAAAGCATCATAAGATTTCGTCTACTTAATCATATTTTTCTTATGCTAGAAGCGTCAAACTCGCCAAAAATTATTGCACATTCCGGTAGTCCAAATATAGTTTGTGTATAATATACCATACGCCCTTTTTAAATCCTAAATATCTTGTTTCAGGACGTGTTAGTGACGCATCCATTCTCTCAATTGTCGAACTGGTCGTCAGGCAATACATTCTTCCATATGACCATGGGCAATGTACTGCGAGGCACGAAGATCCTCTGTGAAACCTCTCTGGGATACAAAATGGACGATCTCATATCTTCCTACATTGCAGTACTTCGGCAAAACATGAGAGAGAAATCGCGACAAGAGAGATTATAAGTTTTAGTCCTTGTGTATATTTGGATATAATTAGCAAAATTAAAACAGCATGAATAATATTGATTTGTATAGGTATACTTGAAACTAAATAGTTTAAATCGAGCAATATAAAATAATTTATAAAAATCTTTAGTTTAAATCGAGCAATAAAAAATAATTTATAAAAATCTTTAATTATTATAAGATACTTAAGTAAGTAAATCGAGTCTGTTTATGATGTATGAAGATTTAATTAATATAGGTATTACGGGTAGGTGGCTGCAGAGAGGATCCAATCAATATGTAACTTGTAGGTACTACATTTATCACAGCTACCGAGACAATATGTTACCAGTTAGGACAGAAAGACGGACAGTAGTTACTACAAGCTACCCTACGGATTGAAGAAGAATCGGAGTAGGTTGCAAGAAATACCCTTAACCTTATGGCTTAGCCCAACCTTTAGCAATGTGGTAAAGTGAGTGTATGTACCCGTTTTTGTGGCTTTGCCCACTTTGTTAAAGATACTAAAAAGCGTAAAATTTATATGAATTTAGAATAGGTACTCTGTAACGAATAAAGTTGTATTGGGCTGGTTTTCTCTTCGTGGGTTGGAAGGTCAGACAGGTAGTCGCTTCTGTAAAAAAACATGACCTGCCAAATCTTCAGGTTAGGTAAGCGGATCCTGTGAAAAGCGGAATAATGCTAGAGAGATGATGATGACTCTGTAACGAATAAACCTTACGCTACATACCGCAATGGACCAAATAATAAATAGAACAAACCTATAACATTTCGTCTTGAATTCCCGCCAGAAATATAAAAGTTAAGCGTGACTGGATGTGTATCCGAGTTCTTAGTGAATTGTTGTTGGAACTTATAATAATAAAAAAAATGGAATTGATGTTTGTTTTATCATTCATTCCCAGTGTTGCCAACTTAGTGGATTTTCCACTAAATCTGTTGGTTTAGACATGTGGTTCGGCGAAAAAACATTAGTTTTAGTGGCTAGTGGATTTTTTTGTGGATTAGAGTCATTTCAGTTAGCGGTAAGTGACGAATTTAACCACTAACACAACCGAATATGGTTTATGAGTTACTTGAGCGAAAGAACCAATATAAAGTTTATTTATTAGTAATACATACAATTGAGTTTCATATTGAGTAAGATCAAGATGCCTAAGCCACAGTATACCCAAAAGTTTCGTGATTGTTGGTTACGTGACCCAGTTTTAAAGGATTGGTTGCAAATAGTCGTAAGCACTGGTGGTCCAGTTGCTAAGTGCAAATTATGCGGTATATTATTAAGGAATCATTATTAATAATAATTGAATAATTTACCCCGTCTCTATCTCTATCACGTCTTTACATACGACGCGGTGCTAAAGAGAGGGAAAAAACATCCCACGATCTGACCGCACTGATTCGGCTTTGGTTTATCTAGTGAAATTCTGGTGGTTTGAGAGACCGCTGTTTTAGTGGTTTCTGGTGGTTTGCACGGCCGCATTTGGTGGGCTGGTAAAAATAAAGTTGGCAACACTGTTCATTCCTCATTCATTCATATTTCACTTTTAACTTTTTTTCGCTTGCAAAATAAGAAGTTTATTGTTGTTTCATTTCATTATTTTTCTTTGAGAAAAACATATTTTAAATTTGTTTATATACGCATAGATTGGATCTAAAATATGGATTTAAAGCCATCAATCGCATTAGAAGATGGTTTAGACTTGAAGTGAGTGTCTAAGGTACCTACCTGTTTCAAAATCAAGTTTAATCGAGGCAAAGTTTTTATGATTTATTTTCCTTTTAGGCAAATACTTACCACTGGTTCCACTCTCAAAATTAACGCTGATTATGACGAGTCAGAAATTCAACTAGAACCGGATAGATGTGGAGCTAAAACAGTTGATTTTATCGGGTGCCCTGTGAAATCTTTCGCCGAGTTGGAAAAGCAGTTGACCCCAGTGGATGCAGCTGGATTCGTCAAAAAGAAAATACTAGAAGAAGGTGGCGGTTTTCCACTCCACAGAGGCTGCACAGTGCATGTTGCGTTTTCTGGGTACTGGGAGAATGATCCAGAACCGTTTGATGTGACGAAATCTGATAAACCCTTGGTAAGTTGATGCTAACTTTCAATAGTTTTTATTTTATTAATCACTATTATTTTTGCTTTATCTAAATTTAAACCTATACCACAGTATAATTTTACTTGTCTTTTTATTATTTCAGATAGTGGATATGAATGACAGTGGGCTGTTACCTGGTCTACAGATGGCAATAGAATCAATGCTAGTGGGGGAAATGTCAGTGTTTCTCCTCACATATTTGGTTATGTATGGAGAGTTAGGGATTCCTCCACGAATCAAACCTAAAGCAAACTGTGTATTCTACGTCAAATTGATCAAAAGCACAGTGACACCGAAAGAGTATGCATATTATGACCATTTTCATTAACTTATTGTTTTTATTCCCAGTACTCTAATGTGTTATAATTTTTTTCAGGAAGCTTGACTTACGGGAACCAAATGTCTTTGATAGGGTGTACCATGAGGTTAAAATGCTGTATGCATCAGGAGCTGTATTATATAAATCAAAGAATTTTCCAGCAGCTATACAACTGTTCCGAAAGGCTATATTTATGCTGCACAAATGTCGTCTAGCTGATGAAAATGAAGAGCAAAAGCAGGAAAAGATGCTTCTAAAATTATACACTAATTTGGCTGTTTGCTACAACATAATAAAACAGCCACAAAAAGCTTGTATAGCTTGCAATGAACTAAATAGGTTAAACAATCTGTGGAATAATGGAAAAGTGTTATTCCAAAATGCCAAAGCTTTAAGAATGATTGGGGAATTTGATGGCGCAGAAAAGAGGTTACGAAGGGCAATGAAACTGTGTCCAGATAGGAGAGAATTAGAAGAAGAATTACAACTTATACAAAAGACCCGAGAATCTTGTAATCAATCTAAATTAATCATGAAAAATATAAGTAATCAAAAGGAAGAAGCAAGTCATGAGTTTAAAAGGGAAGTTGACAATCTCATTAAGAATTTCAAAGAAAACTCTGAATTATTTAAATTAACTATTCCAGGCAGTCTTAATGATGCTGAAAAAGATTATATAAGAGAAGCTTGTGTGAGAGAACATTTACTTTTTAATAAAGTTAATAAGGATTATGCTTTAGATAAAGAAGAGAGGACCAGCGAAGCTAGTGAGGACACAACACAAGATTCTAATGAAGACAAATTGTATGATGAATTAGGTAGAGACGTTGAGAAATTAGAACTCAAGAGTTGAGACTTGTAAGACTAATTATAAATATAATCAATTTGTTATAAGTTGAGTATTTAATTAAAGCAATAATAATAATAGTTGCAACAGTAAGGACACAAATGAATGGGGAATATGGTTAGTTGAATTGAAATAAAAACAAATTGTTTTCAACAAAAGTATAGTAATGTGTAATTACAATTTTTCATAAAACTAATAAATGACTACTATCTATTGGTGGAACCATACCATTAGTCTTGGAAATGCAACATACTTAAATTATTTTGTGGAAGTAAAAATGCAATTGCACGGAACCAAACCAACCCCTATCTTACTGTACATTATCCAATAATTTCAGTTATATTTGAACGGCATTTTAGTTTTGCGTGGGGAGGTTTAAGAGGACATTTTGTCCTTGGGGTAGGTAAGTAACGTTGCGGGATTTGGATAGTTGGTAGGCAATGTCTTCCGCGGCTTCGATACGACGCAGTTCGACGAGACCCTCGCCGGCACTGCCGAACGACTTGGCCAGAAGAACAGCCGCCTGAAAACAAAAACATAATTTATAATCATCAGATTTATGCAACAAATATATAAATTTCTTCCTTTTCTCTAAAATTTGGCTCAAGTATAGAAAGCAGCTGATGCTATATAGACAACCTTAAGTTATAGCTCAGATTCTATATCTATATTCACCTGTGCATCACCCTCAGCCGCAATAACAGCAGCCTTCTTCTGCTGCTCAGCTTTCTCAACCAGGAATCTGGCCTTCTCAGCCTCCTGTTGTGCCACCTGCTTCAACTCGACGGCCTGTGTGAACTCTTTGCCAAATGTCAAGTGAGTGATGGAAATGTCATCCAAGATAAGACCGAACTGGCCCGCTCGCTCTGTCAGACTCTCATTCACTTTCTGTGACACAACCTGGAAAGAATAATTAAATATATTTAAAATAACTGATCACAAAGTATAATGAGGTGGTAAACTGCCACTATCCATCAGTGAATAGTGGCTACAGGATAGTCATTGTCTTCCTATGAATTAGAGCTACCTTTCATTTGGTAAGGATTACCCACATTACAAAGGAACTGCATTGAAAAGTAAATTATACATAAACAAGCAATTTGATAATGATATATAGTATAGTCAAAGATACAAGTGTGATGCTGTGTTGATATAATATCTCAATATGTACCTCTCTCTGCGTAATAAGCTCGCCAGCGTCAAACTGTGCAACAACTGCCTTTAGTACTTCAGCTGTGATTGATGGAAGTACTCTTTCATCATAGTCTACACCAAGGATTGTGTAGATCTTGGGCAGCTGGTCTGGCACTGGTCTGAACAGGATACGTAGTGTGATGTTTACATTCTGGAGATCTGGAAATTACAGAAATTAATTTATTAGGTTCTAATATCAATCTTCTGTAACATGAACAATAGGTTTGAAAATGTTTTAAAATTATTTTGTTTCTATACACATTTATTATAATTAACACATACCTTTGCTTCCCGTGATAGTGGGAACGTTTCTGGGCCGAGACCTTATGTCAAAGATGATGGGCCTTTGTACCCAAGGAACGAAGAAATGGGTGCCCTCACCAACCACCAAATTTTTGACACCTTGAAATCTGTCGAAAATGACTGCTCTGTGACCACCGTCAACTGAAAGGGAAAGTGAGTACTAAATATATTATATCTTTTGAGCTGTGTTCATTTAATAGATAGGCTTCTTTCTTTAAGCTTTATTTTATATGATATCAATCAAAAAGTTTTCGCAACAAATACTTGAACATTTCAACAAGTCTAACCAAAAGTTGCTGTCTTGGGGTTTCTGCTTCAAGGGAAAGGTTATGCCTGAGAGTATATTTACTTAAAATAAGTTGAACAAAATAGGTAGGTACCCACATAGTAAGTTTGAGCAAAATATGTGTTTGTAATTGGAACTTGCAGTGAGAAAATTATTTATATTTATGATTTCTTACTACTAAGGGTTTTTATTATCTTTATGCCTGTTTTAATATTACCATTGTATAGAGCAGAGTTGACAACACCTCCCACAAGTGCTACTCCCAAACCAACTTGACCAATACGATTGAAAAGCTGCGCCGCCATTTCTGAAAAAAAAAAAAAGAAACATAAATTAATGGTTTGGAAATTAATAATGATAAATTTTTGAGGGACCATTCACTATCAGCAATTAACTGCTTTAGCTGAATGAAAAGGTGTTATAAAATATTATATCGCAAATTCAAGGATATTTTCTATAATGGTCACCATGCTTAAGAAGCATAAAACCCATTTATCACCTTATCATAATTACGAAGGTTAGAATTATGATCTAGGAAATATAAAGTTCACTTAAAAAGATTTCCGTAATAAAATCAGAATGACTTATTGAATGCTAAATGCTATCTAGACTTAACTTGAATACTGATGGGATAACACATGAAGAGGTGTTAATAGTATGAAATCATTGCAACATTTCGGAAACTCGAAGTGATGTTCTTAGCAGTAAATTTTAGGTGAACATTATACTAAAGTTAGCAGCAAAAGTAAAATTATATCTATTTTGTCATAAAAATACAAGAAAAAGATAAAATTTCTTGATCTAAGTAGCATGATTATGTTAACTAACCTAAAAAAATACTTGACACTAGGAATGGAATATCTTGAATATAATCGTTTGGTATCAACAATACAAATATTTACCTTATTATTTTATTAAAATATTGTCGTATTTATCACTCTAATTTGTTGTAATTGTTGTGTAAGCGGCAAAAAAATCCTCACGATCGGGGACGAATACACAGATTATAAAAAGAAAGATAAAGCGGCATGGAACGTTCTGTTTCAAGCAAACGCGTAATACAAGTTTCTGGATTCACCAAACATACGGTCAAAAATTATCATAATAAGTGTTTTAATTAATTTTTAAATAACCTTTGTAATTTAAAATGATTATTAAAAAAATATAATATTCGAATAAATATAGCGATATTTATTATGAAATCCGTGAATTGTGCTTGTGATCCTAAAATGGAACGTGATTATTTCTTTTTTCCGCGCCTGTCATAAATATAAGGCAATTTACAGATCGTCTTTGACGAAACTTGGCCAGAAATATTTTTGCAGGATGATAGAAACTATTTTCCGAGGTATTCGAAAACGAGATCGAAAGTGTTTGATATTCTAGTTTGTTGCACTGCAATGGTTTAAATATTCCACGTAGATACCCCAAAACATTTCATCCAGATTTTGAAACGGCCGATGCGTATGTAAACAGCAGTCTATTAGGCAAATCAGCAAACATACCGCATGGCGGGAAACAGATGGTAATTGAATGAAAAATAAACAACAAGCGAGGGGATAATCGGTGTCTGCTGAGGGTCGTGCTGGGTGGCGCGCTCAATTATGCAATAACTGCCAATAACCGACTCATTATCTCGTAAAGTAGCATTTTATAACCAACATTAGTATTTACCATTTGTAATGACTCGGTGTACAGCGGATTCAACAAATAAACGTGCAATGAATTGATTACTCTCGATATGATTATGATGGGTCGTATTCGTATTGCTGCTACTGTTTGGCGGTAAATCCTTTGATAACAGATATTACTTACAAGGATACGTCCACCCATAGTTTCTACTACTGGTGGCCGACTTCCCTTCCCGAATGACGATGGTACCTACCTAGGCCAACGTTGTACGAAGCATTAAGATTCTATTCTACCGTCTCTGCTTACCTACTACTACACGAGTAATGCTTACTACACACAAACCTGCCTGCTTACTACACGAGTAATGCTAATGGCTTTGATATCTTGTAGGAGACAATTCGATGTCGATGAATTCATCATCATTACTTTAAGAGCCACGCTGTTCGGTGTAGCATTCTCCATTCTTGTCTATCAAAGACCAATTCTTTCACTAAATAATACACGACGTTCGCCTTCCCTTTAATTTGTTTCTTTTAAGCTCTTCCTGCCTTCTCCTTCCTCTCTTTCCTTCTAGTTTTTATTAAGTGTCCAATCATCTTGCCTCTTCTGTCCTCAATAACTGAATATTAGTCTACTAGCACATCGATGAATTAGTCATATCTAAATGCGCTTTCGGATGAGAAGTCAATGAATTGCTCTGACATTGGAGTATTATGCCAAGTTTATAACCGTTATCAATAAAAATGTTTATATTTGCAGTGACTTGATCGGTTCAATTTATTCTCAGCGATTAAGTCGCATCGAGCAATTGTGAAATAAAAAATAAAGTTTTAAAAATGCATTGTAAAGTGAATAAGTGTTGTTTTTGTTGTTCGCTTCGGTGGGGAATAATTTTGTTTGCGTATATTAATGTGGTGAGTGGTAATTTTCAGTTGTGAACTTTTAATTGTTTGAGTACGACTGCTTAATTGCGGAATGCGAGGTACCTATTTAAAAATCGGTTTATAGAAGCTGGTTTAGTCGGTTCAGCTTTAAAATATAATTAGTTAATATTATGCTGCAAGTCGCTTATTCCGTTGCAATATCTACATTTTCAGAAACTCAGTGCACTTATTAATTATATTCACGAACGAAACCCTAATAAGACCCATAGAAAGTACCTAATTAACGTACAAAGGCATACAATTGCATTCGAACCAAAAACGCAGTCGTTAGAGGAAAATGCCGTGTCTGTTTATGAGATGGCTACGACAACTCTATCAATATTAGTCCTTCTGAAGATCCATTTTCTCTGGACCGTAGAGGTAGTCAATCTGTTCGCGACCGACCGCGATCACTAGACATCTTTTAATGCATTTTATCCTATCTTTATATAATACACGAACAACGTGTTCAGCTGTTTTATCTTCCCGGAATTGTGTTGGACCATTATAATATGGCGACAGGCGTGCGGTTTTGTCTTATCCAACTGTATCTGCAATTTATATAACGATTGCTTCTTCTGGCTCTGCCCTAGGTATTACAGCCTTAAGTTTATTTATGTACAGTCATGAGCAATATCATGTACTTAGTTACCTACTTTAGAACCCTCTTATTAACACATTTAATATTTAAAATAAACAAATAACTTATGAGGTAAACCTAGCTCAAACGCTGGTGGGGAGCGGAGAGTTGGTGTTCTATACGCAGTATTATTCCTTATTCTATGCTTACACATAGTTTTTGTCATAAAAGTTAATGTTACCTAATGCTCGTGCGTAATTTATGCGTGTTATTCTTTTTAAAGGTATTCTTCCTAATCGCAATGGCATGCCTGGTGGTGACCACGGAGCTGCACAAGTCGAAGATCACTGGAGAAGCGTCCCTGGAGGTCATTACGGCTACCGTGCTCTTCACTATCCTGGGAATGGGAGTGGTTCTGAACGTCATGCTTCTGTTTGCTGGGTACCATGTTCGTGTCATTATAGCAATATCACTTAGAAATCAGAATCATTTATTCAACGTAATTATCATGGATAAACTTGTTGAAGGTCAATGTAACATTTTTGAATTTACGTCATTTCGCAAGGTGTTATGGCTGAGGAGAAGAAATGATAAGCAACTGCAACAGCAACACATCTTTTAAATCAATGAGGGTACATTACAAGTTATTTAATAACTAGAGGAACATATTCAATACCAGACATTTTTATCATTTAGGTAATCATTAATCTTATAATAAGCTTTTTTACATTAAGTAAGCTTCACGTCAGCTTTAAATTTATTCTCTGACAAATTTAAAATATTATCTGGTATTTTATCTACTTGATATTCTAGTCTATCTTAGTACTTATCTACTGGATTGTTGTACGATATAAATATAGAACATGGTGTATTTATGACCCTAATATTGCATGTTTAGAATGCTCAAGACGGGTAAGAGCGTTCTTCACTACCTATTTGTCTGGCCAAGGCCATGATTAGTGACGACAAACATATTGGGTGATAGGTAGTTCAACATATCTATAGGACATCAATACTACCTATCTAACCAATAAAAAATAAACAAGTGGTAAACGTGTGTTAAGTATTTTCCAGCCAATCAAAATTGAAGCCAATTACTTATCAAATAACTCGATTTAAATTTGCTTGGCTGTATATACACATGTTCGCTGCTTTTTTTTATTTTTTATTTGTAAAGCAGTAAGTGGCTGTAAGTTTTCTTGATATTTTTCTCAAATTGGTAAATTGAGTTTACCTATCTAAGATTACCATATTACATTATAACAATTACTTCCGCACAATATCTCAGGAAGAGGAAATGACTGAAAACCAGCGCTGGATGGCGCCATAACATGGCTCCATCGCAGCACAAGCTGAGCCATTTCCTTTTGCCCGTATTCGCAATATTCATAATTACTTAGTTTATATAGCAAATGTAAATTGTTACTGGCAATAAATTTATTTTATTCTTATTCATAACAATATTATGATATATTTTACACATAACATAAGCTCACGAATAGAGGTACATCCATCGCAAGATGAACTAATACCATACCTCACCGAGCTTCCTGTTAGACCAACGTTATCCTGTTAGGCTCACCGCCTTCTGCAACAACTTCAATACTAAGCGGTAGACCTGTCCTGTCAAACACACGTTTAGTGATGTGATGTAGACGTGACAAAAAATAGTGATGTCCCAAGTCGATCGATTTCACCCAGCCTAACATCACCTTCATTTTAATTCCAGAAAGACATCAGTATGCTGAGGCTTTATAATTACTACGCAGCAGCCACTATCGTCGCTTCTCTGGTGCCCACCTTCATTCTGCTGTCGCGGCTGCAAGTTGCTGCTGTATGTGCAGCCGCTTTTGCTATCGGTACTAGTACACATAAACATAACTGTTTTAAGACAGTAGTTGAACAGAAACTTTACAAAAAAGGTTATTAGTGATTATTTAGAAGATATGAATGCATGGGATTAACTGTCTGAAAACTGATATTAGGCAGCTAAATTACTCAATTGTATAACAATATTTTATCTTTATTTATTTTTTTAAAGAACGTCTAGGTCCCTGTGCCGAGGTTTTTCTTGCAGCTTCTTTTCCCCGACTATACAGGTTGTGAGAAGCTGCAGTAGTTTTAGGCGGATGAGACGTTCGTTATGTAAAAATTGACGAATCAAAGTGTAACTATGTTACCTACTGAATAAAAATATTTTTGAATTTTGAATTTTTGACACACATAAACTCACGCCTATATCTGTTTGGGCTGATCCACAGTCGAAGACAACTTGCAGCTACTGTTGGTACGAAGTCCTAAGATGGATATGATGAACCTTATGGTAAACTAGGGAACAGCCTATAACAATTGTCCATCATGTTAGAAAGAACATCCCTCTGTCGGATTTTACGACATCGGGAAGACAACAACAATATACCACTACCATTGGATTTTCTTAGCCATTTTAAGAGCCTGGCGGCTCAATTATAACTTTTCCCCTGACACTAGAGTTGGTGAGATACGAATGATTGACTATTGGGAGTAGGCTTTCATTTATCAACCTGACCCACTGGATGCATTGCATGAAGAGGAGTAAATACATTCAAAGGAATGTACTACGAAAACTGTTCACGAGTGCTAACACAGCCAACGAAAAACCACCATTTAGGTATGTTTTAAAAAAAAGGAAGGCACGTTAAGCCGTTGGTCCCAGCTGCATTAGCGGTCGTTAATAACCATCAATCCGCACTGGGCCTGCGTGATGGTTAAGGCCCGATCTCCCTATCCATCCATTGGGAAGGTCCGTGCCCCAGCAGTGGGGACGTTAATGGGCTGATGATGATGATGAGGTATATTTTAATACTGAAAGAAGAAGAAGATTTATTATCTAAAATAATTTCGTCTTTTATTTCTGTCCTTAGTGATGCAATGCTACGTCGTAGTGCTGGTTAGAAGTACGATCCTGAAACTGAAGTCGAAGGCAGCCAGACGTGGTCAAGATACCTCTACTGCGGAGCAAATTGATGTGCCTGATCGAGATTCGCTGATATAATGATGATATTTCTCTAACACAAGTCCTCATTAGAGATATGATAATGTTAATTAAAATATTTTTTATTAATTATAATACTTACTCTAACATATTTAAGAGAGAAAGGAAGAAAAATTTTTATTCGGCAAAACATAATTAACATTAATTCCTGAGGAGTAATTAATTTATATTGATAACTATTTTTACTGTTAAATAAAGTTTATAAAAAGGTTATTTACTTACATGTTATAATTATTTTGACATTTAAAATGACCACGTATTGAAATGGCCGAGATGGTCATTAAAAAGTATAAAAAATATGAATGACCAACGATAACTACGTACCTAAGTCATATTTTATTAGGCGGCAATCTTCAGAATAATAAGCACATACAAATACATTGTCAGTACTAGAGGTAAGTACGCTCACGAGCATTACTAATATGTATATACTTTGGTACTATGTCACATTAACTTTTTTGACAAATTGAACTGTAAGTCTCACCAAATGTCAAATATGTTAGTGCGACAGAGTCCTAAAGTGGGTACTTTATATTGCTCAGGACTCATGACTATACTTCATTAATGCAAAACAATATCCAATAGGTGTGTTTACCTATCATAATTATGTTTCTGATAGAATTATCTCACATCCCTAAAATATACATACAAAATCAATGTCCATTCATCGTCCTTTTGCAAATACCGCGGTTCTGTAATTGCCAATTTGGAGCACAATATCTGTTTCCACTTAAGCCGTGCTCCATATTATTTCAATGAACATGCTGGACAAAGACGGCCGAGGAGTAAGTCACGACTCGGTGTCCCGAAGGCACCCACCTGCGTCCGAGGAAGTAGGTTCACTTACGTGGAAATTATATCATTCTTTTCTTTACATTTTTAGAGTTCCTGGCCTAAAAGCTTTCCTCATTCAGCGCTTATCGCTATCGACCCACTAGGGTCGATTAATTCTTTCAAATATTTTTCCTCTCAGACGACGCCCTGAGCCGAGGTTCGCGCCCCACTGGACATCCTCAGGCTGTTGTCTTAAACGTTGTACCGGGTGAGAGCCTTCAGTGCTCCCCATTTGTCCGGCCAAGTAGTTAATGCCACCTGCGGCAAAACTACAATAAGTCACGTCAAAAAAAAATGGCCTATAAGCTCACTTTCCCTATGTCGAGATTTATGTAGATTCTATCTTCTTCTATCGTGTGGGTTATGAGGAGGATTACCCAACCTCATCAACCCTGGTATATCAGAGTATTATTGAGCAGCCAAAGGCCCCTGACATAGGCAATATAGACATGACTCATGTAACGACTACGTGCTTATATCAGTAAGTAGTAACCGGAACGAACGGCTTAATGTGCTTTCCAAAGCACGGATCATCTTACTTTCGGAGGCCGTCTAGCTTCTTTGCTGGACAGGGAGTAAATTAAAAACATAGAACACATTCAGTTCTTTGTCGTAAAATCAGACAGAGGGATTGCGTTCTAACAATGCATGATAGACAATTGTTATGGGTTATAGGTTGATGATCCCTTATCACCTTAAGGTTCGACAAGTTCAGCAAGTGGCAGCAAGTTGTTTTCATTGCTTGTGGCTCTGTCCACCCCATTAGGGATTCTAGGTTTGAGTTTTATGTATAGTACGTTCTAACGTTCTATCTCGACATTCTCGACGATATCTGGTGGTTGGAGTACATACATGTCAAATACACTTTGTGATTGTCCAAAAGTATGATTCCGTGCTTCGCAAGGCGTCACGGTGTTGTTTCGGTACAAGACTTGTAGTGGGGGCTAAAATGGCAGCTCAATTAATAACTCTTACTTCAAGAAGTAGACTTATCAATTGTAAAACAATTACAGTTTGATGACGATGGAAAGTTGTTTAGAAGATCTTGAATTCAAAAAAATCAAATTCAAAAATATCTGTATACAGTAAATAACACTTTGAATCGTCATTTTTATATAACGAACGTATCATCCGTCTACAACTAATGTACCTACTTTCTCACAATGGTTTGTGAAGGTGAATTGCAACCAGCTGATGTGATCATGTGACTAATTGGAAGTTTTGCTCACACTTTCCTTATGATCGTATTTGGCGCACGGAACCCTTGGTCAGGATTCCCTCTCGCACTTGACCAGGCTTTTTTAAATAATTCGGCACCATTACCGCGCTCTGATCGTGCGCCCGCGGCTCTTTGAGTGCTTTCAGAATGCCATTCGAACAAAATAAGTAATTTTTACACAATTAGAGCATTCACGCGACTGATTATTGTGTTAAGCAGATCTCACGAGATATATGATACGCAACTGTTATTTTCATATTCCTCTCCTTTTTCTTCTTCTATCGTGTGGGTTGTGAGGTGAAGGGAAAACCAGCCTAATACATGTTAGACCACATACCTCCGAAGACACGTTTCTCGGAAATGTGGGTTTCCTCACCCTGTTTTCCTTCGCCTACTAATGCTATGTTATGTTATGTTGTGTAATATATTGATTGATATTCCATTCCTGAGGCAGGTTTTACGTGATGCCCGAGGTAATATCTTCTGAAACTCAATGTTTTAAAAAAAGTATTAAAAGTCGCTGCAAGTTTCCCGACCCATTCGACATTACGGGCTTGAGTATGAGTAAAACAAACTTTATGTACGTACCTCATAATTATATACAAAAAAAGTCAGAAATATAAGACTAATAATTATAATTATTATACTTAATTTCAATGCATCGGTAATAAGTGAGGTTTATTACTGTAATTTGGTAGTACAAACATCAACCGATGGCCACAGACGATATTTATGTATGTTGGTATGCGCCCTGTGTATGTGTGTACGAGCACAGATGGTGTGCGAATGAGAAAAGCGTGAAAAGCCACAGAAGTACAGTGGGTGGGGCAAGACCACGAGAACTGTTGAAGGACAGCATGAGGAATATTGAGGAATGCTATTTTTTGTTAAATACTTAATGTATTTTTTTTAAATCCACCTGCAGGTTTGCGCTTCCTTTGTTATTTTATGATGGTTTGATATACACTGTTGAAAATGTTCAGCAACAACAATGCAGTGTAACAATATCTTAGTTTTTAATCATTAATTAACAGGGTTTTGACGCCAAAAATGAAAACACGTCAAATACTATTTTATGCCTTACCATACAGTTTTGATGAATTATATTAATGTATGTTTTTTAAGCTTTTTATTAACTCTAAAAATATACTCCTTATTATTAATTGTATCCTAATAAGTAATAAGTACCACATTGAATACACATGCTCTCATTATTTACGCGTCATTACAACCTTATTTAAAATAGTCCAAACAAAGAAAAAGTGTTATTAAAAAAGTAATGCCTCAGGAAATAATTAAAGAACAAAATTGAGACCATTTCGCACTTATTAATTAACAAAATTGCTTAATAACGACAATTAAACAGATGCGAATATTCCGCAAATGGCGGCGCGCGGTTTTTTTTTCTACAACGTTGGAACCAAGGCAAGGAAAAGTCCTGGTAAAATGCACTTATTAGCTAGCAAGGGCGCGCTGAGAGTTCTACCTAATGGTTGCCATTCACGGAATGAATGGAAACGCGAAATTGCCAACAATTATATACTCTCGCAATGATAACTGGCGGATGTTCTAGCTAGGCAAACTCGGGTGGAGATAAATACGTGCTCAGCTGACGAGTCTTGAGGAGATGGGTTTTTGAACTGAGTATTTGGCGGGATATCGTGTTTACATGAATGTGGCCGTATATTTCGTGATGCCAAACGTATTTTATGTTAGTATAGAAAATCGTTTGTCCCTTATGTAGGTATATATAATAACCTAAATCTTGTATTACGAACAAATATATCCTAATTTTCAGAGTTAGAGTTTCAGGAAGTATGATTTTAGTGACCATTTTCGTTTACTAATTTTATGGATTCCACACTGTAGTGTTGTTATTTGCTTAACTTTGTTGATTGCTATTTCCTAGCTATCGATCTATGCTACTAAGGTCATACTGATCTACGCTATATGCTTTTTTAGTTGCGTGAATACGAACTTTGGAATAACTCGAAACTTATACTATCTAATTATAAGTATTAGCGTAAAAATTACATATATTATGGAAAACTTAAGAAAACAACACTGCGTCAACGTCCGAAATCCCGATCTGATATTGTGCGGGCAGCGAGGGTGACGTCACAACATGGCGGCCAGGTAGCAGCGGAGATAGGATCCGGTCATCCTGCCCATTTCCGGTCTTCACGCGGCCGTGACGCTTCCGGGCGTGCGTCGCCGCCGCAGTTTCCGCCGACTTACATTTGCTAGATAAGTTCATCATGTGATGAGTGGTATTATTATTTAAGTAGGCCATATTTTAGTGTTTAATTGTTTTCTTGTCTTGTCTAGCCTAAGGTGTCCCACTGCTGGGCAAAGGCCTCCCTTCTTTTTGTTCCAGGATTCTCTCTCCGAGTGATTTCAATGTCTAATTAGGTATCTGTATTAAACAGAGAACTTTTAGAATTGACATCTGAATCTGATGCTGAACCTACGATTGTTCTAATTTTAAAATTGCAAAAGAAGAAAGATTTTCTTTTTCTCTCCAACTGGGCACCCTCAGGCCTGTTGTCTTAAATTTTGTACCGGGTGACAGCCCTCAGCACTCCGTTTTAGTCCTGCCAAAAAGTTATGCCATGTGCGGGAAATCTACAATAAGTCACGTCAAAAATGATGATGATAATTATGATTTTTGTATTGTTACTGTGTGTGTGGCATCGTTTTAAAAAAGAAATCGTTCTTTTTTTAAAAATCTTAATTCTTGTCTCTTCACGTGTCCATTTGTAAATATCCGTGTAATGTCAGTCGTTGCCGTCACAAGATGAGTTTAGCGGAATGAATTCGTTCGCGACAATTGAAAGCATGTGTCCGTGTGAGAGACGTCCTTATCTTACTGAGAAAGTAAACGTACATATTTCGTTGGCGGACAGGAGTCGAGTGACCACTATGTAAACTTTTGCGACATCGGTTAATCTTTATTTTAACTTTCTGTAGTTTATGCTTGGATCTCTGGAATCTCTGCAAGGAGGTCCACAGCTTAGGAGAGCTAAAAATCTTAGTATAATCGGCAATTTATCAAAAAAATACTTTTGTGTGCAGTATTTTACGAAAAGCAATGATAAAATTGCAGCCTATCTGATAAATATAAATTTTCGGTAAAATCGCTATGGAATTTAAGAAGCAGTAGAGCTATCGTAGTTATCTGGTTGCAGGAGTAGTAGTAAAACAGAGTTAGGTTCATCCGGCGAAAGCGGTTCTCTTACAAAATGCGCGCCTTTCCAACCTCTTTCTATTCCGTGTTATTACAATGGACCTCTGATGGACTGATGACCTGTCACCATTAAGTGCATCATGATTCGTATCAAAAGTCAAAAAATCAAAAGAGTTTTGTGTTTTGTTTTTTTTTTTTTTGTGAAAAGTGGGTGCAAATTGTCTTCTGGTGAGGTATTTGAAGGTGCGATATGGGCAGCCTTATTAATTACGGGTGCTTGTACATTTTCACTTTAAGATCCTGTGCCATTACCATATTTGACATTTTAGTGAGACTTACTGTTCAATATGTCAAAAAGGTTAATGTGACATGGTACTAAAGTGTTTACAAACATAAACAGCCTATATACGTCCCACTGCTGGGCACAGGCCTCCCCTCAATCAACCGGAGGGGATATGGAGCATACTCCACCACGCTGCTCCAATGCGGGTTGGTGGAGGTGTTTTTACGGCTAATAGCCGGGACCAACGGCTTAACGTGCCCTCCGAAGCACGGAATCATCTTACTTTTTCGCACAATCAGGTGATTCAAGCCTGAAAAGTCCTTACCAAACAAAGGACAGTCTCACAAAGTGATTTCGACAATGTCCCCGTCGGGAATCGAACCCGGACCTCCAGATCGTGAGCCTAACGCTCTAACCACTAGACCACGGAGGCTGTCCTAAAGTGTTTACTTACCTATTATTGTTCATGACCGTACGAGTTTACACTTACTAGCTCCGTAGGGTTGCTGCCGGCGTAGAACAGCAGATCTACTGAACACTACAATTTCATAATATTGACAGGTGCCTTGCCACCTGACGTCATGTCCATATGTCGGCCAGACCACGCCGCCACATCAGCTCAGGGGCGAGGGCGCACGCAACGCATCCTTTTACTAAGACGGTGCTTCCAATCCACAACTTATGGTTACAACCACGATACAACTTATGGTATGCATGGCACCATGCAAGGTTCTGGGTTTAGTTTCCTGGCAGATAGGTGTGTTCTTTGTGGGCGTTATGGACGCGATTCCTCATCGTATAAGTACATTGATGGACATTGATATTACAGGTATTTTTTCAAATGAAATATTTATTGTAGTAAATGTGGTCATACATTGTGATGGAAGTAAGTACATACAATACATAAATACGTAAACTCACGCCTATTTCCTATCGTGGTAAGCAGACTATGGAATTTCATTTGAATTCCAGAAGAAGAATTATATTAGTAACTACAAACTCTAAATTAACTAGAAAAATGCGTTCGGAAAATTACAAAAAATATTGTTTCGACTAAATTGAATATTTGCCCCGACAGGAGTTCAATCTAAAATGTATGTTTAAGCAAATGCTAAATATATTTATATGGGACACAGAAAAAGGAGAAAACATGTAACGTCGGAGTTTTAATTCAATTTTATAAATATCTTTGTTCAGTAGGTAACATAGTTAAACTCTGAATAGTTTTTTACATAACGAACGTCTCATCCGCCTAAAACTACTGCAGCTTCTCACAACCTGTATGGCCGGGGAAAAGAAGCTGCAAGAAAAACTTCTTTTAAAGATAAACATTAAATATTGTTATACTTACAATTTAGTAATTTGGCTGCCTAATATTAGTTTCGAGGCAGTTAATCCCATGCATACATTATATTACATTAACACATACATTAACTCTATTATTTCCCTCTGGGGTAAGCAGAGAACATAGAATTCCATTTGCTTCGATCCTGACATACTTACAAATTATACTTTTTAGTCAAACAGTAGCAGTTACATACCTAGTATCGTTAATAGTCCACGACGCCATTTTTAAAAAGCCCTTGTTTTTTGATCAAGCTACTACGTAACATGTGTGAAGTTTTAATAGGTACTTATACCGAAGGACATGCTCTGAGCAGTAATATTAATTTCTTAAACGAATGGCATAATGAGCGACTTTCCAGGCTACGTTCTCCAAAGATAGTATAGATGGCGCTGTCGAGTTTTAACCATTTTATTTTCCTATTTTCTCATATTTTTTTAAAGAAAATGAATGAATGTTGAATTAATTAATCCTATAGGATTAAAGAGAAAAGCTCAATTTACTTGTTTATATGTTTATTGTTAAAGATAATGACAATTTGAGTTTAAAATATTTATTATTTATTAATATCTATTCATTTGCCGTTAATCACGATAGCTTCCCAGGGTCTAATCCGCAAATGTATACAGATACCTGAAACAAAAATAAAGACAAGTAAGTGTTTATTTAGATTTAAGTGCGGTTGTGACGTTTTGGTACGTTTTCGTAACTTATGTCTGTAGGTATTCTATCCAATTAAAAACATAAATGTAAAATGAGAGCCTAGTTCAATATTATGATAAATGCCTTGGTTGTTGACTTCAACGACAAAAGAAGTGAGATCGCCAGTTCTGTTTCTTGAACTTGGCTTGACACGCTCCCGCGTGTCTAGATAGCCAGTATTGTGGTGTATATTTTCGGGTAGGAGACCTTAGTCGGCCTTAGTTGACATAAATAAGTATAGATTCCAAACGAACATAAGTATTACTTAAACGTTTCAAAAGACAGTGGAAAAGTGGCAACGTAGTAAATAGTATCGTTAATTTTATTATTGTTACCTTATCGTTACGTTACTAAATTACCGGTATTTATTTTATCGTTACCATGGTAACTTTACGACAGTGACCTTAAGTCAATTTATTTTCAACGATTCTTGGTAACGTTAGGAACCCCTGGTTGCTACAGGTAATAATCTTGGATCTTCAGCCGAGTAGTTAACACCATTTGCGGAAAAACTACGATAAGTCACGTCAAAAAAAAAAAAAACACTTGGATCACGCACCTACGAAGAGAGATTCGTCTCACAGCATTCTCTATAAATCATTTTTTCCTAGGCGATGAGCTATCCTTGTTTTAGCATTTTTTGTCCAATCCTAAGGGTCTGCTGTTTCAATTTCCCACAAACAACAGGCTAATTTATTACAAACTTAAAATAAATAGGCGTGCCGACGACAGGCGTGACGAAGTGCGGTATTAGTTATTTTGTTTTTACGTCATTTGCCGTCATCGTACGTGATATGGCTGACAAAGGGTGATGAAGCGATACTGGCGAGCCTGAGACAAAACACCACCGCGACTAATTGTTTGACGAATGTCCTCTGGTTTGCTGGCGGCTGGGACGAAACTTGTGGAAAATGGCCCTTAAATCCAAAAAAATATGATACCGGGAACGAAAATTTCCGTTCACTTGAAGACAAATAACTATACTTATATAAATATAATTCCAATAAGAACATTTTCATGTAAAATGTTGTCAAGGCGAGATCATATCGATCGCAATGTCAAAAAGTTCAGATCTCATGTAGAGACCAGCTACTAACTCTACAGGCCCTAACTATACAAACACTAAGTTCACAAACTCTACACGTCAGGCAAAATATGGACCTTGCACGTTTCGTTGCTACAAGAAGTATGTAATAGAATGACAATGAACAGTGAGTAAATTTATTGCCTTACGCTCACGTGATAGAAACAAAATAGTTTTTTTTCACCTTTTATGGCTCATGTGATGGTAGCGAAACGGCCAAACCACGTATTTTGTCTAAAACGTGTAAGTGCGAGGGAGACAAACGTTTCACGTGCTCCCCCTTACTCCTTAGCGGCTTACGGATATTTAAAACTAAAACATAGAATAACACCATAAGGTTCATCATATCCAGCTTACGACATCGTATCAACAGTGGCTGCAAGTTGTCTTTGATTACTTGTGGCTCTGCCTACCCCATTAGGGATAACGGGCGTGAGTTTATGTATGTATGTATGTATGTAAAACATAGAATAAGGAATAATACTACGTATAGAATGGCAACTCTCCGCTCCCCAGCAGTGTCTGAGCTAGGTTTACCTCACCCCCCTCGAACATAGTTTAGACTTGAATCGTATGGCGTCAGACGTCCACACTTATGCATTTGTACGATAACTTCAATGTGTGGTGTCTGTGTAAAACGAGGTTGTTTGTATGAAGTGTCCGGGGTACGACTAAAGTAAGAGGGGATAAGGTCGGCGCCCCGCGAATTGGTGTGGTTCGGAGAGTTACCGTTCTATCCCTTATTCTACGCCTTCGTTTTAATTTACGATTACAAAATCAAAAGAGTAATCAAGAGGAAGGGGGGGGGGGGGGGATTGAGCCGTGAACGCGAAGGACGATTGAAATCGACATAAGTATGTTAGTTATGATACGATTTGGATTTCCGGCCTCTTCCCGTTCTAATGCGACGTGCCTAATACGAGTAGATCCTTTGATAATTAATGAGTTCGATGTGGTTGTGATGAATGTTTATTTTAACATTGTTATGTCTATTTCTTCGTTAGATCCTGCCTAGTCTATTAGAAGTGCCAGTGATACTTACGCACCATAAGGGTTTACATGGAATCGCTACTCCCGTGCCCGCGGATTCCGCTTCAGCCAATAGCGATAACCTAACCAATAGATATAACCAACATACGTTTATCAATGTAGATAGCATTCGCTGCGTCTATCCTTTAAAGCCTTCCGTGCCGCAAGTGCAGAGGGCCTGGTCAAGATGTTATACGCTTTACTTAAACGCCGAATATCTATTCAAGTTTTTATCTTTAACTGGACAAGTAAGTCAGTTTTATGAGAGACCAAACAAGGTTTTACAAGGTTCTTCTTTTGTCGTATAGTACGTAGGTACTTGTGACGAATCTAGAAACAATTCGAGTTTAATAAAAAAACGGAAAAGCAAATTAAATCAAATGGAATGATTATTCATATAGGCTTTAAATTAATTCATATGAAACGAATAACATTCAAGAAGCACACGTGACTGGTTTGATGAAAATATGACAAATTGTTCCACCAATTCGGTTAAGGTGTGTAATAAACAAATCACTTAGTCGTGAACATTTTTCTCGCGACAGCACGCAATTTTTACATTTCTGGCATAACTTAAGTCATTTAGCCGACGGCTTGGCAGCTTGGTGAAACAATTTTGGTCGTGTGTCGTGTGCTACTAGTGGTTGTAATGAGTTTTAATGGCATAAATAACGTTAAATTATCGTCATTTTAGCGATGTTCAAGGCGGCGCCTTCGGCCGCGCGCAAACGTCACTCACTACTGCTACTTAAATGATTTGTTTTCTCTGTTTCGAAGAAATTTCTGAACTCTACGTGCGGAGAAATAGAAAGAGTTGTAAATAAATAAAATATGCACATACCCGTTTACCTATTATTTGTCGATTCGAGCTCTTCCTAGTCTTAGAGGGCGTAACCAAAGGTCTGTTAAACATAACGCCGATTATCTTAAAGGATGTGAATAACGAGTCTGCAGATTGCCAGTCACGACCTGTAACAAGCGCCTGCAAGTCTACGCGCACCATCGGAATGCACTAACGGCCTCTGTGGTCCAGTGGTTGAGCGTTGGGCTCACGATCCGGAGCTCCCGGGTTCGATTCCCGGGGACATATCACAAAAATCGCTTTGTGATCCCTAGTTTGGTTAGGACACTACAGGCTGATCACCTGATTGTCCAAAAAAGGAAGATGCTCCGTGCTTCGGAAGGCACGTTAAGCCGTTGGTCCCGGTTACTACTTACTGATGTAAGTAAGTAGTCGTTACATGAGCCACGTCAGGGGCCTTTGGCGGCTGATACCAGGGTTGACGAGGCTGGTAATTCACCTCACAACCTACACGATAGAAGAAGATCGGAATGCATATACCATTAAATAAAAAACAGCTAATAAATATTAAACAGCTGATCGTTTGTGGACTCTAATGGCGGTCACTCACCGGGAGGATTCGTGGTGGCCTCATCACCAACCGCTTCGGAGTGCGGTGTCGTGTAAGAATTGCCCTAGAGAATCGCATTGTTGACCGCTGCTAGCCCTTCCAGTAGGCTCTGCACGACAACCGCGCCGAGCGCGGCGCGAATTATATCGAGACCTTCGACCAATAGCCGTTTGACGTCCATCTACGTAGACAGCATTCGTATCGTTTATTGGTTCAAGCTCTCGATATAATTCGCGGTTGTCATACAGACCCGGCTGGTGTATGTCAAGTGAAAACCGCAATCAATCAAAGGCTAAGCTACGTAGCGAACTTCATTTTGATCTAAGTAATTTGCAATTACATTTTCTTTACACTTTCAATACATTCAAAGGGTACTTTGAAGATAATTATCCATACTAATTTATTCGCTGTTTGCTCTCTCTAATAATGTGATAAGAAAGTGCGAGATGGGCTTGTGCTGGTAATACGTATAATTGAGGTTCTAGGTTGCGCGTGCGTCGGATTCCGCGCAGTCATGTTCCACGCCTCCTATCGCAGTACGTATACGAGGTACCGAGCCGGAATGAGGGGTCTGTAGTCAAGTAACACATAAATAAACTTGATAAAGGACATGAAGAAATGACTCTCGATTAGATACAACAGATAGGTAACAGGTAGTGTTGGGTTCTTACCCGGAAAATTCCCGCGTTTTGGGAATTTTCCCAATTCTGAGGGAAAAAACCCGAAAAATTCCCATTTCAAGGGAAAATATTTTTTATCGCATATATTTGTATTAAAAGTAAGGATTTCCAACAAAGACCATTTATATATAATGTATGCCTACTTATGCCCAATTTATTTTCTGTCGTAGTGTCGTATGAACTCTTAAAAAACTAAAAGGAGATCATCGGATTTCGGCCCAGAAGTCAAAGTGCCGGCCAAAAAATAATATTGCTATATTCCGTTAGATCTTATCCGTATGAGCATTTATTACTATGGCACCAAAGCTGTAGGGTCAATATTTTCGGTTTTATTCGATTTTAAAAAACTGTATTTTTCATACATTTATGGTGAAAATGTAAAGTGCCGGCCAAGTAACAATAATGGTATTACCCTTAGAACTTATCCGTCTGAGCATTTATTACTATGGCACCAAAGCTGTAGGGTCAATATTTTCGGTTTTATTCGAATTAAAAAAAAACTGAATTTTCATACATTTTTGGTGAAAATGTGAAGTGCCGGCCATGGAACAATATTTGTATATCCCGTTAGAACTTATCCATTTGACCATTTATTATTAGGGCACCAAACGTCTATGACCATTATTTTGACTTTTTTTGGACTTTACGTTATAGTTTCTGTGTGAAAAGTGCCGGTCACCAAAAAACACATGTCAAAGCTATCGAGAAGATACCTGTAAACATTATTCACTATGACAAAAACATGTATGACCATTAATTAGTTTGGCTTTTGTTGGATTTAAAAAAAAACTTGAATTTTGTTTCATTTTGTATAATTCAAAATAAAATATAACAGGCGCGTTATTTAAAGGATCGTCAGAATGTTTATTACTATGGCATTAAACGACTATGACCAATATTTTGAACTTAATTCGATTTTTCAAAAATAAAAAAAAAGTTTTATCTAGTGATAATGGAACTATCTTGCTAAAGGCGTAATATGGTGGTCGTCTTTTGAAAAATAGGTTTGCGTTTGACCACTACATTACCTGATGGTGATACACGCTTAAGAAGCTACTTTTTTTTAAAGAAAAGTGTAAACAAGGAATAAACAGTGGGGTGATAGAGGTACTATGTTATCGGCCGAGTAGCACCAGGACATTGTGATAGGCATACTTGCAAAGTACAACTACCCGACTCCTGTTTTCCCTAACAGATACTTCAGACGTCATGCCAAAATACGAGTTTCGTCACTAGATGGCAAGCTTATCTTTGGAGGGTGGTAACCATTTACGGTCAAGGTGAATCAATACCATAATTCAACCTAAACTTAGGCCGTAACGTTGAGTCGAATGCAAAAACTACAGCCAACGTCATATCTAAAATCAGATAGTATTAATATAGAAGTTCACCTAACAACACTCAAAACAAAAACACAAAGTATTTATCTGACTAATAACTAGTCATTGGGAAAGCTCTGCTTGTTGTCATTGTTAAAATGTATAGAAAAAAGTTTTTTTAAAAAGTCCAATAAAAGCCAAAGTCGACATTTGGTAGTATAGTAAAAATACGTTTCAAGTCGTTTACCAAAAGATTTGACTTATTTTGTTTCGCTGGCTGACATTTTCCCATTTGAACCAAAACGGAAAGAGAGACGAATAAAAAGTCAAGATAACGGTCAAAAATGTTTTGCGCCAGATTATTAAATGTTCTAAAGGCCCTTTTTAATCCGCCGTACCGCATTTTTTACCCAAAGCACTTTATTTTCATACAAAATAAATAAGAAATGAAGATTTTTAAAATACACTAAAAGCCAAACTAATGGTCATACAAGTTTGGCGCTATAGAAAAAAATGTTAACAGGCATCTACTCGATACTCTCAACATGATATTTTTGCTGGTCGGCATTTTTCACATTTGAACTAAAACGTAAATTCCAATAAAAGTCAAAATAATGGTCATAGAAGTTTGGCGCTATACTAATAAATGTTTTAACGGTCCTTTGTAATACGCCTGTATACCTCTTTTTCCCAACGGACATAATATTATTTTTTACAAAATGTATGAAAAATCGAGATTTTTAAAATCCAATTAAAGCCAAACTAATGGTCATACACGTCTGGTGTCATAGTAAAAAATGTTCAGAACAATCTACTCGAAAAGTTTGACACATTTTTTTTCTCTGACCGGCACTTTCAAATTTGGGCCGGCCAAAGTATGGAAAGCCGACGATCTCCTTTGTAATATATTTTGAATGGAATGTTCAATTTTAATAATTCCATGCAAAGATATCTACATATTATAGGATATATAGGATGCTTTTGGCACGAGAGAATGTCATCATCGAGGAGCAACATGGTTTTGTGCAAGAAATTGGGAGGCACGAATACCTACAGATATTATTTACTTGGACTATGAACAAGCTTTTGATCGAGTTCCTGTCACACGATTGATTGCTAAATTAGAGCCCTTTGGAATCAGAGGCAATGTCGTGAAGTGGATTAGACTTCCTGTCAAATCGCATATTCTCTGTGCGCATCGGAGAATCATACTCTGTTCCCAGAAAAGTCCTCAGCTGTGTGCCGCAGGGATCGGTGTTAGGACCTATTTTATTCAGTATCTACCTTACAGATCTTAAACATGGTATCATGTCTGATATATCACTCTTTGCAGATGATACGAAAATAACGGGGAATCCACTTATTAGCCATAATATAATCCAAGATGATCTTGATAGAGTAATTGCTTGGACCCGAGATTGGCTAATCACATTAAACGTAGACAAATGCACTGTGTTGCATGTTGGCAGTAACCACCCCACGTTGAGTTACACCATTGACTCAAAACCTCTCGAGTGTGTTAAAAAACAAAATGACCTTGGCATAACGATAACACATAATCTAAAGTGGGACGAACACATTATTGGAATCACTAAGAAGGATAACTCCCTCTTATACATAATTAGAAAAGCTTTTTATCATATAGATACGGAATTGTTTCTTAGGCTTTACAAAACTTACTTACGTCAGATGGCTGTTAGAACATGGGTTTCAAATATGGAGACTTTACTATAGGAAGGACATTGCACTACTAGAGAGAGTCCAAAGAAGAGCAACAAAGATGGTGACAGTACTGGCTGGCCGGAGTGGACCTTAGCGGGGGCCGCAGGACTCTCACCTCTGGCTTGCCTTCATTGGCCAGCCAGAGTGGGGCGTTAGAGCTATACGCTCGCAGGGTGGAAGTGAAAGATGCATAAGTCGCGAGTTGATAAGGCGGGTAAACCGCCTCGCAGAAAGCGGTGTACACCTCTTGACACCCAGAGATGCTCACAACCATGTTGCTGCCTTGCCGTCCAGTCGCGTCGGCTAGATAGGTGGCCCAACCAGTGAGTGACGAGTCACCGCCTGCCCAATATATCTCTGTTATTAACATTGGTCGAGCAGGCGCCATAGTCCCCCATAGCCCCAGTATCCCGGTTCACTAACCCCCAACCCAATAGCCCAGTTCCTTTTGTTCCCATAATCTGCAATAGTCCTACACGAACCAGGGATTGTCTTTGGGTGCACTCCCATAGTGCATACAGGGATAATCGCCGGTTGGTGTCACAACACATTTAGAGTAAATTGTCTTAAGGGGCCTCTACGTGTTGGCTTCGGCCCCACGCACGCCTTCCAAAAGTCCGGGACTCCATGACAGACCCGACCCGAGACATGGAAACGAGATACAAATAATAATAAGATTAAAAATAATTAAATAAAAAATATTTTCCCATGATTCGGGAATTTTTCGGGTGTTTATTTTATTTTCCCATATTTTCCCGATATTTTTTCTTTCCCACCCAATTTTTTCTTTCCCTGCCCATCACAGTAACAGGTAACTAAACTAGGCCATCGCCCATATAAATAGTTCATCATATGGAAGATGTAATCGCCAAATTTTACAATAAAATCTACGCCTTGATATTTAGGCAAGTAGTTACATTATAATAAACAGGCCCCATAGAGGTCACAAAGTGATAGTCAATTAATCAAAAATGAAAATTTATAAAGAAATCTTGTCCATTTTCTCACGTGACCGGCCATTATTGTTAATAATTTAGGTCAATTCGGTAGCTAAACATCTGACAACAAATACCATGTAAACAATCTGACCATCGTAATAAATGTGTGATACTAACAAAAGAACATTAATTTCCGAGAGAAACAATAAAAAGTCTTCGAAGAATAATAACTGTACACTGGATACCTCGGGTATCGCGACCGCATCGGCGCATGAGCAACCTGTATGGTATCACATTACACATAAAATATTTATTATTTATCGCTTGTAATTAATAAAAACACACGGGAGCCACAAAAACAAGTAGCCTAACAGGAAGATATAATAACTCAATCGCAGTGCCGGGCTCGCCGCGATTTGTTCCCGTCCAGATTGGATCTGCTGCGCCCGCGCACCCAGTTATTCGCCTACAGTAGCTTAATGTCTTAACACGATATGCCACAGCCTACCGCAGTTACGAGGAAACTTGTTTCCTTGTAGTACGATTTGTTACAGTCGTTCAGTGGGCCAAATTGTAATACCCACGTTATCGTTATGTGGAATAAAATGATCGTTTCTATAGATAGGTATCTAGTCGAAATGACGTCAATTTCTATTTTCAACTTTTAAATATACGTAGTAAGTAGATAAAACATATTAGAACATAATAACATGTTTAATTTGCTTACATAAAGACATAAACATGTTCATAAAATTCTATCACACATCAATTTAGTTCATTTATACATTACTACACTACCTATTACACATTGATTTGTTTTTTGTATTTTGGCCTCATCAAAAACTGACGATGAAACTTAATGGAGAACACATGTTTAGATTTTTATGTCATTTTAGACCACGAAAACCAAAAAGTACTGGGTCTATTTTTTTCTATAAGTAGTTATTAGACATCACTGTGACTCAATGACGTCACAAGACAAAATAAATCCCAAAGGTTTATTTTTAAAATTAATCGCAGATGCTATACTTCTAATCATATAAGCTCGTATTATAAAAATGTTTCAGCCAATTAAATTATTTTTGGGAAAGTATCTCTCTATTTCTTGATACAATTTTCTATTTCATTCCAAAAGCAGTTACAAATTTACAAGACATACTTCGTACTTACTAAGAATAGGACAGGACACGTATTCTTTTATTTTACAGAAATATCATAAGTATGAACAACCAGAATGAAGATATACGGAAATATATTAAAAATAATTGTGTAAACTTACACCGCAGATATCCAGACGAATCATAATATTTGCAGTTTATTTACTCGACAGCGCTCTCCGTCATGTTAGGGCTCGTGCAGAATGTGTGGGCATGTTTCGTAAGGGTTTGCATATTTGCAAGTTCAGTCTTTATCAAGTCGGTAGTCATCAATTTGGGCTGGAAACCTGGGGTTTTGTTGGTCCTATGCGTCATTGAACGCTTAGATGTGTTCGAAGAATCTTTTGAAAGAAATTAGGATAATTGTCTGATCCAAATCTTCAAAAAGGGATCCTAGGCATAGGATACAGAATAACGTAACTCTCCGCCCACCACCCATTGGTATCAGGCGACGATTTACCTCACCCCCTCTGAGTCTTACTTTACCTCATGGTATAAAAAGATCAGGTATGCTCAAAACTGACAGCTAGCATTTCAAATTAGCCTAAATGACCGTAAGCTGGTAGGCAGTAAGGAGGAGCGCCCGCGGACTCTCTGTCTCACTTGCACTTTCGGGGTAAGGCGGCAAACGGTAAGAATGAGATTTTTGTGTGAAGATTTCGGGGATATGCTCAAGTACTAAACTAAAACTTGTTTGCATTGCACACTTACTTTTATATGCGCAAATGTCAAATTGCAATATTGCTTTCTTACATGAATTGCTTCGATGTGGCCATTTTAAACCCCTGTTACCTTTATATATTATTTATATTTTATTTATTATTTGTGACTTGTAACTAATATAATCGTGCTAGGTGCATGCTTATCCTGAGTTGAGTCATAAACAAAACAAAAGAGTTACGGTACAAACCGGACTTTGCACAACTCTACCAAAGTACCTACCCCAAACTTTTATCTAATAATTACATATCAAAAATAAAATGTCTGACTTCGATACCTACGTAGCTTAATGTACTTTATAACTAAGTAACGTTTGATATCAATCACGAATCAATTTGTATCTCATTAAACCAAAGGTAGCGGTATTGAAATCGATAGGAGCTAATCAAAACGAAACTGGTAGCGAAACTTTAGGTCGGATTGTAGTGGTAGATAATGAGGTTATGATATGAAGAGGGATTTGTTGCTTGAAAGAATTAGGAACAGAATATCTCCCTAACGTTATCCTGTTTTTACAGAGTCCGTAACCTAACCTAACCTACCCTGAAGCTTTGACAGGTCCGACTTTTTACAGAAGCGACTGCCTGTCTGACCTTCCAACCGGCGAAGGGTAAACCAGCCCATCAGGTTAAGTCACAACCTCCGAATCGCCTTACTTGGGAATATGGGTTTCCTCACGATATTTTCCTTCATCGCTGAGCACGTGGTAATCATTGACTCAAATATGGATCCGAAATACATTGATTTAGGCAGGTGCTGGGATTAGAACCTGAGACCACACAGTGAGAGTCAAACTTTCTTTCAACTGAGCTTCCACAGCTGAAAATCAGAGGCGAGATATTTGGTATCGGTGTTGTAATGTTAAAACTTCAGTAGAACTGATGACACGATTGTCGAATGATAAATAATATTAAATATTTAATAAGCAGCGTGGTGGAGTATGCTCCATACCCCCTCCTCTTGATTGAGGAGAGTCCTGTGCCCAGCAGTGGGACGCATATAGGTATTTATAGGTGTGTATTCATTCAAAAATCACTTTTCCCAGATAGACTCTAATATAGACTCTAATAATCCGTTCTGAAATTGTAATGATGATACTATGAGCTAATTATGTAATAGACGTACAATTTTTTAATTGTATTTTTGAAAGAATTTTCGTTTAAATGGCAATAACTTTAATTTCACAATTCCAATAAAAATACATGTGAGGTGCAAATTAGTAATTAGCTGGAATGACATTTCAAAACTTATAACTCATTCGCATCGTAATGGGGTTTCGGAGTGATTATGCTTATTACCTGCAACCGAGTGTTGTCAGTGTCGTTTTAATTTATATTTCGTTTTTCTTTTTTTATACTTTAATGGGAGGAACGGTTTGCAAACAGACGTGTTAACAGTAACTGAGCCAATAAGAAAAGTTGCCTGAATGCCTCTTAAGAACTAACTAATTTACCTATCACATCATCAGCCCATTAACGTCCCCACTGCTGGGGCACGGGCCTTCCCTATGGATGGATAGGCAGATCGGGCCTTGCACCATCACGCGGGCCCAGTGAGGATTGATGGTTGTTAACGACTACTAATGCAGCCGGTACCAACGGCTTACCGTGCCTTCCGAAGCACGGAGGAGCTCAAGATGAAAACTTTTTTTTTGTGGTCACCCATCCCATGACCGGCCTTTGCGAAAAATGCTTAACTTTAACAATCGTAGACCGAGCGCGTTTACCGCTGCGCCACCGAGCTCCTCAATTTTACCCATATTTTCTAGGAAATATCTAGTCAAACGCGCTTCAACGCTTTCTGACTACTACACGAATTAAAGCACATAATAACGGGTTCTTACCGCGTTTAAATGGGGATATATGAGACTCCCGATATTTCGACACTGTTGCAAGTGCCATGATCACGGGATGACATGGTGCCATGATCAGTCATCCCGTGATCATGGCACTTGCAACAGTGTCGAAATATCGGGAGTCTCATATATCCCCATTTAAACGCGGTAAGAACCCGTTATTATGTGCTTTAATTATGATAATAACCGCGTAAACTTAAAACAATGTATACTACACGAATGAAAAATAGGTAATACCTACACGAATTTAGTTGTAGAATGAATAATCTGTTGTGTCTAAAGTTGCGAATAACTCGATTTAATGTTGACTCGCTCCGTCGCCCACTGGCGCTGTAAGTCACAATAATAAGCTGTAATTATTTTCGAACGCAGAATAAATATGGCTTGACCGTGTACCGTCCAACATCCACCGTCGCCGTCCGGTAGCCGTTCAATAAATCTCGGACAATCGACGCCCCCGCAACTGGACATAGTAGTACTTAGCTGCGCGCGCGCCATATTTCTTGAAAGTGAAATGCGGATAAACGATGTACTTAGAGGTGGCTCTGCTTAATCTCGTTGAGAATCCTGGAATATTGTGCTTTATATACATAACCTAACACAACCAACCCATGCTAAGAACATAACCTATACAGGGTCTTAGTGACATCGTAACGAAAACTAGGAGAGATGATTCAGACCATGATTCCGAGTTGATATCAAGTGGAACTTTCCGTCGCAAAATTCATGAGATTTAAGTTTGATATTAACTCAGACTAATGAGCTGAATCATACCTCTCAGTATTTGTTACGATGTCACATACACCCCGTACAAGTACAGCATTAATATGTATACACTTTGGTACCATGTCACATTAACTTTTTTGACAAATTGAACTGTAAGTCTCACTAAATGTCAAATAAGTTAATGTGACAAGAGTCCTAAAGTGGGTACATTATATTGCTCATGACTGTACATACAGGTAGCCATACAAGTAAGTATGGCTGTTAGTGACACTGTAACGAATAGTGAGGGGAATGATTCAGACCATGTTTCTGAGTTGATATCAAGTGGAATTTCCTGTCGTTAGAGTTGTCGTCGTTAGTGGTTTTTTAATATTTTTTTCAGTTCCATACTTTTGTGACGGAAAATTCCTCTTGATACGAGTATCACCTCAGAATCGTGGCCTGAATCATCCCTGAAAGTTTTCGTTACGATGTCACTAACACCCTGTATACAAATTTCAACTTACTCTCGTAACAGGTACATTTTTAGTAGAGGCTGTTTACTCTATTATATGTATAAAAGCAAAACTACTGAGCAAAAGTCTCCCCTCACCTACAGTATGGAATGGAGCAGACTTCATCATATTGTTATGTTTTAGTGGAGAAACGCCCAAAGCTTTAATTTATAATTGTGACGAGTTATTTGATGTACACAATAAATATTATTTTTTCTTATAACTGTGATATAATCAATAAAAAGCTAATCGTCTAAATTGAACCGACTGGATGTCGAATCTGTGGACTCCATTTTGGAGGTCCAGTTACAAGGGTTCCGAACTTCAAAAGGAAAAACGGAACCCTTATAGGATCACTTTGCTGTTAGTGTGATTACAAACTGATTTGCAGTTGGTAAACTGCGGATACAATAGTTTTTCAACGGCAAAATCAAAGACTCCCTTAGATTATCTTTGGTAATTTACGGCAGTTTTTTGCGGAACCCTTGGTGCACGATTCGGAGTCGCACTTGTCCGGATTTTTTGTAATAAGTATCAGAATCCAAAATCATTTATGTAACGTAATTATCATAGATATTTAAACTTGTTGAAGGACAATTTAACATTTTTGAATCTACGTCATTTCGCAAGTTGTAATGGCCGAGGAGAAGAAATGACAAGAAACTGCAACAGCAACACGTCATCTTTTAAATCAATGAGGGTATACATTACAAGTTATTAAAAGAATTAGTGGAACACATTTAATGCCAGTCATTTTTATCATTTAGGCAATTAATCTTATTATAAGTTTTTTAGATATAGTAAGCTTTAAATGAGCTTTAAGCTGATAAGTTCAAAATATTGTCTGGAATCTTATTGTAAAAACGTATATACCTATACGTACATAGACCCAAAAAAAGACGAATTTAATTTGCTTAATATATAATTTTAGAAGCCAATTTTATTTTTATTCCTTATATTGTATGTCTTTCACAGTTTCTCGGAAGGAGGGATATATTTTTACGTACAAAAGAACATGATGGCCCTGATTCCTGGAGACACCTCCTAATTTTATTTTAAGTTTCACCAGTCATTTTCTTATCCGTTGAAAAGGAAAGAGACGGATAGTCATCAGTCCGAGAGCTGAAAAAATTAAAATGAATGAGTGAATAAAATCCCGGGCGAATCAAATATGCATCTCGCTGATATGCAACCCGTTTGATGAGTGCTGTCGATTTTATTCTGTCGTGTTATTGGCCAATATTTTATTTTTATTTCTGCCTAAAATGGACGCGTGTTCCATAAATTTTATGTCTATCCATCACCAGTCCCTTTCCTTTTCAGCGGATAAGAAAAAGACAGGTATAACTTAAAATAAAATTAGATGGTGACAGTTAGTATATTAATTTCTTTAAACAGCTCCCTCAGAGAGTGTAACCAATGCAGATTATAAGTTTAGTGATGTTTCCAAGTCTATATCTAAATAGTATTATTGGAAGCATAAAAAACGTAAACGTTATATCAGAAATGATTGCTGTATTGGTCACACATATCCAGTGTTCCGACACCAGCGGCGTCCATTTATCACAAACCCGATCTGGGGGGCTACCGGCTAAGACGAAGTTATATCTTCATCGGCATAATTTGAAAAACTACTGCGATTTATTGTTCTAGACGAGATGGTCACATACACACGCATTATGATTGTCGATTTGAAAGTATTTTATATAAGTACAATGATTTGAAACGATCAATAAAGTTTAGAACTTAAAAAATGTTCAAGCTTTGGATTGGTTACTGCTGTGACATTATATTTGTAAACTCATATTTATTTAAAAATAATTCATATTTAAGAATACAATTCATATTTTTGATATATATAATATATTCAGTAAGTAGGAATGCGTATTTTTTTACGCATGGCATTGACTAATTGGCCGAATAAATGAAAAGCGCTAAGGGCTCTCACCCGGTATTTTTAAGACGACATGCCGGAAGGGCCTACGTAGATGCGAATCTCAGCTCATGGTGTCGTCTTAGAGGAAATTGGGGCTTGCCTATCCTTACGTCTTGTGAGAGAACCTTATGATATTATTACTGAAAACAGCTGCTAGTTAGGTGTCTAGCGACTCGTTTGCTTAATAACAATAATGAAAAGGTTAATTTCAGACAAACTACGAAACAAATATATCTATATAAATTAAATACCTACACAATTGAACCAAGTACTTTAGTTGCTTACACAACAAAAAATCCAGGCGTGAGAATATGGTTGTGTTAGGTAATAATTAAGTATTCTTTAAAGGTTTCATAACGTTACGCGTAAACAGAAGTTATCATCTGAAGTACTCGGCGAAAAATGTAACAACTTGAAACAGGTATTGTTTCAGTTATTTATAAGTAAATGTTACCAAAAAAGTTGCAAAGAAATAAACTTCAGTTGGTAATTCCGAGTTTGTGATTATATATACTTCACATTATTTCAGGTTTGGTTACATAATTTATGTTTTCAACGACCCTTAATGATCTTGTGTTAAGTCCGTTTTGAAATTATAATGTTTTATTAGAAATTATTTGCTAAGGAAGTCGGACTCGCGCGCTGAGGGTTCCGTACAAACTGCTGTAACTGTAAATTAACAAAGATAATATCCTGTAAGATAAGTAAGATTTCCGTAAATAGGTAGGTCTCGTTAGTGGAGGACATTTTACCGAAATCTTCCTCCTTATCCCTTGATTTCTAACACTTCACAGGCCGTATCAAATGGCCGTATCTTCGGTTGGTTTAGTAGCTTTGTGTTTTGCAGCTTCAAAGGACCGCAGACATAAATATTTGTTAGTTTCAACTTGATATCTCCACGCGTTCCCGATAAAAAGGGTCTTGGCAGACAGAGGGACAGACAGACGGACAGCAACGTGATCCTCATAAGGGTTCCGTTTTTATTTTTGAGGTACGAAACCCTAAAAACGAAGTTGGGACTTAACGAACTTAAGTCCGTTTCGAAATAGGAATGTTTTGCTAAGGGTTGTCAAATAAAAAAAAGTTTGAACATGACATTTATAGAATGTTCATAATTATGTTCAACTTATGTAGAAATCAAATGGGCATCAGGTTTACAAAATCGGCAGTGAGCAGATATTATTTCTGGAGCGTAAGTTCATGTACGATACGAAGAGTGATTAGACGCGGCTGCGAATTTAGAAATGCTAGTTCAATACGTACCCGCCGCGCCGGCCGAGATGAACTGGAGTAGAATTCCCAAGCGCAGAACGCGCGTAAACCCTACTTCAATACGCCCTGGACACTGACGAACTGGAGTAGGATTTCTAGGTTAATATGCGACCCGGCTTTGCTTTGATATAACATAACATAACACATCAACCTCACGCGTATATCCCAATTGGGGTAGTCATAGGTATATCCATCGCAAGATGAACTAAGTATCCACATCTCACCAAGCTTACTTTGATACAATTTTTATAAGAATTGCTCTGAATTGCATAATAATAATATTTTAGGCAAAGTTTAGAGATAAAAACTGTTCAGATCATGATATGCCTACGATATACCTCCCTATTGATATACTTCCCTTCAGATTATGACAACCCTATTTCTTCGCGAAACATTGCGTTTCGTTCCCAATATTTTGTTTACATTTTTGTAACCAAATTATATAACCGTCACGTTTTCATTCATCTTGGGAGCCTTTGTTTTAGTTTTCATCGATTTGTTTAAAAATAGAATATTTTACGTAAGAATTCAATTTTTATCTTGTGTGTTTATTACGTAAGTTACGTGACGAGTCCTGATAACAATTCCTTTATTGTTTAATGTTTAGTGAGGGGTATGGTGTGATGTACTTAGAAAAGGTTCAGTACGATCTACTCTGAACAAGCTTGCGTATATGAAACGAATGTGGAGGAAACAAGAGAAGTGTGTCAGGATCGAAGCAGATGGAATTCCATAATCTCTACTTACTCTGGTAGGAAATAGGCGTGAGTTTATGTGTGTATGGTAAATCAAGCTCGCTCCAAGCTCGTATTAGAGCGGGGCAGACAGTGCCCCTTCCATAGATCACAGTAATAAGAACTCTGTGATCCTTTCTATACGTATTACTAATATATTATTTATTCTTTGACTTGATGTTTTTTATTGGTAACGATTAACGATACGTCACTTTGGTATATCAACAGTTGATAGAAACATTTATCGATAAATTCTAATTGTCGTTTTGGGAAATTAAAATATGACGATAAATGGTTGTTACTTATTTAGGTATTATTTATTAATTTTTTAACACTTTAATTTTTGTGTGATTTCGTGTACAATCGGCAAGGCTATATATTTGTATATGTAGATTCTTTTCTATCGCTAACTATCTACAAAACTATACACTATCGCTCCGTGATAAGGTCCGTCGCTCGGATAGAAACAGTTTGCTAGGATACGGAGTAGTTTTGCCTGCGTATGACTAGGTACTCCCTTGTCCTTGTTGCACAAAATGACATATATATAATAAACAGACATTACTCCGTGGCTTCATTAGCAAAGCTACTATTTTCCAGCGACTGCAGTGGAATAATGTCCACCGTACTTAATAATAAAAAGCGTTGTCATGGCAACGGGTGGATGTATAAATCTCCTGGGCAGTGGGACGGCGATAAATAATCAGGCTCACCGGCTGCCGGGAGGCCTCCGGTTATACGAAATTATATGTGCTAACACGACTACTACATGTAGATGCTTACATACATACATAAATTCACGCGCCCGTGATCATTATTGCGGGAATTCTGGTTTTCGACTAAAACTGTGGGTATGATAACTATGTGGCATTTCATTAATTTTATGAATGCTTCATAATGCTCATCATTCCTTGGTAAGCAGTAGAAATCGAACGTATGTAGTACCATGTTGTGATGGTAATTTTGACACATTCCAGAAGAAGTTTTTTTTTCAATCATCAAAGTTAGGGAAACACGGATATAAAATTAGCAGAAAAGACACGGAAAAGAATTAGTTTCGGATGATATCATAATAAACAAAGTAGAAGAGATAATAAACATAGTTATGCGACTAGTATCTGTAAGTTATTGGATTTAGAATTAGTTTTACAAGTAGTTGTAGTAGGCTGAGCTGTAGGCCATCTACGGGGTCCACATGTGGCGGATAGTGGAACGGCCATCATATATGATGGTTAGCTGCGAATATAAAAATAAGCAGTCCCCGACCAAACAGCGACAGGATTAGCAGAACGTAGTGGGTAGCTCACTGGGACGGGCTAACGTATAAAATGCTACTTAGGTTCTATGACGATCTTGTGACGTAGCAAGTAGGCGCTGCTACTTCAAAAGCGCACCCCTGATGCCGGGCAGCAGCGGTTCTAGCTAGAACATCACCGATTGAGAAATTGGTAGGTGTGCTGCGGAACGGAAGACGATTGGGGCAACTACCTTACTACACGCCCTATCTATGGAGTAATGAAGGCGATTACTCCACCGACAAGAGCGCAGCTCTTAAATAAAGAGAGAGAGATTACAAGTAGTGAGTACCTAAGTTACGGAGATAATAAAAATAATACTGTTCTTTTCTGGATGTCGAACTAGTGTAGCGGCGGTAACAGACAGACAGAGTTACTTTATAACAACTAGTATGGATTACCCTTGGATAGCACTCACGATTTGGCCGAACAAATGTGGAGCATAATCCATTTCACTCCAGTGCGGCTTGAAGAATCACAGTCAAGTAAAGTTCTGAGTAATACCATCTGTTCCGTGCGATACACAACCTTTCGAAATCCGAACCAGCCGGCAGCACTTGTTCAGTATAAAATAAACTTCAACTGTTTAAGTTAGAATATATTAAACGTTAGAATTTCCTTCCTGTCCAATAAAAACGGAGGCGACCGTATCGTATGTTGCGGGCAGGCAGGTCGTAATAAGTCTAACGAATAAAATAATTTCCGAGTGAAATACACACACTAATGTGACTAATATTATAATATCTTGCACGCAGGACATCTACTAGCAACGCCGGGAGATTTAGGTGTCGTCCACGGATGCGGCTATGTAGGAAGTAGCCAAGAATATAAAATGAAAGAGATTCGTTCAAAACTTTCTAATTATCTTAACCCGCAGCTATCCGCAGTGGGAGCAGTGTGGTTCCAATGGCTGTTTATGTCCTATCTAAATACCTACAGCCAATATCCTGGCATAAATTACCTTCTGGTTAGATGTGCCATAATAAGCCAAGAAGCCTGTTTAAAAAAAAAATGTTGTCGATTTTCTTGTTAGTCTCAAATAGTCTGTAAACCAATTTTTAGCTTTCTACCTTGTAAATGGCGGAATACTCCATACAAACATCCACTCCCCATTTTAGGGAAGTGCGGGGTGGGGTTAGAAAGAGACAAAAAGTAGCCTATGTCCATCCTTTCAACTATCTCCACTTAAAAATCACGTCGATTTGTCATACCATTTTGCCGTGAACGACGGACAAACAAACAAACATACACACACACACACATACACACACTTTACCATTTATAATATTAATACTTATGGATAGTTATTGTACCATGAACTTTTACATTTGTGATCTTTTAAACTCTAATGCAAAGGTTTTCGGTTAAAAGAAGTTTAGCAATTATTGAATATCCAATTAAAAATATTCTTTAAATATCACACGTTGCACTCAATTGGGATGCCCTTTCTTATGATACGCTTAACATTTACCATTAAGTGTTAGAAGACCTTAATACCTGGCTTAAACTAATTAAAGATTAGCCTCTTGATGACTACAATGGCGGACGCCCTACCCGAGCATGCTATGATTAGCAGAATACCGACAAGATTGAATTCATATGCAGTAGGTTACACTACTACATATTATAAAAATGCTCATCTTTTATAACAAATCAGAGGCAACTTTCATCAAGACACAAGGGCATTATCTCCATATATCCATACAGGAATTAAAGGCATTCCTGGCATGATCTCGCATAGAGCGGACAAGCGCGCGCGCAGCAGCCGGCTCGTAAAGCGCAGACCACACGCGGGCGGAGGTGTGAAGGCAGCGCGCGCGCCGCGGGGGCGCACATAACTCACGAGCAGCGGGGCGCCGGCCCATTCATGCCTACCTGATACCTGGACCAGCGATCGATGTTGGAAGGCTAGACGCTGTGTCTAGCGCGACATGTGATCTGGGGATTCGATGACCAAAACTGCGACTTGATTGAAGATATCCTCACTTTCCTATGGACAGGAGGAGGACCCGGTGGTGTCATGGTCAACTCGCTCGTCCCGGCTTGACAAGAGCTGCGGGTTCAATTCCCGTCCGAGACAGAATTTTTGTTTCGATTTAAATTTTCTCTTTTTGTGGGGGAACTCACACGGGCACGGGTAAGTGCTTTAAAACACAAAAACCTTTTAGATATCCTCAAGTTGAGTCCAGATTTCCATTTCTAAAGTTCTTAGGCAAAATTGGCACTCGATGGTCGGTAATTGGTTTTTAGAGTTCCAGTAATAGTCATGAATACTGCTAATAGATATCGGCGATACATCTGGCGTAGTCTAAGCAATCTGCGAAAGTATCTTGAAGGTACACCTACCTACTTTAAAGTATATTTTCAATGCCCTACATCATCCTTTGGCGGCAGCAAACCCTCGTCGGCAAAAAAGCGGCTCCATAATACCCCTGACACCAGGGTTGGTGAGGCCAGTAATCCATCTCACAACCTACACGATAGAAGAAGAATTCCCTAAATAATAAACACAGCACGACTTTCTAGTTGCTGTGTTTAAGTGATGAAGTATCTAATATTTAGGATAAGGTTACTGAATAAATGAGTTGGTGAGATACACCAAGTGACTTTTATGTGATCTGTGGCATAAGTATAACTGATAATGTGGAATTAACACAACTAAAACATGTCGATTTCTGAAGTTGGTTGTTTCTTGGTGCTAAGGTTCTGCGTTGTTTCAATACAGGAAGTCAAATCACAGGTATTCGAAGCTTGAATCCTACATTTCGTTATAACAAGTTTCCACCCACACAATATTCCCAAAATACACCAACGCACTTGTAAGTATGTAAGTAACATAAAACAACCATGAGAATTCCGAAGTTTTTTCTTTATTGAAAAACAATAATACTTTTATAAGAGTTTCATTATGGGTTCTACACCAATCGGCGTTCTATTTATTTAAATTTATTGCCTAATTTATCTTTATGGCTTAGTCTAACCAAAATCAAAATTGGAAGCCGTCATTCAAGTCCATACGTTAAAAGTTCTATAAGGCTGTACATAAGTAAAAAAAATATCTACTTACGGAAGAAATTATTGAATACCACATAATGAATACGGTTTAAAATAGGAATCTACACTACATCCGGCTGACTGATCAGGGACACTAATTTATATAATCAGCATTGAACAAACTTGACCAAACATAATTTATAAGGTGGGCCCGATCTAATGACACGGTATACGCCACACGGGGCATCCTACAATTTCCCTGTTATAAATTAGACGCAACCCGTTATTTGAGTATTTATTATCGGTAGCTATAGCGTGCATCGTTATTGTAATTAGATTTTTTCCCCCGATCGTCCCGCGCCATTTGGCGGCTAATACGAGTCATTGTGGTTCCGTTCAAGTTTAAAACGTTCGAAAATTGAACGAGTTAAGCCGACGTGAGCTTCGTGCAATTGGTTATTGCTCATTATACTAATTCGTGCGTTTACATCATTTAGTTGTGCATTACGTGAGAGTTTCCGAAAAGCTTAAGTTTCAAGATAACAAGAATCATTACTGGAAATTGTTGTACGTCATTTAGTGGGCATTAAGTACCTGTGGAGAAAATGAATTGGTATCGTTTACGTGAGATGGATGCGCGTCGGCGTAAGTCGAAACGTTTAATTATATTACGCTTAAGACAAGCTGTAATTAGATGAACAATGGCGTTTGATTGTGAGTCGAGTCGTGGGCAGCAGAAAGTTCGGCTTGACGCGTAGGTTGGAGACAACGTAAATATTTCGTAGACACGACACGGCAACGAATTGGGTAAACACTGATGAGATTGACAGGTAGACATGCAGGAAATTAATTTTGGATTTCTGTGTCAATAACACTCTTCACTTTTTTAATGTTTATGACTGCTACCGAACGCTTTTACTGTACATTTGTGGAAGTATTTCGTTTCTAGCCTGTGAAATCAATTTTACCTAACTTTAATATTTATTTATTAATTATTAAATATATTCTTTGGTATGGAAAAAGACTCTCTCTCTCTCTCACACACACACACACACATTAACGGTTTAATTACTACTTCATCTCGTGAAAGACAATTTGTACGTCGCAGTCGCAACGACACTTGCAACAAACAAATTGCAAATCTTTCATCGTAAATCACAGGTGTTCACCGTTACCTCATGCCGCGCAGGAAGTGACATCACGCATGGAGATCAGCCGGACCTGCGCCAGCGCACCCTCCCCCTCCTCCCTCCCCCTGTGTGGGAGCAGCTTCCGCTTCCGACCTGACACACTTGCTACGCCAGTAATTTGGAGGGACGCTCTACCGTGACGGTATGTTAACTCGAAATATTTTCGTAATTTTATTTTGAGGTTTGAAACAAATGGTTATTATACGAGGTTGGAGTAGGTACTTGGTTACCTAGAATGTTCTCTTTTTGGGGTTTATTTCCTAAATATTAGAAGTAGTTGATACCTACACACAGAGGCAGGAAATATAAATAGTCAGACTTATTCGAATTGGACTTCTTCTGTTTTGCATTTGATTCGTAGATGTGGAAATTTAATAACTTTTCAGGCAAGAAGTCATACACACACGTGGTTGTAGTTTTGCCTCGGATAATATGGCATTTACTACATTGCGATTGGGGAGCGCTAAAGGCTTTCGCCAGGAGAATTTAGTTTACCTTCTTTTTGTGTCTACAATGTCTGTATCTACAATACTTTCTAATTTAATTGAACACCTTCGAGGGCGATGTGTGATGACGACCAGCGAGGCGTCGTAATTAATAGCAATAGGAACATTTGCAACATGGCTCGGTCATTTAATTGTCAATCGACTGGTCAGTCACATTATGAGAGACGATGTTTTGGCGTTCCGGCCCGCCGCCCCCGAGCAATGAACCCTCGTAATTGTTCCGGATGTGTGACAGGTACTGGTCACGCTACCAGCCAGCCAGATTTGTAGGGTGAACTGTACCATGCTGCACGCGATATTCAGGTAAGTTGGACATATTTTCACACTGCTCTTTTGTGTTAACAGGTGTACTGGAGTTTAGTAGAGAGTTGTCGGTGATTACAAATTGAGTAGGTACATAATTTAGAATGAATATAAAGTCTTTATCGACACTTGATGGTGTTGAACATTCGAATGGATAGGATTAATCGTCATTTGTGTAATTTTACTATCATTATTGTTACCTTTTTACTTTTGCCCTTTGCTATAATTGAATTTAGTCGATCTTATTTTGTCTGTCTGTAATAGGTACCTTAGTACTAAGTCAATCCATATTTAAAGTTAGAGCGGATTCTTAGGATTCAAGTCCTATCCAGTTTGAATTTCAGCTAGTTCTATGATATAGGGTCATCACTTTGTAACTGATTCTCCAACAGAAAAAGACTAATTAAAAAGAGGTATTTATCGGGCAGCTGGCAGATATACCATGTCAAATGAGATACTCAACCGCTGAACAGAATTCATTTATTCATTGAGACCATGGTTCCTTGGTCTTATATGCGTACAGTGTAGGAATATAGTCATTATGTTGTTATTTAATTTTAATTGCAACATTCACACACACACACATTTAAGCTACAGTTAGCTAAGTGCATTTTCCTATAAACTTATTAACGTACTTGTGATCCTCTCGACGGGCATAACCCCTACGACCACAAACGAATCTGTTAAGGCGGTTTTACACCGCAAGCTTGCCATAAAAAGTCATAAAACGAATTTTAACATCCATCCGATAATCAATCTAACACGTCATAACTTTGACATCCAGACTGCTTGAACCTAACTTGAGCTTATAACCAACCGCAGACAATACTCTTTCTTATACCTTTAAGAATAAAACTTACTTTAAACCAGCTTACCTTCAAGAATGCGAAGTAAAAAACCACTTGGACAAGACCACTGGCCAAATGAAGCTCAGTATAAACATGTTAATTCACAATAAAAAAATATGGTTTTTTCGTTGCATTAAGAGTCATGTTTACCTACAAATTGGTAAGTCATATCTAACCGTATTAACGGATCTATTTTGAGATTGTTTGTCAAAGATAAATTTAGTTTTGTATTTAAATAAACTTTTTAATCCATTCATACTGTTTACGAAGAAAGAAAATATTCTTGTTTCGTGTCCTCGTATGGATTTTGTTGCTCAATTATGAATGCAGAGCAAAATATCTTTGCAAAGTAGAGCGCCTTTAAATTTGACGCTTTTCCGCAGCGCGACCTTCCCGCGACAGATGCGTTGCAACGCGACTAAGTAATTTGAAGGCTTAAGTTTTCTTCTAAAAAGACCTAAAAAAAGTTACTTCAGAAGTTATTTGTACCTTTGTGTAATTAATATTATTCTGTTTTTCCTAGCTGCTGGATAGACGGCGCTGAACTTGGAATACATTACAGAAACCACATTACACATTCACATTAGAGAAATTTAGCATAAGATGCATGTATAAAATGTATTGTTATATGGGCTGATAGCGTGATAGCCTATCACTAGACATTATCTACAATGGTCCCTTTTCGGGTCCCTAATTTTAGTTTGACAGTTCTTAAATTAGTGCCGTCCTTTCCTTACAATACGAGAAAAAAGAGACGCAGCTACTTTTAGTCTTTACACATTAAGTTGATGGTTGCCCGAATCGACACCATTGTAGTGAAATAGCATTAACTACTTGGCCGGACAAATACTCTCACACGGAGCTGTTAATGTGTATGTTAGGTAGGCCTTATGAAAAAAAGATGTAATACCTGGTTGTTATTTAAAGGACAAAAACAAAAATGCAAATCAAAGTGGGACAGCCTTCGATGGCAAGCGACCCTGGCACTGAGAAATGTATCATAAAAATATTTATTGATACGCAAAGGGAACAAAACACAGACTTATAAATGAGACCGCGGCTGAAAACGCCACATCATCGCACTGTGGTGCGCGTGCGGCGGTGCTCTAACGATGACGGTCTGAGTATTGACCACAAGCTATGGAATCATATTCTGACAGACACAGCCTTATCGAGGTTGGCAAAGGCACATACATACTATAAACTCACGCTCGCAATCTAATGGGATGGACAGAGCAACAAATAGCATTACGATTTTTATCCACGTAGGTAGCATTCGCTGCGTCCATTGGTCCAAGCCCTCGATATAAATAGAATCACGCGCGGCGAGCATCCTTGTATGAAATATCCAATTTAATGCATATAACACTATCTAAAAGTCAGTCCATCGCCCATAAAGGACACAATCCCTCAATCTCGGGAAGACAAGCAGCTCAACATGTTCTGTAAGTAAGAACGTAGAAAGAAATAAATATGCATACTCCAGCACGCTGCTCCAATACGGGTTGATGGAGGTATTTTTTACGGCTAATAGCCGGGACCAACGGCTTAACGTGCCCTCCGAAGCACGAAATCATCTTACTTTTTCGGACAATCAGGTAGTATTATTCTTTATTCTGTCTTACTTCAACATTATAATATTTTTGTAAAACTATTTTCTTAACTAGATTTCGTACTTATGACTGTACATCGGTGTTCGTCGGGTGTGATTAATAGCTACAACTCAAATGTTTTGATTTATGGACGTCCAGTCACTGGCCGTCCGTCCGTCTGTCTCATTGGCATGCCTTCGAAGCTCGTTCCTTGGTTGTTTGAATAGTCATCTGGTGGAATTAGTAGCTTCTTCTGTAATTTGGTTAGAAATGATCGAAGTGGAATAGGTTATTTTTATTATTATTAAAAAGGTAAAGATAATAAAAAAAACATATTCTTTAGACACAAACAAAAATACATAAACATTACGTTTCATTCAATCATAACGAGGGATTTTCAAGTTTACGTTCACCAAAAACAATATACAGGGTGTTACAGGGTGTTAGTGACATCGTAACGAAAACTTTGAGGGGTGATTGAGGCCATGATCCTGAGATGATATCAAGTGGAATTTTCGGTCGCAAAAGTATGGAATTGAAAATAATTAAAAAAAACACAAAAATTTTCAGGAATATTCAGACTGAAAATTCCACTTGATATCAACTCAGAATCATGGTCTGAACCATCCCCCTCAGTATTCGTTACGGTGTCACCCATACCTACTTGTATGGCTACCGTATGTACTTGTGTGGGGTGTAAGTGACATCGTAACGAATACTGAGGGGGATGATTCAGCTGATTATTCTGAGTTAATATCAAGTGGAATTTTTCATCGCAAAAGTATAGAATTGAAAATAATTAAAAAGACTAAAAAAAAACATGAATTTTGCGACGAAAAATTCCACTTGATATTAACTCAGAATCATGGCCTGAATCATCCCCCTGAGTATTCGTTACGATGTCACTAACACCCTGTAGATGGCGTTGTAAAGTTTTAACGTGATAATTACCTATTTTCTCATTACGAGTACTCGGGTATTTATTCCAAATAGCAATGTAATTGCAGAAGCATTAAAAATAATTGTTGCTTCATATTTGGATCACATTTTGTATAACACTAGCTTAAGCCCGCGACTTCGTCCGCGTCGCGTGTATCTATCTTACGCGGTTTAGATTTTTTCATACAAATGTTTTTTCCCGCTAACTCCCGTTCCCGTGGGAATTTTGCAATATCATGTTGCAACTAAGCTTTAAGTTAACTAAGGTACCTGCATGCCAAATTTCAAGCGTCTAACTTAAGCGGTTTAGATTTTTCATACAAAAGGATTTTCCCGCTAATTCCCGTTCCCGTGGGAATTCTGGGAATTTCATTCTTAGTGCACCTCTACGGTACCTAAGCTACGTTCCTTCCAAATTTCAAGTGCTTACGTTTAGCTGTTTAGGCTGTGCGTAGATATGTCAGTCAGTCAGTTTCTTCTTTTATATATTTAAAGATAAGATTATGTTGCTGTCTATATTGTTCCTCTCTATTTTGATCAGAATAATAATGGATGGAAGATGTAATTATGCCTGGGTGTAATATCCAAAACCAAAGATAAAAGATGCATAAATATGTCTGTTTTCGATGAAATTCTGTACAGCGCCATCTATATTATTTTTAAGGAACGTAGCTTAGGAAAGTCCCTAATTACAGGCAAAATTCAAGGCGAAAAATATCAAAATATAAGTTTAAAACGTACGCAAACCTTTCTTGCATCCATCCTACGCACTAGGGTAAACATAAGCCCGCTATAATTTCTTCGGCAAGGACTTAACGTTAGAGTTCTAAGAAAATGTGCATCTGTGCTTATTCTTGTCTGAAAGTCTTGAAATGCCTGCAATAACGGGCGGTAGCTATTGCAGTGGTTGTAAATCATGCGCCGGCGCACCGCGGTCGATCTCAAAGGATGCAATCAATGCTAAATCATAGCATTCGTGACACACGTCGATACATGTCGGGCGCCCATTTTGATGTCGAAAAAAATCGAAGGCGTGAGTCGAGAATGTGAAAAAGATTCCGACACTAGATCGCGGCCGACTTTAACCCTTGACTCTGAATACGTAAGCTGAGTCATTTATCAAGTGCCAGGGTGACCATAGGGTCTGGTCATGAGTAGACACATTCGTATGGACAGTTCAAGTTTACTGAATATAGAGTTTCCTATAACTTCAACGTAAGAAACAGATTTTCATACAAAAGACTTAGCTTCAATTGGAATAAAACAGGAATTAACTCGTGGAGTACAGATTTAGCACGTCTTGAAACTGTAAAAACCCGTGGCCACCAGAGCAATAATAAATATAAATCTCTTCATCTACCACGTATAACGCCTCGCGAGCCTGAGTGATGGCGCGGCGCGTTTGTGGGGGGAGTCAGGTGCGCGCACGCAACGACTGACGCGCATTTGTCACTGTAGCCGGCGATTATTCATCTCATTGAAACATTAACGCTCTCGAGAACTAATCACATTGACTAATGGAACCCCCCGTCGTCACTTCCAAAGTTTCACACTCGTGTGTCCGTGCGTTCGTGTGAATCGCCGACATGTCTACCTAACTGCGCCGACGTCTCCCGCCAGCCCTGATTTAGCTGACGAGAACGAATGATCTGCTTTGTGATTAATATGCTTATCAATTACAACACCCACTGTTGTGTATCAAGCCTTGGCTTAAACGGGTTGTTTGATGATTTTTCGGAAGTTACATCGGGTTATAAAGTATTTTTGAAGGTTTGATATAAGCTAATAGAAATAGCAATGTTGAATGACATCGGTGTTGTAAGCCTAAAAGTTCAATTGAACATACGAGGAGAATGAAGATTTGAAACGAATAGGGTACGTAGATGGTCTTTGAAATGTACTTATAGGCATAAAAGAAGTAAATAGATGGCCTCTGAAAGGCAGGCGACAGAGGTCACAGATATACCGAGCGAGGTAAAATAATTTCTGCCGGTGAACGGAGGACGAGTTGCTCAATCACAGTAATGATAAAAGCAAAGTTTATGTGCAAGCGCGTACGAAGCGGTCTCTACGGGCAAGAAACAGCAAAAAAGTACATCATAAACAGTCCGTTTATGACGGCAAATAAAGCTCGCCATCTCCGTAGTCTCGTAGTGAATTATTGCTTTATTGCCTCAGAAATATTTCACAAACAGAAAATATTTTATGATTCTCCAGTTAAGAGCGGTCATATATCATTCTAAGCCATAGATAATAAAATTGGTAAGTCACCAAGACCGAGACAAAAGTGCGACGGCGAGGCAGGGCTCGTCGAGGATTATGTGCGTCGAGGATACATGGTTGCACTCGCACTAAATCGCCGCGGAAACGGTAGCCTGCGAGCGCGCTATACTGCTTCTGTAGACCATGCAACTAATATAATGCAAACAAAATAAATTCAAAAAAAACATGTAAGTATCTGCACATTAGGTCGATAAGGATGACAATCTCGATTGCGAATTTAGTACTTACTCCAGATTTTAAACTTATAAATTGATTTCAGAAAACCGATAATACATTGGTAGCTCCAAGAATTTCGCATTTCGACCGTCACGAACATAAAATTGGAATAGTTAATGCTCGGCGAAATCGTTAACCGAGTGCAAGCTGTAATTGGGAGGCATTAAAAATGCCCAACGCTGTTATAGCTGACTGTTAAATGTTTTACCATCGGCATTAGTCCTCAGTATTTACATGCGTTACAATGTTGGCATTCGATATAATAACATACGTTACTAGCGACAGCAATAATGCACAGGTCCGAGTACTTATTACTAGTTACTATTGTATTCGATATTATACTTTATTAGCTTGTTAAGTTGTTAACAGGCGCGTTTTATGGCTCGAAGATACAATTTGCGATAAACTCGAGTGGTTTTAGAAAAAAGATGTTGCCAACAGCGACATTGTCAAAACATGTGCTGTATAAAAACAAATAGTGTCGCCGCGTTGATTCGGCGCGCTGCGGGACAACTGGGTCAAAACAAAAGAAAGTCGTCGTCCCGTTCCCCGGACGTTTCCACAACAAAGTTGTAATTGTCGTCAATTTTTTTTAGAACAATGCGTCAGTGATTCTCGGAAGGTCGAAGGACGTTCCGAAGGTGAGCGGAGGCTGTAAAAAATTAGTGCATTACAAGGAACATTTGTCGAGCGCAACTCATTAGGGTTTGGACATTATTTACAATGTTGACGCCGACTTATTAGTGGTCCGTGAAAAATTGGGAACATTATCGTGAACGTCTGTTTCTTATTGCATTTAATACCTGTTATTATTTGGAAACCTCATTACTTATACACCGCAGGAAAAGCCGTCTCAATATAAAAGTCAACTTGTAAAAGATAGATCTTGATCTAAAAAACCGTCGCGTAAAAACAGGTCCAGCATAATTTTGTCGCAAAACAACCCAGCCAAATTTGGTGGGGGTGTTTGTAATTTACTGGTACCGTGTTAGGGGTGCCCTCGTAATTTTTCACCGCTGGCATTGCAATCGGAAGTGCAGTCGGGGCACCTTTTTGTCTCCAGCGCGCTGCGTCTGATGGCTTTCGGAAGCGAGGTCGCCATTCGTCGCTATTCGACTGTCCGCTGATATTTTGGCGACGTGACTTATTTGCAAAATTACTATTCGACGGCTTTGGAGATAGAATACTATTGCAATTTACGGGGTTGAATATTGCTAAGGGACAAAGGAAGTTGAGTTTTTGATGACAATTAATGAATGTTCTGTTGCTTGCAAAATCATTATGATAATTGCATAGGTATAAAGCGTTCACAACAATCTGTCCTTTATTTGTTTACAGAAGGTACTTTTTGGTTTTTTGTCTGTCAATTTGCTACTGAGTTTGATTAGTGTCCAATTATATACTTTACAAGTAATCAATAGAAAGATGCCACACGTACGGGCGTAGCCGCTCTTGCGCCTTCGGAGTTCCGTCGTTGTACATACAAATCACAGAACATGCCACACGATGCGTTGCGATTGCGACTCAGTATGCGGCAACGCATCGATAATCCAGGATTCAGGCTCATTTTTTCTCAAATAGCGCTACGTCATCACATCCTAGCCTACGTCCTCCAACCACCAACAACCCTGCCATTCCAATTCAAAATACTTGGCATTAAATATTAATATCATACTTTTTAACCCACCATCTTCCGTGGGAAGGACACACTTTCTTCACAATGAGTGGAATATCATTAAATTATTACACATACGCCGAAATTCACGTACATTATCCCGTGAGAACCATTGTCTGGGTGACATGTAATCTGGGATATTAGCGACATGTAAAACATCAGGCTTGATATTATGCTGTCTTGGTGTAATTGATAGTTTGAGGGATCCGGTCAGGTCGACAGTATCGGATGGTAACGGGGCTGAAAAAATCATATCCGAGGTACACTTAACGGGTTCGATCAATTCAATTTAAGTAAAGAACTTGGCTAAAGTTGCTCTAGGTGTTTTCTTCCAGGATGTAGTGGAGCGTGGTGGAACAGGTATGCTCGTTGTGATCGATCAGGGGAGGACTGAGATTGTTACGTATATAGAGATTGAAAGAAAGCAACTTGAACCTGAACAAAGAGAAATGTAACTTCAAAAAAGTATCAAGTACCTCCGACGTACTATTGACAAGGATGGCTTACACAAAACCAAAGATCAGGTTAGAGCTATAATTGATGCCGAACGATCTACCAATATTCCTGAATTGCGTACATTTTTGGGTACTTATAGCCAATTAATACAATAAGTTCATATAAAATAGAGTTCATAGTTATATATAGTTCAGTAAGATTGGAGACGTATGTTTGTAAATTATGTATGTTTCTATTACTTTGTTGGGAGGAGGAGGTTGTGGTGTGAGGAGCTCGGTGGCGCAGCGGTAAACGCGCTCGGTCTGCGATTGTTGAAGTTAAGCAACTTTCGCAAAGGCCGGTCATAGGATGGGTGACCACAAAAAAAAAAGTTTTCATCTCGAGCTCCTCCGTGCTTCGGAAGGCACGTTAAGCTGTTGGTCCCGGCTGCATTAGCAGTCGTTAATAACCATCAATTCGCACTGGGCCCGCGTGATGGTTTAAGGCCCGATCTCCCTATCCATCCTTAGGGAAGCCCGTGCCCCAGCAGTGGGGACGTTAATGGCTGATGATAAAGATTACTGTGTTGGGAGGTGTCAATATCCAGCAATCAACGAGGCATAATGATAAATAATCACTCGTCCTTTGGTTCGAGGTCCGCAACGACACAAATATAGTAGATAATAGGTATACGTACGCACCTATTTAGGGTTAATATTAGCTTCCTTTTAGAACCAAAAGGCCCAACTCATAGATTCTGTTTTGGAGACGAAATATTACCAACACTTACGCAAACCCAAGCATCATCTACCAAGTTTAAAACAGACGATGTTAGACTTTGTAGTTGATTGCGACCTTCGACATGAAAATACTACCACGTAATGTTGATTGACAGAAACATTAAAGCGAGCTAACCTTACTAACACCAACTAACGCCCAAGAATCATGGTATCGCTTATACAAGCAATTTGTTTCACGGAAGCCCACTGGTTACCAGAACATTATACTGCCGATGGTAATGGGCGCGTATATGGTCATAACACGGGTATAACTCAATTAAATCCAGAGTCCATTTTAAATTACCAGCTTAATAACACGCGCCGTCCACCGCTACCTCATTTTTGGAAACAGAATGTTTGCTTTTCTAGATGCGACATGAAATTTGTGGGGTTCTTGTAAGTTGTAACCCTGGTACTTACTTAAAGATTCATCATTGGTCATGACGGCCTCCGTGGTCCAGTGGTTTGAGCGTTGGGCTCTCGGTTCGGAGGTCCCGGGTTCAAATCCCGGTGGGGACATGTCACAAAAATCACTTTGTGATCCCTAGTTTGGTTAGGACATTACAGGCTGATCACCTGATTGTCCGAAAGTAAGATGATCCGTGTTTCGGAAGGCACGTTAAGCTGTTGGTCCCGGTTACTACTTATTGATGTAAGTAAGCAGTCGTTACATGAGCCATGTCACAGGTCTCTGGCTCTATAGTAACCCTGACACCAGGGTTGATGGGGTTACGACAAAACAGGTACTTACAATGAACAATATTGTATTCAATATTAGACTATTATCTAAGCAAAATTGTATACTTCGGAAGGTCTACTAAAACATACAATATCATTTCCAGCTCAATTTTAAATCTTCTTTTTAAAAAACTTAACAGCTCTGATTATGAGGATCGAGAATAGACACGAATAACTAATGAAATGTCGTAAATTATACGTTTTGAGTAGTTCCAGCGATGACTGTGGACGTTTAGTTGTCTCATTCATCATATTATAAAATTGTATTTTAGACTCTATACGTAGTCATGATTTATGAAATACTAAATACCTATTAACATGTACCTTAGGTACAGGCTTGCTAATAAATATGACGTCTTTATGAAGACTTGTAATTTAATACGCTACTGTTATTATTTCCATCTAATGTGTTCTCTCCGCGATACTAATTAGTTGTTTTCACTTTGCTAATAATTACAGTCGCTTAGTTCTGCTGAAAATTCGTGTAGTATATATAACCTATTTATGCCTAAGGGTCCTATTTCGGCGCAACCACGGGTGATATACGCTACTTCACCTGGGTGTTGATTGCGCAACCAACAAGACACCAGCTGGCAACTGATACATTTTGTTGTATTTGTTGGTGGCGCGACTAGCACCATGGTGTCCTAGTTAGGACCTCTTCGGGTGCCCGATGTCTGAGAGTGACGGTCCGAAGTGGGCCGATAATGTCAAGCCCTGAAGGAGAGAAAACGCAAAGTATACAAGATTTATTTTTATTATTATTGTATGTCGTTTCTATATCTCAGGACTATGGAGTCCCGGACTTGCGTGGGGCCGAAGCCAATACGTAGAGGCCCCTTAAGACAATTTAATCTAAATGTGGTGTGACACCGCATCTATTATTATTTCTGTGGATATTATTTCCTTACAATCACTAGTATTAAATAGGTCGTCTAGTCCAGTACAATTAATGATTATATTTCATTATACCTAAAGTTTTACTATAACTTTAACGCGCGGTACGATTTAATGTGTCAAAGTACAGAAGCTAGTGATACTGCGTTCTTTAGAATATAATGTTCTCGTATCTTACACCAGGTAATTGTACACGTAAGTAGTTTTACCTGACGAAGTAAATTTTAATACCGTTGTACCTGGTTTAATGAGTTAAACGAAGGAAAACCTGTACAGCGCCGTCTATATTATTTTTGGTGAACGTAGCCTACTTTCCGGGACTTCCCTCATTGATGTTAGTAAATATCATCAAACCAGGGGGGTTTCAATTCATTTAATAAAGCAATATTGCAATTTGACATTTGCGCATATAAAAGTAAGTGCGCAATGCAAACAAATTATGTCAAATAGCAATATTGCTTTCTTAGATGAATTGCGTCGATGTGGCCATTTTAACCCCCCAGATTTGTAAATTAGGCTACAACTATTAACAAAATAAGCAAACGCCTACAGTCTGTCACAAATATAGTTCAGGTATGAACTGTTTAGGTATACACGTAATACGAACTGAGTCCATTAGGCTATGCTTTTACAGGGTCATTAACTTGTCCGTCGAGGTCTGTAGGTACATACTCACTAACTAATTATCTTTCGCTGTTTGGAGCCGATTGTTTATATCATTCGACTAAAAAACGATACGATATGTTGTGATAAGCTACTAGTAGTTTAGGTATTTAAGATTATACTGCCTTTCTTTATTATGTTGGTAAGATAAAAAAAAGTGTGAATTGAAAAATGATCCGTCATTCGTGATAAACCCGGCTTCGAACCCCGGCGCGAGCTCTAAACGACTGGACTGACTTCATGAGTGGTTTCCAGGATTTGTGCCCAATGCAAAAGCCAATTCACTCCTCTACAGATATGTATGTATACAGATGTGTATGTATGTTGTGAATACCTCTGCCTAATCCTTCAGGGCCACGGCGTGATACTACGTTATGAAACATGATTGAAATAAAAACGTTGTATGAGTGGACCGATATTGTTTTTTCTTAATAATACCTCAGAGAGTCGACCGTGTAAAGCTTTTATTTATTTATTTAAGGGATCATTTACGGCTATGCACATTATAACATTAGTTAAAGACATAATTAAACTGAATAGAGACAGTACTAATGAGTAAGCAAATTACAAGTAAGTGAAAACAACAATCGTCACAAAAAGCAACAATCTAATCTATTGAGAGTGTAACATTGTAGCAGTTTATATTCACTATTAATTTACCTAACAGTTTTTTTTTAACTATCTTAAGAACTAGGTAATATAATTACCAATAACCAATAATATAATAACCAATAATTACCAATTATTCAATTATAATATACTTACCTACTTTTTACAGGTCACCTAAATCTGTAAATAAATAAAAGTAGATAAAACGCCAAGAAAATATCATAGGTAAGTAGGTACATCCATCGCATGATGAACTAAGTACCGCCGCCTCACCGAGCTTTCTGTTATAAATCCCCCTGTCCTATGTGTATTTTGCGGGAAAACACCTCAAGGTAAAATCTTCAACAAAGCTGACTTAGTCGAAAAACTTACAATCTTAAGAATCTTTGCCAAGAAACAAAACCAAGGCACCTTTTAAACTTCGTAAAGTGTAAAAATCCCGCCGTAGAGGCGCCGCCGTAGAGCACTGATGCAACCGCAAAAAAAAAGTATTTACAACTAATTAAATAACCACATAGCCCATAACCCACATAGATGGCGCAAGCGGCACGCCTCCGTGAGGCTTACGTTATTTTAATTAAGAGAAAGGATTGATACCTGCATTAAGCTGATTATTAGATTTTGCGGAGTACAGATGTCTTCAAAATAAGATTATTTGAGTTAATTCCTGGCATATTTTAAAGTTTTTAAGTGTTAGAGTATTCGGAGATCAGCTGGTAACATGTGATATATTGTGATGTGGTGATATTCTTTAGATTTAAAATACTGGTCAAGTGTGCGTCGTACTCGCGCATCATGGGTACCTTCTACACTACCTATTACATAGCTAAGAATATGCGCTTCAAATTTCGAATAGCGGTAGAATTGGTTTAGAACTAGATGAAGTCGAAAACTGGAAGATTTCATTGCTAATTTCTTGGCAAGGCCGAGAGCATTTTCCTGGTTTTAGCTTTCTACTTTTGGATCTGAAATGACAATGGGCAAAAATGTATGGAACTTGGTCGAAGAACCTCCTCTGATGAGACTGAGAATGAGAAAGCCAGTGCTTTCCCTATGATTCTGGTAAAATTCTATCAAATTCTGTCCCGGGGTTCATTTTCTACAGTCATTTTTGGCCTGATTATAAATGTGAATACGTACCTACTTACATTAGTGAACAAAAATCGACTCAAGTTTATTGCTGAATAACTAAGTCTAGATAAAGAAGATTTCAGAATCATAGGGAAAGAAAGCTTTCATTTCACGCAAGTCTCACCAGTGGAGGTTCTTGGACTTAACAACATATTTTTCTACTTAACCAATTTCTCTCGTGCGGGTTGTTAGATCAATGACCGATCTCATCAATACAGACCCCTGACATATGTCATGTAACGATTACTCACGACAATATCTTGGGCTAGTCAGAGGTACCTACATCCATCGCAAGATGAACAAGTACCCACACCTCATGGATCTTTCTGTATGTTTTTAACGAACTAAAATAGGAAATAGGAATTGCAATTTCCACAAAAGTGAGTTTTGTCGATGCGTGCGCGTAACGAGCGCTCGTCAACACCTCTAGATAGCATCGCTATGACTGGCTGGAAATTATTCCGAATCGTAATTACGTCGATTATTCACGGCGGGCCGGGGGCGGCGGCCATTTTTCAACAGTCACCGTTCTTAATTATGAGCCGCATTGGACGGCTGTCGAAGCTTTGAGTCGCGCCGTCACCTCGGGCCGACTCGGCTGCGCTAGTCCGACACAACTACCAAACGCGGGGACTATTCTTGACAACGCTCTTTCTGGTATAGCTTTACGCAATGTTTTGCAGTTATGGAAGACTGGCAAGACACTAACAAGTATGGTGGATGTAGATTCTTGCTGAATTTGCTGTAAAAGGATACCCAATAAAATAACGCTCTCTAGTTAAAGTATGACTTACATCTGTCTCCAGTCTTTATATAATAAAAAAATGATCAAATATGTATATCAACTAAATTCGAATAGATACAATTTCGAGGGACTGTTTCGAGTGATATAAGAATAGTCGCCTTCGAACTTACTCCACACGAGTTGGTCTAGTGTTTATTTATCGTTTTGGAAGGCTTAGAGAAGACAGATGGAATGTTGTGTTTTTTACACCACGATGAGGTGTAAAGTAGAAATATTCTTTTTATTTTAATATAGTGTGTAAACATAGTCCGTGGGATGTTAATTTTGTGACATTTGTGTTGCATCATAGTTTAAAAATACGTTTTTAATTAACGGTTACATGTACGTGGAATCTCGCGTTTTCAATTACGGTTTTTTCTGTTACTGTTTTATTTGATTTCATAATATTAAAATCATTTTATTATGTGAGCCGTGATAGGCCAGTTGAATAAATGCTCGAATCTCACTATGAGGTCGCAGGTTCGAATCCAGTACAAATGGTTTTCGAATTCATGTTTGGATCATAAATGACTATCATATGCTCGGCGGTGAAGAAAATCATGCTGCAAGTTGTGGCTCTGCTCACCCTATTAGCGTTTAGGGCCGTGAGTTTATGCATGTATTCTGATCGTGGTCTATTTCCAATCAGCTGTTAGTGAAGTGGTAAGCGTTCCCGGGCCGTGGTGTGGTGACATGTCGAAACGGTGTCGGCCGTGGCGCAGTAATCGGTTTTCTCCAATAAACGGCGATTAGACGCGCCGGCGTCAGCACGCCCGGCCCACTGGACGCTCGTCTACACAAGCCAATACTTGCATAGTGGCTGACACAGTGCCAAATCGAATATTTATTCGATATTCGAATTACAAAACCGATACCGAGTCTTAAAATGGCAATTTTAAAACGCTATGTTCGCTCGAGGTTGCTTGGTTACAGACACTTTTTACTTACGCACGTAATTAGGTGGTTCAGAGCCAGTCAGTAAAAGCACACCCCGGATACTTCATAGAAAAAAACCTCGTTTGCACAGACACTACACATTGACGTTATCGTACACGCGCATCTGTGTGTATGACGTCTGATGCCCATACGATTGAAGACTAAGGTAAGACCGAGGGGGTGAGGTAAACTTAGCTCAGCCGCTGGTGGAGAGCGGAGACTTGAGTTTTTATGCGTATTACTCTATAGTAAGTATTACGGTTGAACAGTTGAGTTATTGAGTGAAACAGTTTACTAATACCAGACTCGTCGCCCACGGTGAGTTGGACAACAAACACATCAGGACCTCGACGTCGACCCCGCCGGCGTGGGCGATGTTTTCCCACTTTCAGTGCTTATCGCTATCGGCCCACTAGGCTAGATTGATTCTTGCAAATATAATCTTCTGTGCCTTTTCTCAGACCTGTCATCATAAATTTTGTACCGGGTGAGAGCCAGCGCTCCTCATCTGTCCGGCCAAGTAGTAATATATACCATTACAATACCATTGAGGAAATTTTACGATAACTCACGCATACAAACATGGTGGGCATATTATTATTACATTGACTAATAAGGAAAACCTCGAACTCAGCTTAAAAATCGGTAATCGTATCTTAGACGGCGCCTCAACCTTACCTTGAGTTTTCTCCAGTGAGACATGACGTCATTATTTTCGTATTATTATGTTGGCAGTACGATATGTTGGACTCCAGTGAGTAAAGTCCTCAAGTCGAGGATATAAATGTCAATTTACAATGCCAAAATGCACAGCTGAGGTGGAGTCGAGTGGAGATAGTAGATACGGGTGTTAGAATTTAATAAGATAAAGCGCGTAAACAACTTCCTTCGCGACTGTACGTGCTACGGTCGTGACCAGACGGCGATTTCAATTATTATCTAGAAGTCGTTTCACGAGCCAACGCTGCAGTACTTTAATCATTCTCCATCCTAGTTTTAATAAGAATACCGCTTTATGCAAACATACCTTTGTACCTCCACGCTGTGCATATATAATGTGTTTACAACGCATTAGACACTGTTGCCGTGAGGTGTTTCTATGTACTTTTAGTTTCTACAAATATCTGTATGTGCATGAGTGTCGTGCGTGATAGAATAGTGGAAACGCACCCTCAACTTCGAAGGCTGTGGGTTTGAATCCCTGGTCAAGAGATACTATTGAATTCGAATTATTTCAGGTTCATGAAGTTCAGAAGCACGCGCGACTTTCATCGTAGTGTCAGAGGTTTGAATCTCGGTTCGAGCTCATAACCACAGAATTTGATTTTACTACTTTGAATATTTGAATCGTAGATAGATATCGCGGGTCTACCAGGATTTGTGGCCGGGATGGCAACAGGCTCGCCCTCTATTACATAGGACTTAAACAGACATAGCTGGTTTGAATCTCGGTGGGGACTTATCACTTTGTGAGCCTGGTTTGGTTAGGATATTACAGGCTGATCACCTGAGGCACTATATATATGATTCCTACAGACACATAATATGTGTCTGTTATGTTATATTCAAGTTGTAGTAGGGATCATAATTTGATACCTACTGAACGGTGAAGGAAAACGTTGTAAAATAATTCAAAAATATTTCTGGTGGCGCATTATGTTACTTAACTTGTAATTGGGATATCTGTCGGGTTTCAGGCCACATTATCTAGGATAATATGACATGTGACATGAGTGACTAATTAGATGTTAAGAACGCTTTTTTACGTAAAATGATTTTGAACATGTTTAACACTTTCACTATCTAGCAAATAAAAATTAATTTCTTTTCACGCGGCAGTCGACATGTGGATTCAACTGTATCTATTGTATGAAATCAATTACTAAATGGGCAACCTGAAAGAACCATGCGACATATGTAGACATTTCTAAAGTATATTTGGAATAATTACGAGTATTTTAGGTTAGTCGAAACTGAATCGGTGCCTGGCGGGCAGAGGCACTCAACTTGCGAGTCACGGAGGGTGCTTTTGGGTAAAAACTACAAAAAGTAAATTATATCGATGGAATCGACCAGTTTGATTGATGGTGAGTGAGCATTTTTTAATTTATTTCGAGGATTCGTCGACCGCGCGCTCGAGGTCACATCCAGACCATCACTTTGAAAGGTGTTCGATGCTCCTCGCGCACATTGCATTCCTAAAACAAGCTCAAGAATTCCGTAGATAAACAATTTATTTACAAACGTACGCTTATTTGTTACGGCTTTAAATTCCATTACTTATTTGTGGTATTAAAGCGTTGGTAATCAGTTCACAGCTAGCGTACAATGAATAGCACGGCTTCGTTTTTGCATTTCGATCAGCGGAACCCAAAAAATAAAAAACAAGCCGAGCCGCTGTGTCGATCACGCGGTTTTTTGGCTTAGGTGTCTATTAATATTAATTGACGTTCGTGAAATTTTGACTCCGTATGATACGTAGAACAATGACGAAGCACACTGGAGATGAGTTTTAATAGCGATTCGGTTTCTCTTGCTAAATGTTTATAATAGTTCTGTTTATAGTCCCTATCATTAGGTACCTGTACCTAGTTGCGGCCTCCGTGGTCCAGTGGTTGAGCGTTAGGCTCACGATCCGGAGGTCCCGGGTTTGAATCCCGGTGGGGACATACCACAAAAATAACTTTGTGATCCGTAGTTTGGTTACGACATTACAGGCTGATCACCTGATTGTCCAAAAAAGTAAGATTATCCGTGCTTCGGAAGGCAAGTTAAGCCTTCACATCGCAACCGACACGATAGAAGAAGGTATCTGTAGTGAACGATTTAATATGCAAGTTTATATACATAAACTCACACTCGTGATCCTTAATGGAATCACCAGAGCCAAACGATCAGAATAAAATTTGCAGCCATGTTTGATACCAAGTTCTAAGATGGGTATGATGATCCGTATGATAACAGCTGGTCAGCCCATCTACCATAATAATTGACTTTTCAGAAAGGACACCAATACCTTTCCAAGGAGGATAAACAGATGAACATCTATTACGTTTTTATTCGCTTTCAATCCAGCGTAGAAGTATTTCAAAGAATTTTCTAGGCGTAAAATATTGACGTGTTCCATTTCTGTCTGGTATAACAGAACTAGGCATATCTTGTTGTCAGCATGCAGCATAACATCATCAAAGAACAAACATAGTGTATGTGGAGCGCACCTGAACCAACTGATGACGTCACTAGGACGTTTCCAAACGCATACGCATGTTTGTCGAATATTTTTATATAATTTTCTTTGCTTTATATAATTTTAATTTGGCAATTGCTTGATGTAGAGGTTAGAATGTTTTTTATCTATACATGTTATACAGTTTAGGTAGCTTTATCTTAAAGATTTCAGTCAATAAGGTTCATCACAGTAGCAAGTAAAAAATGTAAGTTTCAAAACTAAAACCCGAGTTTGGGAAGAATCACGCTCTAAAAATTATGAAACAAGAAAATAGGTATATAACTCAGAAATTCTTCCGAATAGTGATGTTTAGGTGATAGCCGTGGTCGTCACTATACATACATAGCGGTGAACACATAACCCTCTTTTTGCTTCGCCGCAGTCGGGTAAGAACTGTAGAGGAATTCATAGGTATTTAATAAAAATATAATTTATTACTTTATCCTTGGAGTTTGTATTTGTAAAAGTTGGTAGGTAGTCTAAGGTAGGTTTTGTTTAGGTAGGAAATGTCTTGTAACCATTGCAATAATAGGAGAAACGGTTCAAACATTCAACTGGGTATGTACCCAAAGAAAAAGGATTAATAAGTTCAGATAAGTATCTAAACCTATTAATCCTTTTCCTATCTTTGCGCTTTACATTTGCAATAACATATGACGATGTTTAAAATAATCATTCACCGTCATTTCACTATAGCATTTTAAAAATTACAACGGCATTTTTCATCCACACAATGCTATCTGATGTTGTAACGGTTTGCAAAAAATGCAAAATTGTCACTTAGTCCACTACATTTAATGGCTGGTGTTTGACCTTCCAGTTTTTGAATAGAATCATTCATTTGCTACTATTCAGCGGTTCGACTAGATTGACCCTTTGGGAAGTTCTATGTAAGTGTGTTGCGAATATTCGTAATCTTCGAATCCATTCGAATCCCTTTAATTCGATAGTTCGCACGTACTGTGTTACGGTTCACAAAGGCTATTAACAAGCCGTTTGTCATTCCTTTCACGACTAGTTTTGACTCAGACTGGTTCCTGGGCCTGATCTATGACCCACTCGTCTTCAAGCTGGTTCTGTCCTTTGTTCGAAGTCGGTACAAACGACAAGGAACAGTTGCTCATTGAGCTATCGTCAACTGAAACGGGACCTAACTGTATTTACTTAGAAATGGGAATCGGGTCTAGACCTCATAACTTGGCAATGTTATTAATCACCACAATATAAGAAGATTCTGGTATATGTAGATCTGCTTATATGTAACAAATTGAAGCTATCACACTTGTGCTAGTTATTTTGATTAGTTTCTATACATACTTAAAGTATAAGTTTTGTTAGGTAGGGAAGTAAAAAGTGTTTAAAAGATATCGTCCTTAATTTTAAAACTGAAATACGTAGAAACAACAGACCGTGCAATTCAAACCATGAAGTACTTACTAACAGAACAATGTGAAAAGAAAAACACGTATAAATTATTTTACGATATTTGACCGTTACACTTGTTATAAGATGTACTTATGTTATTGCAGGCATGTGCAAAGATAATGCTGAAAATGAATTGAAAATCACGCGAACAGAATTCAGAGCTGTTACTTCATACAATTACAGCAAACCAGGAAAATAACGTAAGCTTACCTTGTTATACCTAGGCATATGCAGGCCACACATCCAGCCAAGTAGTTACTACAATCATCTGAGGCAAAGCTACACTGAGTCGCGGCTGAGCTTCGGAAGGCACGTTAAGCGGTAAGTCCCGGTTACTACTTACTGATGGAACGTAGTCGTTACATGAGCCATTTCATGGAGCTTTGGGGGCTCAATAATAACACTGACACCAAGGTTGCTGAGGTTGTTCATCCACCTCACAACCCACACGTGAGAAGAATAAATCACGTAGTTTTGTTTTGTCGCAGCGCTAATTCGCTCCGCGTCACCAACCTAGCCCTAAAACAGTTCAGTTTAAGAGCGAAAGTGTAATTTGCATGTAACAATGCACCACCTGTGCCCCGTCATGTGGGCGCTTCGCACAATAGAGGCGAACAGTTGCAGTGTAAATGAACCTTTTTTATCATACAAGGTCATTCCTTTGTGCTATCATATGTTCTATTCAGCGTGACCTTCATAAGTTCGTTGTACCCTTTCGGAGGAATCATCTGCCCGAGATATATAATGACCTAGTAGGCTATGCTAACGGGGTTTCATGATCCGTAAAGATAATACTTAAAATCCAGAATTTCTTTTGCATTTCTAATAAGTTTGTATGAAAAAAAAAATGTTTTTTTATCAGAAAACAATACAATAAGGCAGATAAAGTAGGGTGGGTACCTAATTATATTAAAAATATAACCAAATGAAAAGAGGTTTCCAAACTAGGCGGAGCCTGTTTCTTGGAACCCGTAAAAAATAGTAGCGTATTGTTTTACAGATATATATTTTGTACAAAATCTAAAATATGGAAATACCTAAATAAATTGAGGATGTCCTAAAAAAAGGTTTAATACGATATATTAAAATTATTCCTGAATCTTGAGAAAGCAAGACAAGTATGTCCGCATCGAAGCAAATGGAATTCCATAGCCTCTGCTTACTCCGGTGGAAAATTGGCGGTTTGTGTAAGCATTTATAAATATAAAAATATGTGTTTCATCTTGTGATAGACTCAGAAGTCGATTAAAATTTTCTACCGATGCAAATACAAGGTAAACACATAACCTGTTTATTACCTATGTAAATGAAAGCATATGAATAAAGAAAGTAAGTGTCTCTATGTCCCTAAAAGTCTGAAGAGAAAAATAAATATCATAGACAGGTGTTTCGGGTGCCTTATCTTGTATCAAACAACCTGAACGATTATCAAGTTAAACAAGCCACTACCAGCTATTACAACCCTTTAGCCAGTATCTACGAAGACAAAGAATGCATCTACATAGTTTATGTCTATGGTATGACAGACATAAAGGTGTGATCACGTGTAGCGATTCCGATATGCATCTACATATATTTTGAAGTCGTGAAAAGAACAGGAATTTACGAGCCAAAATATTTTTCCACGGGTGTAAAGTTATGACGGAAGGGTACGGTTAGTTACTACGTGCTGGGGTATGGTGATTGGTGTCTTATGGTGTATGGTGACTAATGTTATGGTATAGGAAATAAATAATACCTAATTGCAACTGAAGAGGGGAGGATTTTAAAGCTTGACATTTTAGATTTAAGTTATTTCAACGAGTATCTTTCCTCAAATTAAAGGTTGGGCTCTATGAAATAGCATCGGTAACACAAGTCCTTTATATTTTCAAAGAGCATGTAAAAATTAAGTAGATTACGCTGATTTTCTCTTCAAAAGTATTTTCTAAATCTTATGCATGCTGTGTAGAAGCTAAAAAACTTAAATAAGCCGTTTATAAAATAAGGTAAACGAATTAAATACATACATAAACATGAACAGCCTATACGTTACCTACAGATGAGCACAGGGCTCCCTCAATCAACCGGAGGGAGTATGGAGCATACTCCACCACGCTTCTCCAGTGCGGGTGGAGGTATAAGAATTACATACTTTCTTTTTATTGTGGTTTTTATAAAATTTTGGTCATATGCACAAGTACAAGGACCAAACAATCAATAACCCCCATTTTCGGACTCTGGGAACGGCGTCACGTATTAAATGGACTATCCCTAAGAATTTGCATATCGTTTCAGTAGCACAATGGTTGACAAGTGATCAATTGTGCTATTTCGCAAGTGAATGACTTGTAAAGGGAGCTTCGGGTTATTAAATTACAATAATTTTGCAAACAAAACTTGTATAACCAGTAGTGACCGTTGGTAGGTGCGATGGCTTTGATCGAATTTAAATATCAGGATAAAAGGGAATCTTATTTCTGATTGAAAGCAGTATCTCGCGATGACTTCGCAGGAAAAGAGCAATGGTCATTCACCTTAGGAGCTTTTGATGTCAAACCAGCTGATATCATTATCCACCCCTAGGTTATGTATTATTAGGTATGCTAATGGTGCTAATTCCTGTAGACACCGCCTAATTTTATTTTAAATTATACCTGTCATTTTCTTATCCACTGAAATAAAGGGACGGGTAATCGACAGACATACAATTTATGGGACATACGTCAATTTTCGTAAAACAACTCTCTAAATTTGATGTTGTTTTCTGTTTTTAATTTCTACCATAATTTTACCACATTTATCTGTGATGTGTAAATATACTTATTTACACTTACTTTTACTTATTAACAAAAACTCAACAATTAAATATTCTTAAACTTAACATTACAAATAATTAAAACTAAACTAAAACAAAAGTAAGTACATAACTAAAGGCTCAATTAAGAATGCTTCCTTTTACCAGCTCTTGACCGAATATGCCCAAATGTGTTATTGTATATTTCTGTAATTGTGCAATAAGGTATATTTGATTTAATATTGACTAAGATGAGACTTAATGACAGTTTTGTGTTCTATTTAACTGTAATTTTGCATTTTGCAGAATAATTATGTGACTAGGAAGTGCAATACACAATCAGTTTTACAAGTACACAGTTTTACAAAAGATGAAGTTTGTGTTTCGAATTTGCAGCAAATACAGTCGGTAACAAAAGTTGCTAAACGTTTCTGGGCTTTCAATTAGACTAGAAAGCTTTCAGCAACTTTATTTAGCTACTGTACAAAGTTATCCTATCAAAACTTGAATGAGTATTTTTTCGAATCAGACGGTACAAGAAATAGTTTCTATTTATTTTGAGCGTATCTTTTATGATTCGTTACACTATTCTGTGAAACGCAACTTTTTTCTGTGATACGATATTTTATGTAACATTACATTTCCGTTAGCGTCGTTACGTTGTCGTTATTGCACTAACGTTTTGTAACGCCTGTCGTTACTCCGGCTACGGTAACGGAGATGTTGCGTAATAATTGTTAATTTTGTGCCGTACATTTGATTTCACACTTGATCGACTGTGCGATGGTCTTGTTGCAATGGCAGGTAATAACATTTGCGAATGATTGAATAAATAAACTAAATAAACTGTGTAGATCGATTTGGTATGAGATTTTATTTTTATAAATTTTATTTGCCTTAAAATAATTAAGTTTTACAACTTTCATTAGCCGTAAGGTCGTAATAGCTTACGCATGAGCGCTTAAAGACGCCAGGACTCATAATTTGCAACTAAAAAGTCCCATTAATTGTGTCACACATGCAGGTTGTTAGTGCCATCGTAACTAATACTCAGGGGATGATTCAGACCATGATTCTGGGTTAATAACAAGTGGAATTTTCCGTCGCAAAATTCATGTTTTTTAGTTTTTTTAAATTATTTTAATTATATATATTTTCACTATTGAAAATTCCACTTGATATCAACTCAGAATCATTGTCTGACGCATCCCTCAAAGTTTCGTTACGATGTCACTAACACCCTGTATATCAATAGCATCACCCCTTCCTCACACAAATAAACTATCGAAAATCAGTGAACATTTCAATCAAAGTCGCAAGAAGTTATAAATTAAAACTCAACATACTCAATTGCGCGTGTATCGACATTCATGAGGAACATGGCGAATCGCTTATATGGGGTATGTGGGGGCAAAGAGGGGTGCGGGGCGGGGGGTAGTTCCCACGGTGGGGTAGCCTGCGGTTTGTTGCACGACTTCACGTGTTACTACAAGTACTAAGTTACCTAGGTAGGCCTTGAGACGTTGAGGGCTAGGACACGTTAATCTATCCAGCATTTGTTTCATATCACTTTTGATATATCCAGCATTTGTTTATATACCAGAAATCTTCAAAGACCCCTTTCCGTTTCCATAGGTAAGCAACATTATAAACATAACCTAAACAGTCTATATACGCCCCACTGCTGGGCACAGACCCCTTAATCAACTGGAGGGGGTATGGAGCATACTCCACCACGCTGCTCCACTGCGAGACCAGCGGCTTAGAGTTCCTTCCGAAGGTAAGCAAAGCTTGTTAAGTAATACAGAAAGGTTTTTGAGCTTACGCCATCAGTTTAGAACTGTATTTACGAAGTATGTTTTACGAAAGAGTATTAAAAACCCGCAAAATAATTAAATTATAGAATCAAAAGCAAATTATGGAATAATTTAAAATAATAGTAATAGTAGTAATAGTAATAATATCCATCTTTGGACTTCGTATCAACAGTGGCTGCAAGTTGTCTTTGATTACTTGTGGCTCTGCCCACCCCATTAGGGATTACGGGCGTGAGTTTATGTATGTATGTATGTGTTAAAATAATAGATATAATAGACTAATTATAAACAGAGATCATACGGATTTTATAACTTAGGATTGTACGAATTATAAATGTTGTTTTAAGATAAGTATTCTTAGTTTTTAAGTTATAAGTAAGTAGATTTTCTACACAGTGCAATATTGTGTTGTATTTGTAAAAAACACTGATTTGCTGGGTCACTTCTTGCTCTATTGTGACTCAATGCACTATGATTGGCTAACTAAAACTTTCAAGGCTAACATTTTATTTATCATTATTTATTACTACGTATAGGTAACATGAAGTATGGATGGAACTATTAAAATACACATATTCCTTTCTAAAAGGAAATGAAAGTAGTTTACGTGTAACTTCCTAATTTAAATCCAAATTACTCGTGAAATGCATCACAAAAGCCGCAAGATTCAATAAGTACCTTAAAATTGTGCTTATGTGACTTAATAATCATCAATATTATCAATTGTATAGTCAACATTCAATTCGTCAAAATCATGCGTGTCTACTTGAAGCCGAAGTATTCAAACAGTTCCACTTCGGTGTAATAATAATTGCTGCAAAACAGACAGGACGTCCTGTGTCGAATCGAAATCATATACACAAGTTTAGTTTTTCTATTTACATTCAACTAATTTAAAGAAATCTAAACTTTATGCAGTAGAAATATGAGAGACGGTTGTTGGGTACTAACGGCAAAGTAACCAGCGCCAATCTATCGAGCATCCCTTATCCGCGTGACGGGTCAAAATCGCGATTTTATTTATAACATGTCGTATTATAGCAGCTGGGGTTTGTCAAGACGAAAAAAAATTGTAAGAAAACGAATGACGGTACGTCTACAAGACCCCTCGCAAGGGCGGACCACCCTTCGAACGGGTTTCACGATCGTAAATCCCACGTTTATTGTGAAAAGATATTTTAAAATGCGTATAAAATTATTCAGGGCAGAAATAATTCGGTGCGCGTCGGAATTTATTTATTATTTTCGGACTGTCAGTTGCGAAACCCGTGCACGTGTTTTTACGGTGGAACAGCCCTTCTTATTATGTGTCGGGATTTAAAATACATAAAACATTGCAGTTACGTTTTATCGAGCGAGTGCTTTATGGGTAGGTACTTACTTGTACTCATTTGTACCCTTGGATATCGCTGAAGCGCCATACGCTTACGCAATATACAAGATCGTAAAGTGACCGCAAAATATTGTTTCTTTAACGAAAAGGGTGTCTTAAATCCATACTACACTTTCACTAGCTTCGACCGCGATACACCTAGCTTTAAGATACATAATATTGATTTCCTCATACATAAAAGCGCTATATTTACCTTACGTCAAAAAATAAACGGCTACGCAAGGAGCAACAAAAGCTCGACCGAACTCCAATTTCAATCCGTTACGTAAATCGCTGTAATTACATTCAATGATCAAGAGCATTCGTTACAAAAGCGTTGAACAACAATGAGACACCCAAACAGACACGCCCACTCGCCTGGTGACCCACAGAACTAATAAAACACTTCAAACGACGTCTTAATTAACCAACAATGACTACATAAAAACCTTTCAGTATCACCATCTTATGATAATCAGAGGCAATCATAATAGCCGCGAACAAAGCCGCGCGGCCAAACGTTGTATTTATCTTGAATACTTTACACCAGATACAATACTACGGCTTTTTTCAATGCTGTATTTGAAAAGAACAGTGTTTTGTACAGCCGTGCACGTAAATGCGTCGGCTATGATGTCAATGACCCTTTGAGAGTCTGTGAATCACCTGTTGATCTTTTCACGGCTAATGTAAGGAACAATAAGCTAGGTTTCTGTTTATTGTCTCACTTAATTACGGAGTGTTGAACTCGTCATGCTTTTGGATTAAAAAGCTAATTCGTAGAAAATAGTAACGTCTTTCATTAACAAGGTCAAGAAACCAATATTGTCACTATTTTTATTCATTTTTAGGACCTTGTATCTAATTTCTAAAGCTGAGTGACAAAAAGCGAAAACGTCAAGAATGATATTTAATTAACTACTTCTATCATTTTTGTCATCGATTGTACATAATATAAAGTTCAGTGACCGCCATTATAAAACGATGATACATTTGAATATCGTCAGGTGAAATAAAATTTTGCATATCTATTGGATTTGTCACATTTATGTGTAAATTTTTATATCATAATAGATATGAATGGAAAGATGGCAGCGATTCTATGGAGTGGTTCATTCTTAAGGCGCGTGCTTATAGAAATTAACATAAAATGGAACTTAAGCTTATTTTCCTCTCAATCAAACTGTTGACACGAGCTTAACATTCGTCATCGATTGTATTGGAACTGTATAATGTTATGTCATATTGCGACGGGTCTTAAATGCATCTTTACAGTCGATAAAAGCAACTTTACTCAATAGATATGTAGATGTATTTGTATAGGTAAATAAATGTTTGGTTGGGACGTTACAGGCTGATCACCTGATTGTCCGAAAGTAAGATGATCCCGGGTAAAATTTAGTTCAAAGACTCGTAATGTAGTCGTTAGTCGTCTGGGACTCTGATCTTACAACCCACATGAGGAAAGAAAAAGAATAGATGTTAGAGTCAAGAGAAGGAAGATAACTTCCTTGCTCGATGATGATTTGTAATGAACAGGGGGGTTAAAATGGCCACATCGAAGCAATTTATCTAAGAAAGCAGTGTTGCAATTTGACATTTTGCGCATATAAAAGTAAGTGCGCATAGCAAACAAATGTCAAATAGCAATATTGCTTTCTTAGATGAATTGATTCGATGTGGCCATTCTAACCCCTAGATTTTAATAATTCTAAATTATTATTTACTTCTTCTGCTTTAATGCAACTATAGCATAACATTACCAACAGTAACAGCTTGAAGCCTAGGAAAATAGATACTAAACAAAGATGTGCAGATTATGAAATAATGTAGTCAGGTAAATAGAAGTAATTTCTTCTTCTTCTTCTAATCATTTTATCCCCTGGGATGTAGCGTTCGAATAACAGATTTCCACTCCTCGTAATCTTTTGCACCCTCTGTAGCTTGCTCCCATGAACCGAGTGTCGCCAGGTCCCTTTGGGTCCAGGTCCCTTTTGTTTTTGAGTAGTCACTTGACAGTTGTAAAAACATCGACGGGAGAACTTTCGAAATAGAGTATAGGAAGAGTAGTAATGGAAGTATGAATCTGTACTGAAATAGGCTACTGTAATTACATATATATTTATATTATAATATATATATGACAATCTAGCTCGTGATCCCTGAAGAGGAGTGAGCAGAGCCACAAGTAATCAGAAGACAATGTGCAGCTACTTTTGATATAAAACTCCTTAACGGCCTCCGTAGTCCAGTGGTTGAGCGTTGGGCTCACGATTCGGAGGCCCCGAGTTCGAACCCCGGTGGGGACATATCACAACAATCACTTTGTGATCCCTAGTTAGGTTAGGACATTACAGGCTGATCACCTGATTGTCCGAAAGTAAGATGATGGTTCGGAAGGCACGTTAATCCGTTGGTCCCGGTTACTATTTACTGTTGTAAGTATGTAGTCGTTACATGAGTCATATCAGGGGCCTTTGGCGGCTCTATCATAACCCTGACACCAGGGTTGATGAGGCTGGTATTCCACCTCACAATCTACACGTTAAGAGAGAGAGTCCTTGATGGATATACTAATAGTGACAGGTGATTACTCCACCGCGTTTCAGTGGACATTCTGTTATTTTGCGACATGCTAGGGATAACCAGTAGCTTAGTATATTATCAAATCAAAATATTTTGGACCTTAGACGAAATACATTAACACCAACACAAACTTCTTTATCCTCCCGATTAAAAAAGCAAGTAGGTAATCATCGCAAAATATGAATAGGTACTTACTGCTTACATCAAATACGTACTAACGTGGCCAGTGTAAACAATTAATAGAGTAGATGACGACCAGATTGCGATGTCCGGCCGCAGCGCAGGTCGAAATATAATACCTACCGGCGCGGGCGCGCACGTGGGGGACTAGCAGGTTAAATGGAACACTATGGTTTATTGTTTTAAAGTATTTTTTAAAATATTTTTTGACTTCTTAACTACTTGCCTTTTCTCCTTCTGATACAGAACGGTAACTCCTCGCCCCGCACCTATTCGTATTGGGTGAGACGACCTCACCCCCTCTGGGTCTTATCGCTGTAAGCCGCTAAAGAGTAAGAGTAAGATGTGTTTTTTTTAAGAAGCAGTCATACAATGTGTTTATCTGTTTATCATCTCGGGCATTTGAATGGAATATGCAAGTTGCGCCTCAATAGCTTGTACTGCTGGGCAAAGACGATATTAATTTACAAACAAAATGAAACACAGCAATTCCTAATTAATTATCCAACTGTGGTATGAATTCCCCCGTGGTCCCCGGTCGCGCTCGACGGTGCGTGCAACCATCGCGGCATCGGGTGCGCATACGCAGGAAGGCGCGTCTCATCTCGCGCAGGATGCGGCGCGTGGGCACTGGGCAGGTAGCTCACCGCTATGATAGATCCTCTTACTGGCTCGTGTGGTAGGTGGTAATGACCTTTTGTGGCTATTTTCTTTCGAGGTTTCTATTTAATTAACTGTTTTGTACCAGCTGTATCTACGAGAGTTAGATTGTTGGTTACAATTATTAGAAGATAAAAGTAATTCGAAAAAAATACCGACTTCAAAGTCTGCCTAATATAAAGTAAGAAATAATATTTTGTTAAATACAATGTTAGGATATGTCTGTAGTCAATGTAAACTTGAGTAGGTGACAAAATATTATTACGTCAATAACCAGGTACTTAGGTACGTTATCAAAGACACTAAAATATAACAGGCCTTATAATTCATTCAATGCGTCCGACACACCAATTTTTATCGTTTTTTGACCCTTAACATGAAATACCGAAACCAGTTTTGATAAAACTCGCATTCAAATTCTAATTCAAATTCAAAATTATCTTTATTCAATAGGTAATATAGTTACACTTTGAATCGTCAAAATTATTACCCAAGTAAATGATATAGTACAGAATAATAGTTAATCGATCAGTAAAATTGTTATTGAAATACATACCTACTAAGTATTAAAATTTATTAATTGACATCCTATCATCTAACGGCTCAATATTATCTACTAACACTAATAAGGGCTTCCTTCATACAAAAGACATCAACGAGTTAATTGTTATTGTTCCATAACAATTATTTTTTGACCATAACTTTAAAACTACTGAGGCGATTTTGATGGTACTTGAGCTATTCCCTAAGTTGGATGATACTAAATCCAAAACTTGTAGTTTTAGAGAAATGCGTGGACAAACATACTGTAGGGAGCGCTGGTAATTATAATAAAGCCGCAGACAAATATTTGAATGAACTGTATTACTTAGGATATTATATTAAATTACAAGATCCAAACATTGACGCGTTGGTTTGCTCGCACTAGAGATGTGACTGACCATAAATGGTAGCCTATTAGGTATGTCGCATACACATACATATCTGTGAAATTTGTCACACGTGTTTAGAAACATATATAAGTATTCTAACATATACCATTATTGTGCAATTTTAACAATATTACGGGCCAAGTTGATAACCCTTCTTCTTTGAAGTTGGATAAAAAGGAACATTATCAAGTAAAATTTGCAATGTCTACGTTTTGGTTGATCTCTGTCATTGAAAATGCTAAGTTAATTCTTTTAGAGCTATTAACTTATCAATATAGTTTTCGGATAGAGCGGGTTTTAAAATATGATAACGGTGAGGTTGATGATGATAAGTGTAGTATCAGCAATCTATCTATCTATCTTGTAGGTTGTGAGGTGAATTATCAACCCCATCAACCTTGGTGTCAGGGTTATTATAACAGGTAATAATGGTGATAGAGTAAGGATGTAGGTACATAAAGAGTTCGCGCGATAAGTTGTATTCCTTTTATAATTCGTCGGTCAATATTAACTGCTGTCATTCAAAATATATTTTTGCCTAATTGTTGAATGCTACGTTAAAATTACTCAAAAATAATAATAACAATAAACACAACGTATCGCGACATTGTTTCGCGTTCCGTGTCGGTGCCGGATGCGTCGGCGCGGACGGCCGTAATGGCAGTTTCCGACGCAAGCTGACGTCACGGTGCGCCCGCGCGCCTGCAGTTGCAGAACCTTTGACATGCGCGGAGAGCTAAGAAGTTGGCGGGGAGGGAGTTGTGGTAAGTAAAGAGAGTACTTAACATAACATAAGCCTACGACTATATGCCAATGGGATAGGCAGAGGTACACCCATCGCAAGATGAACTAAGTACCCACACCTCAACGACCTTTCTGTTAGACCAATGTGATGATAGGTGGTGATTCGAGCCGTGGTAATCGTGGTGAGTGTGTACTTTGCGGCTAATATTTCTGTTTTGTATCTGTTACCTGAGTATCAAATTGGTATTTTAATTTAAATATTTCTGTATTGTTTTTGACATTTTTGGCAGTTTTCAAATACTAGGTATGTGGCTTTTCATTATCATTTTGGAAGATAAAAGATAGCTAATGATTGATTTTATTTTGATTAAGTACCTTAAAACTACATTTTTCAGCAAGATTAGCAAGTTACATATTACGCCAGTTTTATTTCTTCATCATCTTTAGGGTGTCCAATAACTTTCTTTTTTGTTATATTCCTGCTTAAAGTATATTTACCTATAACTAATATAACTTTATTTTACATCTAACGCTGATTTTGAAGCCGTAATTTATGACTGCATTTATATCTCCCTCACGAGCTAATCCTTTGTTACGCAACATGTCACAGTCGACACAAATTGTTAAAAGATTATGCACTTGTTGTGTCATACTAATTTGCTTATGTTTCCTTGCATAAGACTGCAAAATTGCTACGATTATGTGACATATTTTGATATACACCAACACAGCTAACTCGACCATTATTAGACGGTGATACGGCTCGTCACCACCTATCGCGGTGGTCTAACAGAAAGCTCGGTGTGGTGTGGGTACTTAGTTCATCTTTTTTTACCTTTGATGGGTTTAACCGACAGAGGGATTGTGTCCTCTAACATGATGGATTAATGCTATGGGCGATAGGCTGATCCCTTATCACCATAAGGTTCATCATATCCATCTTTGGACTTCGTATCAACAGTGGCTGCAAGTTGTCTTTGATTACTTGTGGCTCTGCCCACCCCATTAGGGATTACGGGCGTGAGTTTATGTATGTATGTATGTATGTTGATGGGTTTGCTCTTGGCCCCAGACTCGCCGCAAGGCATTGACGAGGCCTAAGATGAAGCTCGCTCGCCCAGAGGGTGCCTCATATTGCGATGGATGTACATCTGACTGCCCCAATTGGGATCTATACCTCAATAAGTATTTTAAACGACTATTCGTGAGCTTATATTATTTTGACATATTTAGCTGAGAGAGTTAACAAGCTCAGTTGGCATCGATCTGATCACATCTGGGAGACTTTTACGAGGCATGTCATGAGAACCGCCAAGGGATTCTTTTCCAATCCTTTCTACCACGATGGACCTGCAAAGGTGGGTTCCAGAACACAAGAAGTCAATATCATAGTGTCATTGCTATTCAAAATGACAGCCGCAAAGACAGACGACAGCTTCTGTTTGCTTGTGGCTCACATAAAAAAATGGCTATTTAAATACATAATCACATGCCTATTTCTACCGGGGTTAGCAGAGACTATGGAATTCCATTTGCTTCGATCCTGACACACTTCTCTTGCTTCCTTCACATTCATCAATCGTTTCATACATGCACGCCGGTCAATGTCTATTTCGTTTAGTCTGATCACTTATGACTATAAGATTCACGACATCGTATCCATCTGAGGACATATCAAAACTACCTTCAGGTTGCTTACCTCACCTGGGATTACAGGCGTGTGTTTATGTATGTATGTAGTGTTAGTAAATTAGCTGAAAGTGGAGCATACTCACATCACAGTATCGAGCCGCGCCGGTCTGGTGGCTACGGACGCTGCGCGGGCGCGCCGCCGGAAACGGAAGTCACGGGCGCGTTCGCGCGCTCAGCTGTGGAAAACGGATCCACGTTAGATTGCTGGGCTGGACCAGTACCCACCGTATGAGCTAATGTGTTTTTGTTATTGCTACTTAACGAAGTATCTGTTATTTTAAATTATTTTTTTATATATTCTGTGATGAATATGTTAGTTCTGAAATGGGTTATGAGAGGAGATCCACCGTAACACGGTTTAAAAGAAATTGCTACGTTTTAGAAGGACTAAGTTTCTACTTTTTTTAAAAAAGTAAGTTTAAAAAAGTAATTTACCATTTTTTAAAGAAATTTCAGTTTTCTTGAGATAGTTTGGCGTACACTTTGCGAAATGACGTAGATTCAAAGTGAGTATGTAAAAATTGACCTGCAACAAGTTTATGCATGATAATTAGGTAACATTGAATAAATGATTCTGATTTATTATGGCAACTTTTGGAAAATTGAATCCTAAAATCCCCGAAATCATCGCGCTGGATCGAGGTTAATTAGGCGCGTGGAAATGTAATTGGAAACTGTAGCAGTCGTGTTGTGAGTGCCGAAACTTTCGTTCCGTGGTCGATGGAAAGCGGCGTGACACCAGGGCGTGACCTCTCGGCGTGACCCGCGGCCGCGCCGTGAAATCCGGCAAATCGCCGTGCGTCCGCGCATCGCACTGCCGTGGTTTACTAAGGGGTGGTTTAGGCTTTACGATTTTACAGAGATGAGAAAGTGTCGTTGACTTCGGAAGTCTAAAACCTAATTATAATTCCAACTTTTACAACAACGAAGACGGCATGGTATCAAAGATGCTATGAAGTTAACGTAACATAAACAGACTACTTATATAAGTTTCACTGCTAGGCACAGTCCTTCCCTCAATCAACTGGAGGAGGTATGTAGCATACTCCACCACGCTGCTCTACTGCGGATTGGTGGGGGTGTTTACGCCGCGACCGACGGCTTAACGTGCCCACAAACAAAGGACAGTCTCACAAAGTGATATGGACTATGTCCCCTGACCCTCAGATCATGAGCCCAACGCTCTAACCCCGAGTCTTTCATGAAGGTAAGAGTAGCAGTTCATATTTTTATATAAAAGAGAGCGACATCCTTTACCACGAGCGCCCTTGCAATTTCAAAGATCTATAAATCCGAAAACAAGTTCAGAGAAGAACAAACAAGTTCAGGTAATGAGCTCACTACGACTTTAGAGTGCAAGATACGTTTTGTCTCAATAGAGTTCTATGGCTCACAACTTCGTATTTCAAGTTTGACGGCATAATCTTTCCTAGCGTTATCCCGTTTTCACGACTTATCTACCTACGACTTATCCTATACAAAGAAAAAAAAATACGAAAAATCTAACTTGGGACTTGAAGTGAGTCTTCTTCACTCTTGTAAAGCCTGGACGAGCGCATTAACCATTACGCCACCGGATTTTCGACCTCATCACGTTCACGCGAAATTTTCGACGTTTGACGCTTCTCGCGATGTTATACTGCCTAAAAATTGTTGCAAAGCCAAAAATCGTCCGTTGTAAAAAGCCTCTAATGTCCACGAAAGCTAGCATGTGTGACCAGTACGGATGGTCACTCACACGCTCCTAATCGCTCTGAGGATTAGGGCTTCTGCAATAATTACACAAATAAAGCGTTAATGTCACCGCGCGCCGCCCGCGCAGCCCAGAGTGAAATTATGTAGAAAGTAGAGCTGACCTGTGCTGTTGAGTTCTGGTTGGAGGTTTTATTTGCTGTTTTTTAGCTTATGTATATTTTAATAGGTATACTTAAATAAAATACACTTACTAAATATAACTAATAAGTATTTAAGTAAAAAATTATTGCCTCCACAATAATTTGGAACATTTTCTCTTTAAGTAAGTAAGTATTTGGAACATTGACGGAAAAGTCGAATAATATACAAGTCGATGCTACAGGGTTCTATAGTTCTTTATGTAGGTTTTTAGATTTTTACAAGATATAAATACTTGAAATTATTCAGATTTGTCGATTCGCGTTTGTTAGAATCTCGCTTTAGAAGCTATTAGACTGGTATAATCATTATTTTTGGGTATTTAACGATTGTATATTGACAATATAATTTACTCCTATTGGCAACTTGAATTTCATAATTATATTCGTACATTTTTAAAGCAATTCATAATTTCTCTTCATAGCAAGTTCTTCACAAGTAGCTCAGTTATTGACGTGCTCCGGCTTACAAAGTAGATGTGACTGAAAATTAAGTGGAATAAAGTTTCTCATTTCTCACGGAACCTTTTCAAGCAAAAATTTGCCGCTCAACCAGCTTTACAGATAAAGGAAGAAATGAACAAAAAATGAAATTCCACCGAAGCGCCCGTTACCGTCACTCCTCGTGTTTGGAAAGTCGCGACTCACGCGCAGAAGTCACGACTCTTTTGTCATAGTTGTCACCTCGCGACCGACCTCTCATTACAGTATTATTTTTAGAAAAAGGTCCGTTTAAAAATCGAATTTATATGATAATGATATAATGTGCTTTAGTTATCGTGGTGCTGTATAAAAGTTTATTGGAGAATGGGAATTACGCAATTTGCTAGTTCGGTGTTAAAGATAAAGATGGGTTTTAAAGGTTAATACAGATCTTTGTTGATTACAACTTGTTTTGCTGGTTCAATTTATTTGAAATATGAAACATAAATGTTATGTGAAAATTATGTTTTGTAGAAGTTGAAAATCAGAAAAATAGTCAATTGAAACTTGAAAGTAGAAGAAAATTTTGGAGCTTATCCCAAATTTAAGTTATCATATTGTGGTCCACGGAAATTTTCGAATAAGTATTTAAAATTAATAATTGATATTTTCAATTTAACCCTGCAACCAAATACAGTGTTTATCTTTAATCAGATCTAACAGTACTAAAGGGTAGGTAAGTATATCTAAATAAAATACCAACATATGGTAAGGATCGAATAATTGTAATACCAGTACAGAATCGTCCGAAACCGTGAATAATAATCCACTAAAAATCAGATATAAAAACATGTAGGATAATTACTCGCAGGGAGCTGGCCCCATAAGGGCTTCGCCCATAAAGTATGGAGTTTCACAAATGGTATTGTTAAGGCCTTGCAATGGCAAGAACATGGTACTTGATGGACTGTTTATGTCATGGAAGCGGGTTTGCGCAAGCATTCACAGATTTCGATGGGGTAGCATGTACTGGCGCACACAGAAATGGTTTATTGTTTGGATTTGTTGACAAAGGCGGTTTCTGCGTGAGCATTCTAAAACTTTTGTTAAAATACGAAAATTATCACGTTTTTATACCGATTAAACACATTATTTTTGGCTTTTATTTCTTGTAAGTACTGACTTATTTTTATAATACTTAACTAAGTAAATATTGTTTTTTATAAATATTTTATTAAATTTAAGATATATAATAATATAACCCATGAGAGTGAAGAGGGAATTAAGAACGTTTTATTTTAATGCCAAAATATTAGCAAGTAGATTTTTTTAAATAAATCTCAGCACCGTATGCGCTTGACTGTCCCACAGGGCGGGGAGTGGTGGGGTCTGAGCGGCAGGGGAGCGCACACCTGGCCGACGCAGCTGCGCGCGGGCAAATCTCACGCGCAGCTTCCTCGCCGCGCATGCGTGAACATGCGCACACACTCACACATATACACACACTTGAGCGTACGGAGTACTATATAATCTAATGTACGACTTGTGCACGTTATTGTACCTATATAATCTAACCGTTATGTACAGTAGGTGCAAATTACGTGTGATAATGTACCAACATACGAATAGCTTACTACACAGTGACTATAAGCGCACGTTGCATGATGAATCTAGAAATTGAGTTTAAATTGAGCGTTTTATATTTACGTTCAACTTAAGAGTCGATATGTTATGAAATTTATTAGTTTTGATTAGGTTTAAGAGGAACTTACATTACGGAAGAAGGAAGTTACCTTCGTACAAGCTTACTAACATTGAAGTGAAGAAAAGCTTGGAAATTATCATCATCAGAAATTTCCTTCATAGCAACGTTATAGATGAATTAAATGCACTCAAAAGAAAAAAAAAATTATGATTTTTCAGTGTCGTTATATTTTTCTTATTCACTAATAATCAACTGGGTCGTGTAATAGGATCAAAATGAATTATGAAATTCTGATTACAAAATAAAGACAGATCTAAAACTAACAAAAAACATTTTATTTTTTCTATTTAACTTATTTATGGATTTTAATCAAGAAAAACTTAATAAAAGGACCAACATTTTACATGTTTTTCTATGACGTCACAGCGTGCTTTTTCATACCAGTTCCATAGTAATTTCTTGTTTTGACCTTTAGTAAAAAGTAATTGATTTGACTAGTTGGAAATAAGCCTACTGCTACTGCTGGGTTGCTGAAGTTGGTACTCGTAATCCACCTAACCCACACGATAGAAGAGACGTTTAATAAATCACAAAGCTTTGATATTGTGTATGTTTCCAAATTCATTCATCATAACAGAATTGTGATGTGTGGTGTCAATAAATGTATGCGCATACGTTACTATTGAAGACATTAAAGCCATCGTAAAAATTTAAACTATTTAAAGGTACAAAATGGAGGAAGACACATTCCTAAACATTTTTGTGAAGAATCAGAATATTGTATGGCTGTATTCAACTCACTTTCATTGAATTCGATCAACAGGTTACTATCAGAGCTTTTGCCACAAAACCGACGCATCTAACAGTTTCATGAATGGAGGATTCCTAAAAAACGTTTCTTACAAGTTGTATTGTCTGTGTACAATAACAGGCGCCGCTTAACAAAGCGAGTTTACAAGTGTACGATTCACGCGATAGCTCTTTATGATACAGCCGATTTAAAAAGACCTACTGTACTCAAATCAAACACCCTTCCGTGGTATTCTTTAGTTGGTTTGCCGAGGGGCGAGGGAGGTCAAGAATAGCTGGATAGGTTCTAAAGCATGATATTGTTGTAATATCAATAGTCGCGGACTTTTTGTCAGCAGTGTGTACTTTTGTGAGGCCGATTAATGTAATTATTGTATGGCAAACATGCGGTCACTGTACAATAGGCTGTATGGTTTTATTAGAATAATTTGATTCGAATCATTCAATTTGACTGTAGTTATAATAAAACAATAGTGGGAGGTTAAATAAGGAGTTAGAGTTGTAAACATAATGGGTTTGATGATTCTGTTAATGAGGGAGTTTCCAATGGACCTTCCCCAAACACACGATAGATGGCGTTGTACAGATTTAACGTGATAATGGTGCTAATTCCTGTAAATACCATCTAATTTTATTTTAAGTTATATCTGTCACTTTCTTATCCGCCGAAAAGGAAAGGGACGGGTAATCGACAAGCATAAAATTTATGGAACACACGTCAATTTTAAGCACAAATCTAAACCAACCGTCTAAAAATTTTACATCAGTCAATAACCCGACAGAGGTAAGTAGACAGCACGTCAAACGGATTGCATACCAGCGACATACCTTTTTGATTCGCCCGGGTTATTCATTCATTTCCTCATTCTTCCTAAAATTAAGAGCTGTGAATCACCCGTCCCTTTCTTTTCGACGGATATGAAAATGACGGATATAACTTAAAATAAAATTAGGCGGTGTCTGCAGGAATCGGGGCCAATTACCTACTTACTTTTCATTGCTCGGGTACATAATTATCAAAAATATAATGTTTTGGCAGAGGTATATACAAAAACAATTGTTGCTTAATATTTTGATCAGAATAATAATGGGTCATTATTTATAACCAAAAACAAAGATGCATATATCTGTTATCTGTTATATGGCTAAACGAAGGCAACACTGTACAACGCCATCTATATTTGTTTTGGGGAACGTAGGCTGGGAACTCCCTCATTAGTAGTAAGATGCTAATGCATGAATTTGTTGCTAATCTATTACTTTTATATTTACATGGGAAGTAGCTACCACTACACATAGCTATTATATTATGTATATTGCATCATCCCACGTGAACTTAGTGAAGTTGTTTTAATATAGCTATATTAGACGAAAAAGAATACTATACGTATCTATTTAGCTACAAAAAATAAAGAAAATAGAACCCGAATTTTGTTTTTAAAACAGTTTTGCCGCCAATTTCACAGCTTTACATTATGTCAAAATTTCACACAAACATTTTACATACCAAATCCCCTATTTGCTATTCCCCCCACCGGTATAATGTTACCGGTATTTTTTGCCTGAGCTGCGCGGGCGCAGCCGCCGGGGCGGGGTCCGGTTACCGGCTGAAAGTCTACACCGGCCTGCACGTGTGTACTGCTCACACTTGCGGGAAACTCGCTTCGTATATCTTATATACCTACGGCATATGTTTAGACGTTAAATATATTATTATGTAGATAAGTACTTATATTTGTGTATCGGTATTATGATATAAAAGGGTGAATATGTGTATTTGTCTTCTTTGGACATCAGTTTTAGTCACCACAATTAGCTAGCTTATGTTTCATGTTATCTGCTTTGCCGAAGGCATGTACAGTACGTACTTTATGTACTTACATACAAAGTACGTATCAAGATACAGACTTTCGGCCAGTTGAAAAAGTACGTACGCACGTATAAGGGACTTTGAATAAAATAACCAATCCTCTAGTTAGAGTAAGTATTCCTTTACCCATTTTTTATGGCTTATATGTTTATAGTCATACGTAATATGATGTTATGAATATTACATAGAATATTTAACAATACATGAAACGCAATTTATTTGTTTTTAAGCAAGAAAAGTATTTATCAAAGATAGAGATAAGAGGTACTTTCAAATGTAAGTTAGACTTCGGCTAAGGATTTGTATTACTAAGTAAATCCGGGTACAAAAGGGCGGAAACTCAACCCGCTCCCGAATCTGTGTCTTTAGATTAGAGGTAATAATAGGTTGTGTTTTTTGATCCTTGAAGGTTGGTTTGTAACGGTAGGAAGTTGCCTATTATTGTGTTAGGATATCCGAACGGATGTCTTAAATACGGATCAGGTAGGGTATGGGTGAAATTATTATTGCGATGTGAGCGTGATCAGTGATGTGCCGTCGGAATATTCCCATTTCGGGAATATTCCCGGGAACCGGGAATAACCGGGTTAGTTAGGACTCTGTCGCACTAACATATTTGACATTTAGTGAGACTTACTGTTCAATTTGTCAAAAAAGTTAATGTGACATGGTACCAAAATATATACATATTAATGCTCGTGACCGTACAAGAATGAACATTTTTTAAAAGAATAGCAGCCAGTGTCCTTGTTATTTAAGAGTTTCTGCTAGAGAGTTTACTGGGCACCCTGAGGCCTGTCTTAAACGTTGTACCGGGTGAGAGCCATCAGCACTCCCTATTTGTCCGGCCAAGTAGTTAATGCCATCTGCGGCAAATCTACAATAAGTCACGTTAAAAAAAATCTACAGTATCAACGGGAATATTCCCTGAAATGGAACTGGAACTGAGCGTGATCGTTATTTTGTTTTTATTTCCTGATTACTTGCGATCATTATTTAACCTAACATAACATAGCATTGTTGAGGTATATAGTGTATAAGTACACTCACTCCTGGCGAGCCTATTGCTATTAACCGGGCACAAATCTTGGAACCACGTGATATCAATTAACTATGATCGAAATATGAATTTGGGCTCATAAAGTCGAATTCAGTCATTTAGAGCCGGGAGACCAAGCCCATGGCATCACGATGCAAGTGCGAACAGAGCTATCACGGATTAGTGGAACACTCTCATGCCGTTTACGATAGAAAAATATTCATGTTTGAAGTCCAAGTTTTGAAGTCAGATGCAAAGGTAATAATAGTTATATTTGAAGCAATATATTCATTTTCACGCTTTAATGGAGACTCAAAGGGAATGGGCCACCAATTTTTGGGCTGATTTGTGCACTGCACGACTTTCATTCCTTCAATACACCGTTGATTTCGAATAAAATCCGTAGAATTGTGTGTTTCATAACTTGATTGAAAATATACTATTCCATAGCCAATGTCCAGCATTGAAGAAGCAATAACGTTACGGATCTCCAAGATAATCAAGCAAAGGTAAAAATACTCCATGTCCGAACATCCATGTCACTTTTTACCGATGTCAATAAAGTCGGACCCTTCGAAATTAAACTTATATCTCCAATAAAAATAGTGTTGGGACGAGGAAAACCTCTGGTGCTCGTGGCGGGTACTCAAGAGCAAATCGCCGAGTCACCGGCGCGGGCGCAGGCCTCTGCTTTGATGCGCGCCGACGTTCGACACCGTCCGATAGCGAACAAAACGACAACCACAGACATCTTGCGGTCCAAGGATTGGAGGTTCGAGGGTTGATACGTCGCTTATAGAATTGCAGAATTACTATTAATTACACGGCATTTCTATAGATGACATAATAAAGATTATCTCTGTCTCCGGTTAATTATGCGTCACCAGACCTGTCGGTCTTGGGTCGTTTCCGTTTGATTCGACTACCATTCAGGAATTTTATTGTCATACATGCATTAAGACTGACGGCCTCTATGGTCCATTGGTTGAGCGATGTGCTCACGATCCGGAGGTCCCGGGTTCGATTCCCGGTGGGGACAAATCACAAAAATCACATTGTGATCCCTAGTTTGGTTAGGACATTACAGGCTGATCACCTGATTGTCCAAAATTAAGATGATCCGTGCTTCGGAAGGCACGTTAAGCCGTTAGTCGCGGTTACTACTTACTTACTGATGTATGTACGTAGTCGTTACATGAGTCATGTCAGGAGCCTATGGCGGCTCAATAGTAACCCTGACACCAGGGTTGATGGGGTTGGTAATCACCTTACAACCCATACGATAGAAGAAGACTGACTAATGACTTTTCGATGGGAGGTTTTCTACCTTTCTATACTTCGACAGCCTATTTTTGTAATTTCCATTTTGTGCCTAAGCTTGTGACTTGCAGCAGTGCTTTAAAAAACGACGCCGACGTCCGTCCCCGACACTTGTGAGATGATGGTGTGAATTGAGCGCGCGATGAGTAAGCTTGCCGCGATAAACAACTGCGCGAGAGTTGTAATTGGTCACTATCTTGTCATTTGTACTTGTACCAGCCCACAATGTCGTCGAGAGGTGGAACTACATATTTCGTTTGGTTTAGTAAATTCAAATTCAAAAAAATATATTTATTCAGTAGGTAACAAAGCCATCCCACTCACGTCAGACAGAGTATTAAGAGGGAAACCACTGCCGTATTTTTCCCTAAACAGTAGGAAGTACGGAGAATGCTACACCGACAAGAGCGTGGCTCTTAGATTAGTGATGACGTGAGATAACATATTTACATAACGAACGTCTCATCCACCTAAAACTACTGCAGCTTCTCCACAACCAGCAAGAAAGAGAAACTGCAAGAAAAACCTCGGTAGAGGGCCCAAGACGTTCTTAAAAAAAAAACACAAATATTGTAATATTCATATTATAATATTATGTAGTTACATACCTGCACATCTGTAAGTATATTTAATGGAAACTTGAATGTTATGATGTTGAATTGGATGTCAGAATGACAAGCCAAAACAGCTGCTTAAAACCTGAGGTTTAGCCAATTTGTTTGAGAGTTCATTGGCCCTCGGATGCTGTCAGTAAAACAGCATACGAGCTATTTGCCAATTCTAGAAGACTTCAAACTAACACGTCTCATCAGTTGGGAAAGACCACGAAGGTAATAATGAGTTTGACATGTTCTTGCTTGCACCAATAAGTAATTATATGTGGGTCCGCTGAGATCTTTTTTTAAAACGGAACGGTTTTAAACTAAATTTCTTAATTATTTGTTATCGACTTTTTCATTATGGATGTTATGTATGATGTTAGAAACGAAATTACGGAATTCCAGGTTTCACTTTAGGGGGTTAAAATGGCCACATCGAAGCAATTCATCTAAGAAAGCAATATTGCAATTTAACATTTGCGCATATAAAAGTAAATGCGCAATGCAAGCAAATGTCAAATAGCAATATTGCTTTCTTAGATGAATTGCTTCGATGTGGCCATTTCCCGACGACCCGATTACTCTAGCCATAGAGGCAGCCAATCAGCTCGCGACACCAAACACTTCAGGACCCCGATACCGACCCCGCCGGCGTGGTCGACGATTTCCCTCATTCAGCGCTTATCGCTATCGACCCACTAGGGTCGATTAATTCTTTCAAATATTTTTCCTCTCAGACGACGCCCTGAGCCGAGGTTCGCGCCCAACTGGGCACCCTCAGGCCTGTTGTCTTAAACGTTGTACCGGGTGAGAGCCTTCAGCGCTCCCCATTTGTCCGGCCAAGTAGTTAATGCCATCTGCGGCAAATCTACAATAAGTCACGTAAAAAAAAAAAAAAAGATGTGGCCATTTTAACCCCCGTTCAGAACGAAGCTATCTACTATACTATTCCTTATTTCATAACTTTGAATTTCCCTAACGTTCTACCGAGGAATATAGCATGTTTTAGCAGGTATACAAATAATTTGCATAGCAGTTATTTGTATACTTGGCTTATGATTTCAAGTGTTTTCCAACGTGTTTGTCATTTAAATTGTGTTTGCGAATAACATGCGCATTTCATGTTGTGACGTCCGTTCGCGCTACGTGACTAATTAAGATATTTAAGAATTAGTATATACTAAAAAGAAACTTTTATAACAAAAACTGATTAAAAAGGATATAACAAAAAACAAATAAAAACAAAAAATAATCAAAAACAAAAACAAAAATTAATCTGAAGGAAAATACTGTCCTAAGATAGATAAAATCAGTTTATAATTTATTTATTGAATGTTGCTTTTTTCATGTTAATTATTTACTTATAACTTGTATTGAAGAACTTATATTAGTATACAATACAAGATTTTGCACATTTTGGTACCAAATTATTGAAAACTATTTTGTCTGAAGTTGTAATTATTTTTTCTTTCCATAAATTCCGTTGAGCTCATTATGAATATCAATGTAGTTATTTTTAGTGTATTTACTATTATGATGTATTCTATATATTACCCTACTTATTCTATTGTGTCTTTGTATAGTTTATTATTTTATCTATAGTATGGTTAGGTATTATTAGGTTAATATGTATTAATATTGAGTATGTATTATTATGTGTAGTGTATTTGTATAAATATTAACTGTAGTTTATACGCGTTGTTGTTGCACCGTCTCGCATCCAAGTTTTTTATGGCTGATTCCTCCTGGTGGTGGTTGCCTGGAAGAAATTGCTTCAGAGCAATAAGGCCGCGGATCTGTACTGTTGCTAAATGTTTTAAACATATTTGTATGTTTTGTTTATGAGCAATAAAGTACATTTGATTTGATATGAAACTGTTAATTTTCATATGTGGTTGTCATGGAAACTAACGCAACCTGCTTAACAAGGTACTTATGTAGGCAGGTAAAACGGTAAACAACTGACTTCATAAAGTAAATGAATTTGCATATAAAACCAGTTACATCCGGATAATGCGTCAAATTATTTGACATAGCCAATTTATATCAATATTGGCGAATTAATTGTATTCTTTCAACGGGGACAATAAAGTTACATTGAAAAGCATGGCCGATAATAGAATTACAGAGATATCGAAAATATTCCGGCCATTTCTGTATCTCGTGACAACACAGATAGTATTACTGTTAATATATTTGATCAACTGGTTAGTTACTTTAAAGTGAAAAGATACACGAAAATATAATTTATAGGTAAGAATAGTTGGTACTTATGTATGTTACATATATTATTATGTAACACAATAAAGTAGGTGGGTACTATGGAATTCAGGTATGATAATTCGTTCGTCATCCAGTTGCTACACTAAAATACTTTGTTTCTATTTCTTTTTCGACAGGTTTGTGTTTGAAAACATTATTTCATTACCGAATATTGATAAAGTGGTCTTAGGATCATAGGCCATGTCTCCCTAAACCATTTTTTTTTTTTATAAAATATAGGATTTTTGTCGAACGTCTCATCCATCTAAAGCTACTGCAGCTGCTCCTGTTTAGCTGAGGAGAACTAGCTGCAAGAAAAACCTCGGCACAGGCCACGAATCATGGACTTGGGTAAATGTCAACTAAAACTCACTTTATCTTTCAATCGTAACTACAAAAGTAAGCAAACACCACCTTCTCATGTGCCAGGTAAATAGAACCGTGTTAAGCCGAAAGCGGCAGTAATCCTTCCGGCTGCGCGGCATCATTTCGGCAGACCTATCGACGCCCGCGCAGCCCGCGTGGTGATTGGTGAACGATGGCGGTGGGACAAAGAGATTTGTTCGGGCTAGGGTTGGGAGTTGCTGATTCCTGTACACACCACCTAATTTTATAGTAAGTTATACTACTTGTCATTTTCTTATCCGCTAAAAAAGAAAGGGACGGGTAACCGACAGGCTTAAATTTTATGAAAAAGAAATTAAAAAGCCCTTCCTAAATTTTATATTGGCCTATTGGCCAATTGGGTCGGGTTATTACCCGACAGAATTCAGTTGACAGCACACGTCAAATGTGCTGCATATAAGCGAGATGTCTATTTTATTCGTCCGGGTTATTCTCTAATTTTAAAATTAACAGTTTTCAATTATCCGTCCCTTTTCTTTTCGGTGGATAAGAAAATGAAAATGAAGATGTGTCTGCAGGAATCGGGGCCATAATATAATATTAATTGTGTTTTCTTTTGGTGTTAGATACCTGATATTGTGGTGACAGAGAATCATTTTTGTACTTTTTGCAGTTTCGTGTGTATATTTAGGACAATAGTTTCAGAGGTAGGAATACATACTTTTTAGTTAAAGTTGTATGTCATCATCAGCCCATTAATGTCCCCACTGCTGGGGCACGGGCCTTCCCTATGGATGGATAGGGAGATCGGGCCTTAAACCATCACGCGGGCCCAGTGCGGATTGATGGTTATTAACGACTGCTAATGCAGCCGGGGCCAACGGCTTAACGTGCCTTCAGAAGCACGGAGGAACTCGAGATGAAAACTTTTTTTGTGGTCACCCATCCTATGACCGGCCTTTGCGAAAGTTGCTTAACTTCGACAATCGCAGACCGAGCGCGTTTACCGCTGCGCCACCGGGCTCCTCAATATATATGTATGTAATTTAGGTATATTAGCTAAAACTCAAAAAAGAGCAAATAATGTTTTTTTTATCAGCAACACATGGTTAAGACTGATTTTAATTATTTGATGCTTACTAAATACTACATCATAATTACCTGAAACAAGAAAATATAACAATAGAAAATATCAATCATAAATGTGGCGTAAGTGGCAACCCTATGCGCGGTTAGAAATTATCAAGTTATCTTTTGGCGATCGCATGTTTCATGGAAGAGGATTACCGAGTTCCCTATTACCGTGTTCTAGGAAGGTATGACCAGGTAGTCAACTTTTTTCAACCTCCATTGTCCTTCAAATTGCTTGCATTTCTACCAGCAATGATATTGCGAATATTATTCCCAACGAAAGTATACTTTACGTTCTTGTAAATAACACCACGTATTTTCTTAATATTTTCTTTTGTATTTAAATGATTGAAGGTAAAATTGGCGTAATGATTTTGAATATGTATTAGTGTACTTACCGTTATATTTGGGTTTAAATAATTATAGATTCGTGAATGGTAGTTTATGAGAAGAAAAATGGCAAAGGGTGGTCTTTTGAAAGAAGTGGTCAAACTTTCGATTGTATTGGTATTTGCGTAAGTTCCCCTTTGCGTTAATTGTTATCGTCACTTATCTGTTTATTTAACAGTGTATTTTAGATATTACAATTTATATAAAAAACACACTTTATTTCGTCGTGGGTAAGATTGCTATCTTAGCAATAAGGCCGCCTGTTGTACTACCTATTAAATTATAATAATGTACTTTTATTTTAATAATATATGTTTTAAGCGCGCAATAATAGTTAGTATTTAAAAAAAAAAATCAAATGTATTTATTGCATTGCTACAGGTCAAGAAGGTCTTAAACAATAATACATACATCCACAGCAGCATACCAGTCTAGGTGTACAATTTTAATTCTAATATATTTAAATTACAATTTCAATTAGATATTAATAAAAGTAAAGCAAACTTTAAAAAAATAGTTTCTATTTTACGTTGTCACTTTTGGTAATGACGACCTTAGATGAGACTTGTTTTTACAGCACCCACTTGTGCTTTGGGAAACTCACAACGAAAATGAAATCGAAAGAGTCCCGTTCGAGTCAGATGTTTTGATTTATTTTTTCTTTGTTATAGATAAATCAGGTTACGTAAGTGGACCCCGTGAAAACTGGATATGGCAACGGAGATGATGAGGTGTTCAGCCCATCACCTATTGTTTTAATAGTACAGAACTTAGGCTTATGCCTATCACGTTATCAAGCACGATACAATCCTGTAAATCTGATAATACCGGTACAAATACAGAGCAAACGAGAAACAGTGACGGGTCCATTCGTGGAGTATTGTCTATTAAGATTCCGTTAGCGTAATTACATTAGTAGCTGCGCACGCGTTCCAAATCGGACGTCAATCACGCGCGGGCGCACTGCGGGGTTAGGTCCTCTGCACACAGGAAATTGAATTGAGGATTGAGAGAGAGCTTTTTCATTTATAGAGTGTGAACATATACCTCATATTGTTTTATCGGGTGAAAGCCTTCGTCGTTCCGCATTTGTCCGGCTAAGTAGTCAATGTCATATAGCAAATCTACAAGTCACGTAAAAAGCTGCATTTTTAATAACATAATTGCGTATGGAAATTGCAGTTCTGTGTCATAATTCTGTTGGTCGACGGATCGTGCCTCAAACCACTACTAGATTGATGATTGATGGGAGGCTTCTGTCAAGTAATGGAACGTCTATAAGCTGTTTACAATAGTAATATTGATGACAATATCATTCCATTAACAAACGGTAGTATGGCGAGGCAATCTTCGAGCCACCGTGTATTCCGAACAAGAAAATACCGTGAAGAGTGAAGAAATGAAGAGAAAGCCTATGCCCTGTAATGTGATAATTAAAAATTTAATTATGTATGCCTTGATTGTATGTAATTTTGTCGGCGATTTGTGAATGTGTCCACTACGCTACGACCCGTTTTGACACAATAAAGTACATGTATTTGCAGAAGCAAGTATTGAAAGCTAAAAGATTAATGTAGCTATTAATTACTCATCATCATCTCCCTAGTTTTTCACAGCATTATCTCGTTTTTCACAGGGTCCGCTTACCTAACCTGAAGATTTGACAGGTCCGGTTTTTTACAGAAGCGACTGCCTGTTTGACTTTCCAACCCGCGAAGGGAAAACCAGCCCAATACAGGTTAGGTCACATACCTCCGAAAATGCATTTATCGGGAATGTGGATTTCTTCACGATGCTTTCCTTCACCGCTGAGCACGTGATAATCAGTTATGATTGAAACATGAATAACTATTATAACTTATTTACTAAATTTTATTGCTTATTATGTAGCTCTTCATCAATAATGGGACATAAGTAAATTAATGTCAAGACGGCCATCATAGAGTGAAGCTAGTTTAGTCGCAATCGTTTCGAGTTTAAATAGGCACATCGTGTGCAGCTTACCTTACATCTGTTCGGCATGCGATGCGATACAGAGATTGGTAATCGAATGAGAAATAATGACATAAATAAATGATGAAACCAAGTGTTTGGAGTACACCTACTGCATTGATTTTGTTTTTATGTACCTACCCTTTTAATTGCGAGTCAAAAGTTGAACGCTATGAACCGCAGAAAAAAATTGAATACATTGAATCGAATTATGATATGTCAATGGTAAATGGAGATATCACTTTGAAACATTCGAAATAAAATTAGGTGGTTTACCTTTATATGCATATATATCTTCTTATAGCCGATAGGATTGTTCTAGGACCTATTTAAGGAGCAATGTAAGTCTGCACATTAACACGTCTAGGAACGAAAACACTTTGTCTTCGTCTTTGACATCCTCATTTAACTTTTTTGTCATTCCAAGTACATTTAGGTCTCAGACCAGTGTGTGAACTAGGCCACTATCCCACACTCGGTCATTAAGTTCTGATAATTACAAAAACGATTACCTCAACCTAACCATCCCTGCGTTGACGTTACCCGTTTAAACGCACACCGCCCACTATGGGGGAGAATATCGAATAAAATAATAAGTTACATAAAGATAAAATGTGTAAATACAAGCAGTATGCTATGTTAGGTACTCGAAGTCATAATCACTATAAGCACACCCCGGACGCTTCATACAAACAACCTCGTTTTACACAGACACTACACATTGACATTATCGTATATGCGCATCTGCGCGTGTGACGTATGACGCCATACGATTCAAGTCTAAACTATGTTCGAGGGGGGGTGAGGTAAACCTAGCTCAGACGCTGGTGGAGAGCGGAGAGTTGCCGTTTTATACGTAGTATTATTCCTTACTCTATGCAATAAGAGAATGAAACACTGAACGCAGCACTTCGAAGTACATACCTGTTAACTTCGCGGTACACGTTGTACCCACTCAGAGTTTCATACTTAGCTAGCATTGATTTTTGTCCCACAAATGCCTATAACCTGTTAAGATATGGTTCATCATATTCATCTTGTGGCGAATGTCTGCGGATTATATAGCTCTGCCGACCTGTTTCTCCCGATAGGGACGATACAGACGTGCGTATGTGTATGTCAGTAAATATGATTAAATTATACTGACAGGTGTTATTGTAATAGTCAGTCAGTATTTATTGTTGATGAACCAATATTTAGTGGCCACACTGCATGTATATTATAACATTGTGGTAAAGGCGACTGTTCGTCATGCGAATCGAGCATTAGAGTTAATTTCCCTTTTGATTTTAAGTAATTTATATGAAATTATGTGAAACTTCGGCCGAAGGGATGCCGAAGGGCGCTTTTGATAAATGTTCGTTTTCTATTCGATTAGGCAGATAAATGCGACTGATATGTGCCGAGATTGAATGATCGATTGCGTCATAATCACCTCAGAAATGATATCGCTGGATCGATTGTAAATATTTGATTTAGGCAATCAACGCGACGCGGCTATGCTAATGATTGGACCATTTGTCTGTTCCTAACTGCTTAATACGAAAATAATTCACGTTGTAACGCATTTTTTCTTGATATTTTATTATTTGTTAAAAAAAACAAAACAAAAATTGTGGAAAAATATTGTTTTTTTTTTGTATAAGTACTTTTAATTTCGGTCGGTCATAGTGTGTGTGAAAATTACAACTGCACACCTACTACGGCTCAAAAAATGCAACCTTTCAAAGAATGAAAAAAAGAGCCCGTACCTTTCGGCCGCATACGAAACGATTTACACACAAAATTTTTAGATGTGATAATACAACTCTTTTATTCGCTTCAAGGTCGGTTATTTTAAAATTAATTAGATATTGGCAAAAACTATACTGAAATTCGGAAAGAGCAGGTTTCAAATCTCCTGGAAAACTCGGCTACCAGCTTAATGACGATCAAATTAATGACTCGACTATTATTGCAACAAAAGCAAAGTACCTCTTATTAAAAAATGCTAAAAGATCAGGAAAAAATATTAATTTCTTTCAACACCTTTTAAAACAAGATCATCATGGTTTTTTTTTTTTTTTTTCTTAAGTTTTGGCTTCGCGCGGCTTGCGCATTTGCCACAGACAAAGATAGGGAAACGGATTCGTAGGAAAAACAAGGAACGGAATTTGGAAAGAAAAAGGATCAGAAAGGTGGAGGATAAAATAAATATAACAGGAATTCTATATAAATAATTAGAATAAAATAATGGAGATATTTATAGTTTAAGGTCATTATTAATAATACATATAGATAAATATTTGTATATATCTGGATTCATACTGTGCAACAGAACAGGGATGGAAGTAGGAAGAGGAACTTTTAAAGAATGGAGAAATGTATATAAAGGGGTATGGTCAAGGAGAGGACACGAAAGAAATAGATGATTAATATCACCTACACCTGTACCGCACTCACAAGCATCGCTCTGAATTATCTGAAGTCTGGCAAGATGAGCTGGAGAACAAACATGACCCAATCGCATTCTAATGATTGTACTAGTAGCACGTTTGCACAACTTCAATTTAAAAAACCAGGGTTTAGCAGGAATGTCTCTTTGAATAGAGAAGTAATATTTTCCTTTTGACTCAGAGCTCCTTATCCAAGATTGCTTCCACTGATCTCGGAGATATACCCTTGGCAGAGAACCCAGGTCGTGGCAGTAATTCTTATAGGGAAACAAGTCACCATCGTCAACAGCCCTATTGGCTAGTTGATCTGCTTTTATATTACCAGGAATGTTATTGTGGCCAGGAATCCATGCAAAAGAAACTGAATATCCTAATTGTTGACATTTAAACAATTTGTCCCGAATATCAATGATTATAGGGAAAGATTTAGATCGAAAAGGGAACCTAATTAGAGCTTGCAAAGCACTCCTAGCATCGGAAAATATTACTGATTTAGTTAGTTTAAAAATTAAGATATATTCAAGGGCTTTAAATATGGCATAACACTCGCCTGTAAACACAGAAGATTCAGGAGGAAGTTTTACTCTTTGTACAATATCATATTGAGAATGAAAAACACCCACCCCTACACAGCCAGTAGAGGAATGTTTAGAGGCATCAGTGAATATGTAATGACAATCCGGCCAATTTTCTTCTAACAGATTATTAAAAGTAATGTTAGCAAATGGGTCATCCTTTGCTATTCCTAAATCTAAACGAACATCCGGGGAAATTATTAATGCCTCAAAATTTGTACAGAAAAGTGGGGAAGAAGGAAACTGATGGGTAGGAGCCTGAAAATTAATAAATTTCCTAAAACTGTTAACGAGACACGGTATAGATTTGTGTAACCAATAACTGGCAGATGAAGCATAGTCAGACAGTAATCTGAGCTTAGAATGAAGAGGATGACTGGAGAACTGAAAGGAACGAAATAAAAAGGAATCGGAAAGATACTGTCGTCGAAGTTGTAAAGGGGGATCTACACACTCTACCTGGAGAGCATTAATAGGACTTGATTTCATGGCACCAGAGACTAGTCTAAGAGCTTTTGATTGGATAGAGTCTAGTTTTTTGAATGCGACTGTACTACCAGGTTCCAACAAAAAAGTACCGTAATCCAGTAAACTCCTTATTAAAGCATTGTAAAGTAGTTTCATACAGAATGGATGGGCCCCCCACCAAACTCCTGAAAGACACCTTAGAATATTCAGTAAGCGTTCACATTTGTTTACAATATACTCGCAGTGGGGAATGCCAGTCATTTTGGAATCTAGTATAACACCTAGGAATTTGACGTTGGTCTTAACAGGAATTTCAGTATTATTATAATAAACGGATATTGGCGGCGGTAATCGCATTCTAGAAAACAGTACTACTGAACTTTTGGTAGGGGATAATTCTAGACCGTTACTATCCAACCATTTCTTTAACAGGTTTAATGAACAAGATAAAGAAGAACAAGCTTTTTGCACGGATTGATGTGTATAGTATAATAATAAATCGTCAGCGTATTGTAATATTTGTACATTACTATCCAAAGCTGACTCCAAGTTTGAAGTATAAATATTGTATAATAATGGGCTGAGAACAGATCCTTGAGGCAGACCCTTCCAAACATATCTAGACTTGGTGCCACCATCTTCTAAGGAAATATTAACAAATCTCTCTGATAACATGTTTACAATAAAGTTACACAGCATTATCGGAACGTTTAAATCATTAAGCCTATTTTTTAAAATACTCACAATAACATTATCATAAGCAGCATTTATATCAAGAAATGCTGCAACTAAAGAATGATTTTTAGAAAATGCTATACGGATATCAGTGACAAAAATACTAATGCTATCAATAGTGCTTTTGCTCTTCCTAAATCCAAATTGACTTTCACTGAGCAATTGATTGCTTTCAATGAACCATTCCAACCGATCTTTAACTAAATGTTCACTGATTTTCATTAAAACAGAAGAGAGGGCTATTGGGCGATAAGAGAAACAATCAGAGGGATTTTTGTTGGGTTTAAGTATGGGAATAATCAGCTGGGTTTTCCATGAAGTAGGAATATTACCCGTTACCATTATAGAATTAATTAAACTTAAAAAATAGGACAGGGTATCATCACTGAGGTGAGCAATAAAGGAATAAGGGATTCCGTCTAACCCTGGGGCTGAATCCTTTACGTTCTCCAACACTCCTTTTAGTTCCGATAATGAAAATGGACTATTAAGACCAATAGGATTGGAAATAATTTCAACAGGAAGGGACATTGGAATTATTATTTTCTCAGGGACAGATGGTGGAGCCAATCTATTTAAAAAAGGATCAGTCAAGGAAGGAGGAAGGAAAGTAGATGACGTTTCCTTGAAACCGTATCTAAATCTCCTAATATTCCGCCATACAAGAGATGGATTAACACTAGGAGATATGGATAAACAAAATAATTTCCAGCTCTCAAATTTTTTGGTCTTAAAAAGTTTACGAGTATTTGACATTATTTCAGAAAGCAAATTAAAATTTTCCGTAGTAGAACATTCACAATATCTCAATTCAGCCTCCTTTCTCCTCCTGACCGCAATCGTGCATTCACTATCCCACCATGGAGGAGATGGAATAAAATCCGTCATCTCTTTTTTATGAGGAAACGTTTCATCAGCTACCTCAATAATTGCCTTAGCCAGAGCTTCAGCACAGAAAGATTCATCGCCCTGATTTAAATTGGGGAAATCAGTAGCTCTGCTTTCCAAACGCTCACCAAAAAGACGCCAATCAGCGTCGGTCAGACAATATTTTAAACGTGGTTTCTTTTTAGGATATGGTTTATTAATAGAGAAATTGAATGTAAATGACAGTATAATTGGGAAGTGGTCACTTCCATAGGTAAGAGAAAGTGTTTCCCAAGTGAATAAGGGTGCTAAACTGGAGGAACAAATGGACAAGTCAGGAGCGCTAATTGACTGTCCTGGATCTGAACGACGTGTAGGAGAACCTGAATTAAGAATACATAGATTTTGAAAATCAAGAAGGTCTAAAAGTAAATTACCTACGCTATTACATAGTGAACTTCCCCATGCCTGGTGGTGACAATTAAAGTCACCTAATATAATAAAGGGCTTAGGAAGGGTTAAGAAAATGTCCACTACTTCTTGAATAATGTGGGCTGAAGGGTGTGGGATGTAAATAGACACAAAACAAATGTTGTCTATGGAAACTGCAATAACTGAGAATTCATTAGAATGATTAGGGATAGGAAAATGTGTAAAAGGAAGTGCATGTTTGACAAGCAAAGCAACTCCATTATACCCATCAGAGCGATCTTCCCTAAGACAGGCATAACCAGGAATTCGGAATGAATAACTTGGCTTAAGCCAAGTTTCTTGTAAGGCAAGAATACGAGGCTTATATTTATTAATTAAGTATATTAAATCAGATTTTTTAGATGTTACACTGCGGCAATTCCACTGAAGGATTTTGTCCATTATTGTGTTTGTTGAAAAACTGAGTGATTGCATTAATTACAGGGGCAGCGTGGGACGGTGATAAAACGTTAGATTGAAACAGAGAGTTAATAAGAGATAAAATCAAATCAAGTATATTACTAACAATCGTTTTCGTTTGGATTGCGATGCCTCTGAAGCGATTGACGCATTAAATTCTGACCTATCAGCCATTAAATCGTGGGCAACTACTTTTGGTCTCCTTGTCAATCCCGCTAAATCACAGGCGTTGATCGTGGGTAGCAGTAGACTCAGAAGTATGCTTGACTGGAAGTCTTTTCCTCCGCTTGTCTACGACGGGATCCCTATTGCCTATTCTGAGAAGGCGAAAAATTTGGGGCTTATAATGGATTGTCATATGTCTTGGTCTTCTCATATTAATGAGCTGAGCAAGCGTATGCACTTCACGTTTCACTCTCTCAAGCGTCTCCAATTCTTCCTCCCTTTTCACACCAAGATTATGCTGGCGCAATCTCTCCTGCTCCCGATTCTCGACTACGCGGACGTCTGTTACTTGGATGTAACCGAGGAGCTGCTTAACAAACTCGAGCGTCTTCAAAATTTGGCGATACGTTTCATCTTCGGCTTACGCAAGTATGACCATATTTCTGAGTTTCGTGCGTCGTTAAAATGGCTCCCTATCCGACTTCGCCGTGATGTGCACATCCTTTCCTTCCTTTACAAAATTCTCTATGATCCTGGTACCCCTTCCTATCTACGGTCCCGCTTCCACCTCCTGCCCCCTCCCTCACGCTCTAGGCGTCCATGTATTACTAAGATGCTGGAGATGCCTAGGACCAATACCAATTTTGGCTTTCACTCATTTTCCGTCCGTGCAGCCATGCTCTGGAATAGGCTGCCGAGGGTAGTTCAGGAGAGTTCCTCTTACCTAATTTTTAAGAAGAGAGTCAAAGAGCACTTTTTATCCATAGAGTATTCGTAGTCTAAGTATATTGTTATATATATAATAGGTATGTATGTAGGTATAGTATATTTTATATGTGTATATATTTATAGAGGCTTAGGCATATGTTTGTGTATATATATTTTTTTAAACGGTTTTATATGTAGATATAATTATTATAATGTATTTAATATATTGCACCTCTTTTTATTCTTCCGCAGTTACTCTAATACTACCTCTGGGTTGGCTGGAAGAGATCTCTCTTAGAGATAAGTCCACCCTTGTAAACGTCCATTTCTTGTTTGTGATGTAACTAGTTGTTAAGTGCAATAACATTTGATGAGTCATCTTTATAATTTAGGGCACAACCATTAGATGGTTCTGGTACATTATAATCTTTAATCAGAGCTTCATGAGCAGTTCGGTCATAGCCATGTGATTGTTTAGGAGGCGATTTGGGTTTTATAAAAACGGTTTTTTTATAAGATGTCTGCTGAGTTGAATTTGCAATAGAATGACTGGTGTTCAGGAATTCATTTTGAGAGGCTGTAGTAGAAGAGGATACATTAGAGGAAGTGAGCAAAGCATCAGCATATGACTTACGAGAAATAGGCGGATGAAACTTTGATGCCTCCGCATAGGATACACAGCTTTTTGCCATAGTTTCTTTAATAGCTTTTTGTCTTTCCAATTCCAGGCACTTTTTACTAATGGCAAAATGTGAACCTTTGCAAAGGCAACAACTATAATCATCCTCCTGAATATGACAAGTATCACCAGTATGACCTTGGCCACACTTGTAACATCTGGGCTTGGACCGGCATTGAGCCTTCACATGACCAAATCGACAGCAATTATAGCATTGAATAGTTGGGTATATATAAAGATCTACCGTTAATGATGTATAGCACATGAATATTCGCTTTGGTAAAACTTGACCATCAAATGTAACCACAACTGATTCAGTAGTTTTAAGTTGACTTTTACCGTCAACCTCTATCTTTCTTTTTAGCCTTCTTATTTTAAGAATTTTGCCACAACCTATTGGGACAGAAATATTTTCCTGTACTTCCTCATCTGACCATTCAGCAGGGACACCTCTAACTATTCCCATACGTGTGACATTGAATGAAGGAATAAATGCCTTATAATTTTCAGACTCAATATTGGGATTGTTTAAGAAAGAATTAGCATCTTGAAAATTTGAGAAAGAGACTGAAAGCCTATTTCTTCCTATTCTCTTGAGGCTACCATTTATAAGGTTATTGATTGCGTTTCTTTTCAGAAAACGACCAAAGGTGACTGGATGTAAGGAGGTGTTATCGTCTGGTAATGTTTGTTTTTTCTGAACGTGAATGACAAAAGGAGCCGCATCTGATGATTGATAAACCAATCTTGCCACTGAGGGCTGAGGAGGGGAAGAATTTATTTTTTCAATATTCTCAACATTGGGAGTAATAGATATGCTATCATCAAAGCCATGGTCGTGAGCGCTCGTACTTGGTGATGTTTGAGGGAGGGAGGAAGCTACTGTGCAATGACAGTCACTTTCCCTGACCTTCTTACCTTCATGATGCTTTCTACGTCTTTTATTACAATGTTTGCACATTCTACGAGCAGAAGCTCTCTTACGTCCACCAGTGTTTTGTGTGAGGGAGCAATCAGTATCCATACTAGCCTCATTATTAGATATTGTTACTGTGAGAGCAATATCGGGAGCAGTTCCCCCCGGGTCTTCGGGGGGATCCATTGTAGAGAAAAAAGAAAAAGTTCACTTACCGAGATATCCCGGAATATATACACTCAAACTAATTTATATACACACTAATAGATATACTATATATACACTAACTACCTAACTGATCCAAAACAAGTTATAAAATTAATAAAAATAGAGAAATGAAAAAACCGTGACCGCCAAGTTCGACGTTTCCCGCCCTTTTTCAATCATCATGGTTATTTAAAATACTCCCAATATGACCGAGATAGTTTTAAAAATCCAACCAGTCAGCAATAACTTAACGAAAAAGATTGCATACCCCGCGAACCCTTCACGAATTTCTTTTTAAACTTAATGACTTGATTTTTACTCATTAATGAAACAAAACGCGACAGTATCGCTAATAATTTCATTATTCGTACCCTAGTATTTTGTGTTATCGTAAGATCGCTGTCCCCTGCACGGTATCCGTTCCACAATACGCGATAAGCGATTTGATGAAAACCTAGAAACAAGGTTTGAGTCATTTTAAAAACACACGCTTCAATCGCTTCCTGAGCTCACTTATTTTTTTTTTTTGTATTTTTTTAATATGGTTGAAGTCACTACTTATTGGTTGCTATTTAGTCACTTTTAAAGATTCATGCACTTTATGCATAAGCATTAAACTATTTTTAATGGATCAAAAATCGAGTCAGCTTAAATTAATGAGGTTTTTTTTTCGTTATTTAACATTTAATCAGTTATCGACCCGTTAAAAATAGTTTACTTTGCATATCACACTTTTAGCGGTTATACAGGTTTGTAAAATCCTTTAATTATAAGTATTTATACTATTTATGACTTGCAAAAAATATAATAATTTTAATAAAATAATAAATTATTATAAATACCATAAATAGCACTATTGACCTCATGTAGCGTCCCTCCTGAAATGAAGTTTTTGATTGAATTTGAAATCGCTTCGTCGCTGGCTGTGGGGCGCACGCTTGTTAACGGCCTTACATAATAGGGCATGGCTTACAATTATAATTTCCATACTTATGCAAATAGTTTCCTTTGATTTACAGGTGTAAATTGACTTAAGTGGTTTGATTTGCACAGGAAGCTTTTGAATTAGTTTCTGTTAGTGTTGGGCGCGGTACAATGGACATGTTGATTTATTTCAGTAAATATTTATGTATTTATTTTATAAGTTTAATTGTTCATATCTGTTATTTTAAGCATATTTTTTGGGTGATAATAATTGTTTTCAATCGTCATTACTAAAAAATATATAAAATGTTAAAAAAGTCAAGTCATCACAGTCTGATGGTTTGAAAATGCTGGAGTTCGGAAAAAATAGGTTGAGGAATTTCGATACGAGTATCTATTATTTATATTGGAGACAGGGAAATATATAGAAACAACTATAATATGTATAAATAACAGACATACTTATACAAATATCGATATTACCTACTTCTATTTCTAGTTGTTGAGTCAGTATAATCGTTCTGAAAAGAGGTAACAAAAGTTACAAAACAAAAGAGACATGAAGAGTAAAACAGGTAGCCTGGTTGCTAAGTAGCACTCTCTTCCAGGCAACCTTTGGGTAAAGAAGTTAATAGACATAGACAGAAAGTAAATTTTCAGGCATTCCACTGTAATATTAAAGTTGTTTCGTAACGATATTAGTAGCTTCAATGATTATCTATTGAAATATCTTCTAAACCTCTCCTACAAATTCAAATTCAAAAATATCTTTATTCAGTTGGTAACATAGTTACACATTGAATCGTCAATTTTTACATAACGAACGTCTCATCCGCCTAAAACTACTGCAGCTTCTCACAACCTGTATAGCCGGGGAAAAGAAGTAATCTAGTCCACACATTATAGCAAACAAAATACTTACAATAAATCTTTACTACTGTTTTAATATTATAACACCTCCCCTTATATTCGTTATTACTTATAGTAGTTGCGTGAGAAACGCGAACGCAGTAGCGCGAACTTTAAACGTGACCAATTTTATTTTCACGCATTTTTATCTCATTCAGCTCCTATCACAAAGGAGGAAGGATGAAATTCGATACATTTTCTTTAAATACTTTCCGAAATTAGAAATATGCACCTATGGTTTTTATGAACCGCGAAGTCTTGTACCAGTGCCTTTATTCTTTAGCTCTAATGTCTAAAATGGCTTGTTTTGTGGGTCATCGTGGTATTTATTGTCGTGGAAATGTGCAAGGAGCATTAATCACAACAGAATTAGCTTTAGCGATCCGCTCCCAACTGTCCACTCAGAATTTATATCACTGGCCAGTGCAGAGATGTACTTAGATATTTTTTTCTTTTTAAGTATTTTGTAATGGCCTTCTTTGTCACACTAGTTTGGACGTTATGTACCCTGGCTTCCATCTAGGGTTTTGTGTAGACCCAATAATTTAATAATTCTGGCAATATAAAAGAAAAAGTTTTTACGAAAGTATTCAAAAATATTTATTTTTTTTGAAGAGACTGCATTCTAGAAGTGATTTGCCAATAAATCCTGGTATATCTCAAAAATAATTTGCTGGAGTACTTAAAAAAGTTACCCGTGCTCATTTAAGGTTGCATACAAAGTTAGTTTTGCGGCCAAACCGCCTCCGCGCCGCTGGGGATCGCATAAATACTACTTAACGCTCACGACACTCCAAATTTAAAAATTACAAAAAAAGAAAATAAATTATCATAAAAAAATAAAGGAGCCATGGACGTAACTTTTTAATAATTGCCGTCTGTCGCGGCGAGTAGCGTCACTAATGTGTGAATGAGGTAACCCTTTTCTAAATAATTTTGTTTTGAAATACGTTTTATAGATTCTGACATAATTTATATTTAGATTTTAGACCCTCTTTAGCTGGTCTCGTTGACTGGGTCTTAAATAAACACAACCTGAATTGAAATTAATAAAACTGAACAACTTCTATGAATGTAGATTTGTATAGACAAATCAAGTTAAGGCATAGGCCTTAACTTTGAATTTGTAACAAAATTCAAAGGTAAGGTAAAAAGTTAACAGTAAATTAGCATTACATTGTTTTAATTTATTTTTCTAATGATAGTCGAATTTAGTTTGCTGAAAATCCAATAAAATATAAAAACAAAACTAAAAGAAAACACTTTTCAGCACAGCAAACGTAAACACAATAGCTTTTAAATTCATGCTAGTGTCATTGGGTCAAAATGTCGACAGGGACGGTCTGTCTTTTAAAAATTGATCGTCTTATACTAAATATATATTAGGCACAGATACTAAATATATATTCAACGTCAGCATGGGTAATAATCTAAGAAAATTTCCATCTTCAATTTGTAAGCCTGTAGACAAGGAATGGAGACGAACGTTCGATCTACCATGATCGAACTCAAACAGTACAAATCTATGCTCGATGTATACAATACAGCTCCAGGCTTTTTGGCGGGAGGCGGGAACGGGACAGTTGCTTTCTTCATTGAATAATCTAAATAATTAATACGAAGTGGTGTTTTGTGGTTAATGATCGCATTAAGTTAGTCGGAAGACATTCGCGAGTGTTATTATATTGGAGTATTCAATAAACAAAGTGTATCTGCCTATTTTCGCTTCGTGTCAGGAAGCCGCTTCATAACTCAAAAGTTTATGCGGACTTTTGAGTTAATTCGTTTGGGGTTCGGAGTAGGAGTCTACTCCGAGGGTGGGGGCTTAGGTTTCATCATCATCACCTTTCATCATTTCATTAATCATCAAGAAAAAAAATACGTCAGACATGGCTGTATGGGCATAGTTCCCTTTGCCTTACCCTTCGGGGAAAACCAAACCAAAAAAAAAAACAATACAGCTCCATAATCTTGATACTTGATGGGTGTACAGAGGCTGGACGGAGGTATCTATCTAATCCTTGATGTTCAGTGTATGCATGTCTAGGGAATACTCCCTAGCATTCAATTGTAAATTTGTGTGAGTAGTGTAATAGTTAACACACTCGTCCCGGCTTGACAAGCGCTGTGGGTTCAAATCCCGTGCGAGTCAGAATTTTGTTTCGATTTTATTTTCTCTTTGTGTGAATAACTTGTTAAATACCAAAAAAATGTACTGGAAAAAAATGAAAGGTTTCTAGATTTGTTTTCTTCTGTTACGACATCATATTGTTTTGAATAATCTCTTGGTTACTAAAATCAAGTGTTCAGGTATATTATCTAAACCCGGGAAGTGGGGGTAGGTACAAAGAAAACAGACTTGTATTTTCCCTGTCTCAAAAGAGCATGAAAAAAGTTACCTACACTTACTTGCCTACTTCGAAAACCTCGCACTGATCTGACTAAACGTTCGAAAGTAAAGGCAAGTATACACGCTACTACTTTAGGTAGCGTACACACTGGAATGTGACGCGACACCAAAACGTCACGGCAATTAAGGAATCGGCAAGCTCTAACCTCGCTGTCAGACCTGCAACGCGTCTGATTGGCAGCCGCATGATATGTTATACACTGGATATTCTTGTTTGTGGTAGGGGGACTTTTTGGCGGGAACGGAAACCAGACGGCTGCTTCATTGAATAATCTAAATAATTAATACGACGTGGTGTTTTGTGGTTAATGATCGCATTAAGTTTGGCGAAAAACATTCGAGATAGTGCTATTATATCGGAATATTCAATAAACAAAGTGTACCTATCTATTTTCGCTTCGAGCCAACAAGCCGCTTCATAACTCGAAAGTTTACGCGGACTTTTGAGTTAATTCGTTAAGGGTTCGGAGTAGGAGTCTGCTCCGAGGGTGGGGGCTTAGGTTTCATCATTCATCGTCATCACCTTTCATCATTTCATTAATAATCATCAAGATAAAAAAAATACACAAGACATGGCTGTATGGGCATAGTTCCCTTTGCCTTGCCCTTCAGGGAAAACCAAAACAAAAAGAAATGTTTGTGGTAGTAGCTTTTGAAAATATCATACGACAACGTTTCGACTAGGCATAGATACATACATACTAATCACACATAATTAGCTGACACATGTCCCGTTGTTAGATACAGCGGGGTTAAAATGGCCACATTGGAGCAATTCATCTAAGAAAGCAATATTGCTATTTGACATACCTATGTTTGCATTGCGCACTTACTTTTATATGCGCAAATGTCAAATTGCAATATTGCTTTCTTAGATGAATTTCTTCAGCATGGAAAGGAAAACTTGATTTCATTCTGCTTTTGTTAGGTCTAACATGGTAGATTAATCACAGGTAAATATTACATCACTTAGCTGTAAATCTTGGAACTCCAATAGTTTTTTAACGATTTGTTCTTTTGCTTATTCATCACTACGTATAATAAAGAAAATGCTTAAATTTTTACTTCATAAAATTCGATTACCTATCCAGTGTACAACATCGATGGTTATCGCATCATAATGCTTGTAGCAACATTTATCATATTCCAGCGTTCGACGTCTGCCGGTTTCTCTTGAGGTGACAGCGATTTAACTCCACAACCACTTTATTGCCGTATTTACCTACCATTTTGCTTTTTCACATCGACGGTTATTTGCCAGCTGACTACGAACTATGTATTTAAAAATGTCTAAGTTGACCTTTGATGTCGGTATAGACATTTTGACACGTTTTCGGAATCTGCATTCTGCATTATTGTTGACAAACATTTCGCGTTTTTTAAGGTTTTTTGCGATTTCATAATTTGTGAATTGACCTATGATTAAGATGCTTGCTTTATTCCATTGTTGAAGCAAGACTTATTAGTATATCAGAAACGTGCAACATGTTGAGGATTTTAATACTGTGCCGTAGGATAGAGTATTCTATCCAGTCTAGTAACGGCCTCCGTGGTCCAGTGGTTTGAGCGTTGGGCTCACGATCCGGAGGGTTCGAATCCCGGTGAGGAAATATCACAAAAATCACTTTGTGATCCCTAGTTTGGTTAGGACAATACAGGCTGATCACCTGATTGTTCGAAAGTAAGATGATCCGTACTTCGGAAGGCATGTTAAGCCGTTGGTCATGGTTATTACTTACTGATGCAAGTAAGAAGTCGTTACATGAGCCATGTCAGGGGCCTTTGGTGGCTCAACAATAACCCTAACACCAGGGTTGATATGGTTGGTATTCCACCTGTCACACGATAAGAAGAAGACCAGTCTAGTTCATTAACAAGATACCAGTACTTATTCACAAGTATGTGTGATCCAAATACCAGAAACTTTGTTTGCTCAAATGAAGGAAGAGAATAAGGGACAATGTTGGATAAAAGAGTACTTACTTAAAAAAAAGAAGAATTGACGTCATTATCCAGTATGAAGGAAAGATAATTTGTTTTCTAACTGCAACACTCTTAGACGAAAAAAATGTTCTAAGCAATGCTTTAAATATAAAATGTTGATCTCCGAGTCCATTCTCAGAAGACACTTTTTAACAATTTTAACATTACCTACATGCGAAATCAATTTGTGCTGGTAAAGAGGCAGTGCGTAGTGTCAACGGTCATAAGTTGGCACCGCGTACTTTCTAAAGCACATAGAAGTCGAACGCGACACTCGTGATTGGCGGTCGACACACTTGCAATCCGTACCGTTACGTGGCGGTCCTACCATCAGCCAGTTTTAGTGGAAACTTTTCATGTTCGTTCTAGAGTTCATTGTCGTATAAAATCGAATTGTGAAATGTATCTGATAATATTATTATTATGTTATGATTTTTATGACAATTCTTATGTTTTTTTATTCTTCAATTTCGTGGCGGTAGGTTATATCCTTTAGCATTTGACTTTCTATCGAATTAACTCAATCATTAACAAGATTGTGAAACGATGAGGCACGACATCTTCCGTTATCCTTTATTAGGCAAGAGACTTTGTTAGGAATCCGACAGATAACCTATCTGATGGTTAAATGTCTGACAGGAGTTCTACTATTTGACAAATTTAGTAAGCTTATTCTGGGGGGTGTTCGTATAACTGACAGATGACAGATAAATTACTATCCTATGATTGGCTAAAATATCAATGAATTAACAGAAGCTGTCAGTTTCAACCAATCACAGGATAGGATTTCTGTTTGTCTATATAGAATCTGAGTTACACGATAAGTCACGTGGTTCGATTATCGGACTATTATTAACTTGTGGTAAAATCCGTGAAAACAATTGTAAACGATTTCCACTCCATGACAGCTGATCTTCATGCGAGTGGACAAATGGTAGAGGCAACGAGCGGCTGACCACTCGATGTCTGCATTGTCACTCGAGTGACAGTCACAAATGTTTGCCACTCCACAAAAAGAGCCCGCACTACTACACGCTTGTTTCCAACGAAATAAGGACGAAGAAACGCTTGACAGTGATTCAAAAATAGAATGTCATAAAAATATATATATTGAAATATTTTAGTCCTATGTATTTTTTTCATGTTTTAATACGGTTCTGATCTTACGCGGCAGCCGAGCGAGGTTTTAAATTTGGCAAAGACATGTATGGATGAAATGAAAAAAGTAATAATACAGGAAATCGATTCAGTAATTGAAGAAGACTGAGGACAGAGTGTGTTACTATAAATAGGATGTGTAATTGCAAGATTTATGCCAATTGAATAGGAAAGTAGGTACATTATTTAATTTTAAATAGCAATCAGCAAAATGCATGTTTTGAAAATGCAAGTGTTGCAAGCGATAGATTACGACAAAAATATTTTGCGGTTTGTAACGTGTAAAAATTATTTGATTTTATACGTGTCTAATCGGCCAGTAAACCTTGCGAGAGACGTTTACTTTTTTTATAGAATAAAAACATAATTGATCAGCGGAAACAAGTTTAGAGCCTCTTTGTTTCGATTGTCTGTGCTTGTGCCAGGCAGCAGAGTGGAAACCGACGCTGATGTTTTGCCTGGTTTTATTCCTTTATTACTATTTATTGTGGTTTGAGACCTTACTCAAACGTAACGGATCGAATCCAGACGCAACATCCACGTGTAGATTTGTACAGGGTTCCTTTAGTGTCTTCCTAAATTGAATCTGATTTTCAATTAAATAATTAAACATTAACCCACAAATCATTGGTACCATTGGTTCCACACAGTATTGGGAGCATGTGTACCATATTTCAATCTTTCTGACTTGATTTACTTTTTGAATACACTTTTCCCTATACATTGTAATTTTTCTTTTACAATACTTACATCACTTCCATCACCATCTATCTCTGTAGTCCTCGCGTCTCCTCAAACTTTCTTGTCGGTCAGTCACGGTGCGCGTGCGATGGCCACTTTTTGTCATCTGTTGGGTGCCGCGGCGACGCGGGCCGATATTGAAAGAATTACTTTTTCTACGGCACGCCGTGCAAATGACATTCGAGATGGAGGCCGTTTTTTTACCAGTAGATGGAAAATTGTAGCCGATAGAGTATTTAGTTTCGATAGATAATTGACAGGCACCACAGGTTTTTGGACAAGCTCAGGTGTTCTAAAGTCACAACGTATGGTGTGTTAGATAGGACAATTAGAAGTAACTGTACTAGTAGCATGATATTTTTAATCTTGCTGTATAATACGTCGAGGAGAAAAAGAAGAAGGATACAGTATTAATTAGAAATATGTAAAAAAAAATAAGTAGGTACTTATCGCAGATTTCTAAACACATAAAGAAGCAAAAAATATATTAGACCATTTGTTTAGTTTAGAACTTATATCAACCGACTAGTCGGTCGAATAACTGTCTAACAAACAAAGCTGCTGGCACTTCCAAAAATATTGATAATAATGATAATACAACTGTAACTTTATGCGGAAACTAAGTTGCACCGTATTCATTTAATACTCGTACAGTCAACAATCAGCTGTCCAATTGATTAATCAAGAAATAGCCTCAGCACAATGGAGCGGGGAAGACATTAAACACTATGAATGAAACACGCTGAATATAGTATGCCGATTATTACACTAACCATGAGCAATAATAATTTTATTTACTCCGGTATTGTGTGTAGTTTATTTATAGGTCGTCGAACTTCATTTGTAGGTATTCATAATGATCATTATCATTGCCATTTTGAGTTTCGAATTTAATTTTGATACGTGTGCGTATGTGTGTGCGTGTAAGCATGTGTGTTATTTGTTTCTGCCTGTTACTTTAGATTAACAACGCCTTTTGTATGTCTAGTTTTAAATAGTCAGCTGTTTGAATTCTTGAGGTGATCAAAAGAACCTTATGAAATCAAAAGTTGTTGTCGTGTTATTGTGTAATTTTGTTATCCACTCGATATGATGTGGTATGATAGTGTTAAACATCTTTTTCCTAATCTAAATGATCGTAAGCGTCTTCTTATTTTTAATGTAACTCTATTACGTTATATTATGTGTCTGTTCTTTGATTAGACCCAACTGGAATTCCAGCTTCATCGTCTGGGATTGGCTCATAAATATTTTCCAGATGCTTGACACGTCTTATAATTTTTCCTTTAATTCGAGATGCCAGTAAAATGATTAGCGACATGTTGGGACTTGGCCCGTGGTCGGCTAATGAGAACCCAGCAGTGTGGTGTTAAAACTCTGAATTGTTGTGTGAACTTTCACAGTTATCGACCAGATGCGCCCGCGCGGGTTTATAGCTCACAACGACAGACGCAGGGTTTTGTTAGCGAGCCATACTTGCACTTTAATGTAATAATCATTTTGTGCGTCGGCACGTGCTATTGAACGTTTATATCGGACGATTTCTTAATTGTTATCTACACATTACACCATCGTAAAGGCGATGCGCTTCCTTGCTATCCATTATGTATTCGAGAATTTAACTTAGCACGTCTAGCGGATATTTTGATACTTAGAGCATTAAGATTGCTACAAGAAACGGGTTTGGAATAACACTAAATTGAGTTATTATATGAATGGATAAATATCCGTAACGCAGTCGAAACCAGTAAAGAATGTTTGCCATCTGCGTTCGCCGACCGGTTGCGATAAATCATTAGTTATAAATCAATTAGGTATGTTATCCTAAGCGAAATTTTAAAAACTTTTAGAAATCCTGTTTATTATATTGTCAGATAGTGTTATGAATCGATGTACTGTATATAGGACGAGACGCTTCTTCGTCCTTACTATTAGGGGTTTTACTTTTAATAGATGAACCACGATATATTTGTGACTTTTATCGTTCCTTGCATGGACAGGTACCGTCCAAATTGGACTGTATTCATGTGTTATGTCTGATTGTTGAAATTTAGTTCTGTGCAATAAAGTATATTTGATTTGATTCGACAGGGATGAAAATGAATACTTCTAGGTGGACACCAATACTAATAGATGCGGAGTGGAGAGTAAGTAGGGGTTTTATAGGTACTTACGTAATATTATTCTTTATTCTATGATGCTGTTTAAAATCTCCGTAATATCGTTGCATTAGAGTTTGGCTAGTTGACAGGTGCTGGGGTGGAAACATTATTATAAAATAAAGTTGGCTATAATCTGTCTTAGGATGGTATTATAAACAGTGGGTACAGTCTTAGGACGACTTGTTACTTACGTATTATAATACGTAGATACTGACGATTAAAACAGCGTTTTTTTTAATTGATTTTTTTCCTGATAAGGATGGATAAAGACGTAAATAGTCAATAAAAAGCTTCGTATTTTGCCCTTCTACTGACGTGTTAAACTAGGTACCAATTTTTTTTTTAATTTGTTGCCTTCTGAGATAGCTCGGTTCAGAAAACTTAATTCGTAAGCCTATCTGAAGTCATACAAATGTAAAAATAACACCCAATATATCAACTAGTCAACCCGAATTTTGCCATGGTAGAAAATTGTTAGGTGAGGTTTGGGCCTAGTCGCACCACAGCCAGTGCAAATAAGTGTGATTTTTTTTCCATTTGTGGTTGACACGTACACAGCACGTTCGATACCGTTCGACGAAGATTGCCTGCTTCTATGTCTCGGACGTGGTTGAAGTGTAGGTAAGTACCTACATACATACCTATATCGATGTGTCTCTAACCCGAGATATGGCGCATCGAATCGCGAGACATCTCGCGAGACAATACCCTCAGTTTGTCACGCGTTGTAAATATTTTGGACAGGGTTTTACAAGCCCAAGTGTGGCTCGTAGTTTTATGGGCTTTCACGCTGATACCATTGTCTCACGTCTCGGGACTGATTAGCCATGCCTTCGCAGGACTCCAAGGCGTCCTTTCAAACACAAGATTTGGCGTAACTGCTTTTTGACAATTCAATTTGCTGGAAAACAAAAAAGGTTGGAACGTTTGGTGGGTGGTGTTACTTTATATATTGTTGCCGTTTATGGGACCGACATAGTATACGTTTGTATTGTCGCCAAGTGCCATATTTCGATGTAAGTAAGTAAATTCGCCGTGTTTTAGTAGTAAATTATTTTTGTTTATAGTACTTTCTTACAAAGAGGCAAGATCGAAGAATTGACTTGCAGGTTCAAACCCCCTCTGGATCCAGAATTTTTGATATATTTTATCTGTGAATTAGGTGATCAACACCCACTGTTTCCAAAACAGAATTTGCGGTTTATAATAAACGGATGATTCTGACATCGTTCATTTGTAGATACTATTAGTTACGACCAATGATTTCAAACCGGCCAAAAAATCTGCATAATTAATGTCACCAGTTCTAATAGTGGTTCCGGAAGACTCAGATGAATTGTTCTGCACTGACCATCGGTCGGCGAGTTAGATCAAAAAATCGCCTTGTTCTCTGCCGGTGCGCAATGTGGGGCGGCGTCAAGGCTGCGCTAACCTCGCTGTTTGTGGAGCGTGACGCGGACGTGTCGGCACCCACGCCGTGACGTCACGACCCCCCTCCCCCCTCCCCGCACCGACCCTCGGCAATTGCAGCCTCTGATCAGACTACTAGGTACGATGAACACTGCTTGAAACTACGAATTTCTTGTCATTTCTTCTCCTCAGCCATAACACCTTGCGAAATGACGTAAATTCAAAAATGTTACATTGACCTTCAACAAGTTTATCCATGATAATTACGTTTAATAAATGATTCCGATTTCTGATTTCTGAATAAGCTAAAATATGGTACTTATTAAGAATCAGCCCTCAGTGCTACCCATTTGTCTAGCTAAGTAGTATCCGAGGTGAATATAAAATAGTCATAAAATAAAGAAAAAACTATTATAAAACCTGAACCTACGCAAGTATTAATTATGCGCGTGCCACGAGAGAAAAAGCAGGTCAAAAAATTAACGAAAAAACGAAATATGCATGATATTTAATTATCAAAAGAATAATTTACAATGTACTTACCTATAAAAATAAAACAACCAGAAATAGACACAATGTTATGAACGAAGTGAAAAAGATTGGCAATACTGCCTGAAAACTTTTGAATAGGTATTATTACATGATGGAAAACCTCGATTAATATGCGCATATTTTTGCAAAATATATGTCAGGTATAAATATAATTTAAAATGTATTCTAAGATATATAGTAATTAATATGTATTGCCTTTTTTCAGGCAAAATATATATCTGTATTAGTGAATCAGATAGGTAGCATCATATAGCATAACTTGTTTACTCGTATTTACATGAATACATCTAGTATGCATATTCTACTTTGTTACTGATATACTATAGTATCATTAGGATCGAGTAGTAATACCATAAATTCTAAAAAAATGACTTCAAATTTAATTATAAATCATCTAGTATGTAGTACGTAAATATAATCAATCTAATTCCTAGAATCAATCTAGTCTATTTAAATTTATTCCAATTTCAGTCTTAGCGAGATGTAATAAGGTATCTAGGTTAGGAATGTAATTCAGTTACATTAACTGTTAACTTATCGACGCGTGCAACCTCACCTGGGAGTGTGTAATCTCTTTTTGTCACTAAAATAGTTTACGGTGACCCAAAATGAGTATTTTTTTCGAATCAACAAAAGAACCGTTGACTCGTGATTCGTATTAATGAATTTCCCGTCTGAATTTCATACAAATAAGCGATAGCGATCGCAGAGACGCGTGCAAAAAGCCCATTGCTCCCGCATCATTATGGAATTAAAGGTAAACAGGTGTGAAATTAAGCTCACTTTTTGTTCGGCTAATAGATTGCAGCGCACTTTTCCGTCCCGAGGCGCGGCGTTACGTAATACCCCGCCATTACAGACGTACAAATCACCTAAACGCCTCGTTCAAAACGCTATAATTTTGCACTAAACAGAATGATTTGGGAGTTTCGTCTCGTTAGAAAATTTCTACTTTTGTTTTTTCCCTCCACCAATTATGGGCGGCTTTGCTGCCACAAAGAGTTTTTTGTATAGATTCGGACGGTTGATTGATGGGCGATTATTTTTGGGTTTGATCCGAAGATGCTTCCGAGTTGTTTTGTTAAACGATAGCAACAATCTGGCTTTACGGTTCGTTGTTCTCATAATTTTACATTGTTCTTTACGAGTTTTTGTCACTGTAATGTAATTGAATCAGGCAGCAAGGCTGAGATCTGCCGCGGTGGCTGACTCGACAACTTTTATACTTAATTGACAATTAAAGCTTGGATTACTTTGAGTTATTTATCTTTGCACGTCGTGCAACAAAATACTTACTTACCTGGTAAAATACTCAGTTATGACTCGTACTTGCAATGTAAACTTTTGTAATAGGTATTCTGTCATCCAATGTTTTCCTATTACTCTTAATGAAAAATAAACAAACTAAGTACACTTATATAAAACTTCAAGCAGATAGCGTTGACGGAACTAAATAGTGTTGAAAGAGCAACTTATTTTTCTATTTTTTTTAGTTTCTATGTATGTTCTTGTAAATGAAGCTATCACTTATCAAATAGACTAAGGAGCCACTTAAGAGAAGTCCGGGATCAATTCCATTATGGTAGGTGGGTAAGTAGGTACCTAAATTTTGAAAAACGAACTTTAGGTTCTCAATTGTTTTCTGTTCCTCGTCAAAATAAAGACTACTCTACTAGTATGGTGGATTATACCCTCAGAAATATAACTTTGTGCACAGCAGAAGGACGTTTAGAAGCTGTTTATCATTTCAAAGTTGATTTTGTATGTGACTTCGCAACTTTGAAACCTTGACTGGAACTATGTGTGTGTTAACCACTAACCCACTGTGATGAAACTAAAAACGCCACTTAATTTTAGCACCTATTTTTATCACGGTGAAGTGCATTGTCGTTAAACAATCCATTCATCTCTTTCATGTAATGATGCGTTGTCGTATCAACTGTTTATTTACCTATCAGTTCTTAGTCTTAAAGGACTGATGTGGAATTGTTGTTCGAACAAAAAGGTTCTTATGGTTTTATAAATAGAAGTTACTTTCGTAGGGAGTTTTTATGGGTCATGTAGTTCGATATAGTCGGTGAGACCAAGAAGTGTCTAGTCAAACCGTTAGGACGGACCGTTCTATAAATTAATTTTGTCAAACGTACATGTTGGCTTTGTAATAGACTACTCTGGGCGCCATCCACCTTGCGTCAGACAGAGTACTGTGGGGCGGAAGGCAAGAGGGAAACCACTGCCCTAGAGCGTGGCTCTTAAATTGATGATGATGTGACATGTTGGTAGAGAACCGCGGTAGGAAACTTCTAATATTATTACGTGCTATGGCGTGTTTTAAGGTTCCAAACCTCAACAGGAAAAACGGAACCCTTATAGGGTCACATTGTTGTCCGTCCGTCCGTCTGTCAAGACCCTTTTTCTCGAGCACGTGTGGAGCTATAAAATTGAAATTAATATCTAATACTTACCAATACAGCCTCCGTGGTCAAGTGGTTAGAGCGTTAGGCTTATGATCTGGAGGTCCGGGTTCGTTTTCCGATGGGGACATTGTCGAAGTCATTTTGGGAGGCTGTCCTTTGTTTGGTAAGGACTTTACAGGCGTGAATCACCTGATTGTCTGAAAAAATAAGATTGATTGATTCATTGATTGAGGCACGATAAGCCGTTGGTCCCGGCTATTAGCCGTTAAAACACCTCACCAACCCGTAGTTTAGCAGCGTGTTGGAGTATGGTCCATACCCCCTCCGGTTGATAGAAGAGAGGCCTGTGCCCAGCAGTGGGACGTATATAGGCTGTTTACGTATGTACTTACCTATGCAACCCGCAGTGAAGCAGCGTGGTGGAGTATTCTCCATGCCCTTTCCAGTGGATTGAGGGAAGACCTGTGCCCAGCAGTGGGGCGTATACAAGCTGTTTATGTTATGTTACTTACCCGTGCAAATTTTATTATGAAGCCACGTGACAAGTAATAGGTGATAGGTTTTTTTTAATTCCTAGCAGCACTGCCAACTCAGGGGATTCTATTCTAATGTATTGCCCATATTAATCCATCATGTTAGGAGTGTTAGAAGGAATTAAAAATAAAAACTGTTGCCAGAGATGGCGCCTGCGTGTCTGTCCACAGACTGGAGGGTCCTTCACTCGGCCTCGTATAAATTGAACAAACACTCGTTTGTCAGATGCGAGACACGGCCACCTCTATCGAGAGCCGGGTCTGTCCCAATTTCTTACATAACATAAGCTCACGACTATATCCTAATTGGGGTAGTCAGAGCTACATAGTGTTTACATGTGTGATATAGAATCTACCAGAAACATAATTACTCCCGAGCATAGAACAAGGAATACTACGTATAATACTAACGGCCTTCGTGGTCCAGTAGTTGAGCGTTGTGCTCACGATCCGGAGGTCCTGGGTGCGAATCCTGGGGGGACAAATCACTTTTGTGATCCCTAGTTTGGTTAGGACGTTACAGGCTGATCACCTGATTGTCCAAAAAGTAAGATGATCCGTGCTTCGGAAGGCACGTTAAGCCGTTGGTCCCGGTTACTACTTACTGATGTAAATTAGTAGTCGTTACATGAGTCATGTCAGGGGCCTATGGCGGCTCAGTAATAACCCTGGCACCAGGGTTGATGGGGTATAGAACGGCAACTCTCCACTCCCCACCAGCGTCTGAGCTAGGTGTACCTCACCCCGGACTTGAAGCTTCTTCTTCTTGTCGTTTCGATGGCATTAGATTTCTTCAGCCCAGTATTCCGCCACTCGAACAGCATCCTCGGTGGCACTCATCAGTCCCTCTCGCGTGCAGGTATCAGGGCACGCGGGGCAAGTTATCAGATGAGCCATAGTCTGTGGCGTAACACCACACACGCAGCTCAGATCCGACCCGATGAGAAAACCCCACCTGGACAGGTTGTCTTTACTTCGGCCAACCTGTGTGCGGAGTCTATTTAAAGACTTGAAGCTTATGGCGTGTAACGTCACACACACAGGTGCGCGTACGATAATGTAAATGTGTAGTGTCTGTGTAAAACGAGGTGTTTTCTATGAAGTGTCCGGGGTGTGTCACGAGCGTAAATCACAACATAGTATAAAACAAAGTCGCTTTTTCTGTCCCTATAACTCTATGTACGCTCAAATCTTTAAAACTACGCAACGGATTTTGATACGGTTTTTTTTTAATACATCGAATGATTCAAGGGGAAGGTTTATATAATGACATCCATTAAATAGTGGAGATATACTGTTACATTTGAGGTTTTTAATGTGATGTCATAAATAATTTCATTTTTTCCTCAGCATTACACCCGAACGAAGCCGGGCGGGTCGCTAGTAACAAAAACACGTGTCGTGAGTCGTGATTCATTCACTCGTGTGTGGGACTCCCCAAAATCTCGATATCCATGTAAGCTCACAGCAGTTACGGCTAGCTACAAAAACAAGCGAGCATCAAGATCGTAGTGGCGATACCGTAATCCGTGTCGAGTTTATTTGTTTTTAATTATTCAGCGTCGAGTCCGCCCTCGGCTAATGACTCTATCGCGAGCGATTTACGAGTGCCCCTCGGCCCTTTGTTTTTTCTACCAGCAACCCACCTACTTGGTGGTTGATTGAGAAGGTACAACGTTGGTTTTCAAAATTACGCGTTTTCGGTCAATTTAATGGTTATTATGCGGCCATAAAATTAGAAAGATCTTATCGGAACAAAAAACGTTGTATCACTAGCCTCGTGTTAATTTTTTGATAGATGTATTTTTTTAAACATAGCAGGCAGGTGTGGGTGTACATTAATATGCTTATATGACTCTGCCTACCCCTTCGGGGATACGGTCGTGATTATTATGTATTTTTTTCTTAACTAGGTTATATTTGTTTATGTGTTATGGACTGCCTTTATTTGGCGAGGACATTGCAGACTGAATCGTCTGATTGTCTGAAAAAGTGAGATGATTCCGTGCTTCGGAAGTCAGTCAGGCTACTAGCCCGAACGCTTCCACCACCCCTCACTGGAACAAAGTAGTGCAGTAAGTATGCTTAGTTAATTTAGGGGACGTGGTTAGCAGTGCTTTTTTTGACGTGACTTATTGTAGATTTGCCGTAGATGGCATTAGCTACTTGGCCGGAACTCAGCAGTGAGACGTATAGTCCATTAGTTACTTTTTTAAATATTTTGTATTGAGCCTCAAACACGACAGAGTAGCTTAGTCTCATTGGTTAGCATCCGGTCTACAATGGCGGACATAAACATGATAGGCTGCTGACTCTGAAATCACTAGCCATTTATTTCAAAAGAAACTGTTGCTGCAGTTTATATCTCATCAGTATGACACAGTTGGAAACCTACTGTACCGTTACATAGGTATGTAACTGTTCAATTTTGTAGGTTTCCAAACAACCGACGACCGGGTGGAACATATCTGCCACTCACCACGTCACAGTCGCGTAACTTCTGCGAAAACTAGTAACGACTTTCCCCGAGAACAAAAGCTGGTTGCACGCGCAACCTGCCGTGCGTTGGACGGAACTGCAACCTGAGAGGTTAACTTGGTTAACCTATTTTTTTTTTCAACAACCTACCTCGGACGGCTCGTGGCCTTTTATTTAGAGGTACATCCATCATAGACAAGTAAACTCACACTCAAGGGTTGGTCTCAAATAGTCTAAATAGCATTATGACTAACTAACTACGTATATACATGTAAGTAATCGGAAGATAACTAGCAACTTGCAGCCACTTTTGATGGTTCTTGACATTTATTTGTCTTTATTGACATGTCACTGGTAGCAAAACCTACCAAACTTTCCAGTTTTACGTTCATGATAGCAAAAGCTAGCGGATAGTAAATTTTTGGGCGCGTTCCGATTTTCTTGATATTTCTAATGAATTTTGCTATTTTAGATTATAATTGCTACTAATATTACGTCTTCGTCGGGTCGCTGACATATCATAATTTGATATCGTGATAATAAAATTTGCCATTATGTCTATTGTTTTCCAGGGTACCCTAGTTTAGTTTTGTTGGAAAGGTTTAGTGAAGTTTTCCACCCAAATTTCTGTCTTTTGATTAAATTACCGATTAAAGGAAAGGATACTTACAGGATTACTTCCGTAGTTGTCATTCTCCTACTCCGGGATACTCTGGAGCCTGATGATGAACTTTTCTATGTGTTTTTCATGCGACGATGGTTTAACAGACAATTATCACTTTTTTTAAATTCTTCCAAAGATACGCGCGCAACGAATTTTCTTTTTTAAAGGCTTAGGGTAGTTTAGCTTTTGGCTGGGAAGGTGATTGTTGTGATAAGACCATGTTTTGAGATACCTTAGGTTCCATTTTCCATTATTGAGTTTAATAAATCAAATCAAATATATACTTTATTGTACACAAACAAAGCATACAAACATTTATAAAACACAGCAACAGTACTAATAGTAAAGAAGGCGACCTTATTAAAATAAAATTATTAAAGTATTAATTACGTTTTACGAAACTGAGATACCGGGATACCTATCAATGTTAAAAAACGGAAATACCGCAAAAAATATGCGGAAGATAGTATTTTTTCTGTATTTTATTTGTGGTTTCTTAATAATTCCTTCCATAATATTGCCATAATATTCCTTCCATAATTTTGTCTAACAATATACTTGCATAAATACCATTAAGATTGGCAGACTATGGGATAATTTACTGGAGTCACTTCCTGATAACGTTATCGTTAAAACAAAGCTTATCGATCAATTGTACGATAATCTTTTGGGAATTTTTACCTGATAAGTTTTCGTATTTTGAACAGGTATATTTTGAAATATTTATAATAAATATTTGGCATACTTTTAGCATTCCGGTGAGAGCCTATATGTTTATACTTTAGCTACAAATGCCGCAGTTGGGCTGAGGTTGGATCAAATTCGACAAAAGAATATCTGAATATGAAACAATATAAGAGTAATAATAAATAATAAAAATCATTTATTTCCAAACAGATTTGTACAAGTGTGTAGACATAGATTAAACAGAAGACAAATAAATAATATAAGTAGAACTTAATTGTTGAACTCTGATCCCCAAACTAAGCTTAAAGGCCTGTAAGAGGTTGGTCTGGTGATAGACTTTTGCCTGGTTTGTTCTAGGTGAGTGATATTTAACGCTGCTTTGCACAGATTAGAGCGTTTTATCTTGACCACTGGATAGTAAGAGGGTAAAAAAATAACCATTAAAAAAATATTAAAAAAAATATTTCGCCGTTGAACACTTTCACCAACCTGCAATGGAACAGGATGGTGGAGTATGCCTCATAATTCCGACTGATTGAGGGGAGGCCTCAGAAGCGGATCGTAGGCTATTTTATGTTTACATAAAAACATATTAAGAGAAAAACGAAAGTAATAACGGCTGGCGACACAAAAACATGATAGTTTCTCGAGCCGATACACAGGACTTATTACAGTTAGGTACAGATAACACTTTGGGTCATAAACGACCCAAAGGTAATTGTTTTACCATTGCCGTCTGGGTACCCCTTTACAGTCATATAACTTTCCCAAAACATTTTACAACCTCGGCTTTTTTTTCAAACGACTACCGCTTCACTGCTTTGCTTTATTTTTATTTATTTTCACAAAGGACTGCTAATATTTGGTTCTCACACGTGTTGAAATTATGGGAAGAAATACTTTAAGGATTTTAAGGGTGATAAGTAATTTGGGTTGTGCACTAGGTTCAAGATAAATTATGAGATTTTGATTACCAAATACAGATCTAAAACTAACGAAAACATTTTCTTTTTTCTATTTAACTTATTTATAAATTTTAATCAAGAAAAACGTAATAATAACTCCGACATTTTACCACGATTTTTCTATGACGTCACAGTGAGCGTTTCATACAAAATCCATAGTAATTTCGTCTTTTGACGTTAGGTAAAAAGTAGGTAACTGATGAGACTAGTTGAAAACTAGCCTAGATCTACACCTAGATCATTTTGAATGGTAGTGTCTTAACTATCTATATATATGGAAGACTTATTTATGTGAATTAAAAAAATTAAAGTAGGACAACAAAAGAAGTTATTAATTACTAAAGTTAATTAAACCATCGAGATTATTATTCCTAAAATAAGGTGCTGAAATCTTTGTTCCTGTGGTTGGGAACACATGCATACCTATTTTGATGCGTCTGAAAACAAAGTAAGCCTAGTACGTAATAAAATGTTGGTGCAGGCAGTAAATATAAATAGTTTGTAACCTACAAAATGTACCGAGTTCGTTATGGTACTAACAATTTTGTAAATGTGGTGAGGCGAGGGGCAATGTGGCCAGCCCAGGCTTACCTGAGGGAGTCGGCGCAAGTACCGTTACAACTAACGATTCTTAGAAGGTCATGCGCAGTAAAATAAGCTAAAATTCCATTTATTTTTTTGCTTCGTCCGCTCCGCCACTCGGACTTCTCGCCAAGGCTGCATTTTTTCTCGGTACTACGGGGTGGCGAAGAAGCTAGTTCAGTTTGTGTCTATGTAGGTATTTTTCGGTATTTAGTTGGTAAGATAGTAGAAATGCATTTTTGGTTAGAGGAAATCTACTGATAGATTTTCTTTCTAAATATTTAACGATAGGATATATTTAAAAACAATATTTATTTTTTTACCTCAAAACATTGTCTACTTCAAAAATAAATCACAAAACGTTAATTTTTATTATTGCTTCAAAAAGAAAATCTTTATATAAGTAGTTATCTACTCATTCGTTTCAATATCGCTCCGTGCTTGTTAAAATAACTATTAAAATAGCTATTAATCTTTCCAAGTGAACCTGTGGCCCCATGCTCACGCATTATGCTGTATAGGTAATAAGTTTCATGAGCGCTGTTCTCTTCAGCGACAGATCAAATATTCATGCGATAAGATGTCTCGATGCCTATTTAAATTTCGAAGGCAAAGTTCACTCAGCGGAAGCGGTATGGGTGCTTATATGTTTTATGTATGTATTTGTATATTACGTTTATTATTTATTTTTACGTGTTTAGCTATCTGAAATCCTACACTGTGAATTGAGATTAAGCTTGTGATAAGATCTCCGTGGTAATCATTTTTAGTGGGGCGATTCCTTTAACAATATTGTTTATCAGAAAATGAAACTTTTTCATAATTCATTACGTTTATCTAATATAGTAGTTTTAATAGATTTGAAACCTACCACATAGTACTTTACAGCACACTTTTTTAATTTGAGAAATTCAGAAACATTACGCGCCAAATGTTTCTGATGACGTCATCAGAGTTTTCAAATAAACAAAAGAAATATCGATCGTATCAGTTCTGTGATAGTGATGTACGATGCCAAAAACTGTTGGTAAGTATGCTTTTAGCTTTTTTTTGCAGTTTCACCATATATCGACCATATATCCTAAGACATAAAATATTAAAAGCGGGTGCATAGCACACTGTTGTTTACATAGATTTTTTCTGACTAGAGGGCTACGCTAATAGATTAAGGTCCCTACATATGTGTAAATCCCATACATCGCACCACCCACTTTTAGCTTCAAGACCGACGAATCGGCGTTTAAACTCAGTGACAAATGGGCCCAAATATTGACGCCGTGCGACATAAAAACAAAAGGGCCGCGCAGGGGCGGGCTGGTGTCAATCCCAAGAACAAACACCAATGTTTGACGAACGAATTACGTGACAACTTTAGTTTGTTTGTCGTGTAGTATACTGGAGTTTGGTAAATTGCGACACGGTGGAAAAAATGGCCCAGCGTCGGCGGATGTGATCCGGTGGGTTGGTTGGCAGATGCGAAACTCATGCTTTCCCAGGCTGTTTGCAATTCGATATGGATTATTTTTGAAAAAAAAAAGTATAATAAAGAAAAGTTAAAACTAGGTAGTTATTTCGATGAGCAAGTTAGTATTATTAAAGCAATCTTACTGAATATTTGCAAAATAATGTATGCAGTAATTTAAATATATAGGTATTCTAACATGGATAGATTTTAGAAAACCGCAAAAGTCATTCATTTCATTGGTTGACACAAAATTAAATTTGAAATATTACTGTAACAAAAATACATTTATATATAAATGTATTTTGTATGTGAATATAATAATTTTTATAATAGATATTTCTTGTAAGTGATATTTATATTATACTAGGTATTACAGAGTGATATATCATAAACTAAAACAGAATATATTTGCTCTCAACATATACCGGGTGCATATAATGGAGCACAGTTGGCACAATTTTCCTCACTGTCTGCCAAGAAAGTGTTGGGTACCCTGTACATAAGCAAGATTATATTTTCTTCCACCGACGAAGAATATAACATAACTCGTAATAAAATAAAAAATATTGATCAAAAAGTGCTAGTGTTAAGCTTTTTGCATTCGTGTTTTATTTCGTCGACTATCCATAAGATTTTTTAAAATATACAAAACATCTTTTCCCGGATTTCTTAATAACAATGTAGAAATTTTTGTTTTAAATTTCGTATGTATAGAGTGTTATGTAGTGACTTTCCCTGTGCACCGAGACAAAATACGTCATTTGCATTCTATACTTTTTCTTGTATTTTTAAGGTTTGTTTTTAGTAAAATAAGTTGACTACTCATTTCGCAAGTCGCGACTTAGTCTTTAAAGACTATTAACAAATTTGCACAAATTATTGAAATTAGCGTCCTAAGCTGATATGAGGAACTACATGGGGAACTGTAAAGGACCGTGTTTTACTATTAAAAGCCATACACCTGTTTAGAAAATCTATATTTTATGACTTGTGATTTCCGTGTCATCCAACTCACTGTAAATACATTCTTCTAGATGTAATAACACCTATGTCCAAAATTGTATACTTACCTTATGTACTTTACCTCACTCATGTGCCTTCTTTATTTACTGAATTATTTTTGATAAGTAATAAAAAAAAATTGGTTTTGATTTGATTTGTTGAATGGTGTTTAACTTTTGAAATGTCGTTCTTAATGGTATGTCGTGAATTATTGAAATTGACTAATTTCGGTGGCGTATATTTTGCAAAATATTTCTTTAAAGTATTGTCTAAATAAGGGTATCATACGCCATTCGCTTCGACCGATAAAAAGGTATCCACAGTAGATTTATAATTATAAAAGAAATTGCGCTACTGTAATAACAAGGCATATTCAAAAAGTCGCCCTGATCATTTTGCCCGTATTAATAATATAAATGGGATTAGTTCTTAAAGAAAAAATAAAACTATTATTGGTAATAAATTCCTTTTATTCATATCCTTATCATTATTTCATCGAATTATGAGACATTATTTTCAGACTTCTCTTTTTCCTTTCTTATGACAGCAAGAGAATCTTGAACGTAATCTTTTGTCTCAGGCAATATATGATTAGAAAGCGGTAGCATACAATCAGAGCAATGACATGTCGCGAACCGTGAGAGTCGTGCGTGGGAACACGTGATTGCACCCTGGCACTGAGGTCGGTCTGACCCGGGCACAGCGCGGAACGGCGGGTGCGAAATGATCGCTCCTACATCCGGAATGTAGAATTAATAATATTTTTTGTGAGGTCAAAGGGGACTCCGCTCGCGTTCCTTTGTTTCAGTGGGATATATATTTCTGGTCTATGTTTGAAATTAGAGATAATATTCAATTGTGATATAGGTTGACTTCTGAAACGCAAAAGTTCCAAAGTCGATTTCGGTCTTTTTAGGAAATTAAATGTTATAAATTGTCTTGAGTGTGAGTATTTGTCCCACAGTAAAACTGTCTGGTGGAATATGCTCCATTCCCCCTCAGTTACATGTTTGTGTTATTTTACCTATTACACCTTTCTCATTATACAAGTACTCATTATTTTGATATATTTCTTGTATTTGGTGGTCTTTTAATTTATTTGTGTATAACTTGTCTAAAATCTTTTTTCTCATATCTAATTCAGTCTGATTTAATTGCAAAAGTCCTTTTAAATTTACTAATCCGGCATTCCTGTCAAAATCCCCCAACACGCAATAAGTGAAAATAGTGTTTAAATGAACGCAACTTAAACACTGGGGCGGGATTGAACCCCGGCCCTCTTGGGAGGAAAGAACTCTATTACTGTGCCCATTTGATTAAATTCACCCTTACGTGTTGACAGTAATTGATTGAGATACCAGCTTCAAAGCAACAAAACTTTGTAGATGGTAGGTATTATGTAGGTGCCACGGTTAAAGATTTGACCTTTTTGTGAGAATTGAAATGTGGTGGCGCGTTTAATATTTGGTGATCTATTTAATTTTAATAACATGACATAAGCTCACGACTATATCCAATTGGGGTAGTCAGAAGTACATCTATCGCAAGATGAACTAAGTACCCACGCCTCACCGAGCTTTCTGTTAGGCTTTGTATTTTTGTTGTGTGTGTGTGTCTTAGTTGTGTGTGTGTGTGTTCTGTTGTGTTTCTATTGTTAAATGTGAACATATGTTTTATAATGTAATTTCACGATGATGGTAAATCAAATCGCAAGGAGTATTTATGTTTTACAAGTAACATAGGTAAAGGTAATGCTTTTGTTAAATTACATGTGTTCTAAAGGATCATAATAAAAATAGTGAATAGTAGCCTTTATAGGTAATTCTAATAATTATGGCTGAAGCTACTTTTTTCAAAATTGTTCATAATGTTTACTGATAATAAGTGTATTTTTTTTTGAGGAAAAATAGAAAAAGATTATTGGGTAATTTTTGAATTGTGTTTTATTTAAATTGTCCTTTCATAACGAAAATTAAATACATCGTTTATTTGTTAACAAGAAGTGTCTCAATTGTCTCAATCAAAAATACTTAACATTTGTCAAGAAGCAGTGATAAAAATATGAATACAGCAGATACATCAGCTTAGATTATACATTTTACGACTTGGATTCCGAAATCGGAATATTGTATTTTTTTAATACAATATAATTCAATAGGTATTTAAACATTCAAATAAACACAAGAACGTTAAAGTTACACATTTTCGTATGTTTATTTTTTACAAATCAAAATTACAAGTGTGTTACACGTTGATGTCTTTTGTATGAAAATATTTAAATCACGGAAGTTAGTCATCGGTTGGCTTTCTTTTAAGACATTTCCATGTATTTCTTATCAACACTTCCTGTTCAACCTTTTAAAACCAAAATTTGATAATCCAACATTAAATGACAATGAGTCACCGGTCAAATATTACAGATAAGCTCAGGCGAATTCCTAACTCAAATTGATAAAGACCAAACAATTTGCCATAGATTGATTGCACTTTGGGGTAGGTTACCTAATTTTTGTGGGGTATTTGGAACAAAACAGCATATACAATTTTAACGCGTCGTTTATTGATAACTTCATCTTTCTCTTCAATATATTTTTGTGTCCACTGACTATATAACACTCACTGTACATTTTCGTATTACAATATTTAGTCTTTCGAGGCTTTATTATAACTTTTTCGTTTCCATATAACAAATATTTTTGTACAACGCACGACGTGTACGAGTGTGGCGCCGTGGCACAGCTTATGCTATCTATCTACGTTTATCGACTAACTCCAACTTCAACTCTAGTCTTTAACACTATATTTACAAATTGTTCAAATTTTTTTGGTATTCAAATTACCGCAACCACTCGTCATCTTCCATGACAGCCTCACGCCACATCTTTCATACTTCCGCACGACACAACTTAGAATATTTAACTTAAACCATGAAAAAATACAATAATTGTAATATAATACAGAAAATTCATCAACAACATTAATTGAACGTTCGGCATCGCCGTCGGCGAGCCGAGAACACGCTAAAGTCAACAGTTCGCGTAACACTAACAGGCGCGGGCGAGCCGCGGACAAAACAAATAAATGGACATACCCAGCAGTATGTACGGCTGCAGATAACGATCACTGTCCTAGCATAGAGTCACTGACGGGCTCCTGTGGCCCGGGCGCGCGACACAGCAACACCTCATAGTGGCGGGATGTCGATATCGCACGCGAACGGCGACTCTCAGATGAGCGGCATGGCGCGTTCGTTGGCTGCCGCGTACCGCTGTTCATCCGGCACGTGGTACATGTTGATGATGTGGCTTAGGTCCTGCTGGCCATACTCGCGCTTCATGGCGAGCTGCTCGTGTGCGTGTGCGTGCGCGTGCGGCGTGAACTCGCGCTTCAGCTGGGCCGCCGGTTCGTGCGGCACGTATTCGCGTTTCATGCCCGGCGGGCCGGGTGATACAGGCTCCGATTTTGCCGAGGAACCACTGGGAGAGTGTGAAGCGCAGGAAGGAGGCAGCGCGTATCCGCCCGGCGAGCCAGGGCCCAGCCCGTAGGCGGAAGGCGACGGCGGCTGCGGCAGGTACGGTGAACCTTGCCCGCCGCCACCGTAGTAGCCCCCGCCGTATCCGCCCTGCTGCATCTGTGACACGTCGTAACGTGGGTATCCGTACGCCTGCTGCTGGTAGGCACTTGGGTCGTGCATCATGTACCCGTTGGGCATGTATCCGTTAGGAGTCATCTGGTAAACATCGCGCGGCTGTTGTGCCGACGGCGCTGACGCCCGCTGTGCGTCGCTCGCACCCAGTAACGAGCCTCCACCGAGCGGGTACTTTTCTTGCTTTTTGGCGAGAGTCTTCGTTTTCCTCCTGGGTCTGTATTTGTAATCCGGATGTTCCTTCATATGAACGGCCCGAAGTCTCTTAGCTTCGTCGATGAACGGTCGTTTCTCGGATTCCGAGAGGTCTTTCCACTGTGCACCAAGACGTTTCGATATTTCGGAGTTGTGCATCTTAGGGTTATCGGAGGCCATTTTCCTGCGTTGCCCTCGCGACCACACCATGAACGCGTTCATGGGACGCTTGACACGATCTGTGTTGGAGTTTTTGTTGGTGGTGTTGTTGTTATTATTGGGTGGCTGGTGATGCTGCTGCTGCGGCTGGGGGTGGTGCTGCGGCAGCGGCTGGTGGTGGTGCTGCTGCAGCGACTGGTGCTGCAGCGGCTGCTGCTGTGGCAGCGCCATCATGCCACCCAGCGCGCCCAGCGAGCCGTAGCCGTGCTGCAGCGCGTGGTGCGGCGGCACCGTGGCGTGCAAGCTGCCGCCCTTCAGGTCCGTCTCCATCGTCAGCATGTCGTCTTCCTGCGGCGCGTACAGCTTGCCGTTCCTTCGTTCACCGTACACAACAAGAGAACTATCGGTCGCTCACATGGACTCGCGACGGTTCGCGTCAGAGTAACGTCTCGCGGGACCGTACGGCGCGGAGGCTACGTGCGTTGTGAGGAGGCTCGGCGTCCGGGCGCGGCGGCTGGCGCGCTCCCCCCCCCCCCCCCCCCGCGGGGCGGCGCGGTGTGGCGGTGGCCAATGGCGGCGCGGCGCCCGGCCCCGCCCCGCCCGCGCGCTCCCACCCGCACAGCCCTGCATTTTTAATCGCGTGGCAAGCGAGCCGAGCGTGCTCCTCGCCGCCGCCGCCTCATGGAAATCTCAATTTTGTTTGCCGACGGTGCTTGCACCTTAGTTCACCTCGGTCATAGTTTATGTTCTAGGTAAACAACGTATGCTTGGGTACCTACAATAGGTGCCTCACCTTTTCATATTCTCGTATAACCCACTATACGTCTTTATACTTTACATATTTTAATTATTTCTCATGAAATAGGTACCTACATACATCCCTGCATCAGGAACATAGATTGCTGGAAGCATAATCAACACAATTTTCTTCAAATATTAAGTATCTTTAAGTGTTCTCATACAAACCATTCAGCTCCTGCGTAGCATCCTCAGAGTTTGTTCAGCTGGTGTACCTACCTACATAAGTTCAAGGCCCCCTCACAATGGTGTGTGCTAAAGAAAACCGCTAACAATTCATATGAAACAGTTAATGATCATATCTTTACACTCTCTGTTAGCAACAGTAATTGACTAGAGCTAACTGTATAACAATACCGAAAGCATGCTATAAATAAGTGGGATATATAAGTAGGTACGTGTTTATATGAAAGACAATAGCCATAATGTTCCGGGTTATGGATAACAATTTCGATTTCATGTGTGTCAACAAGTTATAAACGATAGTAATATCATGTTTTTTTATTTTACTAATATCTATTAGGTATGATATTTGCAGAAATGTTATATATAATATGTTATATTCATTAATTTTAGCATGAATGTTAATCTGTAGTAGGTACCTACCATTTCAAATATCTTTGTGTTTATATTCGTAATATACCTATCTAAACTATTAAAGTAAATTAGGCAGGTACAGTCATGAGCAATATAATGTACCCACTTTAGGACTCTGTCGCACTAACATATTTGACATTTAGTGAGACTTATAGTTCAATTTGTCAAAAAAGTTAATGTGACATGGTACCAAAGTGTATACATATTAATGCTCGTGACCGTACTATAGGTACCTGCTAATTGAAAATAATTTATCAGTAATATTGTTGAATCTATAAAACAGGAGTTATATACAACTGAAACTGCTTGTTAAATCAAATATTTATATATTTTTTTCCAATTATTTATTTACATAAATCAGTAAAATTCATTTGTATTGTCTTCACAGAATAAATGATGCCTAGTTTTAGAATGAGTACCTACCTAGTATCTATGATAATTCCTTATATTTAGGGCATTGAAAATATGAAAAAGAAAATTGTGATTTTGGTTTGTTTTTCTTTTTGTTTTGATTTTATTTGTGTACTGATTTCCGTGTGGTTTCTGTCCTGTGTTGAATGTAATGTACCTGTCTGTCTGTGTCTGTGGTGTCTGGGAGTAATAAGTGTTTCTTTTTTTCTTTAAATATACTTATAACACTTATTTCGTTATGGGATATTTATTAAGCTTATGTCTTGTTTGATGCGCATTTTTAAACATTGATCCACATCTAGGAAATATATAACTAGGGAATAAAAGGATATAGGTATTTTTGGAAAGAAGATTATTTATATTTATCCTTATTATCAGTTTCTGTGTCAGTGTTATATTAGGTACCTACCTATATCAGTGTTTGAGCAGAGACCACACAAGTGCAACATAAATTCTTTTCGACAAAAAGTGATCTGTTTTAATAAAGTAAGTCATGCTGTTTGGTTTAATATTATAAGTGGTGAATGATTGTACAAAAATGTTTAAACCCTAAATGTTTAATCTTTAATTTCAGTTCAGTAAAGAAGTATACGTAGGTATATAAGGCATGCCTATAAGATAATTAAGTACCTACAGCTTACAGGAAAACCTCTATTCATTTGGATGGAATAATAGTATCTAATAAAACACCAGAATAAAAAATACCTCCAGAAAAGTTAAAGAATATTTTATTACATTCAATAACAGTGAAGGATGTTACATACCTATTTAAGATGTTTAGGTACTTACCAAATATAGAATGATAATTATATATTTACGGGTTAGTGACATAATTTATATTTTTCTCAGCGTGCAGCGTGCCTTTTTTTCTACGAATAAACTTAGTCGAACTTTCAACAAATTAAGCCGCTTTGAAATAAGGAACAATGTCAGTCTGTTTCCCAGGTAGATTTCGAGGAATGTTTTGTTTTACCCTTAAGACTGATAAGCTAGGCCCTCGGGTACCCATTGTTCTTAGGCCATTTCTTTTTTTAGTTTATTGCCCTAGATTTTACTATTGTATGGGCTTTTTCTATGTCATTGTTATGTGGTTGAGAAGCAGTTCTTTCTGCTTATTATATCGTGGTGTTTATTCAGTGATGTAGCGGTTAACACTTAGGTTTGATTCCCGCTGAGGACAATTTAAAATAATTGTTTTTTTAACTGTTGTTGATCCTATTTTCATAGGTAATTTTCTGTTTATAATTTAAATTACATAAATGAATACGGTAATGGATGGGGTAGAAGGCAAGAGGGAAACCACTGCACCATTTTTCCCTAAAAAAGTAGCATGGAGAATGCTATACCTACTGACAAGAGCGTGGCTCTTAAATTAGTGATGATAAAATGGATACACTTATTGGGTTGAAGGGGTGTGATAATTAATTAAACATATATTATGTTGTAATGACATTTAATATTCTTTTTTAATAAATAATGGACATAACAAACATATTAACAAATATGCATCATAAATCTTTATTTGTACAGGTACTTAACAAGTGCATTACATTAGTTAATACAAAACAATATTAACGTAAAGGTTTAATTATTAGTTAATGAGAATAACATGTGTGCAAAATAAAATATTTGAAACTTATAATTGATATTTAAATATACGTATAATTGTACCTATTCTCATTACAATTCAGTATGTAAGGGGAAAATAAAACGCTACTTAATTCTAAAACCATTTCGAGATTTCGTCTTAATTAGCTTTATTTTTATTTTAGCAATAATTGTGTATTTATTTGAACATGAAGTTCAAAGACCTCTAAAGGTCTCTGTTTACCTAGATTGTCGTTGCCAAACGTCGTTTATAATAAATAGAATTTAATAGAATCTATAGTCATCACTACGGTAAGGTATCCTACGAGTTTGCGGTTAACAAGCTTTTTGAAATGACTTAATGAGCATCACTAAACCCCATCATGTTCATTAGAAGCATAAATTACACAAACTTAATTAATGAAATGAAAAAATACAAATTGTTATTTCAATTTATTACGCTTGAGTACTCTTAGGGACCGCCCACAATTTGGGCATATTACCCTAACAAAATGTCAATATTGAAATTTTAATACAAACTAAGCAAAGGCAAAGGTAAAACGACATTCAGCTTACTATACTTAGGAGATATATATTTTTTTTTTAATTGAAAAAAGTGCAAATTATTTTTTTTTCTACTCCTCTAATCTGGCATTTAAATAACCAAAAAGTCTAATATAAGTACATACATAATTAAACTCTTTGAAAAAGTGTACGCTCTATGGCCTATAAAAGCATTGTTTACAAAGTGTAACTGTACTATAATGTCGCCAAAAAAGCATTGTTGTTGTTTTTTTTTTTTTGACCTGGAAACTGGCACCTTTACTTTGTTTGTGTTTGGTGCCATAGATATACTATAAAAAAAAGTATACATTTGCCGCCATTTTCCCGCGCGTTGGAAAATAAATTGGAAAATTTTTGTTTCATTTAAAATTACGTCGTCGTAGAAAAAGTATTGTATGCAACGTTGTATAACTAGGTCAAAAAATGCTCGTGGCGTCTCTTATTGCGATGTTCGCCAAGGCTCACATCGCAACTCACGCCACTCGCATTTTTTGACCCTTCTTATACAACTGTTGCATAAAATACTATAATAGCATAACATTTATTTTAAATTATTAAAAAAATACCTTACATACCCAATTATAGGTAACTGGTATTAGTTGGCTCTTCATCAATAAACATAATGAGAGAATAAAAGGGCATAGGCCCTCATTGATTGGAGAGAGTACGGAACTGACATGGTTTGGCAGATAAATTATACATTACATAAATTATAGCCATAGTAATTATATATATGTACTTAAGTCACATAACTGAAATCATGAGTTTTGATACTCTTGGCTAAGCATTGTGTTGGTTTAAAATTTCGTAGAGGTACATATGGGACCTTATCTATATGTACACTATTATTGCATACACATGCTTTAACTTAATATTGATATCTATATTTTATCTTCTTTAATAATCATTCCCCAGTCGTCACCTGCCCAAATCAAGCGTCCTAACAAAATTCGGGCTGAAATTCGCAGTCACCTTTTACGAAGATCGTAGATAGGTTAGGTCCAGTCCACATTGAGACAACAAAACTGGCAGAGCACGAAACGGTTCTGCCTTCGTCGACGCCATTTTGCTCCAGTTTCTATTTAATGAATTCCGGTATTGCGTTAAATATGCCCCCGACGCTCTCGGCTGATCTCTGGGTAGGTACTAAACCCAACAGAATTCATCTAGATGGGTACTTGATAACAAAAGAGTTATTATTACAGCCAACGGTTTCACCAAACTCATAAACCTTTTAGACTTCTTGAAATCTTGAGTCTAATTTATTTGTACTACAAGTACAGAATAAGGAATAATACTACGTATATAAAGGTAACTCTCCGCTCCCCACCAGCGTCTGAGCTTGGTTTACCTCACCCCCCTCGGACATCTTTATACTGGAATTGTAAAGTTTATATATTCGAATTTTGATTTGGACGCCGACGTTCTTTCGTGTAATTTGAATATTTGATCTTATAGTAATTGTGCGCGTCGGTGCGCCTGGGTGGCGCCTATAAATATTTATTTTTCATGGTGATTGTTCAACAAACCATGCTTATAATTTGCAATAAAAGTAAACCTAGTTCAAGGGCTTAATGTAGAAATAATGTGAATGCAATTAATTCGTTCTGTGAATTTTGAAGTCAAGTGTAAAGCCTATATATTTATATTGTGGACCTTGATTTTTTTTAATTATGGTTTGTGTAGGTAAATAAATAAATAAATATTAACTCATGATTGTAAAAGCTCCTTTCGTAAGTATTACTACCTACCTAAGTACGTAATGACGGTTAAATTAGGTATTGTAATTGGCAGCCCTCAGACGTCAAACACGCAATTGTGCATGTACGATAACGTCAATGTGTAGTGTCTGTACAAAACAAGGTTATTTGTATGAAGACTCCAGGGTGTGCTACAATAGTACCTAGATAATATATACCTACCTAGATAACAGAAAGCTCGGTGAGGTGTGGGTACTTAGATCATCTTGCGATGCATCTTCACCTCTCACTATTCCAATAGGGATATAGTCGTGAGCTTATGCCATATTACCCATAATTAGAATAACATATTCTTGAAGTAAGTACCTAACTTCCTAATTTGTCCCAACAGCATTTTTATTTGGCCTTACCAATGCTTACTGTTAAAGATATTATATAGAAGTAAGAGATAAACTTTATATACTTAGATCTATATTATTATTATAACTATATATTTGTATCTTTTACTCAACATAAAGATTGAGGTACTTTTGTTCAGAGTCGAAAAGTTCCACACTAGGTAAGTTTAGTTGTTAAATATGTTCGCAACCCGTAAAATTCAAAGTGTCGCGATGTCATCCTCTCGCACTTCCGTACAATGGCACTACACATCGGGAGTCATCAAATAAATGCCGGTGTAATGCTTGCGTTAAATAAAAAGTGCGCATCAAACAGTCTAGGCTCCGTAATTGGCGGAGGTGTCGGTGTTGCTAATGATGGCGGGAACGCGCGGATTTATTAATTATCGTGCCTGGCAACACAGTGACGTCGCAACTCGCAACATGGCGGCGGTGTTGGCGCGAATATCGCTAGTACAATTTGATGATATCTGTTTATTGCATGGGGATGATAATTGTTGTGCTAAGTGTCTTTGGTACTAGGAATTCTAGACATTTGTATGTAAACATGTTAGAGTAAATTGTGATCGATGAAATGTACTTACAATAAATTATCTTTACGGCAAAATCAGTTGACTGAGTTACAATATACAAGAAACATAAAGGTATTATTTCTAAGGTAACCAACGCGTAAAACACCAATTTGAAAATATTTTCCTAGTGACAATTGAATTTCTTTCTCATTATCTTTAGTGTGGTGCTCCCCGGTCGGACCACTATTCAGTACACATTTTTTTATTAAGTATATCAATGAAATCTACCTAATATGTACCTTCACGTGTACACCAAGAAATAAATAGTACATCAAAACATTAAAAGAAAATGATGTTAAAAGGGCCGACCAGGGAGTATTTCTCCCCAGCCGCGCCACCTTGAGTCTCAGAGATTACAGTATGTATTCAAGCAATAAGGACATAGAAAAAAATGTGGAAAGTCTACTCATTTACGAAGTATATCCTATACTTCAACCTTATTCATCTAAGCTTTAATAAGAAGTTTTTTTTTCTAACCTAACCCTCATAATTTCAAACAAAAAAAATAGTATTGTTTGTATATTCAAATAATTCTGCTATTTCAGTATCTTCTATTTTCGTGTTTTTATTTAAGTAAACTGTAATATTTATTTTAATATAAACAAATCTAAGGTTTCCGGCCGGGGAGCGTCACACTCTTTACTCCCTATTACCTTGAAAAGCTTTAGAACTAAGTACCTACAGATTTCAAGGGGCCTAGAAACGCCACATTCAATCGATTCATTTAAAAATCAATATTTTAGACCCCAGTTTGGTTTTTTCGTATTCGAGTTTAATTACAAAAACATATTTTTAAATATGTATGTTATTTCATTGTCAATTTTTATTTATTTATTTAATGTTTTTATTTATTTATTTTTTTGTTAGCGTTGTTGAATTTTCTCAGAGTTCGTTTACCTAACCTGAAGAATCGACAGGTTCGGTTTTTTACAGAAAACCATCCCAATACAGGTTAGAATCATACCTCCGAAACGCATTTCTCGGGTATTTGAGTTTCTTCACGATGTTTTCCTTCACCGCCTCCTTAATGCTTAATCAAAATAACACACAATAACTTCACGAATGTCTCACATATTGTACATATTCAGGGAATGCATACGTCAGAAGACGGAAGGTACAGAGGCTGTGCATCATATTGAAAGGCAGTATTAGGCAGTGGGAGTTGGGGGGTAGGCTGGCCTGGATGGACACAAACAAGACCGCATATGTGAGAGCTATCATCACATCTCCTTGGGGGGTCTTACCTCCCCCTGTAGACATCGATAAGCCTTAGAATAGTACAGGGATAAGATACTACTTAGTATTAATATTAAAAAATATATTATTATGCTTATTTTACGTACTAATAATAATAGGAAGAATAATAGGAAGTATCTATTTTTAAGAGCAGAAATATTTCCAGTTTTTTGTATTAAAATATTGTTCTCCCCTAAATTAAGTTCGTAATTACATCAGCATTTATTCTAACGCATTTTTAAAATTTAAAACTTAATATAAATATAAGTACACGAATATCTAACCTAAACTTTTTAAACAGAATTCCATCTCATTAAACATACATAAACTTCGTCCGAAACTAAAAATAAATGGAACCTGTTCAAACTTCGGGCACTTTGAACACTCGATCGTCACACTTGAATAGGCCTAGTACACATGTAGGTGGTGTGGGGGTGACACCCGGGGGGTGGGTCCACTTCCGTCCGCTGTCTCCGTCTCATCAGGCCTATCTTGGAAGCGAGCCGCCCGCAAATTAAATAGTAACGTACGGCCGCTTCTGTCGGCACATACCCTTATGTAACAACCATAAATGGAGTCTTGGATAGCCAAATTGGAATGATGGAATATTGTCTACTTGTGTGATTTTGACACAATTGAACTTGATACTTTGTAATTCATAAATATTATAAATTTATGTAGTTTATTATTTTAAAGATATAATCGATTTTATCAATCGGATAGTTGAAACTTACAATGATCTATACTATACTGAATAGAATCAGAAATATCTATGTAAGTAGCTAATATATACTAGATCAAACGCGCGCGCGCAGGACCGATCGTCGTGGAGATGATATACTAGATCGTATTTAACTGGTAGGTATCTATAGAGAAATAAAATGCTCCTTAGGTTCTATGACGATCTTGTGTCGTAGCGAGTAGGCGCCGCTTCAAAAGCGTCCCCCTGATGGCGGGCAGCGGCGGTATCAATACTGGTTGGAGGCCGAAGAAATGGATTCTGGTAGGGTTCTAGCTAAAACATCGACGATTGAGAAATTGGTCGGTGTACTGCGGGACGAAAGGCGATTAGGCCAACCATCTTTCTACACGCCCTATTTTTGCAATAATGACGATGGAAAAATATATATTAGGTATGTAAATAAATTTCTTTAAACTATACTACGAAACTATTTTTTTTAAATACCCATTGTCATAATGTTCCATTTTGTGCTAATTTATTATATTATTATAATTACATTAATTGTATGACACTAGAACAAAACAAGAAAGCGGTAATTACGAACTTGCTTTTAAGTTCACGTCTGAGAATCAAACCTGGACCTTTGACACCGCCAATTATACTCTTTGTCGATACTTATTGGATAAAGCCATCACCAGACATAAATGTATAAACATATTTATTAAAACTGTTATAAAATACCGTTGTGTCAGTCAACAGATTAACATTTTGACAATACAACTGAATTCGTAATAATTAAAAATGTTTTTAGATAGTAAATAGGTATGCTCCTAGTAGATTTTCTATCAGATTAGGTTCGGATTTAAAGAGCTAGTGCGTAATTTCTAATTGGAATTGAATATATCAGTTATTCTAACCAGAATGCTTCATACTGAAGCGACGGCTTAGTGAACTCTTATTCTACTGTTACAAAAATCTAAAATTAGATTTGTGCGTCATTTTACTACAGACATCGACTTATGCAAGAACATATTTGTACATACTTGAACCTTACACACTACATAACCTTTAAACACTTAAAATCCTTAACAAGTCCACATAACTCAACGTGTTCGGTCTGGAACTAACCGTCGCGTCACAGTCACAGCCACGATGTATACATAACATGTATATGTATAAGAGTAGAAGCACACAGTCAGGCGGTTATATCACGGTCAGCTGGCTGCACCCAGCCTCCGGAGCAGCCGCGGCCGACACCGTGCGCGCGCATCGCACAGCACGCGAAAAAGCACAAAACTGACAAAATTTCCGCGGGGAAAACACGCGTTTTCCGCGACTAAACGTGCGAGCGTCGCGCTCCCAATGCCCAGACTAAACGCGGGCCGTGAAAAAGCACCGCCACAACGACGACCGACAATGGAAAGCGGTAAAGAATCATAATAATAACAATGACAACAATGTGAGATGCTATAATAAAGAGCCGCGGCATTGTGCTAGCCTCGGCGTTCGTTCGAAGGGTCGCGAGAGATCGATACAGGCGGATTGTCTGCGGATGGCGTGCGTGAGCCTTTGTGGGCCTCGGCCCCGCCAAGACGCCCTCTCCATTCATCGCCGCCGCGACGCTAATCAACTACGATTCTCTCCAATATTTTCAGACTTATGGACAGGAACACTCCAATTTGAATAGACTTAAGGCTCATTCCGCAGTACGCGGCTGACAGCGTCGGACATTGTCCTTGTCTGTGAGCGAGTTTCAACGTCAATCTAGATGTAATAAAGTTTGTACAGGTCGTTAAACTCTTTCAGCTTATAACGAAATGACATAATTTTACAAAAAAATGTCATTTTATTACATTGTTGCCACCGCACTAGTATACTAGTAAATACTATTTGATCCGTTGACGCCGTTTTAGGTAAACAACAAAAGGACACTATTGTACTCGCTATCCCCATGGACAGCGAATAAAATCATTTTTATCTTAAGATGCATGCTTTGCATACGAGAGACAAGTTTGACGATCTCTCTCGGTGAATATTTTAGGGCTTATACAGGAACAACTGCTTAACTGCACATTAGATGAGTTGTTGTAAAGCTAGTGTCCTGACATACTCGTAAGGAACCCTGTATATTAGTGAACTGCCTTCCGTGCTTCGGAGGGCACGTTAAGCAATCGGTCCCAGCTACTGTTTACCTAAGTAAATATATAGTCGATACACCAGGCATGTTAGGGGCCTAGTGCGGCTCAACAGTAACCTTGACACCAGGGTTGATGAGGTCAGTCATTGCTATCTCAACAACACACGAGATAACTTTTTTTGAGGTGACTTGTATTTATTGATTTGCCGCATATGGCTTTGACAAGTTGGCCAGACAACTGGTGAGGGTTCTCACCTGGTAAAGAGAGAAGAAATGTGAACTGACTGTTTCATAGAAATTTCTTCTTGACATAGATTAGCTTTATAGGTTTCATGTGCGAAACGTGACAATTTTTCTTATTCCCATAATAAAATCCATACCTGTTCAATAAAAAGACCATCAGAGCCTGAGATTCATACGGCGGCGAGCTAAATTTCGCCATTTGAGGTGTGAAGTGGCGGTCGATAAAACATCGGGTTTAATGTAATAATCCTCTACGTTATCATCGGACGGATCACACCTCCCGCCGACGTATAGATTGCTTGCCGCCATTCTCTTACTATGGATATTACCTCGCTACTTCTACACTGGCTTTTAAAATTTTATTTTTTTCTTAACTAATATACTTACATTTTTTTTTGTTTTATAGATAATTTTTACAACTTTCTTTGTAACATTAGTAACACCTGTACCTTTTATTTCGAAAGTTTATCTTGTGTAACTAAAAGTGTAGTAGATACCTAATTTTGCAGGTCAGTGTAATTTTGTTTTTAACCGACTTCAAAAAAGGAAGAGGTTCTCAATTTGTTTATATGTATATTTTTTTTATGTATGTTCACCGATATTTCCGTCAACCAATAGGTTAGTGGTTATTAAAAAGATTTGAAGGCATGGGATATACTGTCTGGGAACTGATATTACAGAATATTAGTAAATTGTACTTATAACAATATTTTAAGTTTTAAAAAAAAAAACGTCTAGGGCCCTGTGCTGAGGCTGTCTCGCAGCTACTATTCTCTGGCTATACAGGTTGTGAAAAGCTGTAGTAGTTTTAGGCGGATGAGACGTATTCGTTATGTAAAAAAATTACGATTTGAAGTGTAACTATGTTACCTACTGAATAAAGATAATTTTGAATTTGAATGATTAATAAAATACCTAAGTATAGCTAACTACTGTATAATTTTCTGTGACGTTGATGACGAATTCAAATTCAAAATTCAAAAATATCTTTATTCAGTAGGAATGACGCTATCAAAAGATAAACAAAAATGTTCTTACTAGAACAGATCGTTGCTAATGAAACTATTCGTTTCCCTATATTTCCTATTCGGAAAACAGTATCATAATAAGTGATATCCACTTGATAATAGTATTGCATTGCATGTCTATAGTCTTATCCAGCTTATGTGAGGTGGATATAATTGGGCGGCGCGCGCGCACAAGTCCCCCGCAGCGGCGTCGATCACGCTGCGCGGGCGCACCGCAATTAAACTCCTATCGCGCCATCTACTAATCCAATTATGCAACTCCCATCGCACTTGTCTTTAATCGATAATTGACTGATAGAAAACTTAGTGACAAATCGTTCCGTAATTCTTAATTTGATTACATTGCAGAGAAAACGACTCGTGACATTGATCGAAGCGGATCTAAAAGTTAATTTCATAGAAATCGTAAATTGTTTATATATCAAGTAATAGCGATATAATGATATGTTTATTACTGAACTTCAATTTATTACCGTCCTGACGTTGGTGTGATTGCAAAATTGGTCTGAAGTTATAATATAATTATATTCTAGCTATACATCTACTACGCAAATAGACATTACTCAAGTAGATAAATGTAAAATATCCACATTATTGCAAAACGACTACAATGGAACACGGCAAATGTACCTAGATGTGAACTTTAATTATGATCGCGCGGGATTTGTCAACTTTCATTATTCCGATATCGAAACTCATCAATACGTCAACCGGTGCAGGCATACGATAGATGTTAACATTCACTTGATTAATGGTTAAAAATACGCAATATCGATTGTCCGAGCAAATCGATGCCACTGACACGATAGACGTTGAGCAAGCCTCACCAACGAACGCTAGGAATAAAATAACACGTTAATGACAAGATGGCGTTTAAGATTTCAAACGTAACCGTTAATTTACGCCGCCATTTTTAATTAAACGCGATGACTAAGTGCGGGGATCCATCACAGTCGGAGCGCCGATCTATTATTAATTATTATTTTGATCGATCACGCACCGTCTTATTTCATTAGGACCCGTGTTAGATTTTTGTTCGTATCGCATTAATTAATTGTGCAGTTTGTAATGATGCCACATTTCATTTTTCAACTTTTGATCGAGCCACATCTTTTTGGAATTGGTTGAGATTGTGATAATGATTCGAACAAAGATTAAGCGCGCCTACTCCAGGTAATTTCTTCTCGGATAACCGAACACGAGATCCCGATATTTTTGCTAAAATTAAAGGTGAGTTTATCCCTGAGCGAGTAATTCGTTCCCGGCCCGTAAGGGAACATTATCCATGGCCCACCGACTTTCCCAGAATCAATAATCCGAACTTTTTAAGATATGCCTTCGGAAACAAATATTCTATCCTAATATTGAAATCAAAGAAGCCGCGGATTAGCTTTAGCAATTTTTTTAGTGCAAAATGTGAAACGTTTTCGATTTAACGAGAGATTTGGCGCATCCAGATATATTTTTGGGTTCGCGAACAATGGGCTTCCGGGGACTGTTGCTCTCGAGATATTGCGTTTGGAGATAAGCTGAGATCAAGTTTTTCTTGGGAACTGTCATAATCCACTGTACCTACACTTACTACAACCAGTTCTGAAAACTCACTACTCTTTATTGTATACCTAATATAGCACAATAGCGCTGATTCGAACAGATACCTCCTTATTTTATTTTAAGTTATACCTGTCATTTTCTATTTCGCCAAAAAGGAAAGGAAGGGTCCATCTCTTCTATTGACGAAAAATTTATAGAGCACCTGTAAATTTTTTAACAAACCTATCAAAAAAATAATATTTTCGTATATCACGACAGAATTAAGTTGACAGCACATTTCAAACGGGTTGCATACCAGTGAGATGCATATTCTATTCCTCCGGGTTATTGTTTCAACCACTCATTAGTTTTAAAATTAACAGCTGTCAATCATCCGTCCCTTTCCTTTCCGGTGGATAAGACAGGTAAAACTTAAAAATTCCAAACATACGCACTAACAATAAGCTAGTTTCCAAGTAGTCAAATCAGTTACTTTTTACTAAACATCAAAATACGAAATTACTATGGAATTTGTATGTAGCACATTGTGATGTCATAGAAAATTGTGATGAAATGGCGGACTTATTATTACGTGTTTCGTGATTAAAATTAAAAAATAAGTTAAATAGCAAAAGAAAAGTCTTTATTTAGCAATCAGAATTTCATAATTTTTCTTTGACCCAGTCAAATACCCTACTCTAAAATAGGATTAGCGCACACGAAAACCAATCGAACTGTACCGGTCCAATTTTAGCGAGCAATCAAAATTCCGCGGCGGAAGGTGTATTCTGAACCGACAACTAACACCTAGGTGAGGTCAGCAGAATTGGCGGCGCGATCGCAGTGTGATACCAGCATCGATCGTATCGCAGTGACGAGGCGATATCGACGATATCCGTAATTCGAACAGTCATGAACACCACGTTTTATGAAGAAAGGGAATTTCATATCGGACCTGTCATTATTGGGTTTGTTTTTAAAAAAGCGTTTGAGCGCCTCGCCGCTTTTGCTTTTGGAATAGACGCGATCGTAAAGCGCTTTTTAAGGTATTATGTACATAGAGACGGTATGACGCCGATTGGTCTATGGCGGGATAAAAGCAAATCATCTCGATACTTGAGTTGAGATATTTGAGTCTGCTGATATTTTTAACTTGTTTGACAAAGAATACGGATTACGTGAATCATATTTAATTTTCATTGAACATAAGCATCATTTCATCCAATGTTTGTGTAACTAAAGCAAATGTAACATGTATGTGAGTGATTAATTTGAAATTAAGTATATATTTTTTGTTACTCATCTTTAATAATTTAATATAACTATTGCATTATTAAAAATTATCAAAACTTACAAAACCAAAACAGCAATTTACACGTCTACAAAGAACAATTGGTTTTCCATACGTACCCTGCCAAAACACATTTTGCTTATTAATTATAAATTAATTACGACACAACAGTAAGAAAGATAAATAGATAACCTAATAAATAACAATAATGCATTCGTCAACATTCCGACGAGTCATTCTGTCGGTGTCGATAGTATGCGAGGTATGCCAAGCCACAGTTTTTATGTCATGATGCTACCTGGAAAGTATGCTTGGAATTTATAGCTTACTAAATTAGTTGACGTTGAAAAAAGAATGCGAAATAACAGATGAGTTTATAGAACTTACAAATTTGCTAGATCTATAAAACAAGATGCTGAAGAATGAAATGGAAGACGATACGCGCTGACAATGAAGAACATCGATAAAATAATATCAATTCAGATTAAGTATAATTGTTTTTGTATAATTAGAAATTGGGATACTACAAACAACAAATCGCACAAACGCATATCTAACACGATTGCGTAGGTACCTACTAAGAGTAGCAAAACAATAAAACAAATGCTGTTCCATAATTTATAAATGGTATCAAAGAATCGTGAGTCTGTATACCAAGTAATATGTGTAGTAAATGTGAGGACCAATAATTTATTTCACGACTTTACAGTGCAGAGGCGCCAATGCGCCGTGAAACTTTAAATATAAACAATAATGACTTTGAATTTGAATTCGTGACAAACAGGGCAAAGCATAAATTTATCATGTGGTTATTTAAGGTGTGGTAACTAGGTATATGGTTTACTCCTAAAACTGGGATGAAGGCCGGGGGCCATTACCCATCTAAATCAAGTTGACAGGTAAGCAAATAGAACAAAACGTCCTTCTTCTAGGAATTCCCGAAAGTCCTTACTCATAAATCACGGCGCTCCTGACAAATGGATTCTACGGCTTTTTTCCCTCGCTCATTTATTAATAGGCCAGGGAATGTTTCGGAAAACCAATAAAATGTGCCCGTCATATACCTGTCCGCCAGACAGCGTGGCATTGTTCCTTTACTCACATTTTTTTTTTCAATTTTGAACGCCTCAAACCAACGTGAAAGTCTTCTGTGTACCATACCATTATATCCTACACCTACTTATTACAATTTTAATCGCTTACGGCTCCACTAATTTATAGGGTCGAATTAGGTTATTAACAGATTTTCACGTTCATTATGATCGTGATTGGAGTGAAGTTTAATAATGGTTATTAGATATAAAGTGCTTGTAATAGATTCCGAAGAATGCCAGTTTATGTTAGTTTAACACATGTAGCTTTATGAGCCGAGAGTCTACCTGTGACTGTCAATGAATCAATATGACATCTTGGTTGGAAATTAATTTCACTACGTATATTAACGCACATTCCTAAAAGGATTTAGAAACGTTACAACAAATGTGTTATTTCCAATTGAAGCTATTTGGAATAAAGACTAAAATGTAATGTAAATTGCATATGACTTTAAGCTTCTTTTCAAATATGCAAGCGGCATGGGTTTCGCGACTAACCTATTTTTGTGAATGGACATTTTTTTGTCTCGCCGTGTCCGCGCATACAAAAGAGTCCTTCAAGGTATTTTGCGCGTGTGAAAGAGGAGCCATTCTCTTCGCCCTAAGGATTGGACCAAAAATAATTGTCATTTCCTGCGGCAAGCAACATAAAGAGCCACGAATTATTGTTATTGGAATTGCACAGGCCGACGTGTCGCTTAAAAAAGAATTCTGGACTTTTTCAACACTTTCCCGTCGATTACACGTGACTTAAATGACGCAAATGAGTGCGCTCCGGGTGTTTAATAGTTTCCGAGTCTCTCATTATCGTCGCGTCGTGACATATTTCACAAATATGAGCGACGGCAACGTCAAATCAAAGTCAACGAGTGAAGCTCCCTCGGGGTGAATCTTCAGAATAATGCACAGTGTAATCTTCAATCAGTGTGGAACCATTTTCAGTGTACACAAGGAAACACCTTTCTTCATAACCGAGTGGAACGTAACATGACAGGAGAATCAATAAGTGGGGTTGCGAGCGAGTATGGCAGACTCAAACAGCGAGAAATCGACGACAGTCACTGAAACTTGCCAATAAATAATAACTGATGTCGACTGTCAACTGTCAGATCGAGTGGTGCGAGTAATCACGGAGCAAATGAGAAGTTTTGGGTCACTACGTGGTCTTACCAATTTGTGTTTACCATTTCTGACTGTAAATTTTATCGAAAAGCAGCTTTGTATCTGATCGGTTAAGGGTGTGAAGAATTTTCCGAGTGGTCAATGGCGTTGGCGTATTGCCAAGACGTGGGGTAAGTTTCAGAGGGTAGGAACGCGAGGTCAGGACTAATAGCTGGCAGTGACAGGTAATGTGAGATGCGAGACAAAGTGCATCGCACGACATGCGTGGAGCCAGACTGAGGTTAATGGTACCTGGTTACATTAACTGCGAGGGCGAGGGAAGCTGTGGCGATACTAATATGTCATACAAACATAGCTTCTATGAAATATTGAATGGTTGATTTTCTTATTGGGAATAAAAAGTAAGAATATAATGTTTGAAAATTCAACATGTGGTCATGGAATAAATTTGAGAGAAGTAAGAACAATGTAGATACTCTTCTTCTTCTATCGTGTGGGTTGTGAGGTGGAGTACCAACCTCATCAACCCTGGTGTCAGGGTTACTATTGGCACTAGAGCCGCCAAAGGCCCCTGACATGGCTCATGTAACGACTACTTACTTACATCAGTAAGTAGTAACCGGGACGAACGGTTTAACGTGCCTTCCGAAGCACGGATCATCGTACTTCTTGGTCAATCAGGTGATCAGCCTGTAATGTCCTAACCAAACTAGGGATCACAAAGTAACTTTTTTGTGATATGTTCCCATGGGATTCGAACCCGGGACCTCCGGATCGTGAGCCCAACGCTCAACCTCTGGACCACGGAGGATATAGATACTAATGTTACTGAAGAAAATAAAATATTCATTGGTAGAATTGAGAAACAAAGCAGCCGCTATAAATCCTGATAAAGTCAAAATACTATCGCCAAAGATGGTCACGTTTTTCTCGTAACACGACGCGCCACAGGACACCTGTGTAATCCTTTCATCGGACATAATGTGCCCTTAATGCCGTTGATAAGGCATGACATCTAACGCCTTTGTACTCTCCACCCGTTTTTAACGTCAATTAAGAATCACCCTTTGTCTTCTGACGGATCATGAGACATTTTAAAAAGTATTCACCAAAGTTTTGAATAGTAACATGATTTACTAGCCTCGTCCCTTGTTTTGGCGATTTATTGGTGTCAAGATTTTTTATTTAATTGAATAAGACGGTCTTGTGGTTTTGGTAAAAAGTTTTTGGTTTTAATAAAAAGGTATCAAAGGACTTTTTTCGTTGGTTACAACCCACAGTAGTCGACATGTCGTTTCTTGTTTCTATGAAAATAGACCCTCGAGAGATGAAACGACGCCGGGTGTTTTGATTTTTGCTGTAATTCGATATTCTCCCCAATGAAATTATTTGCGTTTATTGCATAAAACTATATTGTAAACGTCGGTTATTACGAGACAAATCATATTTACACTGATTATGGAATTGTTGTTGCTAACTATAGGGGCCGAGAGTAGGAGTAGAAGGCTCCTATTTCAACATGAAAGTTTGGAAATCGTATCTATTTAGTTACTATTAATTTGTAATAAGAAATCAAATTAATGAAGTTACTTTTTGCGTTCTACACAAAATTTAAGATATTTTCACGTAGATAAAACGTCCTAGGCTGGCTTCTTTTTCTATATTAGCATTATATAATTTATCTTTAACCCAGTCATCTAGCACATTAGTTCTCTGGAAGGAAAACAGTATACACTCTAAGGAGATGATGATTTGCGTATAGATACAATAATTCCACTGCAGTCTGTGAATACTTTATAATTATCTTACGTTAAGTACCTACATTTTATTTTGGTAGCTATCTAAATATTACATGTACCCAACTTAATTACTTATTACACATAAAACATTGCGCGCAGCGTCGAATCAAAGAACAAATGTTTGAAGCGAAGTTATTTTTGCAAGGGATCAAAGCGATCGCGCTCTGACGTCACTTCCGGCAAGATGGCGGGCGATTGTTTGATGTGCGAGTAATGAAGTGTGCCACGGTGGAGCCTCCGCCGCCGTGTCACTGGAGACAGACGTGACAACCTCCTGTTTGTACGGTGGGAACACCCCTTTATGTATATGTCTCTGTATAATGTTTCCCGAGCATAAATTGCATGCCGTGATTGTAATTCCGTAATTGCCCTGTTCTGTCTGTGTCCAGTAATGTATGTTTCTTCACGTTGTTTTCCTTCACCACTGTGCATGTGATAATCATTTCTATACCTGTTAAACATCAAATAAAATTCGTACATCATTGGTTTAAGTTACAGTGTAACCTGTACACAGGCGCGTGGCAGGATTTTGCTAGCGCAGAATATAATATGTTTCTTTTGCTGCTGATGTGCTTATATCAGGCGATATACATAAGAACAGAATTTTGTGGCACTGAATTTCAGTGTATCAGCACGAGAACCAAAAATAAAACTTCAAATGTTTGTATTGTCGCGTATATAGTTTTAAATTTACTTTGGGTGTTGTGCGTGTAATTTCCCTTTTACATTTACTATGTTTGCGATGTCCTTTTTCTGTGACTTGTTCTGTGACTATTTTAAAATATAGGCCTGGAAATAAAGATTATATTATTATTAAGCCTGTGCTGGGAATCTAACCTGCGACAACAGGCATTAGCAGCTGAACGCGTGCCTACAAAGGTTTTTGTTCGCTCTAACTCCAGCCTAAAAGCTATTTAGTGTAGGAAAGGAAGGTAGTGGACCTCTGTTGAGGTATTTGTATTTTTAGGTATAAATACCTAACTTCCGCATATTTATATTATTATATTTATATACAGGTTTCAGCTAATGCTATATTATAACCTAGCACAATTTCAGCGACTGAGGTTTTAAGCTTGGGGTCTTCATACAAAAAACAAATAAATAAATAAATTGCCTATACTATACTCCGGCCAAGTAGTTAATGCCATCTGCGGCAAATCTACAATAAGTCACGTAAAAAAACGCCTAAACTATATTAATATTTAGCAGCTTGTAGTTGTAAGATGATCCGTGCTTCGGAAGGAACGTTAAGCCGTTGGTCCCGGTTACTACTTACTAATGTAAGTGAATAATTGTACCGTTTCGCCTTTAACGGCTCAAAATAACCCCCTGACACCAGGGTTGATGAAGCTGGTATTCTACCTTACAACCCGCATGGTAAGAAGAAGAAGCAGCTTGTAATTACCTTATTACTTTTTAATTTTTAAGTTTACTGTTATTGTATATTAACGTGTTTTAATTTTACTTTATTTTTAAATACTTGAGTTTACGCTTAATTGTATAAGTTATGTACGCCGTAATTGTGATATTAGTCACAATACCGTAACCTGCTATATTTAAAAATGTTTGAAATGTATATGATGTGGCTGTACTTTATAAATATATAAATAAGCAACACATAAGTATGCGACGTATGTTTGCCATATAGAGTTGTAGGTCAACATTCGCGCACCCCACTTGTTCCCAGCGACGCCACAACGAGATGATTGCACCCGTCTTATTGTTGGTGTCGGTTCACCCTCGTTATCCAATTCAACAATTGCGCCCGCGCAGTCCAAGACGTGCCTTGTTTCGTTCACGAATTGAGGCTAATCTACCTACTATCCTTGAGTTTTTAGGTATGTGTGGTTCTTTCTTGGAAAGTTATGAAGGGAGTGAAAGCAGAAAAAGACAGCATTGGCAAATTAAGGGTACCTACTAGGGAAAGCAATCCCGACCCGCGGGATTGGAAATATCAATCCCGCGAGATACCGGAATTTTCGGGATCTCGTCTAATTCATAAATAAAAGGTAAAGTTAGGATGGCTGAAAACTGCTTGTTTGTGATAGTGAGGTTAATTAACACAAAATATTTTTTGAAAGAAAACAAAAGCCTTTATTCTTCAATATTACTAACTAAATAATGAAGTTTTCTTTGGAAATCAGCATAATCAAAACAAAAAGTACAACTCAAGGATATTCGCCCAATCCCGTCAATCTCGAATGGGATCTCGTCATATTATGCTTCGGGATTGATCCCGAAAAATTTGACGAAATTTTGCCAGGTCGGGATCCAGCGAGATCGGGATTGCATTCCCTAATACCTACCTATTAGGTACATTTGTTCCAACCCCACCAAAAAAAAAGATATTGTTAGTAGGTAAGTAAACAATTTTCCCCAAAAATGTAAAGTCTCTACATTTAAGTTTAAAAATATTGGAATTTAGTCTTCATCAAAATCTTTAGAAAAACTGATTAGTACCGGAAGCTATGAAAACTACATGTGTAATATTGTATAGGTTGTATATGTATAATATACAACCGTAAACCGTAAACACTGCCAACCAAAACTAATTTCAGTTTTAACACAAGACTGATTCGCGACTATTAACGCGAGAATTACATTAAGCGACATCGACCAGTCATCAACTCAACACAGCCGGATTTAAATTCAATTTCATATCACGGCAGTATTGAGTTGTTGCTGTAATCGCGTTACCCAGTCCACTAGTGGGGATTACTTGCTTTTTAATAAAGTCCCGGGTGAGGGGACATTTTTACACAAAGAGGATTACTGCGGGACGGTTTATCTGCACCTTACAGCACGGCTCAGCCCTAAATACCTCCTGAATGCACACGCCTCTCATGGTACAACGTGTCTTCCAAGCTTTGATGTTTACTCTATAACTAGGTACTGTTTTTCGGGAGTTTTAGAACGGTTTTGGTATATTTTCCGTTACTTTCATTTTAGTAATAGTTATTAGTTTAGTGTTTTGGAGGTACATAGTCTGTGCTTACCAAAGTGGGAAATAGGCGTGAGTGTATGTAAATATGTATTTTTAGTTTAGTAGTCACAGCTACGATAGCTGTTAATAACGCTATGATTAATGAAAAATTTAAGAGTTGAAGAAAGGAGAACCATAATGAAGACTATAGAGAACCGGAGAGGAAATATGATTGGCCACCTGATACGACACGATTCATTTATGACAAACATCATAGAAGGAAAAATTGAAGGGAAGAGAGAAGGGGTAGACCTAGGAGAACATTTATGAAACAAATAAAAGAGAAGGTGTAGGTCGTGTCGTATTAGGAGGTGAAGGATTAGGCGGGAAGAAGACAGCAATGGCGATTACTCCACCCACAAGAGCGCAGCTTTTAAAGAAAGAGAGAGAGAGAGAATGAAAAATACTCCACAGATAAACGAATATACCCACCTAGATTATAATTAATAATGCACCCAACGCACTCACTCGAAATTCGACATCAGACCACGTTCAACAACTCCGTCACCACCGCAGAATAAATCTCAACCACCATTAAAGTACCTTTAACATATTTTCACAACTAATAAGCAAAATCAGCGTGAAGCCAAAATATAAATAACAGCAAACCAGCAAAGGTCCCATATGAATATCAATTTGTTTGCCTTGGCGACAACGTCATTAAATTAGCGTCCAAATTGAATCACAACTGCGACAGTCTTGCCGTGCCGCCGGTGCGAACAAACTTACCTCCTATTAATTTACAAAACATCTCCGCTAAATCCACACACAGCATTATGAATCCTACTCATTCAACATAAGACTTCACTTCCTCCGACTCGCAGCCAAGTTTGTTCATTATTTTTACATGTCATTGTGCAAGTGACATGCCGCGATATGGCTGAAAAAGTGACTTTATGTGACAGAAGTAGAGTTGGCGTTCCTTTGGGGTTGCGTGGAGGGTGTATCTGGTGAAATTATGATGCAGTCTTTATTCGTGAGCCGTCGGGAGCGGTTGCAGTAATCACCGCGTATCTGAGCCAGGGGAGCCCGTGAATAGAGCCCTAATGAACTGGATTTAGGAGTTTTTGTGCCGAGACTCGTCAGCGGAGGTGCAGCCGAGCAATTATGACACACTAAACAAATGGTCGGATACAACCTTTCAATTACTGACTTACAAACTATCGGAATTGAGTTTGGGACGTCCACGTGAGACGGGTGCTCGTTTACAAAGCAACGAGACCAGAAGTTCTGACACGACAGTCTCTATACAACATTGAACTTAGAACAATTTAGATTGAATTGATTGAACGCATGAAGTCACAATTAGGAAGATAACGCATAATATTCGTTTATTTTGCACATAAAAATACAGTCAAAAACTACAGATCATTTCAAGGATATTTCTTTTCAGCTGACCTAAAAGAGAGCGATAACTTGGTAGTTATCATCATCTCCCTAGCATCATCCCGTTTTCACAGGGTCCGCTTACCTAACCTGGAGATTTGACAGATCCGGTTTTTTACAGAAGCGACTGCCTGTCTGACCTTCCAATCCGCGAAGGGAAAACCAGCCCAATACAGGTTAGGTCACACTCCGAAAATGCATTTCTCGGGAATGTGGGTTTCCTTCACCGCAGAGCACTGACTAACATTACCTACTACCTGTCTGCCTACTAACTGGCGGAGCGATAACTATCATACCATTTATTTCCTTTCTATCCAAGTAAGTTTATAAGTAGTAGCTATAAGTAGTTTACTTCCCTGACCTAAAATTCCCACCTTACCCTCGAAATCCTAAAACCTAATATAAAAAACTACTTTACACACAATTTTCCTAAAACCCGGACGGTCAGCCATCGATCTGCGAAGTGTGTTCAGATTGACATTCGCTAAGCCTGTACTATATACTCTGTCCTCCATTATGTGGTCGACCTTCTGAGAACATCCAATCGCTCTTAATCTTCTTAGAGCCGGAATCATTTGGAATCTAACCACCTAATATGCTTAGATAATAAAAGGTTTCGCAATTGTTCGGCCCTGTCACGTGTACGATATATTGTACTGGAATATCAAGCTTATTGGAAGATGAAAGGAATATGTATGGGAAATTGTGGTTCTTAACTAGTTGGAGTTGGAGATACTTTTTGGGGTAGCGAATGACTCACGGGTTCGAAGTCCGGTTCGGGCTTTAAACCACTGAATTCGACTCGATTCATTGAGATCTAAGCTCGCGTGGTTTCCATGATTTCTGCTCTGTTAATGGAAATAGGCTCGCTACCTATTACATGGGACTTAAACATGGGACTTAAACATAGGTCGGGAGGAGTGAGTGTATAAACTATACACCTATGGGGATAAAGGCGTGATTTGTTATGTTTTTACATCCGGATCTTTTGGTTCTTGTGGATATAGAGCAAGAAAGAAAAAACCAAATAAATGTTTATAACGAACTAATTAGTTCTTATTAGAATATTTAAATAATAAAAATAATAATATTTTATTGCTAAAAAAGTGGGTATAATTCTTTCATTTTAGGTAGGTACCATAGATGATTAAGTATAAGAATACTTGTATTACAGCCTATCATGCCTCTCTCCTGGATATTTATGTTACTTAAGCTAGCTAGTATACGTACTTAATTGGCAGAGAATAAATAACATCACAACCCACACGATAGAAGAAGAAGAGAAGATTGTCAGAAAAAACTTAACGAAGTTGCATGATAAGATCTTTAATCTAAACGAACATGATTGTATTTATTAATGAGTTTTCATAAGTGTACTTTGATTAACTTTGTGACTACTAGGTGTTCACAAAACACAGAATATCATAAGTTTCCTTGCTACATACCTACAACTTAAAGTACAAAAAAAATATGGGCCTAATAATCTTCATCGGGCATGTGACTTGAATCTGAAAGTGACAAATAAGTTTATATTTATGCAGCACAGGTACCTATATAGCCGAGCTTCTATCATCTACACACATCTAAAACACATGCATAGTTACCTCCACACGCACACTAGCTGAATACAAACAAACCAAAACGTAACAACCACCAACGTTGACCGCAAGACATAAGCACCTCTCTGCTATACATAGTAGTGGAGTTATTCCCCTGTGGACATCGTAAGCGGCTGTAAAAGATGAGTTTGTTCTTATTTATTTACGGCGGTGCGGCGAGCGAAGTGGAGCGAAGATGATATGAATGATAAATGACCCTCTGAACGCCCCCGCCCCCCGCCGCACCCCCTTCACACGTGAACACACGCCGTGAGGTATTCTCCTCATTCTGGATATCTACTTAAGTCTACGCCGTGAATGCCGAGAAGTGATAACCGCTTCAATGGCGAAAGAACTCGTGACGAATATTGATATCGTAAACGTGCAAAGTTAATACAGCTCTCTATAAGCACGAGCTCAAACTCTACCTAGCACTAACTAGTTTTGAGATACTTCGAAACTGGTCATAAGTTTTACGAGCAGTCTAAGTTTTTAACTTTACAACTTCTGTAATTTTCAGCTGAAATAAAAGCTTGTTGTCTAGACATGACTTTGAGATTAAACATTCAAAACGAAGTTTGAATTCTATTTAGAGCATCAAAGTTTTCCTCGTGCTGGTTTCTCTATTGAACTTGTAGAACGATTTCTTATGTAAATACTTGGAGGTAAATATAAAGTCAACCGGTGGCATCAATCTCGGCGTCTAGCCGGAGTCATCGGAGCTAAACGGATTTTTTTAAACCAATAGCCGCGCATCAACACGCGTGACGCGCCTCGCGATTGGCCGACTCTTTTTGTTCCATTTTCGAATCCTTTGTTTTTATTGGTTGACACTTAGCTAAGACAAAGGGGCGATTTAATGTGTGAGTGCTATTTAGTTTGTGTGTATGTTTTGTCTTAGTAGTGTGTGTTAAGGAGCCGGGGCTTCCTGTTAGCATGTAAGTACAGTCAAGGACGAAACTATTTTAAATTCAGTAGGCAGGTACAATATTTATAAGAATTACGAATTCAGATTTACGCTCCAAAGTAGTAGTAATAATTATAAAACTAATTACGGAAACGGGCAAGAAAATGTCTGTCACTAGGTTTTCTTAAGCCGCTGTCTTGTTTTATAAAGGCGTGTTCCGACTTGTGGGGGTGAATGTACAAGGTGAACGTGGGCCGGGGTCATGTGGGTAGTGCCGTAGGTACCTACGTGCCCGGGATTCTGATTTTGATGTAGGTTCGCCTCGTGTATGTAAGGAGTGGACTGCTTATTTTTTCTTCGCCGTATGTAGATACATAGGGTTCACTTCACCTTAATTGAATATTGAGTCTTCCTTTAAAGAGAAAAAGTGGGACATTTTTTTTCTTTTAGGATGGCTTGTAAAGTGAATGTTGGTTGAAGACGTGAGTTAATGGTTTTTAGGTCCTTGTGAATATTAAATAGTGTATGTGTACTTAAATAAATGAATAAATATTATGATATAAATGTAAACGGTAGGTAGAGGTAGTTACTTTCCAAGATTTTACAGTTTTACAGATTTTACCTGCCTATTCAGGCAGGTAGTGGCCCCGATTCCTGCACACACCTCCTATTTTTTTTTTGTAAGATATCTACCTGTCCTTTTCTTATCCGCCGAAAAGGAAAGGAACGGATTATTGACAACTGTTAATTTTAAATGAATGAATAACCCGGGCGTATAAAATAGGCATCTCGCTCATACGCAATCCGTTTGATTTGTGCTGTCAACTTAATTCTGACGGGTTATTGGCCAATATAAAATTTAGGAAGGGATTTTTTAAATTTCTGCCTAAAATTGACATGTCTTCCATAAATTTTATGCCTGTCGATTACCCGTCATTTTCCTTTTCGGCGGATAAGAAAATGATCTAAAATAAAATTAGATGATGTGTAACGGAATCAACAACATATAGCCTTAGGCTTCATTTGACCCTTTATTTTACTTTAATAGCAATCGAATACTTTACCGGAATATTATAATTATGTATTCACAGTATTATTTATAATGTTTCATTAAATACGCAACGCAGTCAATCAGCAACTTTCGCTTGGAATTGTCGATCCAGCAGTCACTCCTTGTGACTGAAAATAATTCAAGTTCACCTCCAGACGAGGGGCTATGATTAATGAGTGGGATTATTCAATTAACGACTCCGCAGGTGACGGGTGTGGGGGTGAGTGAGGGGTGTGAGGGGAGTGTTCGGCGGTGGGAGGCATCCTTTATCTTGTCGGCTACTCGAGATCGCAACCCCGATGAATTAGCTTAGCCGCTACACGTCTCGATAGAGACTCCCGACGTTCATTTGTTTATTTTCTAGCCGACACCCCAGCTTCGAAATGTTCAAGCTGTTTTGATTTTGAACTTGTGTTTTGTAGATAAGTTGTATGTTGAGTTATTAGGTATTATATGTGTATTACATAAATAACAGCATATACGTATAAGTTTTTGGTATTTCACTCTTCTCACTTAGCTCACAATTTAAAGAAAAAAAACACGAATCACTTATTATAGTAGGACGTCACTGATATAGAACTATAGATACGTACATAGGTACATTACAATAAAGGCAACAGTTGTGCTACAAAAAATATACTTACTGCCAAAAACTATATCCACAAGTTTGTGCCCTAGTTTGTGGTTTGTTGTATAAAAACTATTATCTATACCTACCTAACCCTTACCCGTTCATTATTGTCCAACCATGATCCGGAGGTACCGGGTTCGCATCTCGGTGGACGTATCACAAAAATCACTTTATGTTCCCGAGTTTCGTTAGGGTATTGCTAATCACCCGTATGTCCGAAATTAAGATGAACCTTGCTAAGGAGGGTACGTTAAGCATTCGGTTCCAGCTTCTCTAAAAATAAATTTACTCATAGTCAAATTTTTGAAAAAGCAATATAAAAAAAATAATTAAAATAATACCGTACACCGAGAACCTAGTCTGCACGAGTTGAGAATCGTAGTTTCTTTCGAGTGATATATATTAGGTACTTATAGTAGGTACTTACACTACACCTACGAGGAAAACAGGGGGGTTAAAAAGGCCGCATCGAAGCAATTCATCTCAGAAAGAAGTATTGAAATTTGACATTTGCACATATAAAAGTAAGTGTGCAATGTAAACAAACGTCAAATAGCAATATTGCTTTCTTAGATGAATTGCTTCGATGTGGCCATTTTAACCCCCCTGTTCTAATGAATTATTACTTAACCTTCATGATACTAAACATTATTGAGTTCTAATACAGAGCGCTGGGGGGTTAAAAAGGCCACATTGACGCAATTCATCTAAGAAAGCAATATTGCTATTTGTCGTTTGTTTGCATTGCGCACTTACTTTTATATGCGCAAATTCAAATGTCAAATTGCAGTATTGCTTTCTTAGATGAATTGCTTCGATGTGGCCATTTTAGCCCCCTACACTAAATTCGTATAAAAAATATTTATAAATAATTTAAATTTCGAACAATTTTAATTTCATTCTATTTTGCATCATACAGATACAGGCAGTAAGTCAACTACCGCTATAACCTTCCCGTGTCCAGTGGGGACTGGCGACATTGACACGTCTGCTCTCGTCTCTGGATGGTGCTCGACGCTCTCTCGAGTCGGTGGAGGGCCATCGCAGCACATTCATGCCTAGTGTTGGGTTCTTACCCGGAAAATTCCCGCGTTTTGGGAATTTTCCCAATTCTGAGGGAAAAAACCCGAAAAATTCCCATTTCAAGGGAAAATATTTTTTATCGCATATATTTGTATTAAAAGTAAGGATTTCCAACAAAGACCATTTAAATATAATGTATGCCTACTTATGCCCAATTTATTTTCTGTCGTAGTGTCGTATGAACTCTTAAAAAACTAAAAGGAGATCATCGGATTTCGGCCCAGAAGTCAAAGTGCCGGCCAAAAAATAATATTGCTATATTCCGTTAGATCTTATCCGTATGAGCATTTATTACTATGGCACCAAAGCTGTAGGGTCAATATCTTCGGTTTTATTCGATTTTAAAAAACTGTATTTTTCATACATTTATGGTGAAAATGTAAAGTGCCGGCCAAGTAACAATAATGGTATTATCCTTAGAACTTATCCGTCTGAGCATTTATTACTATGGCACCAAAGCTGTAGGGTCAATATTTTCGGTTTTATTCGAATTAAAAAAAAACTGAATTTTCATACATTTTTGGTGAAAATGTGAAGTGCCGGCCATGGAACAATATTTGTATATCCCGTTAGAACTTATCCATTTGACCATTTATTATTAGGGCACCAAACGTCTATGACCATTATTTTGACTTTTTTGGACTTTACGTTATAGTTTCTGTGTGAAAAGTGCCGGTCAGCAAAAAACACATGTCAAAGCTATCGAGAAGATACCTGTAAACATTATTCACTATGACAAAAACATGTATGACCATTAATTAGTTTGGCTTTTGTTGGATTTAAAAAAAAACTTGAATTTTGTTTCATTTTGTATAATTCAAAATAAAATATAACAGGCGCGTTATTTAAAGGATCGTCAGAATGTTTATTACTATGGCATTAAACGACTATGACCAATATTTTGAACTTAATTCGATTTTTCAAAAATAAAAAAAAAGTTTTATCTAGTGATAATGGAACTATCTTGCTAAAGGCGTAATATGGTGGTCGTCTTTTGAAAAATAGGTTTGCGTTTGACCACTACATTACCTGATGGTGATACACGCTTAAGAAGCTACTTTTTTTTAAAGAAAAGTGTAAACAAGGAATAAACAGTGGGGTGATAGAGGTACTATGTTATCGGCCGAGTAGCACCAGGACATTGTGATAGGCATACTTGCAAAGTACAACTACCCGACTCCTGTTTTCCCTAACAGATACTTCAGACGTCATGCCAAAATACGAGTTTCGTCACTAGATGGCAAGCTTATCTTTGGAGGGTGGTAACCATTTACGGTCAAGGTGAATCAATACCATAATTCAACCTAAACTTAGGCCGTAACGTTGAGTCGAATGCAAAAACTACAGCCAACGTCATATCTAAAATCAGATAATATTAATATAGAAGTTCACCTAACAACACTCAAAACAAAAACACAAAGTATTTATCTGACTAATAACTAGTCATTGGGAAAGCTCTGCTTGTTGTCATTGTTAAAATGTATAGAAAAAAGTTTTTTTAAAAAGTCCAATAAAAGCCAAAGTCGACATTTGGTAGTATAGTAAAAATACGTTTCAAGTCGTTTACCAAAAGATTTGACTTATTTTGTTTCGCTGGCTGACATTTTCCCATTTGAACCAAAACGGAAAGAGAGACGAATAAAAAGTCAAGATAACGGTCAAAAATGTTTTGCGCCAGATTATTAAATGTTCCAAAGGCCCTTTTTAATCCGCCGTACCGCATTTTTTACCCAAAGCACTTTATTTTCATACAAAATAAATAAGAAATGAAGATTTTTAAAATACACTAAAAGCCAAACTAATGGTCATACAAGTTTGGCGCTATAGAAAAAAATGTTAACAGGCATCTACTCGATACTCTCAACATGATATTTTTGCTGGTCGGCATTTTTCACATTTGAACTAAAACGTAAATTCCAATAAAAGTCAAAATAATGGTCATAGAAGTTTGGCGCTATACTAATAAATGTTCTAACGGTCCTTTGTAATACGCCTGTATACCTCTTTTTCCCAACGGACATAATATTATTTTTTACAAAATGTATGAAAAATCGAGATTTTTAAAATCCAATTAAAGCCAAACTAATGGTCATACACGTCTGGTGTCATAGTAAAAAATGTTCAGAACAATCTACTCGAAAAGTTTGACACATTTTTTTTCTCTGACCGGCACTTTCAAATTTGGGCCGGCCAAAGTATGGAAAGCCGACGATCTCCTTTGTAATATATTTTGAATGGAATGTTCAATTTTAATAATTCCATGCAAAGATATCTACATATTATAGGATATATAGGGTGCTTTTGGCACGAGAGAATGTCATCATCGAGGAGCAACATGGTTTTGTGCAAGAAATTGGGAGGCACGAATACCTACAGATATTATTTACTTGGACTATGAACAAGCTTTTGATCGAGTTCCTGTCACACGATTGATTGCTAAATTAGAGCCCTTTGGAATTAGAGGCAATGTCGTGAAGTGGATTAGACTTCCTGTCAAATCGCATATTCTCTGTGCGCATCGGAGAATCATACTCTGTTCCCAGAAAAGTCCTCAGCTGTGTGCCGCAGGGATCGGTGTTAGGACCTATTTTATTCAGTATCTACCTTACAGATCTTAAACATGGTATCATGTCTGATATATCACTCTTTGCAGATGATACGAAAATAACGGGGAATCCACTTATTAGCCATAATATAATCCAAGATGATCTTGATAGAGTAATTGCTTGGACCCGAGATTGGCTAATCACATTAAACGTAGACAAATGCACTGTGTTGCATGTTGGCAGTAACCACCCCACGTTGAGTTACACCATTGACTCAAAACCTCTCGAGTGTGTTAAAAAACAAAATGACCTTGGCATAACGATAACACATAATCTAAAGTGGGACGAACACATTATTGGAATCACTAAGAAGGATAACTCCCTCTTATACATAATTAGAAAAGCTTTTTATCATATAGATACGGAATTGTTTCTTAGGCTTTACAAAACTTACTTACGTCAGATGGCTGTTAGAACATGGGTTTCAAATATGGAGACTTTACTATAGGAAGGACATTGCACTACTAGAGAGAGTCCAAAGAAGAGCAACAAAGATGGTGACAGTACTGGCTGGCCGGAGTGGACCTTAGCGGGGGCCGCAGGACTCTCACCTCTGGCTTGCCTTCATTGGCCAGCCAGAGTGGGGCGTTAGAGCTATACGCTCGCAGGGTGGAAGTGAAAGATGCATAAGTCGCGAGTTGATAAGGCGGGTAAACCGCCTCGCAGAAAGCGGTGTACACCTCTTGACACCCAGAGATGCTCACAACCATGTTGCTGCCTTGCCGTCCAGTCGCGTCGGCTAGATAGGTGGCCCAACCAGTGAGTGACGAGTCACCGCCTGCCCAATATATCTCTGTTATTAACATTGGTCGAGCAGGCGCCATAGTCCCCCATAGCCCCAGTATCCCGGTTCACTAACCCCCAACCCAATAGCCCAGTTCCTTTTGTTCCCATAATCTGCAATAGTCCTACACGAACCAGGGATTGTCTTTGGGTGCACTCCCATAGTGCATACAGGGATAATCGCCGGTTGGTGTCACAACACATTTAGAGTAAATTGTCTTAAGGGGCCTCTACGTGTTGGCTTCGGCCCCACGCACGCCTTCCAAAAGTCCGGGACTCCATGACAGACCCGACCCGAGACATGGAAACGAGATACAAATAATAATAAGATTAAAAATAATTAAATAAAAAATATTTTCCCATGATTCGGGAATTTTTCGGGTGTTTATTTTATTTTCCCATATTTTCCCGATATTTTTTCTTTCCCACCCAATTTTTTCTTTCCCTGCCCATCACTATTCATGCCTGTGCGCTGTCTATACTGCGCCTACAGTTAGAGCGCGAGTATCTTCATTAAGGTAAACTAGATATACGAGATAAGGTCATGCGTAGGGCAAAAAATAGTTCTTGTTTCTATTTTTCCACATAAGTTAATAACATCACATGTGCTCTACGTCTGCGATTCTTTCCTAAAAGACAGGACTTCCCTAAAGGACAGAGACATAGCTACAAATATATACACTTTTTGCTGACATTTATGTAATAATTTTTCGTACTGTAGGTACCTAACGCGGAATAATCTTGTCGTTGAGTACATTAACATTTTTCATTTTTTTAATGTGGTTTAAACTTGGAAAGTCTAAAAATTGCTGCTCAATTCTCTGGCTAAAACATCGGAAAATTAGGCGTAAATAAATATTATAAGTACCTACTTAAACAAACAGTCTAATATCATTGTATGCACATCTGTGTTTTTATCTAAAAACGTCCGTAATTTTTTTCTTCTCCCTCCTGTCCTCAATTCGTTCCAGTCATCAAAACAAAACTCGTCAAAATGCAGATTACACGTGTGCATAAAATACCCAGAAAAATCTCCCTTCCAAAAGGTTTACCCGAAAACGTTAGACTGGTTAAAAATTGTTTTCCACCAAACAAAACGCACATTAAACGAACTCAACCCCATCCCTTCAGTGGGATTATAATAAATGGCGCAATAATGGCACAATATAATATTAACACAAAGTTAAACGCGTTTTTATTTTCCCGCCGAAACTTCAGTGACGCTCTGGTGAGCACTGCCGCCATTCTGCCTCTTTACGGCCGTTCTCAAAAAATGGCTCCTGGAATAAAATAAATTGCAAATATTTATCAAAACGCAGCCCCGCTTCGGATGCGTGCCGAGGGATGAGCTTTCGACGTATCGATGCTTGAATATTAGTGTAAAATATCGTTACATAAACTCTGTAACACGTTTTTTTTTTACACTTCCCACTTGGCTGTCTGGCATACAGGTGTGTGCCTACGCGCCGGGAAAAAGTTATGTTCGTTTGACATTTCGTTTACGCGATGACGATGGCAATTTAGTCCCGTCGCGATTATTTCTTTAAAGTGGTGTATAAGCCACATATATAATGATGAAAGGATGGTGAAGTCTTCTGGTGAGTGTTTTGATGGTTATTATCGTGGAACGTTGGCAATTATGAGCTTCATATGTTCATGACAATGACCTAACCTCACGTTCTTTCTTTCAGTATAAAAACAATGGTTTAGTCCATCGACTAGGGGGAATGCTGTTATAATATCGTCCCACGTGATGTGGTGAGTGTTTTTACCTATAATTCCGCGTCGTAACGGGGTTGACAGAGCTGTAACATGTCATTTTGTTACAGGGGTCAAAGTCCACCGGCAGAGTCCAGTGTCAAAGTTCATCTAGAATGATCAACTGTAAAGTCTAACTTCAAAAATCAACTTCAAGGCTTTTCTTCAGGGTCTAGCTCCCCAGCCATGACTACCATTTGTGTTCATGATCTGCTTTTGCCGTCAGGGTCAGTTCCTGCTGCGGTCATGAATGTACATAATTCCAGTTTGGTGTTAAAGTCTCTGGATACCATCTAGATATCTCTTCTTCATGATTAATTTAACTTATTATGGATAGTGCCCTTTCTCTCAAGGTGTATTCTACTAATACATGGAGTATTTATCCTCAGTACATACTCCATGCCTTTTGTCAGGACCTGCCGTCCTGACACTTTACTTTTCCTCATAGGAATAATACTAAGTTAAGATATCATGTTATAGTAATAGATTTATTTCTTAATTTACATTAGGATGGTTTGTAACCGACTGACTTCATATTATTTTATTGTGAAATTGTTGAACCAAATATACCATTGTTAAAAGTGAAATCTTTATTATTTCCAATACCTTGGCTTTGTTTGTAATAGGAGGGGATCTTCTATACGGCGCCCAACATTCTAATCTTATTCTCCCCCTATTCTCTGAGTTAGGTGCCTATTTCCACGCCCTGGGAAACTAATATCTCATTATAAGACAACCTCTATAGGGGCAACTCACACCCCAACATTAACTGTCTTACAGTAAGCGCCCAACGTTTGGCTCAGAAAAGCAAGGTTGGAAATTAGTAGGTATTTCACTTTCTTTGTTCTTTGTAACATAACCTAGTTATAAGCACATGGTGTAACTTTATAGCAAATAGGGTGTGTTTTCTTTTAATAGGTACTCATTTATGACTTTACTTTTCTATTTATAAGTAGGTATGGTTTAAACTTGAAATTTAGCATATCTCCAGTTGTTGTTGCATAGGGACATAGTGATAATTTTATTGACAGGACCATAGTATCTCTCAGTTTTCTTTTTCTTATTTTAAGCTGAGTTAGTTTACATAGGGCCATAGTCATATACTTTTAATATCACATAGGACTATAGTGACACAATTCCTTTTTCTAGTAATTTATACAATTATAAACATAGTGACTCAGAGCACATAGAAGTTCTTACATAGACATAGTAATAGACTGTGGGTTTTTATCTTATTTTATTTGTCAGTGGTTACATAGGAACATAGTATTCATAAATTTGATACATAGGACCATAGTAGATAAGTACTCTATAGGGGTGTTACTTATAATTTTTTTTTTCTTCATTACATTTTGTTAGTACTTAGAGTACTATAACTGTATTCACATACATTAGTGTCATAACCATAGTTCTTCTTCACTTATCTGATATACTGTTCTTACTTTGTTTACTCAGAATGGCGGAATTCAATGCTAATATTAACTTCTTGTTGAAAGATGAACTTATTTATGAACTTTCTATTCGGAATGTAAAGGTTGACCGGGATAATACTGTTGAGCAATTACGAAAATTATTTAGACAAACTTGTAAACAAGCCCGTCGCGGCAGTATAGTTGTACCATCTGAGGGTTTTGAGTGTGATCTTGATGATGAACATAAAACTTTGACATCAAAAATAAATGAAATCATCTCTTGTTTATCGAGTCCTGACAAATCTCCTTCGGCCCATCAGCGTATTCTAGGCCGTGCTCAGTATTTGCTTTGGCGGTTGTCTCGCATAGAACGTCCGACCGATGACCTTGAAAAATTGAAAACTTCTTTATTGTTATCATTGGCCAATAATGATATCACTTCCGATTCATCTTCAGATTCCGAGCATGAATTAAACCGTCCGTCGTGTATTAACAAATATGAAACTATTATTTCTCATGAAAAGAAATATAACCTCAACTCGTTGAATTTGAAATTTAAGGGTGATTCCTGTGTTCGCGTTTTCCTGGCTCGCTTGGAGGAGCTGTGTTCGGCACGGAACATTCTTGTTGATGATATTTACACTGGTTTTACTGACTTGGTGGATGGTCCCGCTTTATGCTGGTACCGCGCCAATAAATGTCGTTTTTCTAACTATAGTGAACTGGTTTCTGCTTTGAAATCAGATTTTGATTTACCTGACTACGACTTTCGTCTTCTTGAAGAGATTCGTTCGCGAACACAAGCGAAAGATGAATCCATTGTCATATATTTGTCCATCATACTAGGTATGATGTCTCGTTTGAGTAAAGAGCTTTCTGAGAGCGATAAACTCGACATCATCTTGCGGAATATTCGTCCTGAATATAGTAGGGAAATTCGGATGATTGATGTCACTACCATCCAACAATTACAACAGATAGGTAAACGTTTGGAATTGTCAAAACATAGGATTGACAACTTTATAGAACCAAATTTCTCTAAAAATTCCGTAGCTCCGGATTTCAACTTTAAATGCAAACCTAAATCCTCTAGGGATTTTTCTAAAAACATTCCTGTCGCTTCTGTTAATCGTTCTTCGACTTGCTTTCGCTGTGGTGGAACGAATCATTCCACAAATCGGTGTAATGCATCTAAGGAAGTAGTTTGTTTTAAATGTGGTAAGAAGGGGGTAAAGACTCCTCTTTGCCCAAATTGTAATCCTCATTCTAATTCAAAAAACTAGATTGCTTAGTCTCTCTGGGATCTGAATCCTGCAGGGAGGCGATATTTAATCCTAATTCTACAGACTTTCGCCCTTATTTAACTGTTAAAGTCTATGGTATTAAAATTTCTGGTCTACTCGACTGTGGAGCCGCTTGTTCTATTTTAGGAAACAATGCTCATAAATTCTTTAAAAATCTTGGTATCCCATTGTGTAATTTAAAGTCCCCTGTATTTTTGAAAGTGGCGAGTGGTCACGAATACATGTGCCAATTTTACATGGATATTCCTATTGAATATAACAATGAGGTTAAGCTCATTCAATTTTACATTCAACCCGAAATCAAACTTCCATTACATTTCGGAATTAATTTCTGGAAATCATTTAACTTAGCCCCAGAAGTTCTGGCGTGTCTACCTGCAATAGAGCCTGTCGATTTATACAATGTAGCAAGTGTCAAAGAAAATGGCTTGCGCAATTTAGATTCTCTTTCGGATTTTCAAAAACAAGAAATTGATAACGTTAAACAACTTTTCTCTAATATTGATTCAGAGTTAGTCGGCCTTGGTCGTACTCATTTAATAGAACATGTTATAGAAACAGGTGATGCGAAACCCATAAAACAAAAATATTATCGTATTAGTCCTGAAAAACTTAAACTTCTAGACGGCGAGTTAAACCGAATGCTCCAACATGATATTGTTGAACCATCTTTCTCTCCTTGGAATTCTCCAGTAACCATGGTACCTAAAGCCAATGGTGATATTCGTCTGTGTTTAGATAGTAGAAGGTTAAATTCAGTGTCAAAACCTGATGCCTATCCATTGCCATATATTAATTATATTATGGACAATCTTCGCGATGCTAAATACTTAACTTCTCTTGACTTGAGTGCTGCGTATCATCAGATTCCTCTCTCTACTTCTTCGAAAGAGAAAACAGCTTTCACGGTTCCTGGCCGTGGGCTATTTCATTACAAGGTCATGTGTTTTGGTCTTGTAGGAGCCTCCGCTACTATGCAAAGGCTAATGGATAATCTTTTCTCCTCTCAATTTGATAACAAAGTGTTTTGTTTCATTGACGACATCATTATCTGTACCAGTTCTTTTGAAGAACACGTGAAAATTCTAAAGGCGGTCTATGAAAAACTAAGATTCGCTAATCTCACTGTTAACATGAAAAAGTCATTTTTCTGCCGATCTGAACTTAAATATCTCGGTTTCGTAGTTGATCGATATGGTCTTAGGACCGATCCTTCTAAAGTAGATGTTATTGCAAATTTTCCAACGCCAACTGACGCGAAGTCAGTTAAACGTTTCTTGGGAATGGCGGGTTGGTACCGTCGTTTTATCCAAAATTTCTCTCATGTTGCTAGACCTTTGTCTCGACTTACTAGTAAGAAGGTACCTTTCACATGGTCTCCGGAAGCTGAAGAAGCTTTCACCCAACTTAAATCTGCTCTTATCTCGTCACCTATTCTACAATGTCCTGATTTCTCTCAGCCATTTTACATCCATACGGATGCTTCCTCGTTTGCTATTGGTGCTGTTTTAACTCAAAGGGTCGATGGTATTGATCACCCTATCGCTTATTGTAGCAGAACATTAAACGCCCAAGAAATCAATTACTCAGCGACAGAAAGAGAACTGTTAGCTGTGATTTATTCTCTGGAGTTATACCGTCCTTATGTTGAGGGTAGCAAATGTTATATTATAACCGATCATGCCTCGTTGCAATGGTTTCAGAATCTTAGTAATCCGAGTGGTCGTCTAAATAGATGGGCATGTCGTTTGAGTCAGTTCGATTTTGATATAATTCACAGGAAAGGTAAAGAACATGTGATACCTGATGCTTTATCTAGAATCAAGATTGGCTCAATTGAGATTGATCCCTACACTATTTCTGATCCTTGGTATATTAAAGTCTTTAACGGTTGTACTAAAAATCCTCGTCGTTATCCTAATTTCTCGGTAGTAAATGGTAAACTATGTCGTTTATCTAAAAATAAATATCATCTTATTTCTCAACACGATTGGAAAATCGTTGTTCCCCGTGAAAAATATGTAGAAGTTCTTCGAAAATATCATGATGAGCCTTCTTCCGGTCATTTCGGTGTGGCTAAGACCCACAAGAAAATTTCTTCCATATATTTCTGGCCTTCCTTATTTAAAGATGTAAAATCATATGTTGACAATTGTGAGGTATGTCGTTCATACAAGCCGGTCAATACTGCTAGGCCTGGTCTGATGGGTAACCCCCGTCAAGTTACTAAACCTTGGGAGGCTATATCATGCGATATATTAGGTCCTTTCCCTTCTTCTTATTCTCGCAATCAATACTTATTCGTGGTCTCTGATTATTTCAGTAAGTATGTTCTTTTATTCCCTTTGCGTAGTGCAACTTCTAAGGCCATTGTGAAATGTCTTGAGAAACATGTTTTTCTAGTCCATGGCGTATGTCGTATCCTGTATACCGACAACGGTCCTCAATTCACTTCTAAAGAATTTAGAGATTCTTTAACTTCATTCGGAGTACCTCATATATTTTATAATCCTCGATACCATCCTCAGTGTAATCAAACTGAACGCGTGAATCGTGATGTTGTTCGTGCCATTGCTTCCCTCGTGCGTTCTGATCATCGTAAATGGGATCAGAACATTCAGGAAATCCAGTGTGCGCTCAATACTTCGGTCCACGAAAGTACAAAATATACTGCCTTTTATCTAAATCATGGTAGAGAGATGGTCATCGATGGTGCTACTTATACAAAAGATTCTTCACCTTGTGATGGGTCTACCATAGTAGTAGATACCCAAACTTTTGCTTCTCGGTTGCCTCGTATGGCTGAAGTCTTCAAGAAAGTTGAATGTCACCTTAAGAAGGCATATCAACACAATGTGAAATATTATAATCTTAGGAAGCGTCCTTTGGAATTGCGGGAAGGTCAAATTATTTATAAAAGATGTTTTCCTTTGTCCAACGCTCCCAAGCACTTTTCTGCTAAACTAGCCCCTAAGTTTGAAAAATGTGTAGTGCATAAAAAGCTAGGTAAGGTAGTTTATTCATTGAAAACCTTAGAAGGTAAACCTTTGGGTTCCTTCCACATTAAAGATCTTGTTGTTCGAGGTCCTAGTGAGGAAGTTTAGGTCTTCTCTCACTTTCAAGGTTGTGTTCAAGGACATTACCTGTTAAGTGGTCATCCCTATAGGAAGGTGATCCATTTGATGAGGTTTCCCTCGTTCGAGTAACATCCGTAGGCCTTGTTTATGCATTTGGTGTGCGTTTGATTGCCACCCAAATGACGCCAAGGATATTCACTCTTATTAAATAAAAAGAAAATAGATTAAGTTTTTTTTAGTACTTAAGTAGTTTTTACTTGGTATAAGTTTAGTGTCATGGCCATGACTAAGTAAAACGTAGGCATAAGGTTTAATCTGTTATTTTAAATTTAAAAGTTAGGTAGGTTTTCCTTTAACTTGACCATATTCAAGATGTTTGTATGTTTATGTAAGGTTAAGCAGTGTTAGATTTAATTCTTTGAGTTGTCGTCTGACACCACCAGGGTGTTTCTTTGATTTGTTTCAAACATATGTTGCCTATGTGCAATGTGTTTTCTTGGGAGAATCCCCAAATTTTAACTCTGGTAAGCACAAGGCTAGTGCGGAATGTACTAATCCTTTTCCCCTTGGATTATAGGAGATGTGTTTTCAAGTTTGATACATGGTGATCATGTTTATTTCTTTCCATTCTTTTACCTTTGTAAGGTAAATGTACGTTCATAACAAGTTAACTCATCAGGAGTCGCTTGTTATTTCTCTTTCGTTACTAGAGTGTAGCGAAAAATTTTATTTAAAAATTTAAAATTTTTAAATAAAATTTTTCTTCCTCAACTAAAACGGAACTGTAACACGTTTTTTTTTTACACTTCCCACTTGGCTGTATGGCATACAGGTGTGTGCCTACGCGCCGGGAAAAAGTTATGTTCGTTTGACATTTCGTTTACGCGATGACGATGGCAATTTAGTCCCGTCGCGATTATTTCTTTAAAGTGGTGTATAAGCCACATATATAATGATGAAAGGATGGTGAAGTCTTCTGGTGAGTGTTTTGATGGTTATTATCGTGGAACGTTGGCAATTATGAGCTTCATATGTTCATGACAATGACCTAACCTCACGTTCTTTCTTTCAGTATAAAAACAATGGTTTAGTCCATCGACTAGGGGGAATGCTGTTATAATATCGTCCCACGTGATGTGGTGAGTGTTTTTACCTATAATTCCGCGTCGTAACGGGGTTGACAGAGCTGTAACATGTCATTTTGTTACAGGGGTCAAAGTCCACCGGCAGAGTCCAGTGTCAAAGTTCATCTAGAATGATCAACTGTAAAGTCTAACTTCAAAAATCAACTTCAAGGCTTTTCTTCAGGGTCTAGCTCCCCAGCCATGACTACCATTTGTGTTCATGATCTGCTTTTGCCGTCAGGGTCAGTTCCTGCTGCGGTCATGAATGTACATAATTCCAGTTTGGTGTTAAAGTCTCTGGATACCATCTAGATATCTCTTCTTCATGATTAATTTAACTTATTATGGATAGTGCCCTTTCTCTCAAGGTGTATTCTACTAATACATGGAGTATTTATCCTCAGTACATACTCCATGCCTTTTGTCAGGACCTGCCGTCCTGACACTTTACTTTTCCTCATAGGAATAATACTAAGTTAAGATATCATGTTATAGTAATAGATTTATTTCTTAATTTACATTAGGATGGTTTGTAACCGACTGACTTCATATTATTTTATTGTGAAATTGTTGAACCAAATATACCATTGTTAAAAGTGAAATCTTTATTATTTCCAATACCTTGGCTTTGTTTGTAATAGGAGGGGATCTTCTATACGGCGCCCAACATTCTAATCTTATTCTCCCCCTATTCTCTGAGTTAGGTGCCTATTTCCACGCCCTGGGAAACTAATATCTCATTATAAGACAACCTCTATAGGGGCAACTCACACCCCAACATTAACTGTCTTACAACTCCTAAAAATATTTTATCTGAGAATGATAGTGCTTCTAAATATTTTATTTATAAACATATTGTTTAATGTTGACTTATTGCACTTTTCCGTTGTCATAAAAATATTACAGCACATTTTAAAAAAGATGTAAAGGATCCTATGCCCGAAGGTTGTCAGAAATAAATTGCTACTTTGAACACGAAGACCTCCGTTATGCTTTCCATTTTTTCGTCACGTCATTTTAAAATTGTACTATGTGTAGTAAACTGTTTTCTATTTAATTATACATAGGTATTTGTACTGGTATTGTATGCTTACATTATTTTTTAAATGTCATTTACTACTTGGCCGGAGGTAATATTATGTCAGTTGGCTCATTTGTTAAAACGTCAACTTATCGACACATCAAGGTACCTACATCACCAACCACGGCTGACGAGTTGTACGCCAGCGGACATTTTGTTCTACGTGCGACATCGCAGCTTTCAATTATACTATGAACATAATACCAGGGTACTTGTTGACAGATTTAAAGTAGACCTGTATTTGTATCTGTTCTAAATACAGTGCACAACTTAAATATTACATAAAATGCAAGATGAACCAAGTACTCACGCTTCACCTAACCTTCCTGTTAGATCAACGTGATAGCTTGCCTTATCGCCGTCTATAACGACGGAACTAAATGTAATAATAACTATAATATATAAATACTAACTCATTGGTGCAAGCACGGTAGGTTCATCAGTAAATCCAAATAGGCAATTCCAATTTCAAATTACCTTCGATTACTGTCCGAAATTATTCAAAAATAAAAAGAAAAAATAAAGCTAATATTTAGCTCCCGTAAAGATACTCGCACAATGCATAGCTAATGAATTGATCGCGTGCAGGGGCGCCGGTGCATTCGGATGCATTAGCACCGTTTCCGGGGAGCATTCACTTCCATACGCACTTACTGAAGGAGCAAATATTTAAGCATTAGGGAGAATAAGTCTTGATGGAAATAGCAGGATATAATGTTCTGGTCATTTGGGGTATTAATGTTCGTTTTTGTAGTAGTAGAATGACCAAATATGTAGAAAAATTTAAGTGCATTTAGGTATCTGATCTTTATCTAACCCTGTAGTAAATACGAGTCATCATATTATTCATGTATGTAGAGAAATACTGACCACTAGATAAATAACGAACGAAATAAGACTTGATAAGTACGAAGCATGAAAATGACTACAACATATTAGTTGGTAAGGTCATGTTTTATAAACAAATTGGTTCCAAGATCTCCTCAAATTAGTATTCAAGTAACGCAGAAAGAATGTCTTAAAACAGTGTGACGAGACCGTCCGGACAATTTGTCATTGCCATATTTGAAGGAGCACTAAAAAATACTTTTAAAATTCGTCAGTAAATCAGAGTGACGCGGGTAGACCTTGCGATAGAAGGGTAGTATTTCCGGTTCCTGCGCGGGGCGGGAGGGTCCTCTTTGTGTTGCGATAACCGGATGCCGAGGGCTGGAGGACGGAGGGTAATGTCAACTGCGAGGTATATTTAAGTTTCTTCCCGCGGCCCTGATTGCACGTGCCCAGTTGGAATTTTTAATAACATCTCTTGATGAAGCTCGCCCTCATTACTGAGGTGACCTTATGTTTTCCGTCTTTTTCCTTTTGTTGATATACGTGATACTTTGCGTATCTGACTCTTCTCGTGTATTCTTTGCAAAGGCAGGTATGAGCAAAAATATTAAATTCACTTACAGTTTTATGTGTACGTCTATGTTCAAGACTCATCATCATCAATTTAAGAGCCACGCTCTTGTCGGTGTAGCATTTTACATTCCAGTCAAAGGCCAATTTCTTGACTTCCCTATAAGACACGACGTTAACCTTTTATTTAATTTTATTTAAGCTCCTCTTGGTCTTCCCCTTCCTCTCTTTCCTTCTAGCTTTCCTTCTATGATGTTTTTAATAAATTCGTCGTGTGTGTTCAAGACTCATAAAGCATAAATTCATAACAAGGACGTACTATATCTGACTTCTTCAACATGCCCGAGACGAGAACAATATGCTGTTCTATATTTTTTCTCAAAATAGAAAACTAAACATAAAAAATTTGTCTCTTTTCTCTTACTTAAGTTTCGTTCTCTGTTATTTCCTTACAAGTACTCTCGTGAGTTCCTGCTGAAATTTTCCACAGTAACAATTCAATAGGATACTTTCAAGGAAACCTGCGCTGACCACTCAGCAATCGGCAGCTAAATGGCTACTTTTAGCGTGAACAATAATAATTTTAGTTGGAGCGAGTGCGCCGATGATTGTAGCAATTTCCGACGATTAGTGAAGCGCCGCGTTTTTACAGGACTCTTGTGTAAGTGCCCTAATGACTAGACTTGGAGTGCACCACTTGTGGTAATAGTCTTTAGTAGTTACACCACCGAATTTACTGGCGGTAAAGGATTTTGGATGGATACAGAAGAAGTTACGAGTACTTTATACATTTTTTTTATTTCATTTTAAGTTGTAGTCGTACGTAGTCAAAGTTTTCATTCCCATTTTTATGAGTAACAAATTTTAGGTACTTACTCATTTTTAATTTTAACTACGGAAATAATTAATATTACAAAGACGTTATAATAAATTAATTAGTCTTCCTTTTTAAAAGCGGCTATTCCGAGAAACCTAATAAAATAATTCACCAAACGCGCAAATAGCAACCAAACTCGATAAAATAAAGTTGAATATGAATCATAAAAATAAATAAACATGAAACCCCAAACATTGCATCACAATAACGCATTCCTCCGGTCGATCCTTGTCTGCGGAAACTGACTTTCATACGACACGGAATATCCATTTGGACTCGGAACAAGGGGTTAGACCGACAGCTCCGCGGGGATGTTTCAATTAGCAATTTAAATTTTATTCCAATGTTTAACATTTATTTAATTTTAAACTGTTTAAAATTAATACAGAGAGTTCATTTTTAAATATTATTTATTTACTTAATTATTTTCGCGTTGGAGGGACAAGTGGATTTATTAAAATGTGAAAATTATGTGAAGACGAAATAATAATAATGAATTATGTTTCACATTTGACATAAAATAAAATAATATATGTTTAGTTAGACAGGTGATAAGAATATTTCCCTATCAGTACAAAAGCAGATTTAAAATACACTTACTTATTGTTATTTTTCGTAATTGTACTTAAATTGAAAAGCTATGTTCACTGTTTTCAATATAACATTACGTAAAGAAAATTTTCAACAGAAAATATCACTCTTCGGACATCACCTGGCTGAACGAGTCACCGTCAATGCTGCCACCATAACAAACAACGTTCATCTATCATTTGGCTTTTAAAGGGTGGCAGGACTGGCAAGCGATTGAAGCCTTTCTTTATTTATTCCTCGGCCCTCCAGAATATGGGGTGACCTTTGCAGGGAACTGAGGGTTACGATGACCGATAGGGCAGGTAACTTGGCTTTAGTGATTTTTTTATGAGTATGTTTTTACAGACCTTCTGTTGAGAGGTCGGTGATAAAAATGAAGTTTGCGATGTGTGTCTGATGTGACGTCGGCTTTAGGTTACGCTGGTGAAGATGTTGCTTTATGGTTTACTATATACTGCTTACAACTCTAAGTATGCTCGGAAACATTAAGAAAAGCTACTATTTTTATTATAACAATATTGTAGAAATTGGTTAAAAAATGTTTTAATCCTGACGTATGTCGACTGGCAGCACAGATACGGTATTCGTTACATTATAATTATTGTAACTGCGAATTATCCAAAATGAATAAAGTTTTGTCTCATTAATATTTTAACACAGACTATTATTTATATATTTCCTTCGCCAGACATTTCACATGAGTATTAATTTCCCGTGTAAGCAAGTGTGTAATTCTTGCGGCTGCGTTCGTTCCTACATAATCTGTGGTAAGTTCCAGCGCGGTCCAGCAGTCGCTATAACCGTATATCTTGTCTTTGTCCGCGGCTATTTATGGCCGTCCTTATTTTTATTTTAATGCTGATGCGACCGGTGCCGCCGTGTCTCGACTCCTGACTAATCTTCTGGACACCCTATCGCTGAACGTAAACTTTCAACTGCGTTACGTTTCCTTACGAGTAAATACTGACCGCTATTTTACCTTAGGCTATAAGGCTGTAAATAAGCTGCTATTGCCTCGAGGGCCTATCGTAGTCTTTTTTGCTTACATTAAAAAAAGTAAAATGTATGCGATTGACATTTACTAACGTAATGGTGATACGCATTTTAATTTTATTTGCCAGCGGTAATGAAAAGCATTTTTCCTAAGCTTTAGGTTCTATTAGAGAAAAATATGTAGATACTTAATTATGAATATGACGAACAGGGCAACAGTAAAACACCTAAGCGTAAGTTATTCTAAGCTAATAAAACTTCAAAAATCTTGAAATAATTTGATTTCTCGCAAGAAGCCGAAGGGTTGCGCCCTCCTCACGCTGCCGCAAACAATGTTTCACGGCTATAAGTTTCCGATACATGAATTTTATTAACTTTCGCCCCCTGACGGATGGAGTGTTGTAGTATTTGTTTTACGCGTCATCAAAGTGCCACGGACAGAAATTGTCGAGGGCACCCGCGCCCGCGCCGCCGCCGCCGCACTAGCGGTTGTATGACTGATTACTCTGGATGTGCGTGACACGGTATTTTGTTCCCTATTTGTTTTACTCATTAAAGTGTTTATTTCTAGTTGGTTTGAATACGTAATTGCATTATAGGTAATGTTGTCTGTGTAAGTAAAGAAATGTATAAAGACTGTTTTCTCTACCCCATGTCGGGTCCATACTGGTAACAAGAATTCTACTAAAAAGCGTGCATTTCACCAAGGTCAGTAGTTTTTTTTTGTTTGATTTTTTTAAGCAAGAACGTAATGATGGATGAAATTCAGAAATTTGCGGTTAAATTATGAGTTTTCTAATAAATATTTCCGAACCCCTCCGCAGGCGATGTTTACTGAGGGGTGACTGGAAGATTTCTAACTTTCCCGGGAGAAATTGGCTAAAAAATTCCTTAGCAAAATAAAATCGAAGAGCAACTTCCGAAAGTTATCGAACTTCCCAACAATCCATTACACCGAGTTTCGCAAAAAAAATATATTCGGAACTTATTATTTTGAGTGAAAACATCTTCGAGTTTTGTCGCACCGAGTTCGCCTTCGGGTTAGAAAAACACCACTGCTCAGAATCTAAATATTTCATCAATTAAGTTTACGTAATTATAATTATTAGTCAGTTACAGGTAATTGCAAAAGCAATTATTGTATACAAGTCACTTCCTACAAAAACAGCGTAGGTCACATACGCGCATAATCTCAACAAACTGCAGATTATCCGAACGACCACCGCGACACCGGCGAGCCATTAGCGCTCCTCCAAATAAGTTGGACTAACAGACTTTACGGACACTAAAATCGCCACTTTTAGTGCCGAGCGAGCACTAAACAGCAAACAAAGCTAGCGACGGCGGCGAGCGGCGTCCGGTCCGCCACAAAGGCTTTGTAGCCGCCACAGTGACACGCTTTTTGCGTCGCTATCGCCCGATGACGTTCCCGTAGATCGATAAGAGCCACCCACTCGACGGGAATGCTCCATTGTATTACTGACACTACACTGTCTGAGATGTGGAAAATCGTAGTCCTAAAACTCACGCTCTATCGTCAGCTAGCTACATAGGTACCAACTTACGTCACTACGTCACGAGCGTGGACAAATACGTCGTGAATGGGGTAGCGTCGCGTGTTGCGTGTCGGCCTCGATCACAATGATCCTGTGTGTAATTTGATTTTATAGACGTGAGCTCTACTTTATCATCTGCTTAAGCGATATTAGTTAGGGTGCTTTTCTTTAGCCATATAATAAACGGTAATAAATACTATGTACAGAAGGACACTCTCCGCCGCCGCCATACGAGTTTCAATTGGGTCAAGGTAAATTATGAAATTCAGATTACTGAAGAAAGACAGATCTAAAACTAACGACAACATTTTTTTTATTCTTTCATTTTAACTTATTTATACATTTTAATCAAGAAAAACTTAATAATAAGTCCGACATTTTATCACGTTTTTCTATGACGTCACAGTGTGCTATTTCATACAAATTTCATAGTAATTTCGTGTTTTGATGTTTAGTAAAAAGTAACTGATTTGACTAGTTTCCAACTAGTACTAGTGACTTTTCATCCCCCGTTTGGGTAAAGAAATAGACTGAAGTGACCAACTTTAGTCTATTTAAGCCGTAAGTCATTAAGGAGTAAGGAAGTTCGCGCTGATTGTTTGAATCGCTCGCACACGCGAGGTAAGGCAGCACAAAGTGTCTCTGTGTATGAACGAGATTATTGTATTGAGTACCCGGGCTGTGCTTTAGCGAAAAACTTATCTTTTAAATAGCTTTATGAAACTAAAGCGATAACTAACAGGGAAGCATTACATAGTTTATGATACATGTCATATATACGGGATAATCTTCGAAGATCTTACAGAGTAGCAATGGAACGTCTCAGCCAATCAGGTGACAGGTCTTCCAAGCGAGCCTAGTACGTGCAGCACATACTTATACGTTGGGGCACAATTAACATAAATTAGTACTTAGTGGCGCGTGAAGAGTGACTCAGGCAAGTCAGTCATCAGTATGCGGAGCGCACGGACATCACCCGCCGTATAATGTTCCACTTACGACTCGTATTAGTGACGGACGTGAAACGACATGTTGAGACTGTTATTGACCTATGTTTTCAGATACTCGGTAGGGCAGTGAACTGTCATTCTGTTACTGGTTACAACGAATGTGCTGGTTGGCGTACTTCTTCTACTGTGACGGTTGTGAGGTGGATACCGACCCCGCCGGCGTGGTCGGTGACTTTCCTCAATCAGCGCTTATCGCTATCGACCCACTAGGGTCGATTAATTCTTTCAAATATTTTTCCTCTCAGACGACGCCCTGAGCCGAGGTTCGCGCCCAACTGGGCACCCTTAGGCCTGTTGTGTTAAACGTTGTACCGAGTGAGAGCCTTCAGCGCTCCCCATTTTTCCGGCCAAGTAGTTAAAGCCATCTGCGGCAAATCTACAATAAGTCACGTAAAAAAAAGGTTGTGAGGTGGATTACCAACCTCAGCAACTTCAGTGTCATGGTTATTATTGAGCCGCCAAAGGTCCCTGACGGTAACGATTACGTACTCACGTCGGAAAATCGGGTGTTCAGCCTGTAATGTCCAAACCAAACCAGGACTCACAAAGTGATTTTTGTAACACGCTCCCACGGCGATTCGAACCCGGACCTCCGGATCGTGAGCCCAACGCGAAGGCCGTTAGGTACTACGTTGCTGCAAGGGAAAGAAATCTATTTCTAGTAAAACATAGTTCGTTAGTGTTCAAAGGTACGTTTCATACTTTTCATAGGCATATCGTATCGTATAGTATATTACCACAGCGGTAATCATGGAAAGCTTAACATTATTTTATCAGATGTGGACAAAACTTTACTTACTTGTGTATTGTAAATAAGTTCTGAAAGTATTTATATAGCTAAAAATCTACCTATAACTTATCACATACGGTACTCTAGTAGCGGACACGTCTAAGCTGAGGAACCAGCACGTCTCGGCACGACGTAATCGCATCAGCTTGCAAGAGACACCTTTGACCAATATACTATTATGTATATGCTATAATCTGTGTATATGTCTGTGTATTTCGCAATCCATAGTGTAGAACGCCTCTCGTACACGCTGAGGTATGTCTCAAACGCAAAATGTTTCCAGTCTACGTGTAAGTATATATCTGACTATAGGTAGGTAAGGTGTAACTTATATCTTTGATATTATCTCATAAAAACTTCAGCCGTTCCGTGCTTCAGATGATTGTTAACCCGTTGGTCCCGGTTACTACTTACTGATGTAAGTATGTAGTCGTTACACGCCATGTCAGGGCCTTTGGCGGCTCAATAATAACCCTGACACCAGGGTTGGTGAGGCTGGTGGCCTCACAATCCACACGAGAAGAAGCAGATAAAAACTTCAGCGATATTTTGGTATTATCTTTCCAGTTATCTATGACGGATTGTTCCAACAAAACATAACATGAAAACGCACCGAAATTGTACTCTCATAAATAGCTAATACGGCATAATACAGCCACCATTTTGACGTGACTCATTCTAGATGTGATGTGTGTAAAATTGCATATTTAAATTTTCTATGCCGAAAATAGCTTCCTTTTTCAGTTTTGGCATCCAACACTACAATTCACCAGTTCTAAACCTTTCAAAATTACAAACCGCTCATCCTTACAATAAAGGGTTCAATCGGTCTAACACGTATATATCCCAACCTGTAAATATAGTAGAAAAGCATATTATGTGTTCCGAACCCAGTGGTCAGTTCTCCGAATCAGGGTCACGCTCATAATATCTCCGAATGAACTAGTTGGGAGCTCTACCATTACTTCACGCCCTGGTGGACATGAGTGTCGCACAGTGATAGTCTTATATACTCGCGTGCTTATGTTATCTTTTGTGTAGATATTATAAACAATTTTGGTGTTAATTTTGTCGAGAGGAAAATAAAAAACGAGACACATTAATTTTAATGCGATATTAAAAAGCTTTTTATAATAATGCGTCATTGATAAGCGAGTATTATACTCGACAGATACTAAGAATTTTTATAAATAAAACATCATAATACTTATTACTACGCCATCTCGGAATGACGAAGTACGTAATTCCCTTTCCAATAACTATTAAATTAGTTGTTAGCTGAAAGCCGTCATTCTGTTCTTGTCATTTTCGGACGTCTATACAATTTGTCGGAAAATCCGAGCATCCGGGTAGGAGGTTGGTAGGTTAGTATATAGATAGATGAGTTGGTAGGTAAGGTAAGGTACTCGGGAAGATGAGTGACACTATTGCTTAAAGGGGTGGGGGGAGGGGTCCAAATTCCCTCACGCACGGGCAGAGGGCGCGCTCGAAGGCACACAAATACGCTCTTAATGTGATGGAGAAATAATTTCCTAAAATGCAGTGGATTGAGACGGGACAGGTGTACGTTCGGGTAGATTTGAGTAGTTTTCACAGGGACGTCAATTTAGTTTATTACAGTCGGGTCAGATGGGAGAAATACGGCTGAAGGGTTGGATTTATTTAGTATAGTACCTACTGAGTTTATTTTATTTTGAAATGTAGAGACGTTTTGCCTTTGGGTAAATCAAGGATCCAAACCAAAAACATAGGTAAGTAGATACTGTGTTTGAAAAAATATTCCGTTTCGCCGAGGAGGCAAACATATTTCTACCAGGGCCAAATGTCATCAACGGGCAACTTGATAATGAAGTCTTAGATAGTTTATGTAGGTGACACACTACCAATTTAAGTATCTCTCTCATAAACAGTCTGTAGAAGCTGTTTACGAAGGAAATGTGTTGTATTGTAGAGGCCATAATTTTTTGGTTGGTTTTTCGAGCAGCTAAGTTTTTACATACATACTATCGTCTATTTTCTACAAGGGTAAGGATCTGAGAGTCAGCAGAGACAGTGGAATTGCTTCGTTATTGGCTTCTCTTGTTTTCTCCACCCGATTCATATTAGATCGTACGAAACCTTTTCCTAAGAACTTCCCTAATTTGGTCAATATACGTTCTATGAGGTCTTCATTCTCATCTCTATTTTAGGCACTACATCATCTTTTACATCACACTGTTTCTTATTCTATTACTCAAGTTTTTTATTCTTCTAATCTGAATATTTTTCTTCCGATACAAATGTGAGTTACTACTAAGAGATGTACCAGTACACAGCTGTAGTGTATACACGTCAACATAACGTACAAATACGTCTGGCTATACCCGCGCACTGTTCACTATGAAACGCTCAAGCCCCATTGTAGCGCCGTCTAGACCAGTGGTATTCCAGTAATATTGCAACTGCACGGATTGTCTGAGGCCTCTCGAACCGTCTTATCTGACTAATAATGATAGCAGGAACATCTTGTTGTCGAGAGTATTACGCTGTACGAGATTCTCAGACGGGTAGCTTGGTTTAGTTCTATAAGGCATAATAATATTATTTTTTGCAAAAGAAGGCAATATTAATGTTTTACCTCAAAAAGAACCTAGAAGTATTTTAAAATTACATTCATCAACTAAAGATATTTAAGTCCATTCGACGAATTTCAAAAATTAAAAAAGAACATGTACATTAGCTGAACATTATTAGACGAAAAAAATGGATTAAATATTCGATAGAGTAAGACACTGCACTGGACACATATTCTCAAAAACTTTTGAAATAGCCATTACAGTAAAAAGAAAAATAATAAAAAAGAAAACATTAATGGCATTTTCTGCAGTTCTTTTCCCAAAAATGGACAGTGTTTCTATATAAAACTTTTTGGTTAACAGCTATTACTTATTAGTAAGTAAATAACTTTTTTAATGTGGCCTCTTTGACAAATTTGACGTTAAGCAGAGCGTAATGCAAATGTGGGCAAACTATATCTCTCATTGATCTTCCACTCAGGGGAAAGCTGAAAGGGTTCGTTCAAATTATCAAACAGAAGCCACTTGAAAACTGCAATGACACATGTTAACATTTCGGAATGATTGCGTAGTCGCACGACTGGTTGGTTGACTAGTTGCTTTACTAATATCTAGTCGGCTACCGTGTGATATTCTCGAACTTTTCGATTTGTAGTAGTTTATTCAATATAGATTGTCACTTGCAAAGGTTGGAGTTATATTCGATTCAGAACTAAGTTTTCATTTAAAAGTATATAACTATTCGTTTACATTGCACAAATAATAGCTCAGTAAAAAAAAATACATTCTTTGTTTACTGATGTCATTTTTGTTCGTAATAGTCGTATAAGAAGTTCGTAAATTATCTACTGGGGTCTGGGCTGGCCCAATAGGGAGAGATGACACCCAAATATGAAGTGATTGAACTTTTATAATCCGTACCTGAACTCCATTCATAATAATGATGTCTGATATAGATCAGTCATAAACATAAACAAAAGACAGTTGGTATTGGTATATTGGTAACAGATAATTAAAACATTCAGCAACAATAAGGTAACATTACAAAACAAACTATACCTGGTCTGAAATGCAACTAGAGCGAGAACTGAAACAAAATTCCATAATTCATTCTCAATCGGCGGCGTCGACATCATTCGACACGCAAACTCTCCAGGACGCACGCAAAACGAACATTTTTCCGAACGGAACGCCCTCTCCACGCAAAACTCTATAAAAACGTCGAAAAAAATAACAGTAACATGGCGTATAATGACAGCTGGTCCACTTGAGAACAAAAGGGGAGACCGAGCCTCGCGGAGAAAAAAATACGCGAAGAGTAAAAACAACTGCGCGGCCGCCGGTGCGCGCCGCCGCGCGCCCTGCCGCCCAGCCGGCCGCCGCGACCGCCGCTAATAAATTTGCAATCGCGTTCGATTCCAGCGTCGACAATCGGCACGTTTACCCTACTCGGGACAAGTGGACTACAGACTCCGTACTGCCATACTACAAGTACATACGACGCTGTGCCACTTCACTCTACATGAAATTAGGTAGCGCCGAGAAACTCGTTACGAATATTACTTATACCTACTGTACGTCTCGGAGAATGGACTTGTATTCGAGTTTAAAATGCGAATAATAATCGTGGCATTCATAAAAATCCGCGCGGAATGCAAGGAGCGGCCGTGTTTTACACGTTATAATTTTGCGCCGAAAGCTCGGCTAGTGCAGGTTTTGTAAGTGTAGGCTCGGTTCAACTGCCGCGCACGGACCATTAGTTGATGAGCGCACGTATCCCGCCCTGCGCTACGTACCGCGCGCCGCGACCGTGCGCCGGGAAAAGTAACAATTTTCAGCTACAATATGAAAATGTTTTGAAGCTTACTGTTAAAAATGTTTCGCAAAAACTACCGTTTTCACGCACAATGAATTTTCCGGGAGAACTTTGGTGTTTACATATTTTGATGTTTAGAAAATACAAGTTTTCAAACATTGTGAAAATCGTTTGAAAACTTGTATTTTCCTGTTCCCTAAACGGCCATTATACATTGACCTTAACAGAATATGTGTGTCAGTCGGATTGAAATGATCACTGTAGTGTAAATCCTGTTAAGTAGAGCTCTATCGGTCCCTTTAAACCTTTTTCCATCCCTTGTTTCCAATATAACCTATCTCTGTATGTGAAAGTTAACAACTTATTTCTACTGTCGATGCTCGCTTTGATCTGCGCCTTCACCTGGAAACGAATATAGGTAGAGGACCAACTACAAAATCAGTCGATGAGAATAATACATAGTTATATTTAGTATATTACCTATAGTGTACGAAAATTATTGTCAAACTTTTAACATCATGTCTACTATTTTATTTAAATGCCCTGTTTACCCGTGGTCCCAGTGAGTTGACCTATTACCGAGTGCATTGATTTTGTATGCCATAAATCTTTTATTTTTGTATTTTTTTTAAGAGCATAGTCCAATACCAAAAAGGCCCATACTTTGATATGAATTTGAAAATAAACTTTAAGAAAACTACTTTCCGGCGTTGTCACTGGTAAGTACGCAACGCAATCGACCCCCTAGTCGAAACGATGTGTGTTTTATATGAATTAATTCTTCGGCTGAGGGCTTCCGAAAGCCTTTTACTCACGGGCCAGATGGCGTACGGGCAGATCAATTTGATGATTGCAAAAAATCCGGACTTTTTGATGTCGTGAGGCTTCGTGTGGACAAGCGGGAGTGACGCTTTTGAATTCACCTACGAGTTTGAGTTTGAGAATAGGTGCCTATATACATTTTGTAAGTATTTTGCACTAGAATGTTTCTCGCTAGAAAGAGTTCCGAATCATTTTCCTATCTCCTTCACACAACACACCGGTATTCTCAAACACATCCCGTCTCACGTAATCTTAAATCCACGACTGTTTCATCAAAAATCTTCCTTCTCTTTTCTTTTCAACCAACTAAGATCTACATGTGTAATGACGTCAGAATATTTTTCCACCCCCGCGCTAGCGCTGATGTGGGGTAGATAGTGTCACTGACTGACGTGTTTAATAAGCGTTATCTTGTCTTATGTCGACCGCAAACTGAATACTAGTTATCAGTACACAAATATCTATTGAAGTGTGTACCTATAGCTTGTTAGTAAAGAATTTAAAACAATATTTTAGCTCGTCTTTCCGTAGCATGTATACATATCTAACATAAACATCCTTTACACGTCCCACTACTGGTCACAGGCTTCCCTCAATCAGCCGGAGGGGTATGGAGCATGCTCGAACACGCTGCTCCACTAGGGTTGGTTGAAGCACGCCGGCTAGTATCCAACGCCTTGACGCGTCCCTTCAATCATCATCATCTTACTTTTTCGGACAACCGGTGAAGCAGCCTGCAATGTCCTATCCAAACAAAAGACTGTCTCACAAAGTTATTTTCGACGACGGTGGCTGTTACTAGCAGCGCTGTGTGGAGCAGGGACGATGGAAGCTTCTCTGGCTGAAACAGACTTATTATAGTCCTAAGAGGTTTTTCATGAGGCCCTAACGACTAATCACGTGTCCTGGAGTTTATTTACCCATATATGTGTGTGTATATTTGTATACGACTCAGAGACAACGTAGAGCTTATAATGTTAAGAAGGTTACCAGACATGTATATTTAGATACCAAATTCAGGTCTATTTTCAGCTCAAACAATCGAAACATTCAAATTATTATTTTGTTATAAGCACCTACACCTCCTAGACACAGACGGGAAAACAATAACTGAGTATCAAAGTTCTCGACCCTACGGAACCCGAGATCTGATACCAGGCGACGTGAAATGAATTAATTCATCTATGTGACATCACAATACCCCTGCGCGAGAGGCAGTTACGAATTACTTACGTGGCAAGAAAAATGAATGTATATAGATTTGAATACACATACATACATATATACAAATAAAAAGGTGCAGGTCGTGTCGTATCAGGAGGTGAAGGATTAGGCGGGAAGAAGAGAGGAATGGCGATTACTCCACCGACAAGAGCGCAGCTCTTAAATAGAGAGAGAGAGACTTATATAAACATATTTCTCACCGGGGTAAGCAGAGACTATAAATTCCATTTGCTTCGATCCTAACACACTTCTCTTGCCTCCTCCACGTTCATCAATCGTTTCATACACGTACATCGAATATATAATGATATATTTATAATATATAATGAATATATATACAATAAAATGATGATGATATGATCCAGCCGATTTCGGCTACGGCGACTGATTCAACTCCGACGTTCATGTGTTTCCACGTGACTTACCTACAATAAATTTACATTATCAAAATACATATTTTTGATTTGATTTTAGGTGTAATTGAAAAAGGTAAAATGAATTAAAATGTCCTATAGCTCGGCTAGTAACCTTTTACCATAATCCAATGATAAATTTTGTATATCACATCTATAAATTGACAATGAATGGAGGAATTATCAATACAATCAAATAAGAATTACTTTATCAAACAACATGATCAAAAACAAAACTTACAGATGCTTTACAACAATATAATCATCTTGAAATAACTTTTCGAATGTGACTTTGAACTTCACAAGTCAACGATACCAACACGCGAAGACTTACGAGTGCTCCGACTCTCATGTGAAAGTACCTAACACTTTACTTTTACCTAGCGGTAAACACCATTTATCAAAGCTAAATCTACAATGATTAAGTCACGAATTTGTCTTACATGGAACGGCGTTGTATAATAAATTTCCTCGGAAATAAATCATAACGAACGGCGCGGGCGACGTCATTGAAATCATGTTTCACAAGTGGTGAGGGGGGGCCGGGGACAATCGAAAGCCCCGATGAAAGTCGCTAAGAGCGCCGATAGTATCGCCGCCGATGGCATGCGACCACTGCCCCTATCGCCCCCATCGACGCACCAATAATGACTCTACAAATCGTGACGGAAATTGAAAGAAAAAACTTCCCAAACGGCAGATCTTATCGTCCGTCCTAAACGTTCTCGTAAAAATATTAATAAAACATAACTTTTTCCACCCAAACCCACATTAAACTCCGATCCCGTAGGAATTTATTGACAATTACGCGTCAATAAGTGGCAATAAAAGCACAAAGCGGCAATGTCCACAGATTTGAATGTCAATTGTACACAATTGTGTAATTTTGGATTCGTGGAGGCTCATTTTGATTGTGACACTAGTAATACAATTATAAGTTGACTTTCGCCCGTCTCATTCCTTTGTTACATTCATTATTATGATAAACATGACATCGGGGTATTGTCAATCAATTGAATCCCTGGCTTCCGTTATCGATATTTCAAATTAAGGCCAACAAAAAACGCCTTGCAATTTCGGGAGAAAACTAATGCCGACGAGGATTTCACATTTGTGAAATAATCAGGGTAAAATAAGGGACAAAGGCGGAGAGGAATGATACGACCATAATAAATTAAAATGAGGCTGGGAATGTCGCGTACAAACCACTAATAAGAAGAGCTCGCTTAACCTTATCTGCGATCGAGGAAGTCTTAAAAAACGGCTGAGGGGGTTTGAGAGCCGGCCGAGGAGGGGAGCGAAGAACAAGAGACGTCAGTGAAATAGAGATAGATGAACAGTGGGAAATGAAATTCTTTGTGGCATCGCGGTCCCGCAAAAAATGCACAGATTAGATTTTTCCCCTCACCGAGGGCCGAGGGTAGACGGAGGCAATGATTTTTTACAACATTCGCCGGGATATATAGGAGTTTTAGTGCTGAGATTTGTTGAAACTGCCCCGCTCGGGAATTTTAATTTCCTTGATTTGGGGCCGAGAGACATTATCGCGCAATGAAAACGTACGTAATAATCTAGAAAGACTTTTCAAGTATTCAACGAAATAATATCATTATGACTTGAATTTAGAACATTAAAAAACATGATTATAGACATTACCTTATATATCAACGAAAACTTCGAAAGAGTAATGAATATTTAAAAAAGTTTAGGATACTTATGATGAAAGAAACATGCAAGGGTAATTATGATGCCTACAATATTTTCATAATAAGAATACAAGTTTCAACGTGCACATTGTAATATCTAATATTCAATTTAAAGTGTCCCTTTCCGTTAACACTTTAAACCACATGTCACGTGTATTTTACACCGTGCACTAAGCCTGTGGGAGGCCGACGCCACAAACACCCGGGGCCGAAATTACTTGGCATTAAAGGCGTGCTTATGTCTCGCGGATTAGAGGACCCTTGGTAAAAAACAAGAGGGTGGACTATGGTTCTATAGCTCAATCGTGTCAGTACCCCGGCCCTATAGTTCAGAGTTCCTCACTTGAAGCATCTGTGATACATTTCGTCGCTAATAGCTGGGGTTGAGGTCAATGTATCACACTACTTACGGGTTTTATTGCGAATTTAAATTCATGCGTTATTGGTTTAGTAAGATTGATTGTTCGTGCGATGATATGCGCTATGTAAAATGATTTATTGATAAGAACAAAGTTAATATGGAATAGTCGTATATGACTTTTGTAGTAATGATCTTGATGTATGTTTAAGTGCCATTATATGAAAGTATATCATCATCACTAATTTAAAAGCCACGCTCTTGTCGTGCTCCGTGTTACTTTTTAGGGACAAATAGGGCAGTGGTTTCCCTCTTGCCTTCCACCCACAGTACTTTGTCTGACGCGAGTATGATGGCAGGGAAAATCTACAATATTTCACGTCAAAACAATGTGGGTATGTAAAGAAATATAAATCATGGGTCAAGTTCAAGACAGTTCTTCATAAAACACCGATAAAACCTCCCAAATTCAATAAAATGTTCCACAGAAACCGAAACAAATAGAACATACAGATGCAAGCAATCAAACTAATCCGCAATCATTTTTTTGCGTAAATACTGCGTGGGCTTCAATCGATATAATCCACACAGTGTCCCCGTGTCGTTTAGAGATTTGGGGACAGAGAATCCTGTCAATTGCCTATACAATTTGTTTGCCCACATCCAAAGAGCTTGTTAGAACCTGGCTTCTTTAATTTTCGACGATAAAGCCTACTATGTATGGTCCGGGATTGCAATATTAACTTAATGCTAGTTTGATTGACCACATTCTCATTACCTCAGAACCTTTAACGCGATAATTACGATAAAGACTTCGACCAATAGATGCATCGTATGACTACGTAACACTCGGGGTACTCGACAGCGTCTAGGTACTCTGAGTATATGTCATAATTATGTACTTAATTATGTCTTTATGCTTACGTACATTCGTGTAGCCTGCAAAGTCCTACTTATCCGCAGAGCACCTTTAAACGCAGTTTCAAAGTTAATTCATTTTCAGGAATTCAAAGATAGTACGTATATTTAGACTATAAATTAGCTCATTAACCGAGACAAGTTGCCTTCGCCCGAGGAAGTCGAGAGAAAGATCGTTTCCCCAAACTAATTACCAAACACGATAATTAAAAAAACAGATTTCTCCAAGGAATGGGGGAAATAAAGAAAATGCAAAACGTCCACCCGAAATTTCCATGACAAAACCTTCGTTTTTTCGTATCGCCAAAATATCCATTGTCTCGTGAGCATTTTGTCCGTTATTTTTTTCTTTGACGTGTCTCATTTTCATTTTTATCTTCGCCGTCGACGTTTTTAATAAGATATGCAAATTCTAGTGACACGCGGTGACTGTCAAACGTCGGGCTGCTAACAATCGCTGGAAAACTGAACCGCTTCTTTTTATTTACCTGTATTTTTAAGTTATTGTTTTTTTTCTTTTCTGTTTATACTTATACTTTTTTGTTTAATTTTCCATGTAGCCTTTAATTGGTCCTGCAATGGCGTTTAAAACGACCTATCGGTGTAATAAGTGCACAAACCACAAAATATTATATATAATTAGTTCGGGTCAATTTAATTACTAAAAATATTTTTGTTTTCTTTCTGTCTTTGTAGTAGCGTAGTGGAATATCTTTCATATCCCTTCAATGCTTTACAGTAGAAAAGTAGTCTATGTATCTTTATGCTTAGCCACCAACCTTTTAACTCGTAGTCGATTAACCAATATATGTAGGCAAAAACAATATTATTCCTACGAGCAATCAATTTATGTTTGGATCTTAAATGATTATCACGTGCTTAGCGGTGAAGGAAAGAAACCTACATTCCCGGAATGCATTTTCGGAGGTATGTGACCTAACCTGTATTGGACTGGTTTTCCCTTCGCGGGTTGGAAGGTCAAACAAGTAGTCGCTTTTGTAAAAAATCGGTCCTGTCAAATCTTCAGGTTAGGTAAGTGGTCCCGGTGAAAACGGGACAATGCTAGGGAGATGATGATATTATTCCTACATCCATGTTCGAGGCTATAGGCATAAAATTAATTAAAACGTCGTAACTAACCGGCGTCTGTCACTTCCAGTTCTATCACTTGAATGGAGTGGGGAACGCGACCACGTGAGTTATACCGCCTCTGTTTTACTGCTTAGATTTATTTTATGTATTGGCAAATTCAATTTTGCTACTTACGCGTACCTAGCGCGATAGTGGCAGTGGGCAGGACACATAGCGAGGAGAATCGATGGCCGCTGGGGCGGAAAGGTTCTCGAATGGCGACCACGTGTCGGTCGACGCTCAGTGGGTAGGTCCGCTACAAGGTGGACCGACGATCTGGTGAAAGTCGCGGGAAGCCGCTGGACGCGGGCAGCGCAGGGCCGATCGTCGTGGAGATCAATGCCCAGCAGTGGGCGTCGTACGGCTGATAATGATGAAGCTCACGACTATATCCCAATTGGGGTAGTCTGAGAAAGATGAAGATGAAAAGACTAAGTATCCACACTTCTCCGAGCTTTCTGCAAAATAAATGAATCAAAAGCTGCTGGTTTTTTATGTAGCGTAATGAGTATTGTATACTTATGGTAAGTATATAAAGTTTAATTTACCCATCTAAATATTTTTTGTCTTCTATCTGAATAAGTAGTAGCAAAAACACTCAAAAATGTGTTTTAACCCTAGGATGGTAACATAATTTAAATGACCACGCATAGTAACAGGGGTGCCACGTCACCCCTGCTACTACGCGTGTTATTAAATGAGTAAAAAACTTTTGTTTAATGAAAAATAAAACTTTTTATTATTAAAACAAACTAAAGGAACACTTTTCTTGAGATCTATCAGTAACTAGACGAAATTATATTAGAAAAAAAAATTTTTTGCTAACTTAAACACAATTAAGACAAATTTCCAAGCGATGTTCGGGGCACGCAGGTCTTTTACATTTGGAACAAAAAATCTTTACTTTTTTGTCATTTTTTCGAGGACACAATGCACATCGAGCTTGCTTTGGCAATTTGGCGGGGGGTTCGCTTGCTGGAACTTCTTCGGGAACATTTAGAATAGCCCTTATATTTCCCGATAGTAGTCGAGGTAAATTTGACTCCAAACGTCGTTTCATGTGCGGCTCGGCTAGCTGTATTGCTAGTTTTTTCAGGAAATTGTTTCTGAATTTGTTAGCTGGCGTATTCGGATGCTTAACTTCTAGATAGAGAATCATAGAATTGATCCCTGCTTGATCTAACATGCCAAAGAAAAATCTAAGAGGCCAGCGTCGAGTACCCCTTGCAGTCGTATAATTGTGCATCATCTTGTCAAAGGTATATCGCATTGTAGTCCTCAATTATAATTGGCTTGTGCGTTGTGGGATTAACTTCTTCCTTATTGTGCATAGTAGATAGCAATATCTCCGATTTGTTCACCTTTGAACAAAACAAAATACCTACGTAAATAGTAACAGGGGTGACGCATCACCCCACACATACCTGCAGAACGAAATTGGCGTGCTGCCGCACCCACCGCGCAACGGCTACTGATGACTGACAGTAAAACAAAAGAATACACAAAATGCTAGAGCGGGATAGCTAATAATTTTCAATAAATCGGCACGTGATTGTTCGCGTGGGGTGTTGAGTCACCCCTGTTACCATCCTAGGGTTAAATCTAGTTCTTACCGATGTTAAGCGTTATCATAATGTATCTGAGCCTTATGACCTTGTACATTGTATTCAAATATCCAGACGTTCGTAGGTATCATGTTATATCGTGTATTTATTTTATTACAAAGTCTGTATAGGAAGCAGACGCAATGAATAGGCTTACCGTACACGTGTTTGTTTGGCAGACGTTTAACCAAGGAGGTCACAGATTTCAGACAAAGATTTGTAGGTACACACGTAGCAAAAATTAGGGGAAAACGCGTTGTAAGTACCCGTATGTTTAAAGGTCATCTTTTTTAAACAGCTTCAATACGGTAGGCCGTCTGACAATCTAGATCGACTCTTTAAACTCTTTATTGTACACACATTACTAAAATAAACAATGCACAAATTGACAACCTCCTTCTTTTTTGAAGTCGGTTTAAAAATAGGTACAAAGGTGGGCTTACACTTGAGTCGTGAAATCTTCACTCGTAGATTCCAGTACAGAATCTATATACGTACAGTTAGAGCGTTGTTTTTATTTGAAAAACTAAAGCTTAATGTACACAGAGGCGGAAAGCGTTACGGGCTGGGAAGAGCCAAGATTCTTGTGTGAACGCATGCAAACTCTTTTCTCCGGCCAAGTACTTAATGCTCTGAGGTACGTCATACAAAAGCATGCAAGCTCCCACATACTTTTTTTTTATTCAAACAGTGTCTCATAAACCTATCGACAGGTTTTTCTGTACACTGCAACTCATCGACCAACCTCAAACATTACAAACCTCACCGTCTCTTGATAGCTCCTAGCCTCTGCGTGTGTTGAACTTAAATATTAATTAAGTGCGGTGCCGGTATTACATAAACCAAAAAAGAAACTCATTTAACTTATCAGTTCCAAACATAATTACTTCTGTAAATCGTCCTAAAATTCGTCGCCAAATAAAATCAGCTACTAAAAGCGGCACATTAAAAGTCAAATCACCCCAATAAGGGGACGCTAAATAAATAAATAAGTGGCCGAATATGGCAGGGGCATAATAACTGGAGGCAAACAGCATCAGAAGCCGGGAGATAAAATCGTATTGCGTTGTCAAAAATAAATGAATCCAGGGATTAGTCGGGACACGGAGCGGCGCAATATTGTCAGTGGCGCCCAGCGCGGGGCCGGTCATAAGCCGACCTTCTGCAGGACACTACTTTCGCTTTATATACGTTTTTAGCTGAGATTACAGGATCTAGGAAATTTTGCAATTTCAGAGGTAGGTGTGATAATTCAAGTGCTTTATGTTTAGTCTGAATCAGCTTTCGTTTTCTTGTACATGTAACTTTTGAATACCTATGTTATTTGGTCTACTTTTTTTGCAGACGTGTAGAGTCCATTGAATAATGTTATATTTTTCTTGTTACTTCCCAAAACTGGCGCCCAGCATGGGTCTGTTTATTTCTATCCTTAAAAATTGCTCCAAGTTTAAAAATACTTTGATGTTTATCGAGTAAATCTTCAGATTATCATAGCAGATTCCTTTGTCGACAGTTCGCAAGCGGCGAGATATACTGCTTCAAGCGATTCGCCGCAAAAGAGAGGGCTCAACACCGGCTCTATCGGAGTTTCTTCCCAATCGAATTCAACTAGCTATGAAAATATCACCTAGCTACCGTTTGCTGTAAGTCTATTTACCCTTTATATTATCTTGTACTAAATTCCTAAACAGACCACATCACCAACAATAAAAACGTGTAAATAAAACATAAATTACCCAAATGACATAAAATTCTTTATCATTACGACATCATCACTCAAATGCCGACGAGATATTTAAAAGAACCCTAAAAATGTTATCTATATTGTACGAAATGGAATAAAAAACGTCAAGAAAGATAAGAAATTTGAAAAGGTCGCAATTTATCAATGGCGCGTCAAACAGTCGATTGGTTGGGCATCATTTTTATCGTATTTGCGTATAAATAGTGGCGTCGCGGCGCGAGCTCTCGCTAATGACACGGAAAATGACATCTTATTTGGAGGCGTAAATCGAAGAAAAAATCGCTCATCTCTCGCCCGCCTGCATGAATATTTTATAGGCGCGTCAACAGCGAAATGACAGGTTTTATCGTTTGAAAATTCGTCGAAATTTGCGCGAAATGACGCGTCGATATTTTTATTTAGTGAGAACATCCTTCCGCCAATCAGGAACGCTCATTGTGACTGCACAATGACGCTCCCTCCAGACCGCGCGTAATTTTTATTTAACTGAGACGAGAGCAACAGTTTATTTGTATACTTCTGTTAAGGACGTGTTTATTGTCATGAAACGAAACGCCATTATTATCTTCATAAAACCTAAATGCCTTGTTATATTTGTGGAATCCTATTTTATGAATGGAACACTCAAAGGTATAGTACGTATGGGCTTGTTATATCATGAAAACTAGCCTAAATACTATCGAAATAAAACCTGAGGCATTCTGAACAGGCACTAGCAAGTAGTAAAATAGCAATAAATTCTCATGTCAAAAAGTTTTTGTTCGATTTTTTTTCCAATACAATCCTTATAGGCCGATTATTATTCCGACAATAATTCATTGCCGAGTAACATTCGCAACACAATCGAACTCGTTGCTCAGTGTCTTAGAACTGTCAAACAATTATTACAAATCGGCACGCGAGAGCAGATCAAAGGTTTATTGAAATCTATAGCTTCAATGGTAAATTGGCAGAATGACGTAAATATCTTTATTAATCTATTTAATTGCTTATTAGCGTTGTGAGAGGGTTACGAGTAATGAGAATTGCCTCGTGGCTTTGATCAGGGGTGCCGTGACATGCGTTAAGCATTCGGCAAAGTCTTACATACCATTACACGTACCTACTCGAACATCCGTCACCGTTTCACGAAATGTTGTGGGAAATTAATTTCATGACCGGAAACAAAATTCTAGATCTTCTTCTTCTGTCGTGTGGGTTGTGAGGTGGATTACCAACCCCATCAATTCTGCCGCCAACGGCCCCTGTTACGATTATTCACTTACATCAGTAAATAGTAACCGGGACCAACGGTTTAACGTGCCTTCCGAAGCAGGGATCATCTTACATTCGGACAATCAGGTGATCAACCTGTAATGTCTTAACCAAACTAGGGATTACAAAGTGATTTTGTGATACCACCGCGATTTGAACCCGATAATAAACGATAACCCAGACCCCTATAATTCCAGATAAAAACCTGTTCGTTTAACCTGTTCGCGATGGCGGGAGTATTGGCGGGTCATTGTTTCGTAATTGTTCTTATAAAATACTTACACTGAACACTTATTATTTTTAATAATACCTATCTATTATTTACTACATTATGCCTAAAATATTTTAATAGAAAATAAATTAACATGATCATTTTAAACCTCGACACGAAATAAAGAAAGAAAAAAAGAAAGAAAGAAAGTATTTATTATTAGAGGACGCCACAGTAACAATACAAACACAGTAGAAAAAAAAACTTACACAAAATCACATATTAACAGAAACATGATCCGTGTTTCAGAGGGCACTTTAAGCAGTCGGTCCCAGCTATTACTCACTTAAGTAAGTACGTAATCATTACATAAGCCATGCGAGGGATCTTTGGCGGCCCTTTAACCCTAACACTAGGATCGAACAAGTCGATCATTGACCTCACAATTTACACGACTGCAGAGAAGACGATTTTCGAAAATTTTCGAACGCTAATGGACAAAAGCGTAAGAGCGACGAATCAAAACTCCTTTAAGTATGAAATTCCAAAATATATAGCACGACCATATTGCTCCAGCTTCTAAAACCTTCGCCAGAAGCATCTTCCATTAGAGGTGCACCATAAACCGAGCTATACGTAGCTTGATCCGCATAAGTCGGGACGTATTTCGTAAATTTGTCCGCCGGGGGTGGGGTAACACCTGCCGTAAAGATAAGCCTCTGATGTCGCGTAATATCCCCCTAAAATAACTTCTTACTGCCTCCGGTGCCATAGCGACCAAGGTACCCGGCTTCCTCTTTCGATCGGTTATTGCGCGTCGTACCTACAGCTTGCTTATGTAAAATTAGGGGCTACTTGAGGGTATGTTTTAGAGAGTGGTTGTTATACTTTGGGAGTGATAAAGTGGGTATTCATAGTTTCTCATATAGGTATGCGCAGGCATTTTTAATATGTTGTAACCAAGATATAAAATGGTTAGCAATATAATGTACCCACTTTAGGACTCTGTCGCACTAACATATTTGACATTTAGTGAGACTTACAGTTCAATTTGTTAAAAAAGTTAATGTGACATGTTACCAAAGTGTATACATATTAATGCTCGTGGCCGTACATAGTATAATCAAACATTGCTAGAGCGTACTTGCCAACAAACTGGTGTCAGTCTGGCGAGAGAATGTTATGTGCAAAAATGTATAATTTATGGATCAAATAAATTAATAAAAAAAATGCTATGTATGCTATGTATAAAATAGTTATGTATATTCACAGTAGGACAAATAAGCGAATAAAACAAAGAATAACAGACAGTTCATATACTTAGTCCAGCTAATCTACAAAACTAACTCATAAAATGTATATCACCCATATTAAAATTTTAAAGGAATTATTATTAATACTTAGACTACATTTTATTGCCAAAAATAATCCTATGAACCCGAAAAACTCGCGTCTTGAGCCTCATGTAAAACCTACCCATCATTCATTCCAGCTCCGAAGGTGTTCCCCAACACAAGTAGTGCGGAAGGCTTGGAGGCAATATTGCGAATTAATTAAGGAAGTCATTACCGCCGATGGTTCGGTCCCACCACGCACGCAATTGCCTACACAAAGGATATTTCCTGCGTTTTCCCCGATTTAAAGCAATTCACCGATTTTGATTAAGCCCCCGCTGGTACCGCGAGATTATTCCCCTTTCAATGCAAAGAATGGTTTATTTCAGACACCGTGAAAGTGAATTGTATTTCCTTATGCTATTGATTTTATGGAGTACCTTGTCTCGGGTCAGAATCGGGATCGCTCACGTACCTCGTGTGATTATTATGATTATGATTTCCGTTCTATGCTATAGTTTTGGAGTAGATTATGTAGTTGAATGTTTGGTACTGTGTAATATTCGTATTTTAGATACCAATGTAGTGTTGAATGGAAATGTTGACGTTAATCCCATAAACATCTGTTTGTAGCACCCTGAAACGACGGATACAAGTTATAGAGGATAAAGTAGACTTCCAACTAAACAGTTGAGATACAGAAGATCACAAAAGCAAGCCAATATAAACTATGTTCATTAGTTATCTCCGCAGAGGCGGTGGCCGCAACCGGCAACTTTAGATTGCAGCAATAATTATTTATTCCGCTCACTCGCCATCCGACTCGGTGGAAACTATTCAGGGAAGAAACGCTATTTCTCGCTGGTCAGATAAGACGTTTGATTTCCCCCATTTTCGCCGGGACTTTAATTATGGCTCCTGGTTTTGTGTAAAATAGTTCGGAGAGTAATTTAATCCAGATATCAGTATGCGGCGCGCGAACGCCGACGAGCCCCGCGAGCCAATGAGGTCGGCAAGAGACGAATACTGCGCGAGCTGTGTACTGGAGGAGTGGAGATTCGGGTATTTGTTTATTTAAAGTCCCTTGTTGCTTATTAAAATGTATATGTAGATTAGTGTGCGAACAATGTATACGTACACGCCCTTGACACAGCATTTTTGCCTCTTATGTCATAACATAAGGGCTATGTCATTACATACCGGCTCTCACCCAAAACTACACAACGGTCCTCCCGATGTGAATGGCCACATAGGTGAGTATCCATTGTTTAGAGTTTCATTTCTGTGACGAAGCCGCAAAGCTTCTGTAAATCAAAACGGTAAACATGTTTGTTTACTCCCTCAAACACCCTCTCGTTTCTTCAGTCGTTGAACTGCATAACTATATGAGAATGAAACACAATATCGCGCCGTAAAAAATAAGCGCACATCAGACTCGAGCATGTAATTCTAGCGCACTCTTCCGGCCCGAACAAAGGAGAGAGGGTAAGAACACGAGTTACTCGACACCCGTGCCTTACGCAGATTTGTTTCTCACCGTCTCGATCCCTTCCAATCCAAATTAAACTCTTTACAACGTGCGTAGGCTCCATTTCGGCTCATAACAACACCTCCCCATCAACCGTTTCGGAGCCGCATACATACAGGAAATTCGCGATAGTCAAATTGTAGTCTTACTGGGTGTGTTACTATTAAATCATTACATTTGAAACTGTGTTACTGAAGGGATAAGGCATCATTTGCGTTACGGAGCCCCAAGGAAGGGTCCTTGGGATCCGGCAGGTACGTCACATGAGGACTGCAAAAGAAAAATGTACCTTTAACGACGACGTGAGGATTCTGAGAGTCGAGAGAAGAAATAAGCCGTAACAGGATGTCGTTCAGGATAATGCCCCATTCGTTTTATTTTCTTTTCAGAAGTTACCTAAGCCTATGATGTCATAATATAATCCTATGTTCAGGATAGATTCTTTCATTAGAATTAGTAGGGTTTTTATTGATAGATAATATAAGTAGTACCTGTATGCGTATAAGAAACATAACATAATATATCATACGATCGTATGAGTATCCTTGAACTTTTTACTGGTACTACCTCCTATTTTAACCCGCTACTCAATGGAACGCGCGTTCTGATGTCGATGCAGCCACAAAAGCGTCTCGAGGGACTGCTCAAAGCCGATATATTCTAGCCATTACACCCGCGACTTACGCAAACTTACTTCGCCAAGTGATCACCGGCTAGACGCCGCCACACAAACAGACGTACGCCCACAAAAACTCGTCCGCAGGTAAAAAATGCTTGCTGTGTGTGTCGAGCGCACGTGTGTGAACAAACACAGCACCGCTTATACTCGACCCTTGCCTGTAGCTACTTGTAGGTAAGTAGCTATCGCGACTCCTTTGTTCTAGCAGCTGATTGGAGCCGGGCCCGGAAATGCGTGTCACCCCACCCCCTCATTGGTCCGTTTCATTTTCTTAGCGTGAGAGAGACGCAGCTACTGAAGTGTGTAGTTAAGGATACGGATCCCTGTGTGTAAAACGGTAGGTAGGTGTCAGAGTTGCTTGTTTTGCTCGTTCACTATGTTTGTGCGGCGCTCGTCTAAGATAAACTATTTCGTGAGTTGCCGCGAGTTTGCAAATTGTTTCGCTCGGAGTTGGTCGTCCGGAATTTTGATTTTATCGAATTATATGTATTTGCCGGGTAGGGGAGGATGTAGGTAAAACAACAAGAAACTTCATATGGCAAAACTATCATAGAGTTACATAACAAACCAAATATTTGTCAATATCAGTTTTGCGTGTTAATTAAGTTATTACTATTAGCTATTAGTTATTCTATGATGTCATAATGCTCTACATAGCCTTAGTTAATCGACACATTTTAAATCCATCAATAACAGATTTCACTCAAAAAATATTGATTGAATATAGATTAATCAGATAGGTATGTAAGTTGAGAGCAATAAATTAGTTAGTCATTTGTTATTCTTCCTAGGTATATAAATACATATACATACTTCCATAACTACGCCCGTATTCCTAAATGGAATTTAATGGCCATTTTCACTGTCACTAAAGCATAATTATAATAAAGAATACCTAATGCTATGGAATACCTACTACGTATAGACCGGACACTCTCCGCCCCGCACTAATTCATGTTGGTGCTGAGCTGGGATTACCTTACCCCCTCTAGGTGACACTACGCCGCAACGAAAACGAAAGATTTTTATATGAAGTATCCGAGCTGTGCTGATTGGTAATCAAACAAGTCACATCTATGCCAAACTGCAAAAAAAAAACAGAACGCATTCAGCTGCTAAATTTCATAATAAAAAGTGGTCTTCTGATTATAAAAATTAAACAGACATTATTGCTAAGGCTCTACCCACCCGATGAGGATAGGAGGGCGTGAGTTTATTTACATTAGAAACCGCTATCCCTCTGTCGGCTCTACCTAGGTATATCTAGTAGAGAGGGTAGGTCTGTGCCTGACTGCAGGCTGTGAGCAACTCAACGTGACAACACGCGGCAGGCAGCGACAGGCTAATCTCACTCCATCGCAACTGTCACCAGCACAGGTGTACCGGTGTGTTTAGTCCTTTAGCTAAATGAATCTGTAGTATAGAAGCTTAACATTTAAGTCCAAATTAGCGAGCCATTGTTTGCAGGTAATAACCATAATATACTTACCGTATATGAATATACAAAATGCAATAAGTGATATATCAAAATAATATATTAATATGTAAAAGACGCTGCGTCAACATATCTATTGTGTGCGATCCTAGTTCCAATGAATATTTTATTTTAATATAATCAAATAAATAAAAAAAATATTTCAACTAATTGATAACAAAACAAACGCATAACTTTAAATAAAACACCTCCTCCAATGTGTCATATCGAGGCAAAGAACCCAACAAGCTGGCAGCATTGCCTCTCTGAATTGCCAGACTTACTCTTTGACAAAAATAACTACCAGGCCTTGCATCCCCCCAAACCTCGATGAGACGATACAATTAAATACAATACAATTATTTAATACAAATAAATGTGAAATAAATCCCTGCTCGCGAAAACGTGTGGTCAGTTGCCGCTACCGATTTCCATACAAAAAATGCCAGTCCCCAGCAACTAGAGCCTAAAATGGTCAAGGCATCGCAATGCATCTAAAAATACAATAAGTGTTATTACAAAATACAGACTTTAGACAAACTTTAAAATATAGTTCGTGTCACAAAACAAGCCCCCAGCCGCGGCGCTACTGTCGCAGATTCTGGATAGAACTATTATGACTTGTCAATTAGTTTCATTAAAATCCGTCGACTTCTTTCGTGATGCGGATTTAAACCTCGTATATATTTTACCTTTAGACTTGGTTTTGTAATAAAACTGAATTAGTTGTAGGTAACTAATTCAATGTCAGGTGTACAGTCACGAGCATTAATATGTATGTATACACTTTGGTACTATGTCACATAAACTTTTTTGACAAATTGAACTGTAAGTCTCACTAAATGTCAAATATGTTAGTGCGACAGAGTCCTAAAGTGGGTACATTATATTGCTGTACCTGAGAAGGTATTGCCAAGAATTACACGTATTCAGGCGTGTTTTGCCTTAGTCTGCAGTCAGTTTTCATCAGCTATTTCAAATAAAAATATACCTACCTAAATAAAGAAAATTGGTAAAATGATGAGTAGCATAGAAAAATCTACGCTGTTATGTTCTTACAATAGTTACCTAAGTATATGGAATATTTCGCTCTCGAAAATGTTATTGCAACACAATTATCTACAAGAAAAGACCATCAATAATACTACGAGTATTAAAGGGTCGAGGAAAGCAGAAAAAATACACTAAGGAAAACGACTACCTACTTATTTTAATCTGTACCTACTTGTAATACGGTACCAAACATTGTTTGTTTCCGATATTATAATCTTTTACTCTATCTACCTACTAGCAATAATATTGCATGCGTACAAAAACGCAAATCGCATTACAAATTAAAATTATACCTAATTGTTTCTCAGAATATGCTTTCTCTTCGTATAACAATCCTACACTGATTTTTTGTAAATAAATCCTATTAGCAGTTGGACTATTTACAATTTTATTTTACTTTTATTTTTACTGTAAAAAGTAGATTTTTATTATTGTGTAAGTACGCCGTTCGTCTTATTAATTATTTTCCATAGTTTCTTAATTTCTAGTTACTTTTAGCTTATTTGTGTAATGTAATTTAATATTGACATTTTAATTCGCAGACGTTTGAGAGGCATTTAAAAGTTTCTGGACCTACTTTATCCCAAGATACTAATACTGGCTAAGTGACGTAGAAAAAAAAGTTATTTTTTGTTTTTTTTTAGCTTTGATGAACATTTGCACTACTTGGCTGGCCCAGGGAGCGCCGAGGGCTCTCCGGTAGTGACATAACATCCAATTGGCTGAACTGGCTAATCGCACTCCATCACCCTGTCACCGCCAGACCATGCCACGTGCTGCGGTGAAGCCACCCCGGTACACACCCTCACTTCATTGCTTCATTTAAATGCTATTTTACAATAATATTGCAAGTATTTAAATGCTAATTCACTATAGGTAACAATAAAAGTAGTTGGTATTTACAATATTATTAATAGTAGGTAATGACACTTAAGAAAATTTAGCTTTGCCAAGTTGGTACTTTCTTATTATCTTCAAAGATTACTTATTTAAAAATGGGAACATTTTTATCTTTTGTTTGTTTTCTGTTTTTTGACGTGACTTATTGTAGATTTGCCGCAGATGGCATTACCTACTTGGCCGGAAACTTTATTATCTTAATAAGTGTACTAAATATCTGAAAAATTTAATTATAAGTATTTAGTCATCAAATGTATCAATCATAATAAAATTTTTAACAAAAAAAAACCGACTTCAAACGCAAAACTAAAAAGCAATAAATAAATTTACTTCGCACAAAGTAATTAGTACGTATTTTCAATTAGTTAATTATTTTATAATTCTGAAGCCGGTGCCAAGGAAATGCTACAACGAAGTACCGATTCATATATTTTTCAATACTGATTGTTTTGTAATTTTTTGTTTGACATTGTTTTGTAATTGCTTTGATATAGGTATTAAACAATATTGTGTGTACATAGTAATTTGATATTGTAGTAGGGTTGTTGTAGCATTTACTTGGCACCGACTTCAGAATTATAAAATAATTAACTAATTGAAAATACGTACTAATTACTTTGTGCGAAGTAAATTTATTTATTGCTTTTTAGTTTTGCGTTTGAAGTCGGTTTTTTTTTGTTAAAAATTTTATTTTATTTTACGATTTTAAGTGATGGTTAGACCGAGCAAGGATGCAGACAGACAGATTTTCTGATTTATATTCATATATAATAATATAATATATTATTAGTAGTGATCACAATTATTATTGATGAACATGTTTACACACACACACTCACACACGCGCTAACGCACACGAGCACACGCGCACGTACACACGCACACACACACACACACACACACACACACACACACACACACACACACACGCGCGCACACACACGCACACACACACACATGTGTATGTGTACATACACACATGTGGTTGTCAGTGGAAGCTGCTATCATACACACTCACGCATACATATAGATACAGTAGATTTCGCGTGGTTCGCTCGCACACACACACACACACACACACGCACACACACACATGTGTATGTGTACATACACACATGTGGTTGTCAGTGGAAGCTGCTATCATACACACTCACGCATACATATAGATACAGTAGATTTCGCGTGGTTCGCTCGCTGCTAAAGCAGCTCGCGTGTCCTGTTTATTCGAAACTGTCCCTCTTCGTATGGCGGCCATCTTCTTTTTCCGCCACTTTGTTCTTTTTCACCGGCGACAGAATTTGACCAAGATTTAAATGGGTGTCGTGGAAACAAACAAAATCCAGGTGCAATAGGTTTGCCAGGCCGTAGGATGTCTCCCTGATTGGGAGCAGTTTTCAAAGATGACGTTCCGATCACACGCCTATACATCATTTTTACCCCCAAGACATTTTCTGGAAAAACAAAATTTTGTATGGCGGCCATCTTGTTTTTTCGCCATTTTGTATTTTTTTCACCGGCCATTAAATTCGACCAAGATTTAAATAGGTTTCGTGAAAGAAAAATTGGTTCAGGTGTGATAGTTTCGCCAGGCCGTAGGGTGTCACCCTGATGCGGAGCAGTTTTCGAAAATCGGGAAGTATTTCCATACTTAACATGACGATCCGACCACAACCCCGATATATATTTTATATCCCGAGACATTTTCTGAAAAAACAAAATTGTGTATGGCGGCCATCTTGTTTTTCCGCCATTTTGTTTTTTTTTTACGCGCTATGGAATTTGACCAAGATTTAAATAAGTGCTCTCAAAGAAATATTGGTTCACGTGCGATAGTTTTGCCAGGCCGTAGAGTATCTCTCTGATGCGGAGCAGTTTTTGGTGATCAGAAAGTATTTCCGTACTCTACATGACGTTTTGAGTAAGCGCCCCATACATTATTTTTACCCAAACGGGCTTCTTCCAAAATCGACAAAATTTTGTATGGCGGCCATCTTTTTTTTCCGCCATTTTGTTTTTTTGCACCGGCGATTGGATTTGATCAAGATTTAAATACGTTTCGTGAAAGAAAAATTGCTCCAGGTTGTATAGTTTTGCCAGGCCATAGGGTATCTCCCTGATGCTGACCAGTTTGCGAAGGCCGGGAAGTTTTCCCGAAGCCTAAAGATCGATCCGATCAATATGACTTTACAAACGCACTAGTCGCTCCTACGATTTTTGAAAGTTCCCCTCGATTTCTCTGGTCTTCCATCATCAGATCCTGACTTCCTTGACATGGGACCCCCTTGGGTATATCTCCTTTCAAACAAAAAAAGAATTATCAAAATCGGTTCATATACGACGAAGATATGCCCGAACAAACATAAAAAAAAAAAAAAAAAAAAAAATATATACGGTCGAATTGAGAACCTCCTCCTTTTTTGAAGTCGGTAAAAAAGTGACAACTAGTATTGGTATTAAGGTGGGCTTTTCAATAACTTACCTTCCATTCCTTTACCTGTTTTCAATAAATGTTGTTTTGTACTTATAATAATGTTTTTTCTGTACTAAAGAATGTGGCGTTGAATGCCCGTGACTAACAAGAAGAGATCAATAACGCTTCAGGCAAAGCTTAGTATAATTTGTAAGATATTTTTAAATAAAATACCTTACCTATAAAAATAACCCTACCTCACAAATACAACTAGGCAGGTAATTCATAGCCTTTGAATACCAATGTCATTGGACAAAATCCAATTAGTGTAAACAATGAATTTCAATGGGAAAAATACAAATGTCGAAACAGCCTTTAATTTCGAACCCTGACCAGGATTACAAAGTGAATTCATAACGTAAACTTACCTAATCAGAAATCTCATTACATAATTCACGTGAACCATTCGTAAACATTTTTAACTTTTAATTGAGTTTCTCCATTTGAAGTTAAGGAGTATTTTTGACACGTTGCGACATTACTTGGAAGCGAGCTCTTAGTTTTAGGTAAACGTTACGAAATGTTTTTAATATCAGGGACATTTCGCTAAATATCGTAATGCTGACTCGAAATAAAAGGTTACGCGACTGAAATACCACTTGGTTGTTTGTAAGTTATGTCTTTAAAAACAAAACTGTTGGTAAAGGAAAATGTTGATACAACTTTATAGACTGGTTATAGTATTAAAACTATTACTTAAAACTATTACTTAAAACTTAGTACTTAAAACTATTTCACCGTTGAGTCTTTTAAATAAATATAAAAATAATCCCGATAAACTTTTTCATCATTTCAACACTTTACCAATAACGGAACAATTTGAATTAACACTGTTAAAACAATATAATAACAACTCTGCCAGTAACGTTCATCTGAATAAAATATCCCATAGGATAACCACCCGCGCTATGACTGCACAAAAATACATTGTTCCTACCTGCACCAACTACTACGGAACAAGGACTGCCAAAATTATCTTACCTAAATTGCTAAATAAACTACCTCATAATATAAGAACACAATTCGGTACTGCAAAATTTAATAATAAAATAAAATCTTTTCTCAAAGAAGGAGCCTCCTGTATGTCTTATCACCAAAGCACTATGTAAAGGACAGGCGAATGTAAAACTCACTTGCACTCGCCTGTGCCTACCAATATACCGGTCCGACCGTCCAACTATATTTTGTTAATTGATTACCGAGTTACTACCCGCGGATACATTCGTATTGTACCTATATTACTTTTTCAACCTTAAATTTATTGTGTTAAGGGTTAATTTATACCTGTACTGCCTGACGTGAATTTGACACATCTTAAACCCATTATGGGTTTCAGTGTCGTAATGTAAGAATTTTATAATATCTTTTGTAATGAATGAATAAATAAATAAATAAAAAAAAATATTGCAGCGGCGCGAGGTGCGCTATCATAGCCTATTTACTTCTAAATCGCTCTACATCAATTCACTCCGTCATCCTGCCATTGTCGCGTCGCAACTCACGGGAGGTCTTTGTGAAATCGATGAAGATGTACACAATCGATATCGAATGATTATCGATATTTGTGCTCGATTGTGCTATCACAATGCACTCGGTGACGTACATTGTTCGATATTTAAAAAACAGGTGTCGCATGAAATAAAAGTTAAATATAAAAAAGTGCTTTTGATATGTTTATCAACCCTTTAGATTTCGGGGGCGGGTTGTGAACAATTGGTGGTTTGTGAATGGATTTTTAGATGATTATCGTGGAAGGCTGAGGTTACTGACAGGTGAGATGTCAACCGCATGAATGGAGTGACGTTGACTCAATAGTTTAGGGAGCATTATGTAAGTTGACCCGATAAGATAGTGGGTGCTTGTTAAACTCTTTGTTAATCTAAAGAGGTAGGTACAGGTAGCCCTTTTACCGCGTATTGTGTGGTTGTTTAGTACAAACATGATTTTTATCCGGTCAATATGCCTTTTTCTTACATTTTTTGTGCGTGTAAAAGTATTACATACCAAAAATATACTTTTCGAAGCATAGAATACATGTGAAATATTTTTTTAATTACAAAAATAATGAGATGTTCTCATGGTAAGATTGTCGAGTGGAACTGGTGCTCTGTAGTAACGAACGAGGCGGCCATTTTGAATCTTGACGTAAGACAGATGAGGTGACCGCTGAACGGCGTAAGTAGAGAATTGTAGACACGCTCAATGGTAGCAACATATCCCTCACTAACAACCTAGAACTTTATTACTATTTAAGAATTTATACATCAACAACTAGAGATATTAGATTTTCCAGTCGTGGAGAAATTGTTGCAGCAGCATCAGCCCAGTTGTGGGTTACGAAGGGCTAGATGAGATATGATATTTAAGAAAAAATTACATATTCAGTTATGTACCGCACTTATACAGAGTGTTAGTGACATCGTAACGAATACTGAAAGGGATGATTCAGCTCATGATTCTGTGTTGATATCTAGTGGATAGTCCTGTTAGAAAATTCATGATTTTTTAAAATTATTTTGAGTTCCATTCGTTGCGGCGGAAAATTTTGCTTCATATCAACTCAGAAACATGGTCAGAATCATCTCTCGAAGTTTTCGTTACAATCTCACTCACACCCTGTATAAACTCACGCCCCTACTTTTGGTGTCTGAACACCATCTTTGAAATAAATATGAACATAATCGTATCGTGCTACTTATCATATTCTTTAAATTAGAAATTGAATAGTATGCAAGGAACTAATGCTGAAAGAAGATACAGATTCTTGGAAAATGGAATTATTATCACTATCTCAGAAAAAATAAGGTCGACTATTAATTTGTTTATTTGGAAAAATAGGATGTCACCCAGTGTACCTTAATTGACATTACGCACAGATTTTTTCTAAATAAACTAAACAAAAATCGACCTTATTTATTCTGTACCTAATAGTGTTTAAAATTCCATACTTACGGTATGCACTTTTGGTACTTTGGGCTGGCAGAGGAAGACCGAGAAGGACTTACGATGACCAAATTGGAGATGTCCTTAGAAAAGGTTTAATACGATCTACTCTAAACCGGCGTGCGTGTATGAAGCGATTGATGAATGTGGAGGAAGCAAGAGAAGTGTGTCAGGATCGAAGCAAATGGAATTCTATAGTCTCTGCTTACCCCGGTGGGAAATAGGCGTGAGTTTATGTATGTGTGTGTATGTTGGTACTATGTCACATTAACTTTTTTGACAAATTGCACTGTAAGTCTCACTAAATGTCAAATATGTTAGTGCGACAGAGTCCTAAAGTGGGTACATTATATTGCTCATGACTGTACATAACCAAAAAAAACATATTCCGCTAAGTATATCACAAGTTTTTCAGAAAACTTTCAGTCAGAATTTTTGTTTCACTTATTTCAAAAGGCAATTCGACTTACAATCTAAGCTTAAGCAAAATAAAATACATGTAATGCCTTTGTTAGTGGTAGCATCGTAAAAACTCAGCTTCAGTGTTTTAAAACAAGCAAAGCCTACAAAAGCGATACTCTAAAAAATGCACTGGAAAATACATCGCGAAGTTTCCGTTGAAAGTGAGGTAACGCACGGAGCGTTGCAACTAACCAACCGTAGAGCTAAGGAAACGGGCCAAGTTACGAACTGGGTATTAAAAAGGTCACATCGAAACAATTCATCTAAAAAAGCAATATTGCAATTTGACATTTGCGCATATATAAGTAAGTGCGCAATGCAAGCAAACGTCAAATGACAATAATGCTTTTTTTAGATGAATTGCTTCGATGTGGCCATTTTAACCCCTCTGAACACTGATAATAATAGGACATTCCACTTCTTTCATAACATATCATAGCATCACGCCTGTATCCCGAAGGGGTAGGCAGAGGCGTCTAGTACAACCACTCCTCGCCATGTTTAAGTCCAATGTAATAGGGACTCCACTTCTTATATTATCACATAACTATGTTTACATATTTTGACATTTTGTCAGCCCGATATTTTTACCATCCGTGTACAAGTTATTATTAACCCACCAAGAGGCCTCTGAACTTGACTCATATAATAACTAAGTACATTTCAGTTAGTAACCTGACCTGTCAAATCTTCAGGTTCGGTAATCGGACCCCGTGAAACGGAGATTATGAGCCGTCGCGAAAAGCTTACCGTGCATTCCGGCGCACGATAACATGTCTGGAAGAAATCGTTTTTCTTGGGCTGCTTTCGTTTTGCAAAGTTATCATTTAGCTAACAATAAAACCTATTTATCCAAAAAATATTTTCGCTACCTCTTCCACCTAGAGTCGCAACACTAGTAGCTGAATAGCTGGTGTCGGCAAGGCGAGTTGCCGCCGCATATTTATGAAGCGCCTCAAACACTATAAATAGTTGATACCACCGCCTGCTGCGGGTAACGGAGTAAATACGACCAGCCTCCTTAATTTGTATGTACCCGATGTAAGTTTACTTCTTGTTCGGAGATTAGCTACAATGTGTGTGTTAATAAGTCTGTAACTTTACCAGTATGAAACTTTGTAACGCCGCCTCTTGTAAAAGAAAAACGCTGTATGTTGTATGTATACAAAGTTTTGGTATCCGCTTTCTAGTAGGATTTAACGTTATATAAATTTGATTGGATATTGCCAAGTGATCTGTACAGAGGACCAAACCGCGAACACCATTAAATGGCTTCTAATATATTCAACTCACAAAGCACGACATTGTATAATTTTCGCGAAGTTAGACCTTTGATTGAGTAATTAGTTTAGTAACTACGCAGCCCGTTAGGCAAGCGCTGCGTAATCCTTCTGTTTGCGTGTTATTGATCGATTTCTGTCAATAGTTCTCCTTACATGCGTAGTTATAGATTTCTAAGCCGATTGCTGTTTCAGACATTTGTTAAGCCGTAAACTGTGGGTCGACGTGCCGGGTCCACGTCGTCTTTATCCACCGATATAGCTTAGATAAACGCACACATAACTATGCAAACTACTTCGCTCTACGCAACCGCTACACATAACAATCTATCTGCTGGCATCCCTCAATAAAATCTAAACTTTATCACCTCCCATTCAGGGCATAAAATGCGGTCACCGTCTAGTAGACGAGATACGACTTACGGATCTCGCGGCGCGAGCCACCATTAGCTAGGTACATATCTGTAAGTGTGGTGGGAACGCGAGCTGAATACGGATGGGCGTTGTAGTGAGCCTCAAAAATTAAAGCCGCCGACAGTACTTGGAATGCTAAGTAAAGATTTGAATGGCGGGGAGCGCTCTCCGCAACACGATGTCGACTTAGCCGTGTCACGTCTGTGGGATATTTTTTTGGTTTGAAAGTCGAACGTGCTTGGAGACTTCCTTTCAGTCTGAAGTGGAATCGATTAATGAGCTCTATGATCACAATCTCACACGCTTTGTAACGATTACTTTATTAGTTTCTTGTTTGAAATTTTGGAGCTACAGGATAAACGCAGACATAAAACAAATCTGTTTGTATGCGCTGAAAGACCGATGAACGAGGGTGCTCACTAATATCATTTCAGAACAGTCAGAGGGTCGGAAAGGCGTATATGGTTTCAATACCTACGCTCTATGCTCGGCGTCAGTTTCGAGTGTGTCTGATTACAATGTACAATTCTGCGTTGGTTTACGAATGTCGCGTAGAATGGCGAGTTTAGAATTCAATGGAATGTGTATGGAAGTGGAGCTTCGTGATTGTGAGGGGGTTTTGTAGTGAGAGGTAAACTGGGCTGTGGTCGAGCGTGCTAATCTGCGTTGAGTGTCGCGTATGATTGGGCAGACGGCGTTGTCCAATTTTCCGGTTGCGACGGCCGGCATTAGTTGGACAGAGGACGCCTGGCAACTGACGGGCTACCTGTTTCTACACTGAATTCATAATCGCCAAAAGAACTTAAAAAGCTAAACGCTTTATTTATAAAGCTCTAAAGCTAAACGAGAAACGGGAAATAGTTTCCTGTATTGAAAAGTTCTTTCCAGTTTGCAAGAAAAACGTTGCAAAGAGACTGCGTCGAGTGACTTGTCAAACACGTTAATATCAATTTGTATTCACAAACAAATCCGGCGGGGCAAACAGCACAGGGGCGTCTAATGATTGTTTACTGGGAGGACGGCTAGTTACCAGTTAATGCAATATTAATGCAATTCATTAAACGTGCAATTCAAGTGCACTGCCCTCGCCCCCAGCGAATACTTTGCATCAACATCTACCCTGACATCGGAAGTGATTCCTTTGTGAGTAGAAAAAAGGAAAAACTACCTTTAGTAGTATCAAAAAAATACAACTACAAGTTTTACAACATTTTTTTATTTTTTTTTGACTTGACTTATTGTAGATTTGCCGCAAATGGCATTAACTACTTTGCCGGACAAATGGGGAGCGCTGAAGGCTCTCACCCGGTACAACGTTTAAGACAACAGGCCTGAGGGTGCCCAGTTGGGCGCGAACCTCGGCTCAGGGCGTCATCTGAGAGGAAGAATATTGAAAGGATTAATCGACCCTAGTGGGTCGATAGCGATAAGCGCTGAATGAGGGAAATCGTCGACCACGCCGGCGGGGTCGGTATCGGGGTCCTGAAGTGTTTGGTGTCGCGAGCTGATTGGCTGCCTCTATGGCTAAAGTAATCGGGTCGTCGGGATCGTATATTACGTCCTTAGTTTTACAACAAATATAGTAACTATCTAAGTGGACAAGGGCTTAGGTTTATTACAACGATTTGAGCACTTTCTAAAGGTAACCTGCTCATATAAGATTAATTTGGGTAAATAAAGAATCAAGTCATCAAAAGACAACTGAACTTGTTATTTAATAAAATTATTCTTGATTAAAGCACATAATAACGGGTTCTTACCGCGTTTAAATGGGGATATGAGACTCTTAATTATGATAATAACCGCGAAAACTTAAAACAAAAAGTATTCTTGTATTTGTTTTATGTTACATTAATAAACGAGTTTATTAACAGAAACAGTATTACACAATTTCAAAGAAAGTAACAAAGATTTCAGCATTCAAATGTAATTTTTCCACTGCCAATGTGAAAGTTGCTAAACACTGAAAGAGTCACAAATACATTTAAATTAAGTAAGTAGCCTCATATTGCACCATAAGTTTGGCCTCAAAACAGTTTATTTGGCTGACGATTGTTACATCACCGGAGCGAGGAAATTAATCTCGGACAAATCGGGCCGCCTCCGGGGCCATTACGGGATCAAAGTAAAAATATATGAGGCGAAGGAAAAGAAACCAAACATATGCCGGGGCAAATATTTGGCCGCCCTTCTCCCGCAGGACTCAGAACCGCGCCCCCCTCTATTACGTCACATTGTTCTCGCGATCGATTAGCCGGCCTTCCCGTGACGTCGCGCGTTTTATACCTAACGGTTGCGTTTTCCTCATTGCTCGAGCCCAACTCCACACCCTTTGTACTCATTTCGGAACAACTCGGTTATTTTCATCAGCATTTGGTTACGATACGAGTCTCGAACGTCACGTTTTTATTTCAACAAGTTTAACCTTTTATTTACAGGACTTTTGTTTATTGCTTAGCTGTATTTTTTTAACTTAGGTAATAACTTTCAAACATTGGTGAAAGGAATACGTTTGTTTGGCTTTCATAATGTTTTATGGCTTTTATAATGTATTGTTGCAATTGTGCCGTGAGAAATTCTTGCCGATGACTTTCTGAATTAGAAAAAATGAGGGAAAAAATAATCTGGGATATTTGGCCCGGGGCGTATAATAGTGATTGAACTAACCTGTCAGGCCCATGTTAAGTGGTTTTGAGGGAACCATAGAACCATTGTCCGGATATCCAGTAGCGTATTTTCTTGGTAAATGTTTGTGTTGAGAATATTTACAACAAATTCGTGGGAATAATAGCGATGTATGTTTGGTTTGATCTAACATTATTGCAGTGTGACGAATATTTATTTAGATTAAAATCAATATTCTTTTGCTGCATTTTGAAGCTGCAGGACTCTTAAATCGCTTGCGAACTATACCTGTGTTATATATCTAAATCTATATCGACAAAATAATATCCATTTTAACAAATTCATCTTAACCAAAACCGTATTGCTAAGGTATATACCTATAATGGAGTAGGTTAGAAAACAAACCCATCCAATGTTCACCATTAGATCTTTTATTCCCCAACTCTTACCTCAGCTCACCAATAAACGGATACAGTCAATTCGTATTCATCCAAACGCGTTTACAGCATAGCTCCGTTTAAATCGCAAGTCGCATCGAACCAGACGATTGGATCGCGCATACGTCCCTTTGTCCGGGTACAATGCCGGCTCTACGCCATTCAGCGGCCACAAAAGTCTGTTTTGCTAAACTCCTTGTGCTGTAACAGTGTAACATTGACCTATTGAGCCAACAACAGGTGAATCTGACAAAGCGTTTGTTTGGGTGTCTCTGAATTAACAGGCCCGTGCCCGGATTACGACTTTATTACGACTTGTGGATCTTTATTGCTGCCTGGCGGCTCTGTAGGACTACTGGCAATAATTGAGAGGTCAATTGTTTTTATAGTTCTGTGTAGACTTATTTATTTATCTAATATTTGGGGGATCAACAGTTCTTAACCTCCTGAGGGCCAGATTCCTTTTAAAATTCAAATCCCATTGTTTGACTATTGTCTCTGGAAATCCGGTTCTTACGAGGTTAAAAACTACAACGAACAACCATACTTAGAAACTAAACCAATGACACGTTTCCACCGTATAAAGAAATGGAATTATGTCGGTAGGCAGGTCTACCTATACATATAAGATATTGAAAGTGTGACAAATTACTTGTTACTACCACTAATATGCTGTTCCCGGCAATAAAATGACGCAAAACTTATGTAAAAGGAACTTTTTTAGCTAACCTTTAAGCAGATAAGAACAAAGTACAAGAAAGAACATTTTGAAAAAGGAAAGCAGCTAGTGTCCGTACCATTAAAGAGTTTTACAACGTAAACATTTCCACTTCGGGAATGTTCCCGGGAAATACCAGTAGTACCTAGTTTTCTGTGTGTCTTTGATATTGAGCACTATGTAGTGTGGCGTATTTCAATTACAAATGTTTCTTTCTTTTTTAAATATTCTGCTCTAGCATTGAAATCTTGAAGATTATCTATTTACATGTTTGGTATAGGTTACACCTCCAACGATATTGATGACTTGGCCGAAATTTATATTACTATGTGCTTCTAAAGAAAGAACAATATGCATTCACATGCATAGAGCAAGCAGTACAAAATTGAAATGAATGAGACGTTTCAACTCGCGTGAAGTTCTAGAGTATGTTAAACATGTCTATTAATGTCTAATTAGTCAAACTTGCAATTTCTTGGAAACTTTTTAGGGTTATTACAGACGAAAGAAAGAAGAAAGAAAATATTTATTCGGCTTAAAATACATACCTAATTACATATTGTTAAATGGTAGTTAGTAATTATCAATAGAATTATAAATAATGCCTGCCTGAATTATAAATAAATCATTGTAATTTACAATTGTAAGTTTTATTAAACAGGCCCCAGGTCACACTGTGTAGTACACTGTAGACAATGAACGCCTAAAGGTGTATGAGATATACCATTTAGCGCTCGAAGCTTTTAAGTACAAATCTTCATATTCTAAAACACATTTCAGCACAAAATGCGTACTATCTTTCTGCATTATTTTTTGTGATACTACATACGCGGTCCTGACGTTCACAAACAATTGGTAAAAAAATCCGATGCAGACAGTTATAATTCCGTCTAAACACAAAAACTAAATTCAAGTTGTAGTTATATTTGCACCTATTGACTTACAGTTCAGTGTTCATTTGTAATACCCCTAAAACGAAAACAAAATATAGGATTCGACTCCCTAATTATGCGCACGGCTCGCTCCTGCGAATATTCATGTATATGTAACGTGAATTGTTTGTAATTTTGTTTCAGAAATACAGTTGTGTATGCAAGTTCCTATTGAGCCAGGCCATTCACCAGTTAGTGACCAGAGGACAAAGCATTGTGCCTGAAGATCAATGTCTTCAATACCTACGTGGGCGTCAATACCGCCCATGTGATGTATGACCCGTTGTGCGAGCAAAACAACGTATGTTGTCTGTAAGGGAAGTGGTGCTGTTAGTGACCGCGGTTTTGGAGATTTATGTAATAGCACAGCCCAGACACTCCATACAAAAATCTCGTTCATACTGTGTGCCGTCTAACGCGTGTGAGCAAGACAAACTGTTCGCGCGCGCTCCCTTACTCTTTAACGGCTTACGGCCATTTAGACCAAAGTGAAACCCGGCGGGGGGTGAGGTAAATCTAGCTCGGCACTGACACATGTTGATTTTTATTTTACTGATCCGCTGGACTGGCAGTTCCTTCTCTCCTGGACTTCTATTTTGAACGCAGGTGCTTTTAATTATTAAATCAAATGAAAATTAAATCAATTTCTTATATCTCGTACACCACAAGCCACTTCACCCATACATTGGGTATATCGGGGTGGTTGTGGCCCTTTGTGTAGTTGGCCGGTCGTGTAGGCACTCGTGTTGTATAATTACCGTACAGCGATTAATTAATAGCTACCTAATGCATGCCATTGTAGACTGTGCTTATATGACTATCTTGGGAAGTAGGCTTGGTTTTGTAGGATACTGGATGGAGATTTTAGCTGGTAGGTAAGTATTTGGTTTTATTTTGGTAGGAATATATAAAATATGTGCTATTTCACCAATGGGAAATGTATGAATCACACAAGGTTACAACTACATATTTTAGCATTACAGACCTGTTTTCTCAACACTTTTGGAGACAACTGTCCTCATAACTGGCCGCAAAATAGTTCAAATAACCTAATACTGAAAAAAAAAACTATTGAAATTTGATTCGCGCCATTTTGTTTTATAAGTTTATTTTGTTTGTTAGGTATTTTAAAAGTATCATTTTTATGTTAGTACTTAATACCAAACATATTAAATTTAAGTAAGTGATGTTAAATTGACGTTTACTAGTATCTGTTTTAAATATTGACTTTTTTAAGACAATAGCGCAATTTACGCTACTATGCATTTTTTCTCACTGTTCCACGCGCGTGAACCACCGTTGTCGTGCTAGAGAAGTAAATAATATACTTAATACCTAATTAAGTATATCATTTGATAATCACGTTTATCCTATATTTCTTTATGTTAATGTAGACTGTACAAATTGCAAGTAAATAAAAATTGCAAGGAAATATTTAGTTAAACTTGCATCTCAAATTATGCTCATATTTGCGAAGATTTTTTCCGAGGCAACTTCCCGAGATGACGTGGATTCTCCTCGACTGTTTTGATGTTTGTACCTATCTATTGTATGCGACTACACTCAGATTTAACGGTTTTGATACTTTAGTTTTTTTTGTATACTAAATAGTTACGCTGTCAAGATGCGCTCTGTCACAATCATTGAATATCAAGAATGGCTGCGTTTTGTATTATTGATTTGCAGCTCTGCTCACCTCGTTAGAGGTTATATTTTTTATGTGTACTTACACTTTGTTCCTATTTCTACATAAATGTATTAATTAGCGGATTGGTTTCAGTCTTGATACTCGTACTCATGGTACAATGCAGACCTAAAATTAACTTATTCGCAGTATTAAGTACTTCAGATGTAAACGTAAAGAACTTTCGCACTAGGTCTATGTAGAGTCCTATTCATAGTAGATGGTGTGTTTTAACTTAAGGGGAAGAAGATAGCAAAATTGGGCAAAACTGCGGAATTAAGACGGATATTTTTACTAGCTTTGTATGTCTTCGAGATTTATGTGGTACAGTTATCGGCGACACCTGCTCCGGTTCATAACCGTTCTATTCCAAGAAACCTACCTTTTCTGTTCTGTGGTCTTATCAATACCACCACCCAACTCCACTGCGAATTGGCTGATAAAATGAATTATTCATCTACAACGGCTCAAACCACAGTCTTCGGAATCTTAACAGCCAATGCGCAAAGTAATTAAAAAAATATTTATATGCTTCTTTCAATTGTTCTATCTTTATCCTATGAAATAGAAGCTAGTATGAAGGGAAGTCGGTCGCGGTAGCCGCCCCCAGTTCGCCCCCGGTTCGGCTGCAGCGAAAAATAAGCGCATCCGTGGCAGGCTAAACGGGTAATGCTGCTCGTTATTATCATAATAATGTGCACAGACCCGACACGGCAAAAAATCGTGGAACCCGCAATTTTTCGCGTACCCATCCGCAGCCATTCTCCTACCAACTCGAGCATCCAGGGTATTCACAACGACATTTATAATGATAAAGTATTTCAGCAATTCAGTGTCCTCATGTCTAAAGTTGAAGCAAGTCAACTCGTGTGGGTAGTAACAAAACTTTCGAGTTTTCAAAGTTCATGTGAGGCAATGGAATCTTTTTTGCAGTGCCTAATGGCAATGACCCCGAGCCAGTAAGTATCAAGCGATCAAATAAGCGACGACGTCGGCGTGACGGCCCATCACTCCACGGACTGCGATCAAAGCATTCAACGGATTAAGAATAATTAGCCAATTTGTCATTTTAATGTCACATGCCGTCACGTACCCCGGCTGAGCCTCGTCTAAAAGGAATAAAAATGCATAAATATTTAATCCAAGTTAAAGTGTATCGTAAAAACTACAAGTCGGCATAACTCATGGGTTGCCTTTTGTGCGGCGGAAAAAATAAAAAGGATTTAAAAAAGGAACATTAGTTTGCGCGACGGATCAGTCATCCGCGTGTGTCGGCGGGCAACACGTCTCGACGTATTCAATGCGCACTTTACCAAAGATATTAGCTCTCCACGCGTGAACTAATGACAATTTGATTTTGATCGCTGGAGCGAGAAACGCGCCGGCATAAGATTTACTTCTTCATAGAATTTGAATAGAAAGATAATTACGGAGTCTATAATGTTTTTTGTAATGATTTCGAGTAAGACTAGCTAAGCTAATAACATTAAACAACCAACAGACAGACAGATTCGTAATCGAATTTTCCCCGAAAACTAACTTCGGTTCCCTTAGTCTCTTTGACGACTGTCACATTTACCTCTAGTCTAATGTAAGCCCATTTGAAACCGCAACCACCCACGAGTGTCCGTCAGTCGGACCGTTCGTCATCCAATGATTAATACTGACTCTCAAGTCATTAGCTGAAGGGCTTAGGAACGCCGTGCGAGCCACTTAATCACTCGAACAAAGCACTACCTACTCGCGCGAGCAGCCGAAAGCATCATTCTTCGTCAGGAATGTGTTGATGTGGCACAAATGTTACAGCTAAAGCGACGTGCAAAAAAAAAAGAAAATTTTATGACAATTTATGCTGATTTTTAGACTGAATTCCTGCTAAACTGAATATCGTAATTCATTTATTTTCACGGGATAATAAACAAATATACATGATATGTTAACAATAGATGTAGAATATTTTCACATAAGTACATGTACAATCAACCGCATTATTCACATATTAAGTAATCTGTGACTATTAGAATTACGATGATGGATAAAAAGCAGTGAACATGGTCCCCTAAACCATCTCATCCCGATAACCTAAAGAGATGTAGTTTTGATGGCACAAAATATACTTACCTACTTCGGGATAGTGTCGAGAAACCGTGCTTTTCGGTACTCCAGTAATTACTGAAAATAACGGCTTTAGATATTGACTCAATACCGAAAATTCTGGTTTTCGATAGCCTACTTCAGAACATTTACACGATCATCATTATCAGCACAAAATATATTGAAGTATTAGGCTCTATAGATAACAACATAACATAACATCACGCCTGTATCCCTGAAGCGGTAGGCAGAGGGGTATAGGTGAAATAGCAGGTTCAGCGACAGCTGTTAGAAGAATATAATTCTAATAATTGTCGACAATAGTCGACTCCTGTAGTTGACGTTTGACGCGACAGCAAAGTCGACTGCAAGTGCTGCTCGTTTGTAAGAAGCCTTACATTTATTTAAAAGGATATAACTTTAACTAAAGCGAGTAACCATGGTATGCCATGTAAAGATATGTCTTTAGAGTGATATTTCATGTGTATGATTGCATTGGAAGTAGTAGATACCGCCTAAGGAAAATGTATGTCAAAAATAAATAGCAATGTACAAATCGCTGACTGCTTCCATTTTAGACCATCTTGAAACGTGAAAGAGGATCGCACCGTACTAGCTTGGACTTGCTTACTAACTCCTTTCCTTTACATACATACATTGGAATTAACCTCGATACTGACCCCGCGGGCGTGGTCGACGATTTCCCTCATTTAGCGGTTATCGCTATCGAACCACTAGGGTCAATTTATTCTTTCAATTATACTCTCAGACGACACCCTGAGCCCAGGATCGCCCAACTGGGCACCCTCAGGCCTGTTGACTTAAATTTTGTAGCCATCAGCGCTCCCCTTTTGTCCGGCCAAGTGGTTAATGCCATTTGCGGCAAATCTGCAATTCATTAATTTTATAAATTTAGCTGGAAATGCAGATCCAGAAGTAATTCTTCTATACGAGGACGATTATTACTAAATTGGATGTTGTCTAGCCTGTGTCTAACGGTTAGCTAAACTGCCTGCCAAATTCCGTTGTTCAGTTGTTCAATTCTTTTTTTTTCTTGAAATTCAACAACGTATTTTACTAAGTCACGAGGGATATCCGTAAATATCGTCCCAATGTCACACTGCCTATCTACAGAGCCGCTAAACTCAATCGCGTGGGTATTCACACGTCCGCGTATATCAAGCTGTTTAATTACTATAATTAATTAGATGCCGCCTAGCGACGTGAGCAGAATAGACGATTGATGCAGGTAACATATCGACTCCATTACCCTGTGGAGGTGACGACGTGATGCAGGGTATATTTTTTATTTTAAAAGACGTCATTAGAAGCTACGAAAGAAATAGAAACTGTAGGTTAGGTAAAAACTGCTAGTAGTGTCAAATAAAACGATAAACTGTTATGAGATAGGATAGGGGTGGGTAGCAAGTATTTATTATAAAATACATTGATTTTTCTCTTGGAATGCATCACTGTACTACTTTTTTTCTTGTTCTTTCTTGCTGGTGCTGATTCCAGTATACATCATAGAATTTTAAGTTATACCTGTCATTTTCTTATCCGCCGAAAAGGAAAGAGACGGGTAATCGACAGGCATAAATTTATGGAACACATGTAAATTTTAAGTGTAAGTTTAAACAACCCTTCCAAAATGATACATTGGCCAATTACCCGACAGAATTATGTTGATAGCATACGTCAATTGGATTGCATATAAGCGAGATGCCTATCTTATTCGCCTGGGTTTTTCATTTATTCACTCATTCATTTTAAAATTAACAATTGTTAATCATCCTTCTCTTTTCGGCGGATAAGAAAATGACAGGTACTTACTTATAATTTAAAATAAAATTAGGAGGTGTGTCCTATAAAATAAGCTTATTGCGTCAAAAATCTGTAACCGATAAAGTTGAAGCTTTTTGAAATTGTATGTTTGTGAAGACGATGAGATAGGCTTTTCTGGATTTGTTTAGACTACGTTACATTACCAACCTTACGATTTGTTAAATAGTGACATTTGTGTCTCCAATAAATATAAAAGTAACATAACGTAAGCTCACGACTACATCCCAGACAAAGGTATCCATCGCAAGATCAACTAAGTACGTACCTCACCGACATAAAACTTATATTTATTCAACTATGGTTTTCATTACATTCATACATTGTTTTAAGTTTACGCGGTTATTATCATAATTAAAGCACATAATAACGGGTTCGATACGGGGGGATATGAGACTCCCTATGGGAGTCCCATTTAAACGCGGTAAGAACTCGTTATTATGTGCTTCATTACATTCAACCGAATTCAACACAGTAGTCGGTGCCTAAACTGTAACATATTTATCGCTGTAACATTTGGCTATTCTACGCGGCTCGTTTATTTCATAGTCTGTGGTAGGAAGTATTTTTTTTTGTGGATCACTCGCGTCCGCACGATCATCTGGCTTGCGATCAATCATAGTAAAGCGATGGTAAGCTATACCGCGTCGGTCTTTTTGTTATTAACATTACGAATTGTTATAGGGTGTTGAGTTGATGTTTAGGAGATAAATACCCACTGGAAGAAAGTTCTGTAAGAAATAAGTGCCTTTTATCACTTTTTGCTGTTATACTCTGTTTCTGTGTTCTGCTGTGTACGATACATACATGTATAAACTCACGCCTATTTCCCACCGGAGTAAGCAGAGACTATGGAATTCCAATTGCTTCGGTCCTGAAACTGTATATTCATCAATTGTTCCATAAACGCACGCGGGTTCAGAGTAGATCGTACTGAACGTTTTGCTAAGGTCAATGTACGTCCTTCTAGGTTTTCCTCTGCCAGCCCTACCACCAACCTTCGCTTTATATACTACATTCGTAATCCGTGTTGTCGTGTCTTGTGTGTACGATATATTATTAAAATAATAAATAAATAAAATAGCATGGTGATTTGGGCTGATCCCTTGTCACCATATCCTTCATCATATCCGTCTTAGAACTTCGTATACAACAATGGCTAAAAGTCATCCTTGATTACTTTTGGCTCTGCCCACCCCATTAAGGATTACGTTTTTTTTTTCAACTTATTCACTACCTGGCCGGGATAATAAGCGCTAAAGAAGTAAACACAGATTTATCCGCGTAGCTGTTAGTGATAAAACTAAGTGCATGCAATAATCAATAGGGCAATTAAGAACCGCAGGCGTCGTCATGGCCAGTGAGGGTAGTTAGAGTTCTAGAGCGTACACGTGTCCGCCCTTATACCGCTAATTGTAGCTGCACTACTGCTGGCCGAAATAATTGGGACGAATATTGTTTGAAAACCTTACTGTGAATACGTAGACAAAACTCAAGCTTGAAACCTGTATTTGGAAACCCAGTAACTAGATTTCAGCTTGCAGCTTCTTTTGACATTGACGTCTTATGAACGAAGTGATTAAGTCTAAAGTGAAGTAATTAGACCAATACATTAGACAGGACGTTATCCCTTAGGCAGTTTCTACACATTCGACATTCGGGGCGAAAGCAGCATTTAACTAGGCAACCTATTTACTTACAACAACTACACTTTCCACATACACTTACTACACCTAAACTTACCACTACTACACTTACCATATCTTCACTTACCACATCCACACTTACCACATCTACCCATACAACATACACTTACTACATCTACATTTGCCACATCTACACTTACCACATACACTTACTACATCTACACTTACCGCATACACTTACTACAAGCACTAATTATTTAGATCATCATGCGATGGATGACCTCTGACTACGTCAATTGGGAATATAGTAGCATTATGTTCTATTACTTAACATTCTAGATGCTTCTTTCTCTCCGTAACTATACATAGAACCTGCAGGCGATGGTCAGTAGTGAAAGTTCTCGAGGGTACACGTGCCTACCCTTATATAGCTAATTGTAGCTTGACAAGGATACTGGTCCTAAACGAATATTTTTGGTGTGGAAAATGCTCATATTTTGGAGTTTATTTAAAGGGAAAATCATAAATATTATGTTTGAGTTTATTTTTGTTTCTTTTCAATTTACTGTATCTTTTAAATTCACGCAATTACCTATCTATTGTAAGTAATTAAATATAATGTAATGATTTTGAACAAGTTTTCTTACAATCATTACATATATTTAATTAGAGTCCAATTCAATATGCCGTATTACATTTTCACAAATTAATCAAACACGCCTACATTACCGATATCAATGGCATGCTCAAATCAATTTTCACTTCTGCACGACTCGAAACGAAACGGTTAGAATTTTCCATCAAACAAATGACTCGGGTGTTTCAATATTTTAAACCTTTTAGTGTAAACAGATGGAGGAGCTAATGAAAATGAAGTAATGGATAGAAAGACTGGCTAAAAATGATTAATAGGCGAGCGGAAATTGCGAGGACTGCGAGTCACGCTCAAGGCACGGCGTGACACCGCCAGCGCTATGCACGCCGGAAAATTAGGCCGACTCAAGTGTTGTAGGCCGGTTATTTTGTATCGAATATAGTAACCATGGACCGAAATGTAGGTAGGTATTTATTCACAACAAAACTTTGAGAAGAACTCTGTAAATTTAAATATAAAGTACATTATTCACTGGGATATTGATGTTGTACCAATCGTAACTTCAAGCGGGACTCATTATATCGATATTGTCAACTTGAACCTTTCTTTTTATAAACATACACAACTAATTATGTATCTACCCAAAACATTTAAAAAAAAACACAGTTACGCCTTCCCAAAACACACAGATTCAAAAGCGATAACGTGATCTCTAAAAGAACCTTTTATTTTCCACGTGCCGCTAAGTAGGTACTCAACTTATTTTCCTGCCCAACTCCCGCCTCATATTTCCACTTTGTTTTTCTTCGCGAGCCAAATGAGTCCAAACCCTCATTGCTCGAATTCACCGTCGATTAAGCGTGGAATGTATTTATTTAGGGTTCCGTCGGTCGACGGTTAATGTGTCCTGTGAAAAATGACTTTGGACAAACCCACGCCGTAGTAAAAATATAACAGTAGACTAAGTTACCTACATACAAGCGTTATTCTACTAGAATGGGTTGGAGAAACCAAGTAAATTGCGTTCAGCTGCTCATCATCTCGAACATGTCAAAGTCAGCGTGTTCCCAGAAAATTACTAAATTCCTTTTACCCATTTTAGGACATAACTACCAAGTATGGCTTACAGGTTCTCATATTCATAATTATTTATTGTAAGGTGGTAAATAGTGTGATGCCTTGCAAGGGCACAGTGACATCTGTTGGCGTCAGATCTGGCAACCCCCGTTGCCATATGGGGGCGTCAAGTAAGGATTTTTATATTATCATAATTTTGTGTTCTTTACTCTTTATTATGAGTTAATAATGAGTTGGTCAGCTTTGATTCGCTCGGTAATATCGTCACGATATTAAATTACATCAAAGAGGTGACATTAGTTGATTTCTGGTGACTAAAAGTCCTGTACAACCCTGTAGGTATGTTATATTATTATATTATTATCGTGTGTTACACGCGCCTACGCTCGTGTGTTGGCTTTAGATTTTAATCAGATTTTTGTACCTGCTGTTTTCTTTTGACTATTGTACGAGTGTGTGTGACCACGGTAGACTACGGACGACTGTGGCAGGCTCCGGTATTATATTATGTACATACGTAATTTGTGCCCGCAAGGCGTGTTTTGTTGAGGTCCGGTTTCAGTTTTCATAATATTTTGGTTATTGTGCGTAGAGAATATATGTGGACGCTTTACCTAATAGGTATAATGCTAAAGATGTCAAGGCCTTTACGATGTTTACGGAATATCTTATTCACGTGCTCGTCATTTTAATATTGATATTTAAATAAATATTGAACGGCCTCCGTGGTCCAGTGGTTTGAGCGTTGGGCTCACGGTCCGGAGGTCCCGGGTTCAAATCCCGGCGGGGACATATCACAAAAATCACCTTGTGATCCCTACTTTGGATAGGATATTACAGGCTGATCACCTGATTGTCCGAAAGTAAGATGATCCGTGCTTCACGTTAGACCGTTGGTCCCGGTTACTACTTACTAATGCAAGTTAGTAGCCGTTACATGAACCATGTCAGGGGCCTTTGGCGGCTCAATAGTAACCCTTACACCAGGGTTGATGGGGTTGGTAATCCACCTCACAACCCACACGATAGAATGAAAATAAATATTGTTATTAGTAGGTTCACAACTTACAGTGTACTCTGAGTGGCGAATATTTTTTACCGATACACCTTATATTTCAAAAAAGTCCCGTCCCGTTCCCGAAGTCGTCGTTTTCCGTTGGTCTAAAAGAAAGCTAGGTGAGATATGGGTACTTCATCTTGCGATGGATGTACGTCTGACTACCCCAATTAGGTTTTGTGTTCCATCAAGTGGTAGTTTTTTGCTACCACATACGTTTGTAGGTACTTCGTCGACTAAACTGTAACTACTTACATAGTTAAGAGTTTACCTCTAATGTTGACTATAGACTTCACTAAATTATCATGACAGTTTTAAATCATTGTAATTACAAAGTCGTCTCCACAAATTTTATTACGATTTTCCTTTTTTCCGGATTAAATATAACGCATACTGTACGCGTAACGCTTAGAGGGCGGGGCATTCCGAAAACGGAAGCGTATTACTCGCCAGCACGGACGGAAATCGGCGATATATTGCGATCTCGGACACCGTAAATACCGGACGATAAGGCGCGTGTGCCCTCAACAGAAACCACGGTGATTTGTGTACGGATAATTGTCTTTCTCTCTCTATCTACTGAGGAAATTTCAAAAACGAACTGTCTCTGCCTATCTGTGGTCTATATGCGTGATCTCATGCCTATCCCAACGGGAAATGCCGTGATCTTATGTACGTATGTATGAAAAGAACTATTAGTTAAAACCAAACAAATCGCTTATAGACGTGACACTTTCGATGTTGACAAGCTAATTTTATAACTCCTGCCAAGTATTTGATGACACGTAAAAAAAAATGTAGCTTGTTACATTAAAGTTGTAGCAAATTGTGACAGTTACAAACCTACTGCCACCACCACAATAAGTTGTGTCTACGATATTCTTTAAAACTTAAACTGTTTCCTTAAAGGGTATCTCCATGGAAATTGTAATACCTAGTAGGCCTTAAGTAAAAGTTTAGCCAGACCAAGTGCGTAGAAAGTATTAATTAAGAACCACTGGCCAAGATAAAAATCAATACTGATATGACCGTACCTCTACAATTGACCAGTGCATCAAATATCAAAGAAACTACCAGGATTTTTTCCTCATTCTCCCTCGATATAGGGGCATGTTTACTACGGTATAACGTGTAGGATATCATTAGCCAGACACGATGGGCCACGACATTTATTTTACGGCGTCCGGCCATAAAAGTGATCCACTGCTGCATTCTGCAGCGTTACTCACGGTCCTCATGCGAAGATACATATATATTGAGTCCTGGAAGAGACATGAAAAAACCGCTTAATCCTAAAAAATATTTTTTTGTTAAGTAGTAATACGTGTCTAAAATTTAACTCAAATAACCAAGAATAAGCAAGCTGCAAATGAAATTGAAACTGTTACAAAAATGGTTAAAAACACAATGGTAGAATTGAATAGCATAGAATATTTTTATTCATCATCATCACTAATTTAAGAGCCACGCTCTTGTCGTTATAGCATTCTCCATGCTACTTTTCAGGGTAAAATAGAGCAGTGGTTTCCCTCCTGAATTCCGCCCCTCAGAATATTTTTATTAGCAATTAGTAAATAATTATTAGTTAAGTACAAGGCCATTAATCAAAAATTAAGAAAGCTTTAAAAATATGTATATTCTGACGCCTCGAGCGTGAAGTTGTTACGTTTTGTAACTTACAATTGAGCATTCTTTTAAATCTGAGCGCACCTATCACCGTTAACCACTTCTAGAAGCACCCTCATCCGTGTAACCTGCCCACCGTCCACGGCTCCACATCCCTACGGAAGTGATAAAGCTTTTTGGCTAAAAAACCGTTCGGACGGCGATGGCGCGGAAGCTGAGTGGAAATTTCTAACCATACGTACTATCTAGATGGTAAATTATCTTGAGATGGTCAGCAGGAACACAGATTTGTCGCGCGGAAATGGCCTGTAATCATTTATGGAGTGGAAATGTGTGGTCATACATTTATTTTTATATTGAGTTCTAAATTCACACAAAGCCCACACACACAGAAAGCTCGGTGAGGTGTGGGTACTTAGTTCATCATGCGATGAACGTACCTACTCTGACTACCTGTAGGCATAATAATCGTCAGCTTATGTTGAGTTCTAGATTTCCACCAGCGACTTTGTCCGACTAGAATTTTGATTTATATATGTGTCAGTTTTCATCTAAGTCGATCGAACAGTTAAGGCGTTAAATGGCAAACATCGATTATTTTATTAGCTGCCAGGTACTTCGAAAGTTTTAATGGCGAAGTACTTACATCTGTTGATTAAAAATGATTAGTAACTAAGTAGTTACTAATCTTAATGAATCAACAGACATTAAAAGTGACAAATTAATATTGTTTCATTTGTTTATATCATATTTTCAATACAAATTCATTAAACCGCACACACACACACGCACACACACACACACACACACACACACACACACACACATGACACAAGACACTCTTTAAAAATTCTCTACCATGTTTGTCCCGACATTGTAATTTTATTATTGTGGAAGCAGAAACGAAAGTACCCATTATGTTACTTTATGAAAGACATGACATTTTTAATTAAATTATTTTACACAATTATTTATAATATTATAATAACACGCTTATATTTTTTAAATGTTTTCTATAAAGAGTGCCAGCTAAGCTAGGGCGAATGAATCGATTGATAAAAGTAAGTATGGCATTAAGATAAGCGAATCTGTTGTCATTTTGTCAGCTTATGTCAATCCCATACCTGTTCCATCGAAAACGTAACCGAAACACTTAATTTGACTTATTCTAAACCCTCTAAAATATTGTCTTATCTAGACCCGAGGTAAATGCTACAACATACATACATAAACAGCTGCTATATATTTTTCACTGCTGGGCACTAGCCTCCCCTCAATCAAACGGAGAGGGAATGGAGCATACTCCACCACGCTACTCCACTGTGGGTTGTTGATGGTGTAACTAATAAATAGTTAGTTAACTCACGCCATTCTCGTCTTTCCACCATAGAAATACTGAAACTATGAAATGGCGATAGCCACTACAGAATCACAGATTTATAAAATTAACTACTGTTATTATCGACTGCTATCATATGCTAATACACATCACAACACTAGCTTACGTAGGTAATTCGACAGATCTTATTCTTACCGCGCATTGAGACGATTGTTAAATGTTATCTATATTGAAATATTATAATCCCTAATTGTACTTCAATAGTAAGTACTTAATATTTATTGTAATAGTAACTAGTTCAATCTTTCAATACTCGTCAATACTACTCATTATACGTAATAACATGAAGTACACTCGACAATATTAACATCAATCGTTGAATTAACCGTCTCTGGGCGTGTGAGCCGAAAAGTTGACAAATGAGCATCAATAAGCAAACCGTCCGTGCGACTGCTGGCGTGGAGCGACTAGCGATTTGGCTACCAAGCTTCTGAGGGTTCGAATAGCATTTACTAAATTCAGATATGAAAAACTTATGACAATAACGCAATGAAACTACTAGAAACATGAAATGGTCTTTTTTTAACTAAGTAATAAAGATATCCATTATAACCCTTCGAATAGAATACAAATATATGGATTTTAGTTGCTTAATTAATCGCATAATATTATATGTAGCTTATAGCGGTCTCGAAAGTAAAACGCATTTTGTCTAGGTCCTCGAATTTGCCACCCCTTTCTTTAAAATAAGAATAAGAATGAAATAATTTATTATCCTGTGCTCTAGTATGTAAGTCACTTCTCGCCAGCAGTTGCACAAGTGTATCAAAAGGAAATGAATCTGATATACAGGAAGTAGGACATTGATTCAATTGAGACCGCCAGCGCCATTGTGACTCTCGGTCGAGTCATGGTCAGTTTTAACTACGCTCACTGTACTTTGCATAATTACATGGATTTATTTCGTTGAGTGTACTTTTTGTATTACCTAGAGAATAAAATTGTTATATATATTTCTGAAAGCTTACCCAAATGATTTTAATTACTGTTGATAGTAAATCCATTCCTGTGAACAATAAAATCGTCTTATTAGTAAATAAGCAAAGTTTAGACATTAACCCAGATTCCCCTACTGGCCTTTTAAACGCCCGCCAATACTTATCAAATCTACCCTCGATTATTTGTAGAATTAATGTTTTCTACCCTAGTTATCTCTGCGTTATTCTCCTTAGTGTTAATTAAACTTCATGACAGTAACTTGTTAATGCTATTTGTGTGCCTATTTTCAATTAATTTTGCGGTTTTAAGTGACAGTTAATAAAATATTTCGAAATATGGCTTCTAAGAGGTAAGTTTTTATTAGTTTTTCGAGATATTATTGTTTATTACTTATAGCTTTATTGAGACGTAAGTACATATTAGTCAAGAAATGGAAAATAAAGTATCTTACAAGAGTTTTTTATATCAATTTTGATCTTGAAAGTTTATGGTCGTTTAAACGCCCAGTAGGAGAATCAACGTCTGTTATGTTTTTCAGGCCGCGCTATATGAAACCGTTGAGATTGATTGAAATTATCGAAGAGCTGGAGTGTATTGACGATAACGATCAATTACCAAGTGGCGTAGCTATTTTACCACCTGAAAATGCGAACGCTGATGTAACTGATGAGGATTCTGGAGGCGAAGAAGTTGTAACTTGGCATAATCTTCTAGGTAAGCTAGTAAGCGAAATAGTTATACATTTGTTCATAATACATTTATTACCATTACACAGTTATTTATTAGTTTTTATATATTGATTCAAATTGTTGGGTTTTTCAGGTTCTCAGCTGAAAGCTCAAGCGGACCTGATCTATTCAGACGACGAATCTTTTGACATTGAACATGAATTGCCTTTGTCTACGATAGCCAAAAGAAGATGTACAGGCATTGTATCTATTGATGAAGCTGCGGATCCCCCGGAACAGACTATATCAAATGTCACTGCACCTACCGAATGTGATACACCTCTTATAGCCGTGACAGTGCCACGTAATCAAAAATATCAGTGAAGGAATCGTCACAATGCACATAGATTCCTAGAGGGGCAAAAAATCGAGATTGAGCTGACCAAAATATAGGACCAGCATCAGGGGGGAAAATGGTATTTTCCATTGCTGTGTCATTGCCTCGACATGGCTGTTCACAATGCTTGGCAGTTGTACAAGGCTGATAGTGGCGAATATTATCATCTGACTTATCGCAGGGCGGTAGCAAGAAGCTTACTGGAGAACTCTGGTGACGTATCAAAAAACGGAAAAGCGTGGTCCACGTCCAACGTCAAGAAACTACCGTGAAACGTCCCGTTATGACAGAATGGAGCGCATCTGGTGGAATATAAAGAAAATCAGCTGAGGTGTGCTGTATGCAAGAAAAAAACTAATTATTTTTGTAAAAAATGTACTGTTTCTCTGCACCCCAAAGCATGTTTTCTTACACATCACACTGCCGAATAGTAGAAATATTATCATATTACAGTTAAAATGTTTATGTTGCAAATAAAAGTGCGCAAGAAAGCTTAAATTGTATTTTAATACAGCTATATTTCCTTGTGTATGTTAGTAGTGGATATTCCTACTGGGCGTTTAAACGGCCATGATTTTCCCGCTTTCCCAGAAGAGATAGATTTTATTCACTATTTTTCCGAAGACTTTGGCACCACAATAAAACACATATTGAAAAATTACGAAATCCGGAGACCATAAATAGTTTCAGGAGTAACTGGGTTAAATTATAAGGTCTAGTTATATATAGATAAAATACTTTATTGAGCACAATGAACACAAGATACAGATATAAGGACAACAGATACAGAAAGGCACAACGGGCGGCCTTATTGCTCATGCAGCAATTTCTTCCAGGCAATCTTTGGATACAGGAAAAAATTGAAAAAATATTAATAGAAGCGGGTTAGTGCATTCTAACATAATAAATAATTAAAAGAACTACCTAAGTATATGAAACAAGTACATTAACCTGTCTTTAATATACATTATATAAATATATATGAAAATAATGATAAAAAAATATATAATAGAATAGTTTGACTTCAAGATTCGGGCTAAAGATTTACTATCAAGATGATATGATTATTATTATGTAGATATAATTATTATAATGTATTTAATATATTGCACCTATTCTTCCGCAGTTATTCTAATACTACCTCTGGATTGGCTGAAAGAGATCTCTCTTAGAGATAAGTCCACCCTTGTAAACGTCCATTTCTTGTTTGTGGTGTAACTAATTGTTAAGTGCAATAAAGTATTATAAAGTATATTATGATTGGGAAATTTCAACAAGTCAGGTACAAAAAAGACCCACGCCTTTGTTAGGTACAAATACTGTCAATATAGCATATATTATAACACACAACATAACATCATGCCTGAAGAAGTAGGTATAGTATATATACCCACTACATGCTAGCTATGTTTAAGTCACATGGTAATATGGGCCCACTTATTGCCACAGTTCAAAACCGTGACATACGGACTACCCCAGAAACATAAAGACTACACTAAGAATATAGACTCAGATACGTTACTCAAAATAACATTAATTTGCAAAAAAAGTCTAATTTAATAAACCACCAACAAAAATAATAATAATCTCAACCCCCTTTTCCAAAGCATTTGCGTCACAAACTACTCATATAAACTCCAATTAACTGCTAACCCAATAATTTTTGGCGAAATAAAAATTAATCAGTGCTAAAGGAGGGTTCGCATTAGAGAATGATTTAGTCCGAGAGTACGGGAGTCCATAGCCCCTTGCAATTAGTTCCCGGGAACAATGTGCAGTGATTTTTGTGCGCCCCGCCATCTGGCGTCGTGCGCGCAATATCGGTAATTGATTCTCATCATCACGGAAATGGAATAGTCTGTAGGTATTTTGTTCAGATAGGTATACGGGAAATGTAGGTTTGTGTGAGGTTGTCTTACGATTCCCTGATTTTGGTGGAGGCGAGACCTATTTTAGGGACATTACCGACAATATACATAAATAAGGTAACAATATTCCAATGGTTATTGTTGTAATACGAATGAAAGATTACTTAATGTTAATTATCCAAAGAAAAACGAGTACTTAGCGTTCTAAATAATTTGATGCCTGAGTTTTATATCAACATTTTTCACTTATAATATATTAATTCCATAGTGTTTGCAATTATCTCACATCATGATTTTGTAAAAAAAAATCCGTCGCAAAATTAATCCACCTTTATTCAGGTTTCATAAATTAAAATGAAAAAGTAACAAACGTAAAAATGTGAAAGCATTAATGTATTTTTATAAACATACAGGTAACATTGATAAATAATAATTCTTATAAACGTTGTCTAAAGAAGAATATTGCTTTATAATTAAAATTTCCCAACAGAGTAATATTGAAGGCACTCATTTTAATTTGCCAGCATTACGTGCGCTGGCTGTTTATTGGTGACGGGAAATTAATATTTCGCGCGATATCAAAAGTTCACGCTCAACTAGCCACCCCGGGGGCAGGTCGCAATAACTACACAGCGAGCACCTGAGCAAATGCGCTTATATTATTATTTTTCACCTTGTATTACGGAGATCAAAGGTTGCCAAGGCGCTCGGGGACGCCGGGCGCGGGGCGAGCGGGATTATCGCGAATTATTCACGTGCCATAAATCGCAAATTACATCGCAACACGTGCCTGCAATATTGCGTCCCGCGGGCCGAGCACTCTAAACAATCGCCACCCGAGCTGAATTTTAAAATATTGGAAACCAACTCGCTACATTAAAACGATTAAAGCGCGATCCACTACAAATTCCGGCTATTGTTTCAAATTTTTCCATCGACTGAAACGTGTAATTCAACACGTGTAAACTCCCAGATGGCACGAAATGAATAAGCAAATAATACGACACGACGTGTCGGCGGCATGTTTACCGGTAAACAATTAATTCGGCGTCACTAAACAAATAGCGTCATTGGGGTTCTGGTGGGGCTCGTATAGGCGTTTATTCGAGCACCTATTAAATTCTGAATGCGAGGTTAATCCGCAATTACCGCCTAGTTATCGCCGGAAGACGGCGGAGATAGTTAGGGCCCGGAAAATATTCCGTTCACTAATTATTCCGCGTAATTAAACGCGAGCATTATCGCGCGCCGCCGCCGCCACCTGCCGCATTGTGCGCGCGTGATTTACTGCGATCCCGTCGCGATTCCGTTGCGATTCCACGCCGGGGCCCCGGCGCTTTTTGCACCAATTAATTGTCGAATTGCTCGTATTTAATAATTGCCACGAAATTAATGTGAAGTGCCCGATCGATGAGTTACGGCCGTAAGAACTTTGGCGCGTTAAAAACTTTCGGTTGGTCTGTTTCAAGTTTGGCTGGAACAATAATTACTGAAATTGTATTTCAATTCTGGAGGGCCCATTCATTTAGCAGATTAACTTTCTCCCAAACGTATCACCCCAAAATACGGGTATTTTCCTCATCTAATGAGCGACCCGATTTGCTAACGCAAAATTCCGTCCCGCATTTTCCGGCGTCGGAAACGGAACGCAAAATATCTGGCTGGCAAGATGAGAAATAATACAACAATATGGGCCTCGGTATCAGGCCTCTCTGGGTCCACTCTTATTACGGAACCACGGCCTCTAATTTGCTACCGGGAATTTTTCTTATTTTTCCGTTGCCCCCGACGACGGCAGCGTCTTAAATTAGAGTGCGTTTATTAAAAAAGGTGGATTTATATAAAAAGTAATGTAATGTGTACTACGTATTTATAGCATACTGTAAATATAATAAACACTGGTACACATAAGCATCATTTATTTAAATTGACTTTAGAACGATCTTGAGTCATAATCTATTGAATGTATTTACCCAAGAGCCTTGTTATTCACCTACTTAATACGTGGATTTTATCAATTTTAAATACGCTTATCACCAACATACATACATAAACTCACGCCTATTTCCCACCGAGGTAAGCAGAGACTATGGAATGCCATTATCTCCCAAGTATTTTTTTACGACATAAACAAGAAAACATCCGCGTACACACTCGTAAATATTGTAACAATAATATGTACCAACCTGAAAGAACCACATCTTATGTTCCTTTCCCATTTTTACGCCTCAGATAGATGCTTGACTGGAAAAACTGTACATAATTATTTTTTAATTACTGGACGTATTTTCCTTGGTTCGTGTGTATTTAAGTAAAGCTCATTAGTAATTATGAAGGCTGGAACGGACGCGGCGAGTATCCCGGGAGTAATTAAAGACCGGAGTCCCGAGGGCGAAACCCTGAGGAAATCGAAATTATATTTTGTCCCTTTTTATTATGAATTTCACTGGAGGGTATATAGGCTGTTAGTGACATCGCAACGAAAAATTTGACGGGTGATTCAGACCATGATTCTGAGTTGATATCTAGTGGAAATTTCCATCGCAAAAGTATGGAACTGCAAAATAATGTACAAAAAGACAAACAAATCTTGAATGTTGCGACGGAAAATTCCACTTGATATTAACTCAGAATCATGGTCAAAATCACTCCCCTCAGTATTTGGCACGATGTAGGAAATGAATATATAATATAGGAAAACAAACTCTATGCCACACTAATTTTGAAGATTGATCATGTAGACGTCGATTAAAATAAACAATAAATTCGCACTAGGTAAAAATATTATATATTCAAATGGCACTGTGGTCTACTGAATAAAATATTTATGTTATTTATCAATAACAATATAGCATTAATAATTATTCATTACACATAATTATATCACTAACTGTGACTGTGACTGTGTCTGTGTGTGCTTATTAACTGTGCGCGCCTAGTACTCGTAACAAAAACACTTTGTTTCTGAAAACAACTTTTAAGTGATGTTATTGTCTTGTCTTTGTGTGTGGCGTCTTTTTAAAGTAAAACAATTGTATTATATTCTATTCTATAAAACATTATAAAATGCTCTGTAACCACACCGAAACACCATCACCAGTAAAATACTCAGTATATTCTATAACAACATGCCTCGGACAATAATCCATACATTCATATTTCATTTTATTTATTAGTTAGAGCACTAACAGCAAAAGAGTGCTATGCAGAAGCGGGAATACGAAAATTAGTTTTATTTCTCCAATCGATCTTCCGACCTTTCGACTCGGCATTTGTTAATGAGGTAAAAAACAAGAGTAGATCACCCGCGCAACGAGGCCACAAAGCCGGTGGAATTAATGACACCGGCTGAAAAACCACGATGAGTAAGTGATCTTCCTCACCGCACGATACGATATCGCATAGATCTGCGATGTTAGGATAAGGTAAAAAAATGTTTATTTCAGTTTTTTTTTGACGTGACTTATTGTAGATTTGCCGCAGATGGCCACACAGGCCTGAAGGTGCCCAGTTGGGTGCGAACCTCGGCTCAGGACGACGTCTGAGAGGAAAATATTTGAAAGAATCAATCGACCCTAGCGGGTCGATAGCGATAAGCGCTGAATGAGGGACATCGTCGACCACGCCGGCGGGGTCGGTATCGGGGTCCTGAAGTGTTTGGTGTCGCGAGCTGATAGGCTGCCTCTATGTTTAGAGGCTACCTGTATGGCTAGAGATTTATTTCAGTAACTCGTGTGAGTTACTGAAATTACTGTGCAGTAATTTATAGGCTAGGGTAAGACCTTCCTAGTAGGTATCAAGGAGCCATAGCCAAGTTGCTAACATTTCGAACGAACGAGTCGGTTGCGCGCATAACCCGTCCAAATTAAATGAACACCTTACTTGCATACCTGTGAGATGTCATTATTACTCCTCTGATTCGCCCGATCCAAACGCTGAGCCAAGTTGGCTAGGTTAGACGTTTGACCATTTTTTGATAAAATCATACATAAATCATTATTTCGTATAAATTCTATGCACACGTTCTGACGTTCACTGGATAGGAACCCTCTCCCCATTTTTCCAATCTAGTAGTTAATGTCTTATATGGCAAATATACAACAAATCACCCCAAAAAGGGACCTATATCTAGTTTCAATACTGCACGAATCGCGTCGATAAAGTGTATTTAAGTGCTAAAAAGATATACTTAAGCAAGGAATTTTAGTTCATTTACCCTATATTCAAATGTTGGTTGTTTAATCAAACGAATCGCGTCGCGTTGTGGGGAAGGTCGCTTATATTTGAGAGGAAAAGGCGCGAGACAAGTGGTTTTGTGCCGAGGTTGTCGGTGGTTGTTTTACCGCGGGTTGCAGGTTGTTACCGCTAATGAGGTCAATAGTGTAGGACGTCTCTATCGCTGTGTTTTAATTGTTCGTCGCTGTTTACTGTAATTAAATGTGCAATGTGAACTCGTGAGTTGTAGGTGAAGTTTTGAAAGATGTATTTAGGCGGTTATCACACGCTGCAGGCGCGGTCGCGGTTAGCGGTGAAGCGTTCGGCAAGATAGTATTGAGTTGTAAGTATGTAAACCCATGATTCTTAACACACGAGAACCACCTTACCGCACCGACGACCGCGCGGTCGACCGCGCCGTTTGATACCCGCCTTACATATACCTCTATAAACTTGCGATTTTGTGTTGTTTTAATCCCTATTGGGGTCAGCAGAGAAAATCAACAGAAGACTACAGAGTACATATTAACGACATTATAGATCTATGGAAAATTCTAAAAAAAAAAACAATTTGCCAGCAGATAAAATTTAATCTATGATAATGACGATGATGAATCCATATAAACAACAAAACAATACTATATAAGTTACGCTTGTATCAGAACACTTCGAGAGCGGCCTCTGTGGTCCAGTGGTTGAGCGTTGGACTCACGATCCGGAGGCCCCGGGTTCGAATCCCGGTGGGGACATATCACAAAAATCACTTTGTGATCCCTAGTTTGGTTAGGACATTACAGGCTGATCACCTGATTGTCCGAAAGTAAGATGATCCGTGCTTCGGAAGGCACGTTAAGCTGTTGGTCCCGGTTACTACTTACTGATGTAAGTAAGTAGTCGTTACATGAGTCATGTCAGGGGCCTTTGGCGGCTCAATAGTAACCCTGACACCAGGGTTGATGAGGTTGGTACGTCACCTCACAACCCACACGATAAGAAGAAGACTTCGAGAGCTAGAACTGACCACAGACGAATATAGTTTTTAAACTTCAAGGGAAAGCGGTGAAAGCAATCTACTTTCACATGTATATCACTCTACTTTCCTTTCAAACTCTTACTCATAGTTGATCGAATCTAGACATAGAGGCAGCCAATCAGCTCGCGACACCAAACACTTCAGGATTCGCGCCCAACTGGGCACCCTCAGGCCTGTTGTCTTAAACGTTGTACCGGGTGAGAGCCTTCAGCGCTCCCCATCTGTCCGGCCAAGTAGTTAATGCCATCTGCAGTAAATCTACAATAAGTCATGTCAAAAAAAAAGTTGATCGAATAATACTACTCGAAAATATCGTTGATTATCTTATACAGGACTTGGCACCGCGTAGTGTTTATACTATGGTGTCCTAGTGATATAGGATCCTTACTATCTTAGTAGATAATTCTACGTTATTTAACATAAGCACACGAGTATATTACCAACTGAGTAAGACAGAAGATACGGGATCGAACCGGGCGCTCCCCGTTCGAGAAAAAAGCGACTTATATTAGTTTAACCATCCACTACCACCATCTGTAATATACATCTAAACAAAGTAAGCTCTTTTTATGTTTACTTTACTATGAAAAGTTTGATGCTTATTAGCATACAGGGTGTTAGTGACATCGTAAAGAAAATGTTTGAGGGATGATTCAAACCGTGATCCTGAGTTAATATCAAGTGGAATTTTCCGTCGCAAAAGTATGGAACTGAAAATAATTTAAAAAGAACGAAAAATTTCGACATGATATCAACTCAGAATTATGGTCTAAATCATCCCCCTCAGTATTCGATAAGATGTCACTAACACCCTGTATACCTACATACTTACACTTTTCTATTCTAAAGCTAAAGTATTCCCACGAAATTAATCTGACAATCGGCAGGAACACGAGCTTTACAACGAAGCGCGAAACGTATCGCGTATCGCTCGCGCACAATGCGTCTCCGCTTTCAGACAAAAAACTATAATTAAAAAAACATAAGATGGCATAAGTTTGATCAGAAGGCCCGATAACTTGCTACCCGCTTACGCGTATTGTCGGCCGAGTAATAAAAACTCAGACAATGGAAGCTTAACCACTCCACAGATAAAAAATATCGTGTATTGGACTCGTTTTACTTATTACGTTCCCAGCCTGGGCTGTGTTTTGGTTGTTTTTTAACATATACAAGAACATAAACACTATGTATTCCAGACTTCTGCAGCATCGCTCTCAGAACGTACGGAGGTACTCCAAACGCTGATTAATTGGTTTATGGACTGTGGGTTTATAGACTATGGGTTTATGGACTCTGGGTTTTCACGGTATCTATGCCGTATTGACAAGACAGCTTTTAACACTAAACTAGAGGTGACATCGATTCTCAATCGGAAGTAAAAAATATATATAAGTAAGTAAATTATTTGTTACAGGGAAGCCGCTGGATGCGGGCAGCGCAGGACCGATCGTCGTGGAGATCCTTGGGGGAGGCCTATGCCCAGCAGTGGGCGGCATACGGCTGATGATGAAGAGGATGTGTGTTGACGCACAGTAACATTACAAAAACTTAAAACAAAATGACAATTAAAAACTATGAAGTCCTGGTGGTGGTAGTAATAGCCTAATAATCCTTACATAACAGATACTTTATTGCACACAAAGGAAACAGAAAGTCAAGTTACTACCTATAAGAATCAGATTAGTTTACTATAGTAGGTAACGTACCTACCAAAAACTTCGACCGTTACCTACCTTCACCCCTTCATAATAACACCTGTGATCATTCAAATAGGCTGCGTAATTCAACGTAACTCGAAGGAGATTACCTCAGGACCTAAGAAACCTAAGTGCTGGTATTCAAATAAGTGAGTACACGGACATTGTGTCACCCTCTACGTTTCGTTACGTGCGTAAAAATCACATGGAGCCAGACCTAATGAATGTACTGGCATATATAAAACGCAAAAGAGGTGACAATATCTAAAAAAATACCAAAAAAATTTCAAGGTATTTTCTTCTTATAGGATCGAAAGCAGTATATTAAGCGAAGGTTGGTGGTAGGGCTGGCGCAGAAACATCTAGAAGGACGTACATTGACCAAATTGGATGTCCTTAGAAAAGTCCGTACTCTGAACCGGCGTGCATGTATGAAACGATTGATGAATGTGGAGGAAGCAAGAGAAGGATATATATATGTGTGATATATGTCAGGATCGAAGCAAATGGAATTCCAAAGTCTCTGTTTACCCCGGTGGGAAATAAGCGTGAGTTTATGTATGTATGTTTCTTCTTATAGAACGAACGATATTGCCAATTTTCTTTGAGGCAATCATATAATTAGGAATTTGTCAAAAACCGCCGCGCTATTTATCTCACCATTAACAATAATAATATACACTACGCGAACTATTCTAGTGAGTAATGGGATTGAAGAATAGAATCTTAGACTTCAAGAGTGTTGTGATAATACGAACTACTCTTGACTTTGAATTACTATTTTATTTATAGACAAACAACCGAGGAGAGCTCCAATTTACAGAATACTTGTAATGCGTCCGCCTGTGCATGAAAATAAAAAGTGATTTCCACCAGTTTTAAAAACTTTCTGAATCAGTTACCTACTGTTTTACATTTCACATCTAACTTTAACACGTATGCTAATTATACCAACCCATTGCCAGTGGCCATTCATATACATTTTCGTACTCGCACCAACGGGCAAAAAATGTGTGTAAAAAAATGTGTGTAAAAAAATGTATGGACACGTGAAACTTTTGCCGGCGACTGTACCCGCGCGCACCTGGGTCGCCGGGGGCTCTTATTCAAATGCAAATCAAACGTTCCATTTTTAAAATCTACCATCTCGGCACTCCTTGCTTCCGGAACGACTTATGTCCAATCGCTACCAACACCGAACTTAAACGATCCACGATTTACAATCCTATGCGCATCTCTACTAGAACGTCATTCCAAAAACAGAAAATGTAACTTACGTTTTTTTAAAGTTTGGGACCGTTGTCGTTTGGGACCTTTTAGGGCAATTTCGAGTACCCAGGTGTGCTCCCGATCCGGTTAAGGGAAGCGTCCTTGTTAGGGATTCTCCTATAAAATGGTTTAATGGTTTGTTTTTAATTTCATTTCTACATTCGTCGGCACAGTGTAGTAAATTATTGATAATGAAATGCTGGAGTTTTATTGGGCATATTTGTAATTCGATAGGGAACATAAACGTTTACAATGGTGAATGGGTTATGGTCGTGGGTGGGTTTCTTTACTTTGTCACTTTGTTGGGAGTCGTGGTGAGTCGTGGTCCGTTGATTATTTGTTAACGACTATAAGAGGCTTAGATGGGATTAAACTTTCCTTGTCAAAATGGATTAGGTACTAATTTTATGGTTTCTTACCTTACTTTATATCGTCGACTAAATTAAGATAACTAGCACACCTTTGACGGCACATTAAGACATTAGAATTTCCTGTATCCTGAGTATGTGTGATAAGATAAGATACAAAAGAAAGTTAAGTTTTAAGTTATATTGCATTATTTACTTATACCTGTATTGCACCGTCCCCGACTTCAATATATAGCAAGTTCTTTCACCCTAAGGTTTCCTGGAAGAAATTGCTATTTAGCAATAAGGACGCCGATCGTGCTTCTCTTGTCACTTTTGTATTTGTTTTAATGTTGTGTTTTTATGTGCAATAAAGCGTTTTTGTATTGTATTGTAAAAGAGGGTGAGGCCCATTTGTCCGGCCAAGTAGTTAGTGGCATCTGATTCAAACCTAGAAAAAGTCACGTCAAAAATAACAGAGAAAGACTATCAAAAACACATGCATTATTATTGAGTGATTTACTTGTCCAACCGAATCTCAAACTTAAGCCTTTTAATATGGAGCGCTGTATTAAAAGGCTTATAGATACATAACCAACTGTTCTAGTCACAATTAATCATCAGCATCAGACGACTGTCATTCATATCATTCATTACTCAATCAATCAAACCTTATCACCTCACAAAAGTCACAAACAACCCACCCCGTATGACGTAGAAGAGCCAATAATAAGTTCAAGAACAGTTTACGTCATACATTGGTGACGCATACAATCACTACAAGTTCAACATCAACATAGATTTGTTTGTTCGTTGATTGTAGTGAGGTCAATGACCTCTGTAATTACGCATGGCCCGCAGTTGCCCTCTATGCACCAATTAAAAAAAATAAACGCAGAGCCGTGTTTTGTTTAACCTCCTTTGTTTCGCAATAGCAGCATTGATGCAGTTAGGTATGTGGGTTTGTGAGTGTGCTAATAATCTATGTTTCTTCTACGATGAGTTACATTACAACAGTATAAACTTAACATAGTTACAAGTAACGTATTTTACATTTATAATTTTAAGTGTTCTATTCCATCACCTCCCTAGAATTAGCCCGTTTTCACGGGGTCCGCTTACCTAACCTGAAGATTTGACAGGTCTGGTTTTTTACAGAAGCTATTGCCTGTCTGAACTTCCAACCTGCGAAGGAAA